>NW_024070194.1:14297821-14901461 GCF_014754425.2 Oryx dammah | reverse complement strand
CTTGGGCTGCATTGGATTTTGTTAAAGCAAGTGCCGATTGCTACGAAAACTGTTTGCATGTAATCAATCTTCAGCGGCAGAGAGCCGTCTGGTCCAGGAAGGCATGTCACCCTGGCTGCTATGAACTCGGCACATGGTTGGGGATCCTTCCTCTGCAACCCAGAGTCCACAATCCCTGCAGGCCCTTCTTCCAAGGGTCCACTGTGTGAGTTATTCTTCCCTTGTCAGTCAGACTCCAATGGACCTGTGTGGAGGCTAGATAAGGGGAGGATATAAGTTAAATCAGGGACGGGGCCACGTCCAGAAGAAAGGTGCAATGGGGTAAGTGTCCAGACTTGTGGAAATGGCTGCTTGAACTGCACTTGTCACTGTTGGATTTACTTGTGGGTACCCAGAACATCCCTAGTATGGCCAAGTCCTCACTGAAGGAAGGTCCATTTATACAAGTGGCTGTAAACATCTATACCTTACAAATTTCTGTGCTGCCTTATGCCTGTCTGTGTGCATGCATGCTAAGCTGCTTTAGTTGTGTTTGACTCTGTGTGACCCTATACACTGTATAGCCCACCAGGCTCCTCTGTCCAAGGGATTCTCCAGGCAAAAATACTAGAGTGGGTTACCTTTTTTTTTTTTTTTTCCTCCAGGGAATCTTCCCAACCCAGGGATTGAACCCGAGTCTCCTGTGTCTCCTGGGCAGGTGGGTTCTTTACCACTAAGGCCACGTGGGAAGCCCCATGTTTCAGTCTCCTCATCTGTAAAATGGGATCACAGTGGTTCCTACCTCCAGAAGAGTGGAAGGAAAATATGAACAATCCACACACAAAGCATTTGGAATAGCGTCTGGTGCCTGGTCACCACTGAGTAAATTGCACCCTTGCTAGAAGATTTGCAGAAGCACCTGGATTCCCATTGATGGTTTTTCTACTTCTGTTCCTGTTTATCCGTGCTGGCTGATGTCAAAATCACCCGAGAAGCAGTTTAAAAGTGTAAATTGTTGGCCTCATTGAATGAAAATTATCCAGCATTTTTTGGTATGGACATCTATATTAAGGGCTCCCTGATAGTTAGTTGGTAAAGAATCCGCCTGCAATGCAGGAGACCCGGTTTCATTCCCGGGTCAGGAAGACCCGCTGAAGAAGAGATAGGCTACCCATTCCAGTATCCTTGGGCATCCCTTGTGGCTCAGCTGGTAAAGAATTTGCCTATAATGCAAGAGGCAGGGGTTCAATCCCTAGATGGGGAAGATCCCCTGGAGAAGGGAATGGCTACCCACTCCAGTATTCTTGCCTGGAGAGCTTCATGGACAAGAGAGCCTGACAGGCTATAGTCCACAGGGTCACAAAGAGCTGGACAAGACTGAGTGACTAACACTTCCGCTTGTTTTATAAGCAATGTACGTTTGTTCCCACTTCAGCTAGAAAATGTTCATTGTGGTCATTGCACACAATTCCAGTGACTATAAATATAAACCTAAATTAAATTAGCCATATCCCTATTTTTGGATATAGGTAGCTTGAATGCTTTCTTCAGTGTTATAAATAATACTGGTATCTTCAAACATATAGCCTTTCTATGTTTAGGAATTTTACTTTGAGTACATTCTTAGAATTACCACCAAGTTAAATACATAAACTATGTTTTATTTGTCTGGAAATCTATTGCCTAGTTTTGTTTCTGAAAAAATGTTACCAAAATATACTCTGCTTACCAGTAATTGATGACAGTTTCGTAGCCTCCTTTCCAGCATGGAGTGTAAATATTTTATTTTGTATTTTCACTAATTTACTAGTTAACGGTGGCACTTCATAGTTGCTTTATTTGCATTTTAAAGTGTACTTTCAGTTCAGCTCAGTCACTCAGTAGTGTCTGACTCTTTGTGATCCCATGGACTGCAGCACGCCAGGCTGTATTTTAGACATGTATACTCCTTGCATGCAACATACACTTCCTGGGTGGTTGTATTACCATCAATCTGATACACGTAGAATTCTGTCCTTTATGCCTTTACAGGGTTGATGTTAGCAATTGCCTCAGGTAAGAAGAATACCACTATGGTTCTCTCCTCAGTCAGCTGCTTCGTGTTCAAGGTTGCCATCTCGAACACTGAGGCTGGCAAGATGCTAAGGAGACTAGATGAGTTAGACAAGGAGGTTTCTCTGCTCCCTGGGCCAGGGCCTAGACGAGGCACTGGAGCATTTTACCTTCTAACTCTGCCCATGTGAGCCCACATCGCAGCCTCTGCCTTTCAGCATGTGTATCCATCCTTACGTTTGCACAGGGAGCCCTCAATGATTCATTCAATCGACAAGCAGGTATTGAACACCTAGCATATGCCAGGTAATGTGTTGAAACACTCTTTCTCCTATAAGAATGAGGGGAATGAAAAAGGACAAAACAGACTTTGCCCACATGAATCCAGCAGCCCATCGGGAGAGGAAGATGTTGATTAAGTTATCACCCGCAACTGCGTGTCACGACTTCTGTCTTAACCTGTGGTGATCTTGACTCACACAGCTCCATTCCGGCTTGAGGCACCTGTGCATGCTGACCCTCTGTCCCGAAGCCTCCTCACCCCACGGCTGGTGCAGACGTCATCTTTGTGGGGAAACTTCTGAGAGCCTCTAGTAAGATATCACCAGGCTCCTCTTCATATCCTTGATTGCTAACTGCCTCTCTCTCATCTTTGCTTTTCTCTGTAACGCTTAACTCTCTCCAGCTCATGACTCAGGTACCTGTGTGCTTCTTTTCTCTCCCCTTCATTAAGTGTAAGATCTGTAAAGGTAAGAGCACTGTTTTGTTCACTCCTATGAATGAGGTCTGGCATGGAGTAGCCTACAAATAAATATTTGTTGAATAAAGCAGTGAGTGAATGGATGCATGACTGAATGAGTGAACAGGTTTTGTTCTGATCCCCCACCTAGGGAATTGGTATGGACACCTTTTAGCTATAATAGGCCTTGGAGTGGGGACTGGGCTGGGCAAGAACTGGTAAGTGAGGTTGGAAACACCTTGTCTGCGCTGGCGTGCTTCCTATAAGCCTGACTCTTACATGTCATCTGACACTCTACTTCCAGCTGATTAACAATGACGAGGACAACAGTAATAAATCAGTCTTCTCAGGGCCCTGGACACACCCCGATTCCTTACAACAAGATGAGTGAGAGAATTTCAGAACCAAGGCTTTTGGTCTTCATGGAGGAAGGCCCTGGCCTCCAGGCAGTGGCTCACCCCTGCACACACAGGCAGGGCCCACCACTGATTTCTGAAGGTACTGAAGGATGCCTTTGTGGAGGCAGCGCCAGCACTGGCCAGGAAGCCTGTGATTTCCTGTCTGCACAATTAACATCATTATGGAGGTGTAATCTCCTCAATTAGTTTATTTCATCAAGATTTGATTGAAGGCTTCTCTCATCTGCCTCTGTAGCCTCCCTCTACCTAAAGCTCATGAATAATAGGAAGCAAGATACGTGTCTGACTGGCTCCCTCCTAAAGAGACCAGCCCATAAATAAAACATCTGGGCCTTGCTGGGGAGGGGATGGCGGAGGGGCTCTGAGTGGGAGCCCACTGATTGATGGAGACAGGAGAGTGTTTTCTTAAGTGCGGGAGGCAGTGATTTTGTCTCTGGCCCTGGGCCACAGAGCTTGGCTGCCCTTCGAGAGCAGCCGGCCTGGACACGGGCACTGATGAACGGGGAGGGAGGGTAGCAAAGGGGCCGCCACGGTACCAGCCTGCAGGTTTCCTCTATTCTTTTGTTCTATTTCCTGATGAAGCTTCTCTTAGAAGAAAGGAGAGTTCATGCCTCCAAAATCTTTCCCTAATAGGTTCTAACAATTCTTCATTGTGCCACATAACAAACCAACAATTTCAATGATTTTGCAGCGACAAACTGAAAGAATGGGTCCACGCCCAGCTCCCTCCTTGACTTGCCCAGATACTTGTCTGAAAGTCAAACAAAACATCGAACAATAACCATTCCCCTCTACTCTCATCAGTGGCAGACACTACTAATCAAACGTAGCTGCTGAGCTAGAAGGGAGACTTCTCATTGCAGTGTCCAGGACGCCATTTTCAGTAGATGAGAGTTGGTGCAGGACAGTTGAAATCTATTTCTCATCCTTGGAATCAAGGATTCTTTTCAGGTTTAAGCATTTCTCTGATGATACCTGGGGGAAAAAAATCCAAGTGAATTTTCTACCTCTAAGGGATAAGAAAATTACTGGTAAAACAAAGCAGCCCCACTACAGCCTAGAATTTGGAGGGAAAGTCTTAGAATAGCATCCACTTGACAATATGCAGAGATGATTTCACTTTTAAGAACAGCCTGATGGTGGCACAGGGCAAAATTTGAAGGCACAAAATAAGCATTGAGCCAATCAAACATATTTGGAATTGCAAGTAGTCACTTATAGTAAGCAGATACATTTTACCTTGTCTATGTTTGTGTTTTATTTACAGTGGAATACTATACTGCAACCTAGATAGCATATTGAAAAACAGAGACATTACTTTGCCAACAAAGGTCCGTCTAGTCAAGGCTATGGTTTTTCCAGTGGTCATGTATGGATGTGAGAGTTGGACTGTGAAGAAGGCTGAGCGCCGAAGAATTGATGCTTTTGAACTGTGGTGTTGGAGAAGACTCTTGAGAGTCCCTTGGACTGCAATGAGATCCAACCAGTCCATTCTGAAGATCAGCCCTGGGATTTCTTTGGAGGGAATGATGCTGAAGCTGAAACTCCAATACTTTGGCCACCTCATGTGAAGAGTTGACTCATTGGAAAAGACTGATGCTGGGAGGGATTGGGGGCAGGAGGAGAAGGGGATGACAGAGGATGAGATGGCTGGATGGCATCACTGACTCGATGGACATGAGTCTGAGTGAACTCCAGGAGTTGGTGATGGACAGGGAGACCTGGTGTGCTGCGATTCATGGGGTTGCAAAGAGTCGGACACGACTGAGCAACTGAACTGAACTGAACTGAACTATACTGCAATGAAATAGAAAAATCTATAGCCACATCCCTAAATGAGTATAAATGGAGATGATGATAAATGAAAGAAGACAGACACAAAAGAGGGCATATTATGTGGTTCCTATGAGCTAAGTCACAAGAGCAGGTGAAACTGCTCTATGGTGTTAAATATTAGAGTGGTACTTCCTTGGGCAAGGTAGTGGCTGGGAGAGGAGGTGAGGATGGCTTGTTCTGGCAGGTGGTCGTGTTTTGCTCTTTGATTGGCTCTAGTTTATGAGTGCATTTAGTTTCGGGAACATTTATCCATCAGTGCTTTTGTCATAAATGAATGAGTGAGTGCTCAGTCAGGTCTGACTCTCTGCGATGCCATGGGACTGCAGCCCACCAGGCTCCTCTGCCCATGGGATTTCCAAGACAAGAATATTGGAGTGGGTTGCCATTTCCTACTCCAAGGAATCTTCCTGACTCAAAGATCAAACTCACATCTCTTGTGTTTCTTATATTGGAGGGGGATTCTTTACCACTAGTGCCACCTGGGAAGCCTACACTTGTGAGAAGATCACATCAATAAAAATTCTATAAAGTCTTATAAAGAGAGGCATACCTGCCAGAAAGAATTCCTGTCATCTTGGATCCTTCTTTCCATTTTCCTTGCCTTACACCTTTGCCTTCTTGACTCATCACATCTTCCTGTGACCAGCAGTGGGCATTTCTTCACTGAGAGGTGACAGGGCAAAACGGAAAAACAAATTGGAAGAGGAGTCCAAACACCTGGATTTGGTTTCAGGTTTTGCCACATGTGGGATGTGTGTCCTCAAACTGACCTCCTGTATCTGTGAGCCTCAACTTTGTTCAAAGGTCTGGTGGGTGGGACTCGGTCTCTCCTTCCTTGAGGTGTGTTTGGGTGCCCTCTCTGTCCCCTCTTGCCTTTTGTCAGTCTTGTTGCCCTAAAGGGGAGAGAGGTGGGCTCTGTGAGCTTGTAGCATTAGGTGGCCATGGAGAGCAGGGCAATGAGCAATGATTTGAGCAATGATTTTGGATTCCTCTAGTCTCTAAGGGAGACTGACGATCAAGTCAAGTAAACCCAGAAGCCCTTATTCAAGTCCCCAAATAAATTAGGCAGTAACCCGGGGAGGTCTTTGAAGCCAGACATCCGCCTACAATATGAAACTGGTCAACTCATGCCAAGCAGAGACACTATCTTAGAAACATGAAGCCTTGGGGGCTATATCCAAAAATTTGGGGCAAAATGTGTGCGATTTAAGATCTCATTGGTGCCTCCCACATCACAATTCTGTTTAAAGTATGTCTGCACAGGTAAAAACAATAGTTAAAAACAGTTGTTAAAACAACAGTTAAGAACAATTCCAAAAAAAAAAAAAAGGACTGCTGAAATGGGGAGGAAAAGAAAATCTCTCCATCCTAAAGAAACTCAGGGGGGTTAATCCTCCCCTGTGGCTAAGGAAATGCCAACAAGCCTTTGGCAACCTTCCTCTTTCTTTATATAACAACATTTCCAAGAGCTGGAGCTAGAATCATCCAGTAATGCTTTTAATTTGTGTGCAGTTGGGAAGAGGCCAGGATTTAATCGAAGTTGTTAGAATGGCTTTGCTTGGAGTAGCTGAGTGCTCGCAGTAGGGCTGGCCTGGGAGGTAGCACTGGAATAATTAAAAGTAATACCTGAGCTCGTCATCATTGCTTGAGTTATTCCAGATACTGGGCTTCAGAGTAAAAAGGGTGGAATTAAAGAGCACTTTTGTAGCCGAAATAAAATTTGTGCAGAGTTACTTTTCTATTACTCTTCAATTTTCTCTCTTCCCATTCACCTAATAAAAGGAGCTGGGGCTCCATGTTTGTTTAATGGGGGTGAGTGCCAAACCCCAGAAAGTGGCCTTTCTTCAGTCAGACCAGGTCCTCAAGCTTCCTATTCTTATTCTGCTCTGGATTGTGGGTGGTCTGAGAGGGTTCACCCTTCTGAGTTACACACACTACACAGCTGTGCAGACAACGTTCCACTTACCCCCCTTCCCAGGGTAGTCATACCCTCTTGAGTCCCATCCTTGAACAAAATATGGAAAAAAAACAGGCATGAGCGTTGGAATTTCCATACCTTTCCTCATTCCTACTCTCTAAGGGGAATCATAGGTCCCCAAATCCCCTAGCAACATATGGTCAAGATTAGGAATCATGTCCCTAAAAGACTGAATAATTCAGGTAAAAAAAAGAGCACATCTGTGAAGCGGAGATACTCACCTGACTTATTTATATGCTGTAAACACTTACATGAGTCACAGGGGACCCAGCATATGCCATCTCAGTTATTCACTCCATCAACAAGGGTTCCTTTACATCTACAAGCCATGCATTCTTTTCTTTTCCTTATAGAAGTAAGGCCTTGGGCTAAGTTCTGTAGTGAAGATGAGAGAGAAGCAAGGCTTCTATTTTGAAGCCAAGCTACTGGAACACTAACTAGAGGCAAGTCTCACCTATGGAATGGTTCAGGGCAGGTGTTTGTGCCATTTAGTTGGGCCAATGAGGACTCTCTCTTTTTCTGAGGCAATGTGTCATCTATGGTATCAACAGCAAAGGCTTTATTGATGCTCAAGCTGTGTTGTGGTCCAGCCTTGTTTTGATTTCAATGTTAGCTGCTCAAGAAAGCAAGGCCACTGCTGCCAGTAGGTGGTGAGAGGAGGATGGTGGTGGCATCTGGGAGCAGGTGTGACCACAGGAGTCAGGTCCATGAGTCAGGACCAGTTGATAGAATCATGAGTATCAGTTACCTTTGGCAAAGAAAAATATCTCTTCTTTGGGATGGGGAAGAGGTTGCGTGAAGACTTAGGATACGTTTTCATATAGGGAGCCACATGCAGGAGAGAGCAAAGCTGAGGGGGGAGTTTTGTCATTGAAACTTTGAGTTTTCCGGTTGGGAAAATATCACTTATCCATTGCTGCATATCAAGCCAGCAAAAAAACAGTGGCTTACCAAAATTTACTTCTTCAGTTTCCATCAGCTGATGCAACAGTTGGGAGAGCTACTCAAGCCAGTTCTCTCTCTCTCTTTCAGTGTTTTCCTTCATCCCAGGCTTCTTCACGACTTGGTAGTCTGGGGGTTCCAAGAGGGTAAAAGTAGAAGCTTCAAGACCTCTTAAGCCCTATAAGGCACACAAGGTCACTTCTACCACATTCTATTGGTCAGATCAGCTCACAAGACCAGCCCATATTCAAGAAGGTAGACAAATAAGCTCCGCCTTTCAGTGATAAGAGTTATAAATCCCATTACATGGGGCACAGGTCCAGGGAAGTATGATTCATTGGCGCCATGATAATCAATGACTTGTCACAAAAAGGAGGGCAATAGAAATGGGCATAGTTGGGAATTGAGGTTGAGGGACGTGTATTTCAAAGTGTCAGAGCAGATTCTAAGAGAAGTCCACGGGAGGATCAAACAAGGATGGGTCTGTTTTGTCAAACATCTTAAAGGCAATCAGATTCATTTAGAGAGTCTTCCTCCTTTACAGGCTCAGGTGTGGACTCCCAAATGAGACTGGGCTGTGAAAATGCAAAAACTATGGTCCAGACTTGACTGGAGTTGCCAAAACAGGAGGTGCTCTGGCAGTGTTGACCACAGGACCCCACACTCTATTTCCTGCCTATGTCTTTTGACTTCAAGGGGTTCCATGCATTTCTGTGTGTTAAGTCGCTTCAGTCATGTCTGACTCTTTGTGACTCCATGGACTGTTACCCGCCAAACTCCCCTGTCCATGGGATTCTCCAGGCAAGAATACTGGAGTGAGTTGCCATTTCCTCCTCCAGGGGATCTTCCCGACCCACGGATCGAACCGGATCTCCTGCATTGCAGGAGGGTTTTTTTTTTTTTTAACCACTGAACCCCGGGGGGAAGCCCCAAAGGGTTCTATAGGCAGTGACATTTTCAGAATCCTGTGGAAAAGACAGTGAGACTGAGATTCTCTCTCTTCTGAGAACCCTCTGCTCACCTGAATCCACATACAGACAGCCTTTCCCATGCTGGGTGTGCCTGCTTGGGAGGTTTAGGGGCTCTCAGAGCTGTGGCTGAACATTTAAACTTGGTAATGAGATGGAGTTTGTTTCCCAGGAGGACACACTCACCTGGGTCACTAAGTGACACTGAAGTCCCTAAACTCCAAGCCTGGGATGTTAACTCAATTGACAGCCAAGAAAAAAACTTTAAGGAAGTGCTGCTGCTGCTACTAAGTCACTTCAGTCATGTCTGACTCTGTGCGACCCCATAGATGGCAGCCCACCAGGCTCCACCATCCCTGGGATAATCCAGGCGAGAACACTGGAGTGGGTTGCCGTTTCCTTCTCCAATGCATGAAAGTGAAAAGTGAAACTGAAGTCACTCAGTCGTGTCCGACTCTTAGCGACCCCATGGACTGCAGCCTACCAGGCTCCTCCGTCCATAGGATTTTCCGGGCAAGAGTACTGGAGTGGGGTGCCATTGCCTTCTCCGTTAAGGAAGTGCAATGTGCCTCAAAGGGTGACAAAGAGAAGTATCTCCTTCTGAAGTGAAACTTAGAGACTCTGGATTTAACAGAAGGAGGATAAAGTTTAGATCCCAGCAAATGGCAGCGGAGAGTGTGTGACCCCAGGGATGTGACCTGCCAAAAGCAGGGTCTTTCTATTTGCTGCTGCAGGTTCCCTCTGTAGAAGAGCCTGAAATATGGTTCCCTCGTGTGTCCAGACTGGCTGGATATTAACTTACATATATATTTTATATGTGTGTGCATGCATACATGCTCAGTTATGTCTGACTCTTTGTGACCCCATGGACTGTAGCCATCCAGGCTCCTCTGTCCATGGAATTTTCCAGGCAAGAATACTGGAGTGGGTTCTTATTTCCTACTCCAGGGAATTTTCCCAACCTACGGATCGAATCCGAGTCTCTTGTGTCTCTTGCATTGACAGGTAGATTCTCCACCAACTATACCACCTGGGAAACCTTTATATGTATGCTATTTATATATTTATACTAGAATATATATTTATAATATTAAATATAGATATTTAACATTTATAATTATGCCATAATATTGATAACATCAAATATATTATATTAAATAAATCATAATACACAATTATAAATACTATATTATAAATATAAATCTTTATTATATAGCATATGCTTAAATTATATGTTGTTATTGTTGTTCAGTTGCTAAGTCATGTCAGACTTTTTGCTACCCTATGGACTACAGCATGCCAGACTTCCCTGTCTTTCACTGTCTCCTGGAGTTTGCTCAAACTCATATCCATTAAGTTGGTGATGCTATCTGAACATCTCATCCTCTGCCACCCCCTTCTCCTTTTGCCTTCAATCTTCCTCAGAATCAGGGTCTTTTCCAATAAGTTGGCTGTTCCCATCAAGTTATTATATATTAGGATTATATGTTATATGGGTTAATTGCATATATATTTTATAATTGCATTTATATTATATATATATATGTATATGTTTACACACACATATGTACCATTAGGGTATATACCTAATACTTATTAAGACTGAATTCTTGCATTTGTGTTGTTAATAAGTCACTTCTCAAGCCATTGTCCTAGAGTCTTAAATGCACCTTGGACTCCATGTTCCAAAATAGTCCTGGTTTCCTTGCCTGGTATCCTAGTTCCAGCTTAGCCCATAGCAGCAGATGCTGTCTGTACCCATCCATACTCTATACCTGTTCTATGCCCTTAGTCCTAAGACTGCCTCCTCTCAGCACCTGCACCCTTTTGCCCAAGGGCTGTTCTAGAAGACCCAGCTCTGCCTTCATGTTTTGCAGGCTGTAAGAGCTTTCTACATCTAACTCATCCCATGATCAGTGATCGACCTGCCCCTTCTAACAGAGGTCTAGCTGGCCTTTCCTGTCTTCTCTCTCACTTCTCTGGGCCCATGAGTGAGCACACACATCAAAATCCAGATCTGGTGGCTGCCTGAGTGGCAGAGGGCATTTTCCTGTAGCAAATGGAAACAAGAAATGGCTTATGACAGCTTATGGCTTAATAGTTCTATAAACACTTTTCATAAATATGATTTTTTAATACTTACTATAAATGTAAAAGGAAAGTTGTAGCTTAGGATTTAGTTGTGGTTCTTTGTATTTTTTTGGAATTATTGGATATTTTTTCCAACTTTACTACTTTATAAGTTTGCTACTTATATCTCTGAACAGAGTAGGAATATTTTAAATCACATAACTGCAGACAAATTGAAATGATATTATTTTTTAAAAATTTCTTTTTCCTCTTAATTATTAGATTAGGAAGATATAACAAAATCCTATGTAGGGTTTTTCCAAAAAGTTCAATATTCTTTGTCCAGATTTTAGATTCTCAGAAGAAATGCCTTTTACAGACACATTAAAAAGTGTTTGTATCCAGTTCTCCTTGCTCTGCTGTGTTCTTTCGTCTCCACAACAAGATTCTCTTAGTTGTACCTGATAGTATTTAGGTGGCTCAGACAGAGACCACCGGGTCACAAAAGGACCTTAGCACCCACATAGTTTCACATTTCCAACCAAAGGGCTTGGCATTTTTGGTTTTTGTCGACTGAACCATTTCCCCTTCCATGATGGGCAGTGTCTTCTGTTTTGCCCAGAACAAAAGGATTAAGTTGTTTCCCATACTTGAGGTCAGTTCTTTTGTCAGCAGTGGCAGAGACTTAATTTTTCTCCTCTTAGGCAGAGCTGGAGCTGATTCAAGCACTCCACCAATGGCCAGTGGGAGAAAAAAAAAAATCATTAGAAAATCAATTTTTACTTAATTGAAGATTCTTCCTCCAAACAGGAACAAAGTAGGATTTATCACTTCAGCCTGGGTAATAACCACATTTTTGTCTGCCTGAATTTTCCTTGGTAGATCAGATGTCTCTGGGATCCAGGTCAGTAGTACCACATGTGCTGACTTTTTGAGGGTTTGAGGAGGTCCAGGCCGGCAATAACCTGAGTGATACATCCATTCAGGATGTGGGCAAAGATAGCTCCAGCAAAGGATGATGAGAAATTATGCCGAGAAATAAGATAAATAAAGGCAAATCTGATCTACTCATCTGTTTTTGCAGGCAATTTAAAGTAAAGGAATTCTTCCCAGGGCTACTTTTTATCTCTAGCCTTCGCCATTGCCTATGGCATTAAGTGGCTTCCCAGAAGGCGCAGTGGAGAAGAATCCCTCTGCCAATGCAGGAGATGCTAGAGACTCAGTTTTGACCCTTGAGTAGGGAAGGTCGCCTGAGGAGGAAATGGCACCCCACTCCAGTATTCTTGCCCGGAGAATCCTATGGGCAGAGGAGCCTGGTAGGGTACAGTCCACGGGGTCCCAAAGAGTCCGCCATGACTGAGTAGCACACACACACAGCACTGAAACTCCTAGAAAGTGCCAAACTAAGGGCCCCAGAATCTGCTGGGGCAAACCTGGAGTGCCTTCAGTACCTGTGGGGATCATATCGGAGTCCTGACACTCCAGGAGTGATGGCCAGAATCAAGACTCATCCAGAAACCATAGCATCTGAGGATCAATTAAAGAATTGAGAGCATTTTGTTCGGAGAAAGGAACGTTCAGAGCATGTGTGAGAACGACCTTCAGAGTTACTGAAATGGACAGAATGAAGGTGCCTCACATAGGGAGAGAGATAATGGTACAATTAACAAAGAAGGAGTTATTAACAGAGCTGATTAGAAAAGTTTAGGATTGTGTTCAGTAAGACTGGATTCAAGGGAATGAACATTTTTGAGGTCTTAAGTTTCCCATTTCTTTTTTTTTTATTTACTTTACAGTATTGTATTGGTTTTAGCCCATCTTTGCATGAAATGTTCCCTGGGTATCTCTAATTTTCTTGAAGAGATCTCTAGTCTTTCCCATTCTGTTTTCCTCTATTTCTTTGCATTGATCGCTGAGGAAGGCTTTCTTATCTATTCTTGCTATTCTTTGGAACTCTGCATTCAGATGCTTACATCTTTCCTTTTCTCCTTTGCTTTTCATTTCTCTTCTTTTCACAGCTATTTGTAAGGCCTCCCCAGACAGCCATTTTGCTTTCTTGCATTTCTTTTCCATGGGGATGGTCTTGATCCCTGTCTCCTGTACAATGTCATGAACCTCATTCCATAGTTCATCAGACACTCTATCTATCAGATCTAGTCCCTTAAATCTATTTCTCGCTTCCACTGTATAATCATAAGGGATTTGATTTAGGTCATCCCTGAATGGTCTAGTGGTTTTCCCTACTTTCTTCAATTTAAGTCTGAATTTGGCAAAAAGGAGTTCATGATCTGAGCCACAGTCAGCTCCTGGTCTTGTTTTTGTTGACTGTATAGAGCCTCTCCATCTTTGGCTGCAAAGAATATAATCAATCTGATTTCGGTGTTGACCATCTGGTGATGTCCATGTGCAGAGTCTTCTCTTGTGTTGATGGAAGAGGGAGTTTGCTATGACCAGTGCATTTTCTTGGCAAAACTCTATTAGTCTTTGCTCTGCTTCATTCCGTATTCCAAGGCCAAATTTGCATGTTACTCCAGGTGTTTCTTGACTTCCTACTTTTGTATTCCAATCCCCTATAATGAAAAGGACATTTTTGGGGGTGTTAGTTCTAAAAGGTCTTGTAGGTTTTCATAGAACCGTTCACCTTCAGCTTCTTCAGCATTACTGGTTGGGGCATAGACTTGGATTACTGTGATATTGAATGGTTTGCCTTAGAAATGAACAAAGATCATTCTGTCGTTTTTGAGATCACATCCAAGTACTGCATTTCAGACTCTTTTGTTTACCATGATGGCTACTCCATTTCCTCTAAGGGATTCCTGTCTGCAGTAGTAGATATAACGGTCATCTGAGTTAAATTCACCCATTCCAGTCCATTTTAGCTCTCTGATTCCTAGAATGTCGACGTTCACTCTTGCCATCTCTTGTTTGACCACTTCCAATTTGCCTTGATTCATTCCAGGACCTGACATTCCAGGTTCCTATGCAATATTGCTCTTTACAGCATCAGATCTTGCTTCTATCACCAGTCACATCCACAGCTGGGTATTGTTTCTGCTTTGGCTCCATCCCTTCATTCTTTCTGGAGTTATTTTTCCACTGATCTCCAGTAGCATATTGGGCACCTACTGACCTGGGGAGTTCCTTTTTCAGTATCCTATCATTTTGCCTTTTCATACTGTTCATGTGGTTCTCAAGGCAAGAATACTGAAGTGGTTTGCCATTCCCTTCTCGAGTGGACCACATTCTGTCAGAAGATGGTCCACTAACAGAAGCAGAAGATATTAAGAGGAGGCAAGAATACATAGAAGAACTGTACAAAAAAGATCTTCACAACCAAGATAATCACGATGGTGTGATCACTTACCTAGAGCCAGACATCCTGGAATGTGAAGTCAAGTGGGCCTTAGAAAGCATCACTATGAACAAAGCTAGTGAAGGTGATGGAATTCCAGTTGAGCTATTTCAAATCCTGAAACATGATGCTGTGAAAGTGCTGCACTCAATATGCCAGCAAATTTGGAAAACTCAGCAGTGGCCACAGGACTGGAAAAGGTCAGTTTTCATTCCAATCCCAAAGAAAGGCAATGCCAAAGAAAGCTCAAACTACCACACAATTGCACTCATCTCACACGCCAGTAAATTAATGCTCAAAATTCTCCAAGCCAGGCTTCAGCAATACGTGAACCGTGAACTTCCAGATTTTCAAGCTGGTTTTAGAAAAGGCAGAGGAACTAGAGATCAAATTGCCAACATCTGCTGGATCATGGAAAAAGCAAGAGAGTTCCAGGAAACCTTCTATTTCTGCTTTATTGACTATGCCAAAGCCTTTGACTGTGTGGATCACAATAAACTGTGGAAACTTCTGAAAGAGATGGGAATACTAGACCACCTGACCTGCCTCTTGAGAAACCTGTATGCAGGTCAGGAAGCAACAGTTAGAACTGGACATGGAACAACAGACTGGTTCCAAATAGGAAAAGGAGTATGTCAAGGCTGTATATTGTCACCTTGCTTATTTAACTTATATGCAGAGTACATCATGAGAAACGCTGGGCTGGAAGAAGCACAAGCTGGAATCAAGACTGCTGGGTGAAATATCAATAACCTCAGATATGCAGATGATACCACCCTTATGGCAGAAAGTGAAGAAGAACTAAAAAGCCTCTTGATGAAAGTGAAAGAGGAGAGTGAAAAAGTTGGCTTAAAGCTCAGCATTCAGAAAATGAAGATCATGGCATCTGTTCCCATAACTTCATGATAAATAGATAGGGAAACAATGGAAACAGTGTCAGACTTTATTTTGGGGGGCTCCAAAATCACTGCAGATGGTGACTTCAGCCATGAAATTAAAAGATGCCTACCCCTTGGAAGAAAAGTTATGACCAACCTAGATAGCATATTCAAAAGCAGAGACATTACTTTGCCAACAAATGTCCGTCTAGTCAAGGCTATGGTTTTTCCAGTGGTCATGTATGGATTTGAGAGTTGGACTGTGAAGAAAGCTGAGCACCGAAGAAGTGATACTTTTGAACTGTGGTGTTGGAGAAGGCTCCTGAGAGTCCCTTGGACTGTAAGGAGATCCAACCAGTCCATTCTGAAGGAGATCAGCCCTGGGATTTCTTTGGAAGGAATGATGCTAAAGCTGAAACTCCAGTACTTTGTCCACCTCATGCAAAGAGTTGACTCATTGGAAAAGACTCTGATGCTGCGAGGGATTGGGGGCAAAAGGAGAAGGGGATGACAGAGGATGAGATGGCTGGATGGTATCACTGATTCGATGGATGTGAGTCTGAGTGAACTCCAGGAGTTGGTGATGGATAGGGAGGCCTGGCGTGCTGCGATTCATGGGGTCACAAAGAGTTGGACCCGACTGAGTGACTGAACTGAACTGAACTGAAGTTTCCCATAATTCTTTCCAAAACAAAAGAAATTCTTATCTATCTGTCTGTCCATCCATCCATCCACCTATCTGTCTCTTATCATCACCATTATCATTTATCTTTACACATCAACTGAATAGCAAATCCCAATTTAACAGGGATTTTAATAAGACATCCTTTGAGAAGTTCATAATGTTGTCTCTGGAAAAGTCAGGCCATGTTAGCATCTATCTAAACTTTAATTACTCTGTTTTCTGAAATTGAAATGGAGAACTCATTGAAGAGCACACTATGTCCTTCACAATCTGGCTCCAGTCTGGGTTTCCTCCTTCTCTTGCCCCTCATATAAGACCTCATTATGATGCAGACACAGTGACATACATTCTTACCCCAAGAATTTGGTGCCCTTTGCTCATTAGCTTACCTCTGACAAACCTCTTCTCCTTGAAGACAACTTCTCCCATTCTTTTGGGAATTATCCATTCATCTTTCAAGACAGAAATTGTGGTGTTTGCCTCTGTGCCTCAAGACATCATTTTTATGCTTTTCATTAGAGTAAGTATACTTTGAACTTTTATGTGCCTGACCCTCTAGAATAAGGTCCTCTTCAAAGATAATTATCATATATTATTATTTATTTGGAAAATTATCTTTACAAGTCCTGTTTGAAGTGGTAGTCACTGCTTGTAGTGTGTTTTTATCAAGAAATATGTGAATAGAAATGAGTTTATATTGTGAGTGACACACTGGGAAATAAAATAAGAAAGAAATGAATATCAAGTAGAAGAGTGAAAGGGACTTTAGATTTGCCCAAGAGACATCCAATATGGTTGCCATGACAGGTGAAGAGCTATGATAGGTCACTGGGTGTCTTGTGAAGATCAGGAGATGAAGATAAATAACAGCTACCATTTAATTGAGGAAAACACGGTGACTGCTATCCAGTGAAATGCTGTGCAGCTATTATCTTATTTAATGCTCACAATACAATGAGATAAGAACTAAAACCTTGTTAATTATATTCATTGGATATTTATTGGAAGGACTGATGCTGAAGCTGAAGCTCAGCTTTGCCATCCAATGTGAAGAGCCAACTCACTGGAAAAGACCTCGATGCTGGGAAAAATTGAAGGCAGGAGGAGAAAGGGATGACAGAGGATGAGATAGTTGGATGTCATCACTGACTCAATGGACGTGAGTTTGAGCAAGCTCTGGGAGACAGTGAAGGACAGAGAAGACTGGCGTGCTGCAGTCCATGGGGTTGCAAAGAGTCCAACGCAACATAGTAACTGAACAACAACAACCTCTATTTTACAAAGTAGAGGATGAAGCCCCACAGAGTTTACGTCTATGGCCACACAATATTAGGGTTTAAACTCAGATCAGACATAAAATGTCATTTTTTTTTCAGTACTATGTAATATTATCTCCTGAGATCAACCAAGTTGGCTTTAGAAACCTGTCTCTTGGATGGACCTGTGTATTCATCATCTATTTCTGCCTAACAAATCAAACAAAGATATAGTGCCTTAAAATAAGCAATGATTTTTATCTCCCAGTGTCTGTGGGCACAGCTGAGTTCAGTGCCTCTGCCTCAAGGTCTCTCCTGAAGCTGCATCATGCTGGGGCTGGGCTGTAGTTTCATCTGAAGGCCTGACTAGGGAGGGTGCCCTCCCTAACTCACTCACATGGCTGTTGGCATTAGTTCTTTATCACAGGGGCCTCTCCATGGAGCAATTCATAACATGGAAGCAGGCTTCCCTCTGAGTGACCAATGGAGAGAGGAAGAGAGAACAAGGTGAGCAAGACACAAGTCACAATCTTTTGGTACCCTAATTTCAGAAAGGACATCTTGTCCCTTCTGTTAGAAATAAGACTTGGGGTCTACCCCACTCAAACCAGAGAACTATCTTGGGGTAGATGTACTGGAGGTGGGTCACGGGGGACATTTTAGAGGCTGCTTCCCACCCTCTGAGTCGCTTGCTCTGCTCTAGAGTAGACATCAGGGTATTTGGGGCGGGTGGCGATGTGACTGTGATGCTGTGGGGCCACAGTCAGGGGAAGGCTTTCCTCATCAGCCATGGGTAAAGACCTCTGTTTCCCAAGGACTCTCAAAGGCAGGCAAGCAGGGATGCTCAACCCCATTTTTAGGTGTGCAAACTCAGGCTCAGACAAGCTAAGGCATAGGAATCTGTTCTCAAGAGCAGAGGAAGAAGAACAGAAAATTCTCATGCTGCATCCAGGAGAAGGTGGCGTATGGCCTCATCTGACTGCAACCCATTCCCTCCTCTTCTGTGCTGTGTTCCTCACCTGGCACTTATCTGCAAGCTGCTTGGAACCACCTTCCTCAAAGTCTGTGTGAATCAGAAGTAAGATCTTTACTTAACGGCATTTTAACTCTTGAGTTCTCTTAAGTTTAATGTCGGGAGCAAAGCTCTGGCTGCTGCCGCAGGTCGGTCCCATCTTGGCTACAGCCTCAGCAGTCCTAGCATAGCCACTGCGGTCAATTGTGGGTCTAGCATGTTCCAAAGTCTATTCACTTTCTCACCAATTGGTCTGAAAGATTCAGTTTGAAGTAAGGAAAGGAATGGATCACTGGGATAAATCAGATATAACTTATCAAAGTTCAATAAACATAAAAGTGATGAATTTTGAAGTCACATAATTAACTCAGGATTACACGAGCAATAACTGAGTAATTACACCTTTAATAATGCATTGAACTTGTCAGGAATACTTACTCATTCTGCTCAAATTTTCTAACAAGATAGCCTATAGCAAGTGACTATAATTAGATATTGCCTTGGAAAACATTGACAGCTCCTAATTGATACCTTTTATTATAAAGCTAGATGCCAAACATTGCTGTTTAGTAGATTAAGGAATAATATTAGAGGTGTTAGGATCATAATACCTACTTGCAAGAGTCTCATGCAAGTGGGGGAAAAAAAATCCAGTTTGACACATCAATCACCCACTTAAAGCTGGTTCAAGTTTGCACTGGTTTGCTTTAAATTACAGCCTGACAGCAATTGCTACTGCCAGTGCTGTCAGGAAAAGAAAGTGGAAACAGAGGGGGTGGGGATGGAGCAGGGACCCTTTCTGCTTCCTTTCTCACATAGATGGCCAGAGAGATGGGTCTGGGAGAAAGGAGATGGCAGTAGGTCTTATTGTGGGAGTGAAAGGAGAGAATATATGTTTTACCTTTAGATGAGAGATGTTTTTTCCCTCACTTCAAGGCTGATCTTAGGGGCTTTTTTGTTGTTGTTGTCATTGCTGTTTTATATTTTCTCTTGGACTATTTGAGATAGGACTCTAAACCTTGTAAAAATGAGAGAGAGAGGCTGTGGTTTAGGGGTGCTGGAGGGATGTTCTTCACCCTCTGCTCCAGCCCTGGGATATTTACTCTGTGTATTTTTTCCCTGGACTCACAATTCCTATTAAAAAGAAAGCCTTGTGAAACTTCTGTGTTGTTGTTGTTCAGTTGCTAAGTCATGTCCAACTCTTTGCAACCCCATGGACTGCAGCACGCCAGGTTTCCCTGTCCTTCACTATCTCCAGGAATTTGCTCAAGCTCATGTCCATTTTAGTCAGTGATGTAATCCAACTATTTCATCCTCTGTTGTCCCCTTCTCCTCCTGTCCTCAGTCTTACTGGACATCAGGGTCTTTACCGATGAGTCAGCTCTTCACATCAGGTGGCCAAAATACTGGAGCTTCAGCTTCAGCATCGGTCCTTCCAGAGAATACTCAGGGTCTCCAGGAGGAAGTGTTTTAAATAGAATCAGGGCTCCCACAGCAACTACTTCTGAAGGCAGTGTCTTGGTTGAGAGCCTGGGCTGCCCTGTGTTTGAATCCAGCTCTGTCAGGGTTCCCTGCTGGGGGGAATCAGGCAAGTACTGTAACTGCTCTGTGCCTTAGTGTTCTGGTCTGTAAAATGGCCTAACAGTCCAGGATGTTTGCACATCCTGGGCATGGGTCCAGAGACCTTCATACTAATGACTAAATATTTAAAAGCTGTGCATCAAGCTAGCAAGCTCTTAACACAAGTATTTTCTATCCTTCAACTTTGATACATATGCCTTCAAAATGAAAATGTGTAAAGTTGTCCTATTTAAATAATTAAAAGACATCAAAATAGAAAAGATGGCTATATAATTATTATTGCATGGGTTTGAATGTGTTATTAGTGGAATAGGGATGTTGGTGAGTAACAAACTAAGGACAATGTGATTCATAAACTATTTTATATTTATTCTGTAAAATTTATTTATCCTTTCAATTTTGTCAGCAAAATCTCTAATGATGCTATTATAATCAGATTTTCGCATAAGTTTTGTCCTTTTGGCAATAATGACCTAAACAACTATAACATAAAATATGATTTATTTACAGTATATATTTTCATATAGTAATATTTTATATCCATCAAAAATGCAATCCAAAGTCAGTGTTGTAAATGTCAATATAAATTTTAAAAAAGTAAATGTAAAATATAAAAAAGTTTTAAATATTTTCAAAACAATATTTTAGGATATTGAAAAGTACTTATTAAAAGCAAAATGAGAAGTTTATTTATAAAAACAAAGGCAAACCCATATTAAATTGAATTAATGTCAATAATCTAATAACATTTCAATAAAGTTGCATTTTTATTTATGAAAAATTTGATTAAAATTTCATGGAGAAATTTGAAAAAACAATCACCACTCTGGGATTCAATATTCATCTAGTTATTTGTGTAACAAAGTGGTATCATGCTTCATGCACGCAATGTCTAGACATACGTGTGTTTAAATTTCAGAGTAATACAAATTGCTTAACATTGCAAAACATTCCATGGCTGCTGTGTGCGATGGTTGTGAATACAGTGCTGATTTGTGAATAGCTTGAAAACTCTAAATTGGAACATGAAAAGCAAGAAAATGGGTACTTGTCACCACCAGGAAATAATATTTGGGTATCGCATTCAAGTGGGTAGGAAAGATCTGACAAGCTAATTCATTTATCTTTTCTCTCCTCTCAAATTCTGCCCAACTCCAGAGCAGCATCCATCTCTGAAGATGGCAACAGTGGAACCCTCAGATCTACTGACATTCGAACACAGTGTCCTTTGGTGTCAAGGTCATCCATCGGGTGAGGATGGTGGCAAACATTTCTCTGGGATCTTGATAGTGTAAAGGATGAGAGTGACGCGGTCACGTACTGTGTCCCACATGACAGAGCACTGTGAGGTATTTAACATTTTTATTTAAATAAACTTTTTATTTTAAAATAGTTGTAGATTAGCAGAAATATTGTGAAGATAAAACAGGAAATTCATAGACATTGTTTCCCCTCTTTTTAAAATCTTACATTCACATGGCATCTTTGTTACAGTTAACAGCTCAATATTGGTGCATTATACTTATGAAAACCTAAACTCTATTCAGGCTTCCTCAGTTTCCCCCTAATATCCTATTTCTGTTCCAGGGTCCCCTCCAGAATATCACATTATACTTAGGAGTCATGTCTCCTGAGGCTTCTTTGGCATGTGAATGTCCCAGCTTTTCCTTGTTCTTGATGGCCCAGAGAAATCTGAGATTTGAATTTTGAGACAAAATTGGGATTTGTCTGGTGTTTTTCTTATGTTTATACTGAGTTTAGCTTCCCTTATAGCTCAGTTGGGGTAAAGAATCTGCCTGCAGTGCAGGAGACCACCAAGTTCGATCCCGGGGTTGGGAAGATCCCCTGGAGAAGGAAATGGGCAACTCACTCCAGTATCTTTGCCTGGAAAATCTCATGGACAGAGGAGCCTGGTGGGCTGCAGTCCATGGGGTTGCAAAGAGTCAGGCACGACTGAGCGACTAACACTTACTTACTTAACACTTATACTGGGTTTACCGATTTTAGGAAGAAGACTCCGGAGGTGGTGTACCTTTCTCATCCAGTGATATCAAGGGTACATAGTATCTACAGGACTTATCACTGCTGGTGTTGACCTTGGTCACTGACTCAGGTAGTGTTTGTCAGTTTCCTCCATATCAAGTTACTTATCCCCCTACCCCTTTCTATTTTGTGCTCTTCAGAAAGAAATCACTATAAACTGCCCAGACTTCAGGTGTGGGAAGATGGCTTCACCTCCTTGAGGATGAAGTCTTTACATAAATTATCTAAAAGTCTTCTGCATGGGAGATTCATCTGTTCTCTTCCATTTATTTTTGTCTTAAAACATGCATTTATATCAGTGCAGACTCATGGGTATTCATCTTATATTTTGGTTATAGTCTAATACTACTTTTTTCCCCCCTCAAATTGTTCTAGTTGTGGTCCCTGGAATCCCTTCCAGTTGTCCTCTATAACCCTTCGACATACTCCCATTGTTGTGTGTATGTGTGTTTAAGCTTTTTGAGCACTTCCTTTCTTTCGCTCTCTATATAAGATGCCACAGGCTCATTTTGTATATTTTCTGTCTCTGTCCATGAATCAGCCATTTCTCCAAGAAGCCTCACTGTGAGATTTGAACAAGCCTATTTTTGTGTGTATGTGTGTGGAATGCAGTGTCTAAATGACAGGGTCAGGAGATAATCTTCTTTTGCTCAGGTCTGAGGGCAGTGCTGGTCATGCCTCCCTACATCATGGAGCTGAAGTGGCAGTTAAACCAGTTAATGGGTACCAAGTGCTTAGAGCAGTTCCTGGCACATGGTTTAAAAGGCAGTAAATGTCAGTAATTATATACCTGCATGCTGTATACACTTCCCTCGGCTAGCCAATGAGTCCTGCTCACAGCGCATTAGAAGTTGGAATCTATGCTTGGTTATACTCGACAAAGTAGAAGCATCCAGATCTGACCTGCATACAGGGATGATGTCTACAGTTCACTCTCTGGGGCAAGCGTTTGAAAACTGATGCCCATGTGTTGCCCTTTAAGTAAAGATGCATCTTCTGTTATCTTTTCCAACTGGAATGGACTGGCTAGTATCTTTTTAAAAAAATTTTATTTATTTTTGGCTGTGCTTGGTCTTTGTTGCTGATTGCGCTTCCTCTAGTTGTTGTCTGCAGCCTTCTCATTTTGGTGGCGTCTCTTATTGCAGACCACAGACTCTAGGGCCCAAGAGCTTCTTCAGTGGTTGCAGTGGATGGACTCAGAATCTCTGGTGCACAGGCTTGGTTACCACACGGCATGTGGGATCTTCCCAGACCAAGGATCAAACCCCTGTCCCCTGCATTGGCAGGTGGCTTCTTCACCACTGGATGACCAGGGAAGTCCCAGCCAGTGTCTTTTAATTCCTCCTTATATTTGAATGTCTTAAGTAGTGTCATATAGGTCTCTATCACTATTTACAAGTTTGCTTTTTGCTGCTCTGCTTTCACAAAAGACCTACATCTGTACCTGTCTTCACTAACTGAAAGAAATCCAAAGAGACTTTTCATTTTTATGAAAAAAGACAAAAAGTCAAAATAGCACTCAGAGGTAGCATGTACCCCAAACAACAAGAGAAGCACCCCTAAATCCTTTCCCGGGAACTGCACTCCACATCTCTGTATCAAGCTGCTATGGCTTTGAACTGTGTCTGTGAGCATCTGTGCTTTATCTCGGTTTGTTTCATGTGTCTTTTAGCAAGATGTATCCAGAAGTAATTATTTCAGCTTACAAGAAGTCTCAACAGAATGCTTTACTTTCAGATAGTGAGGGATACATGTATTCTCTTCTACTCATGCTGGTCTTGCTTTTCTTGCCTCTACTCTGTATACATTATACTTTGGTGGCCTCATGCTGAAGCTGCTTCTTTTTCAGGGTTCCCCTCGGATAGTCAACCCCTGCTCTCTGGCTGTAAAAACTCTCATAATTTAGGCAGGAAGATATCTTGCCTGTAAGCAGAGGCAAAACCTCCCAGGGGACTTCCCTGGTGGTCCAGTGCTTAAGAATCCTCCTGCCAAAGCAGGGCACATGGGTTCGATCCCTGGTCCAGGAGGATCCCACATGTGGTGGGGCAACTAAATCCATACACTACAACTACTGAGCCTGAGCACCTAGGGTCCATGCGTTGTAACGAGAGAAGCCACTGCAGTGAGAAGGCCGCTCACTGCAAAGAGAGGAAGTCCACGCAGCAGCCAAGACCCAGTGTAGCCATAAACAAACATTTTTATAAAAACCTTTTCAAACGTGACAACTTCCTGGGACCACAGCAGAATGATAGGGTGTCCAAGGCTTGCTGAGGCCACTTGAATGAAGTCTCACCTTGGTACTTTTACATCTAACATCTCACTGCCCAACTCAGGCATGGTTTCCAAAAAGTTATTATGCTCCTGTCAGAATATAAATACTTTGGAGGGGTTGGGTAGGTGAGATGATCACATGAAATTGTAATGCCAGGCATTATGCAGTAGCTGTCCAATTACTGTTGAGGATGAGAGATTCTGTAGGAGGTTGGGAAAGGAGGGTGATCGAAGGGAACGATACTTACTGAGTAGAGTTGCAGAGCTGTAAGGGTGTGGCAGAGGATGAGATGTTTGGACGGCATCACCAACTCAATGAATGTGAATCTGAACAAACTCTGGGAGATGGTGAAGGACAGGGAGGGAATCCTGGTGTGCTGCAGTCCCTGGGATCACCAAGTTGGACATGACTGAGTGACTGCATTAAACTAAACTGAAGGCTGTAGATGCTGGACCAGAGGATCTGGACTCAAAGGCCAGCTCTGTCACCTGTAAGCCTTGTGATCTGGGACAAGTCATTTCATCTCTTTGTGCTCCAGTCTCCTCATCTGTCAAATAAACATAGTGATAGACCCACATCACAAGTTTGGTTGTTTTTGTCTTTTTTTTGTGGGCTGGCAGGGAATGCTGTAGCATGTGGGATCTTAGTTCCCTGACCAGGGGTATGTCATGTGAGTGTATGCTCCTCGATTCTGTCTCATCACAGCAAGGATTTGGAGTGACGGACATTAAAGCCCCCCCTCGGCGTGTCACAGCTTTCAGGTCTTGGACAGAATATGTTATAGCTCTCAGGTTTTGAATGGATCATGTTATAGCTCTTAGACAAATCAGTGTTACAGCTCGGTGTTACAGCTCTATTTTATTTAGAAGATAGCAGGAAAATCCATCTTTGAGGCGTGAGGGCACGTAGATCCAAAGACGTGAAGAGAAGAGCACCCTAGTGAGAGAGAGAGACAGAGAGAGAGAGAGCGAGCGAGCTTTGGCTCCTCTTTTTGTATGCCCCCCACCCCTGCCTGTCCTATGTAAATTGGGCCAGCCAGGAGTGTTGTTTGTTTTACTTGAGGTTCTCACTCCGGTCCTCTGACCTTCCTTTGTTCTATTTTCCCGGCTTTCCTTTTCCTTATCTTTTAGCCACTGCCATTCTGGACTCCTTTCCCCTATTCTAACTACCTAACAGGTAGAACGCATGACCCTTGCAATGCAAGTCCAAACCACTAGATAGCCACGGAAGTCTCACAACTTTGTTTTGAGAATAGAATCAGTTAATATACTCAGAACACTTAATATAGGGACTGGCACATTTTTAGGGCTATATAAAGTGAAAAGTGAAAGTGAAAGTCGCTTAGTCCCGTCTGACTCTTTGCAACCCCATGGACTATACAGTCCATGGAATTCTCTAGGCCAGAATACTGGAGTGGGTAGCTTTTCCCTTCTCCAGGGGATCTTCCCAACTGAGAGATCAAATCCAGGTCTCCCGAATTGCAGGCAGGCTCTTTAACCAGCTGAGCCACAAGGGAAGCCCAACAATACTAGAGTGGGTCGCCTATCCCTACTCCAGAGGATCTTCCCAACCCAGGAATCGAACTGGAGTCTTCTGTATTGCAGGCAGATTCTTTACCAACTGAGCTATCAGGGAACCCTGAAGGGCTATATAAAGTTATTGCTCTTTTTACTAGATGACGTGTACTATCCTAGGGACCATCATGGGATATTTCATTTTGCCTTTTATGTAATTGGGTCAGGGCTACTTAACCTACATTTATTTTTCTTTTAAGAGAGCACTACTTGGTTTTTTTTTTGTTTGTTTTTTGTTTTGGTTGTGCTGGATATTCATTGCTTCTCAGGCTTTTCTCTAGTTGCAGCGAGCAGAGGCTACTCTCTAGTTGTGTCATGCAGACTTCTCATTGTGGTGGTTTCTCTTGTTGTGGAGCACGGGCTCTAGGGTGCAGGCTTCAGTAGTTGAGGCACCTGGGCTCAGTAGTTGCTGCACATGGGCTCGAGAGCACAGGCTCAATAGTTGTGGAGCACAGGCTTACTTGTTCTATGGCACGTGGGAACTTCCTGGATCCGGGATCGAGCCCATGTCTCCCACATTGGCAGGTGGATTCTTTACCGCTGAACCACTAGGGAAGCCCTAATCTACATTGCAAAGACACACTCAGAGAAGGAGATGCTGAGGATGAAGGATGCTTGTGTATTGGTGCACAAGGATGCTTGGCATATATGAAGACAAAGAGTCTAATTTGGGCAGGCAGAGGACCATTAGGCAGCTAGGGACTGGAAAATGCTGAGGTTTGGAAGGTGGGGGAGTAAAGATGGAGCCCAAATAATGGGATACAGTGACCAAAACCATCTGGGATTACAAAATCCCTTTTTCTGTCTACTTTGTGACCTTGGGAGTAGAACTTATGTGCCTTGAGCTTCAACTTTCTCACCTGTAAACGGAGGTAAACTGACCTACCTCCCATGTATATTATATGTTTAAATGCATTTACATTTAAAACTCATTTATCTTTATCTGTGTCAAAAGCATATTTATATGTTTATACGTACTTGGTCTGTGCCATGTTTCTTCCATTCTAAGGTGCTGTTACTTGTGGTTGTTGTTTAGTCACTTGGTTGTGTCCAATTCTTTTGCAACCTTATAGACCTGCCAGGCTCCTCTGTCCATATGATTTCTGAATCAAGAAGACTAGAGTGGGTTGCCATTTCCTTCTTCAAGGGATCTTCTGACCAACATCAATTTAACAGCGGGTCTTCTGAGGCCAAAGACATACTGCTGCTTTAAATGTAAATGTTTGATATAAAACAAATTCTTGTTACAGAAATGATCAAGTATAAAAAGAAAGTCCTTCTTAGAGCAGAGAAGTGGAGCAGTAGAATCTCATTAGGCATCACTCACTCTCTCCTCCATCTCGTCTGCTAAACTCTTCTGAATCATAGACCTGCTTCCTGAAACTTAACCCACAGCCCTATGCTTGCCCAAACTCTGCCTGTGGTCACCCCACAGGCAAGACCTGCAGGAAAGGGTCCCGGAATGGTGCTGCAATGGACTTCCAGCTCCAGGGAGGTAGAAACTGCCTTAGGGGGTGTACAAATTCCTCAGCTTTGAAGAAGAGCAGAGTTAACCATCATTAAATCATTAAACAGGACACCAGAGGGGAGTTAATACGCAGAGAAGCAAAGCTAATTTGGGCTCTCAGGTGGCTAGCTCAGAATTGCCCACTTAATTCCTGACCCTTTAATTCATAGATGTATGTTCTGGATCCTAGAGAAGACTTTTTTTTCACCCCCTCTTCAAAGACTGGTCCTCTCTGATGGCTGGGGTAGAGGGCTGAGGGAGCTGCAATAGAGTGGATCTCACCACCCAGGAATATTCCAGTAATAATATGCAGAGCAGAGGGCTCTCAGTGAGAGAACAAATTATCCATTGCCTCTGGGAACTCCTTGTCAGCCTCTAATTTTAATGGATTTCAAATGCAGCTTTCTCTTGCCTGGACCTCCTCGGGTAAGGTTAGACCAGAGATTTTCAACTAGGGGTGATTTTGTCCCCCTCCCCATCCTGAAGGGCCATTTGGGAAGTTTGGAGATAGTTTTGGTTATTTCAACTGCTGGCACCTAGTGGGTGGAGGTCAGGAATGCACAGGCCACCCCCTCCCCACCCCCCAGCAGAGAATCATCTTCCTCAACCCACCCCCACAATGTCAATTTCAGTGAAACTGAGAAACCCTGGTGTAGACTGATGGAAGGTGATCTCCCCTCAGGCCACTCTTTCTGAATGCGAAGGTACTCTGAATGCCCGCCCTCCATCTGCCTTTGCCTCCATCTGCCTTTGCCTCCAATTTCTGGCCCTGAGAAAACACAGAGAAAAAGGTATCTGGGTTCTGAAGTCAGAATTTCCTGCCTTGAAAATCCGCTCTGTAACTCAGTAGTTCAAAGACCCCGGGAAAATCAGTGCATGTTTCCAAACCTCCGTTTTCCTGTCTGCAAAATGGTGGTAACAGTAGTCATCACTGGGTCTCTGTGTGGAGTTTAACCCTTATGAAGTCACAAGCACTCACATGGAGAACTAGAGAATGAATGCACCAACTTGGAGGAAGGGAGGACAAGGAGGGGATGAATTGGGAGGTTTGGGATTGATGTTTGCGCTGTCCTCCCTGTGTATGTGCTCAGTCGTGTCTGACTCTTTGTGACCCCATGGCCTGTCACCCACCAGGCTCCTCTATCCATGGGAATTTCCTGGCAAGAATACTGGAGTGGGTTGCCATTTCCTTCTCTAGGGGATCTTCATGACTCAGGGATCAAACCCACATCTCACATTTCCTGCATTGCAGGTGGATTCTTCACCACTGAGCCACTGGGGCGGCCCTGAATGTGCACCGCCATGTGTAAAACAGATAGCTGGTGGGAACCTGCTGGGTGGTTCAGGGAGCTCAGCTGGGTGCTCTGTGGTGACCTGGATGGGTGGGATGGGGGGTTGGATGGGAAAGAAATCCAGGAGGGAAGGGATATACGTTTAAGTATAGCCGATTCACTTTGTCCTATGGCAGAAACCAACATAACATTGTACAGCAATTATACCCCAATAAAAATAAATGAAATTAAATGCCCACTTTTATGCCTGTCCCAGGATTGTTTCAGAAAGGTTTGCATGTACTGTATATATTTGCCATTTCCTTCTCCATATGTAAAGTCAACTTGCATTTATTTCCTGAATTGTTGCAGACTTATTTTTACAAGGTCATGGACTCTCAAACCCCAGGCTCCTTTCTCTGTTACTGATCCTGCTGCCCTTCCCCAGGCTTCATTTTCTTCCATCGTGATCACTGCAATAGACTGGATCACCAGTGTCCCTGTTGTAATCAAAATCTCTGCCAGAGTGAGCTATTGAAAGTGACAATCTGAACAGATTACGCTCATGCTCACTCTTGCCATGGGGCCCAGGTGCTGCCTACAGAATCAGATTCATATTTTTTTTTCATTCCCTCAAGGGCCTGCACCCTGAACCCTTGCTATTTGCTTGGTCTCACCTTCAGCTATACTCACCTTATCCTATTTCCCTAAAATACTGATTTGTGTCTTCCCTCTATGCCTTTGTGTATGACATTTCCTCTGTCTGGAGTGTTCCCCATCCCTTTAAAAATTTTCCTATCAAATATTTATTTTCCAAGACTCAGGACAGGGGTCATACAGCTGGGACGTCATCCTCAGAGCCCAGGGTGGTTCAGGCTCCTGCACTGAATCTGACACAGAGGATATGCTGTCAATCCACCAAACTCTTTACAGTGTTGCATTTGGGGGAACTATGTTTCACCTGTGGATCTTTTCACAAATGTATTCTCCTGGAAAGAAATCACTGAAACCAGACTCTTCTATCTCTATGATTTTATCAGGGATCTGTCATAGCTTTGGTACTTCTTAAGTCTCCAGCTACATCCACATTGTCTTGGAGTTAAGAAGACAAAGGCAAAGACTTCCCTGGTGGTCCAGTGGTTGAGAATCTGCCTATCAACGCAGGGGATATGGATTCGATCCCTGGTCCGGGAAGATGCTGCAGAGCAACTAAGCCTGTGTGCCACAACTACTAAGCCTGGGCACCTAGAGAGGTGCTCTGCAATAAGAAAAGCCACTGCAATGAGAAGCCTGTGAACTGAAACTAGAGAAAGCCCACGCGCAGCAAGAAAGACCCAACAAAGAACCAGCACAGCCAAAAATTAAATAAATAAACAAAATTTAAAAAGAAGCCAAATGCAGCTGTGCTCCTTCCTGCTCTGTGACCCTCACTGAGTTTCTTAACCTCTCTGAGCCTGGGTTTCCTTATCTGTGCATGCTCAGCTGCTTCAGTTGCGTCTGACTCTGTGTGACCCTATGGACTGTAGCCCACCAGGCTCCTCTGTCCATGGGATTTCCCAGACAAGAATACTGGAGGGGGTTGCCATTCCCTTCAGTGGCACAATAATTTCAGCCCCTTAGGTTGTTTTCAGCAGATTAAATGAGAGTTTATGTAAGGAATGCAGCACCAAGCCTAATGCTAGTGTTCACTGAGGACTGTTGTTCCTGTTACTGGCTTCTTCAGCCTTGAAGGCAGGCGTAGACCAGCTGGGCAGGCGGGGTTCATACGTTCATCCAGGAAGCCAGGCGAACCGGAAGTCCGGAAGCAGGATCTTTGTGAAAGCTGAGCCGTGCCAGGCTGGGTGGCCTGAGCCCTGGAGTGTGAGCTTATATGTGTGTGTGCGCATGTGTGTACATATACAAGTGTGTGCACATCACGTGTACATGTGTGTGCGTATGTGCAGGTGAATGATGAGGGGGTCAGTACTGAGTAGCTCTGCTCAGATTCAGAAGCAGGATTCAACCTTTGGCTTCTGTTCTGACAGTTGGTAAAATTGTCTAAAGTCAAGGGTGATAGTGGGATGTGAGCTCCCCTTCTGGGGTGAGATCATGCAATAAGGCAGAACAGGAGGACCCTGGAAGGCCTGTGAGCAGCTGAAAAACTCGGGAGTCCTTTTATGACAGGCCCTAGGGCTTCTCTGGTAGCTCAGCTGGCAAAGAATCCACCTGCAATGCAGGAGACCCTGGTTTGATTCCTGGGTCAGAAAGATCCCCTGGAGAAGGGATAGGCTACCCACTCCAGTATTCTTGGGATTCCCTGGTGGCTCAGGGAACCACCAGGGCCTGGGTTCGATCCCTGGGTTGGGAAGATCCCCTGGAAGAGGACATGGCAACCCACTCCAGTATTCTTGCCTGGAGAATCCCCATGGACAGAGGAGCCTGGTGGGCTACAGTCCATGGGGTTGAAAAGAGTTGGACACGACTGAGTGATTAAGCACAGGAAGTGAAGGATAAGTAAGTCGAGCAGGGTCTCACTTAATCTCCTCTGAGCCATACAAATATGCCCCGGGGAGAGTCAGGCCAAAGAAGATCTTCTGTGGTTAGGCTCTCCCTTAAAGATTTACCCTTTGTTAGTTATATCCCAGGTGGCTCAGTGGTAAGGAATCCACCTGTCAATGCAGGAGACGTGGTTCAGTCCCTGGGTTGGAGGATCCCTGGAGGAGGAAATGGCAACCCACTCCAGTATTCTTGCCTGAGAAATCCCACGGACTGAGGAGCTCAGTGGGCTACAGTTCATGGAACTGCAAAGAGCTGGACACGGCTTACTGACTGAGTATACACACACACAGTACAATGAAGCCAAGACAACACAGTAAACTAACTAAACTCCAATAAAATTTTTAAAAAAGTCTTACCCCAATTTACAGCCCCAGTCTATAAGAGCCCTAAGGATGCTAAGGCAATGACTGGGTTAGTGGTTCAGCTTCTGCCCTGAGCTCAGTCCCTGCCCAGTGCTGTGTTCTTGGGGAAGCCTGCCTTTCCCTCTCTGGTCTCAGTGTCTCCATCTCCTTGACGCTGCTGACAGTCTGTGGATCTGATTTCAAGACTTTTCAGGCTTGCCTCCTAGGGTCCAGATAAGGACCCACATCACCCTAGACTTGTAGAGGAAGGGCCCCTCTTCTCCTGGCCTGTGGCTCTGCCCCCTCCTTCTGCACTCCTTGTCCACTGAGGTCCAGTGCCAACTGGCTTTTGCCTTTCACTCGGCTTGCCCTGTGATCAGCTCCTGATTTCTTTTAGGAATGCATCCTTTTAATTTTGGTGGTTAAAAGCATACATATCAGGGTCAGATGTACCGAGTTGCAAGTGAGGTGTCCTTAGGTAAAGAATTTAGCTTCCATAAAGGTATCTTCAGCTTCTAGATGGACATGATAGCAATGGATGCAATTAGTAAAAGTGAGAATGCAGGCAAAGTGATTAACTCAGTACCTGGCTCATTGCGATTCCTGAGGAATGAATGGGCTGTTTAAACAAATGACTTGTCTGAGTTTAACCCCTTTCCAGCCTGCTGTCACTCTGTAACTGCATGCCAGTACACTCCACTAGCCTGTAAGTCCCTTGGGGGATACGAGGCCTCTTATTCCACTATGTATCAGGGTTTGACACACAGTAGGTGCTCTGGGCTTAGCGATGTCCCTCCCTGCTCCTTTCTCACAGAGACATGAGCCCTTCTCTGCATCCTGAGGCTGTGGCCAGAGATGCGAGTGGTCCTGGGAGGCAGAAAGGCTATGGCAGGTCCTTTCAGTTCCATGGGGAACGGACTTCCACATCCTCTCTGCAGTTGTCTGCAGGTCTAAGAAAGGATGGAGGGAGGGAAGGGCTGGGCGAGCGGAGCCTCGGGCTACAGCACGGTGCTGATGAAGTTCCAGCCTGTCTGATCTTCGGGGAGTTTCAGGGCCGCAGTTGCCCAGTAGAGGCATCTGGGAAACCTGGTTCCAATACTCTCTGCTGTGCTGTCATTTGTTGGGAGCAGCCCCAGAATCTTGACCTGATATAATCAAAGAGATGGACTCAAAGGTGTGGCAGCTGAAGCCTGGTCCCTGCGGCAGGTTCCCATGACGGGAGATTCGAGCAGATTAGCTCCATGGCGGCCACAGTTGAGATGATTTCTTTCTGGAAACCTCAGTCATAAAAGTGTCTGTGACAAAGCCAGTGGTCAAACTTCCCAACACACACAGACACGCACACACATTTGCTCACTATGAGAATATGACCAAGCATAAACTCTGCACACACAGATTTTTATACACACACACACATATGTGTGTTAGTTGCTAAATTGTGTCAGACTCTTTGCGACCCCACGAACTACAGCCCTCCAGGCTTCTCTGTCCATGGGATTTCCCAGGCAAGAATACTGGAGTGGACAGCCATTCCCTTCTCCAGGAGGTCTTCCCCACTCAGCGATTTCGAACCCAGGTCTCCTACATTGCAGGCAGTTTCTTTACTGTTGAGCCACGAAGTATCTATTCATATGAATGTATTCATATTCATTTATATACACATATATTCATATATACACATATACATATTGTTTATCATGAAATAAACACTGAAATAAATTCTAGTCTAAAGTCTGCTATAGACAGGATAGATGACCTTGAAAAAAAATCCCTATCTATAAACGTAACCTTTTTAAACTGCATAATTGGAAAGGCAGCACTCAAATCTCTTTGGATGCTAGCATTTTAGGGATAAATGGATCGCTCTTACAAATCAAACAGGAGAGACAGATAATATCAGAGGACAATCCCAGCAAGGAAGTCCAGCGGGCACACTCATTCCCTCTGCTCATTTATTGAGTATCCAGAGATGGCTGATGCTTCCGGTGGGCTGGTGAATAAACGATATGGTTCTTGACCTTCTAGAGAAATATTCAAGTAGAGAGAGAGAAAGGAAGAGAAGTCGGGAAATAAACAATGGCAGACACTTGTAGGGGATAAACAAGATTCAGTGTCAAAGAACTGTCTAGCATAGGCACTGCTGAGATATTCCCTGCACTGTTCATTTGTCTGATGTGAAGGGTCATTCATCTGCCCCACACATATTTATGGCCCATTTACTGTGTGCCAGGCATGGTGCTATCTGTTAGGTTAAGTGAGTTCTTAGTCAAGCTCATGGACAAAGGCCTTCCTTCTGGTCATTTTCTCAGACCCACTTGACTCTTTGTTAAAACAGTGCTTGTCACAAACTGGTTGGTGCATTTCTTGTTAACGAAAGCATTCCATGGTTCAAGTTCATTGTGTTTTATTTTCTTCTGTGAAAAAAAAAAAAAAAAAAGACAACTTGGAATGGTCAAAGGAAATGTCTTTGGCAGAGAGTGAAGGTTCAGTTGCTTTTTTCCAGCTCTGCTTTGAACCAGCTCTGCAACCTCGGGCAGCTCAATCCGTTTCTCTGGTTCTCCGTTTTCAGTCTGTGAGATGAAGATGAGATGACAGCTGACGTCTCTTCCAGCTCCCAGGTAACTGCACACACAAGGTGGCTTTTCTGTGGAATTCAAACAAGTCTGTTTGTTTTACCAATTCATGAGTTTATATTTTACTTAGAAATGGATATCTTTCCTTTTTTTTTTTTTTTCCAGTAAGGATTTATCGATTACCCTAAGATTAGAGCAGTTCTATGGTCCTATTCTGAAAGTCTCAATCCTTTAATTAATTTAAGTAAATACTGTTCAGCCATTATTTCCCACAATCAGTTTTATATTTATTTTATATTCATGTGTATGCAAAGATTGAAATTCCACAAATGGTACTTTGGATCAGGTTCACTAGGAAAAAAGTGATATTTTCTTTAAAGCAACAACAACAGTGGTAATGAGCCCCATGAAACCCATTCCTCCTGTGAAATTACTTTTAAGCACAATTTGCACTGGGTTTCTCACTCAACTATTTTCTAGCTTGCTGGCTTTGGCCAGTTTACCTGGTTCTTTAGAGCTTGTTTCCTCGTTGGGAAGAGTTTTCAGGCATAGGCTTCCTTCTGTTCTTTATCTCCTGGGAGGTGTTTGTCTTGTTCTGAAAATCCAAGGCAAGGCTCTGAGAAGAGCCAGCAAGCCCAGCTGTTTCTGGACCCTGATAGAGTGGGGTTGCCTCCCTGAGCATCTTTCTCTTGCTTTGGCTCTCAAAGACCTTGAGGTTGCGGGAAAATAGGGTGACTTTTGTTAAACCGTGCAACTTGCCAGTTGTGTTAGAGGTCATGGTGCTCCTTCAGAAGCGGTGGGTAATGTATTTATTTATCACTGCTGACGGTCCATGCTCCCCCATCTCTTCAGTTTGTTCTGCCCAAGGCCGTTGAGGTCCGACAGAGATCAACAGTGTTTCTACAGAGATGAAGCGGCTCGTCAAAACCTGAATTAGATGTTAAATCTTTGTGAAGTGGGGAGGAGGTAAGGGGAGGGAGGCATCCTATTGAAATAAGAATTTATCCAGTGTCTTTCCTGTGAGATAACGTCCCCAGAAAGATTTGTTACCGGGCAAGTTGCAAACTGCTGTTTCAGGCTGATAGGTGTTGCCAATTCATTTTGATGAATTCTGCCAGTCAGAAAAGTAGTTCTCCCCTCCTTTCTTTCACTGGGCCTGGTTAAAAACGAACGAGGGTTTTAAGAGCTGGGACGATGCACACTGGTGTGCCTGGGATCTGTGGAAACAAAGATGCTTCAGTACATACTTCGTGTGGTTGAGAAAGTCAAAAGAGCTGCTGGGCAGCACAAGGAGCTCAGCTCGGTGCTCTGTGATGACCTAGAAGGGACATATGTATACATACAGCTGATTCACATTGTTGTATAGCAGAAACTAACACAACATTGTAAAGCAATTATACTCCAATTTACAAGTAAATAAGAAAAGCCCAAAGGGTATCAGGCTAAAAACAGTCTGTCTTCAGCCCTCAGCCCCAACTCCATGCTCTCAGATGCCACAGTTACTCACGAGCCCCCCCAGAGAGCCCCCATTCAGATCCCACTCCAATCCCCTGCTCAGCTCCCAACTAATCCTAATATCCCATTCCTGCGAGGCTAGGAGGAAGCACAACAAACTCGAATCTGGAGTCAGAAACATCTGGGCACCAATTCTGGTTCCATCCCTAATGGGTTAATCTGGACAAATTATATTGTCTCTGTGACCTTGACTTTTTTCATTGGTAAACTGGAAAGAATCACTGTACAGGTCTCCCTCACTCGTTGGACTCTCACTATCCAAACTCTTTCTGTCTAAATACGGGAACTAAACAGATCCAGATACCTTTATGAATAAATTCCTTACCATCCAAACTCTTGCTGCTCATTCCCTGAAATTCAGGGGAAAACTGGAGATGTCCCTCCTTATCCTCAACCCCTCCCTGCACCCAGGATCTAGACATATTTGGATTTTGAAGCATACCTGTACTTGAAACAGCATCCTTAAAATAGTTATCAAGATTTTGGCAATAGTGAGTGCATCACAGGCCAAGCTGGATTTGCACTCATTGGCCCAGGAAGCCAGTCCTGGTCAGGCTCACCATCTGCTTCAACTTCACCCTCTTCTTCTGGACACCTCCGTGTCTCTCTGACTGGTACCCAGCTTGCTCTTCTTCCTCTTGCTTTGGGTCAACAGCTTCTGGTGTTTGCTTCAGTTCTCCCCAAGGAAGCATATCTCAGATTGCTCCCTTGGCCCTACACACAACAGGTATTGACCTCTGACCACCCTGGCCTTTGGTGGTCACCTGAAGGAAACCATTGCAGTCTGTTGTGCTATAAGCCGGAAGCAGCCCAACATTTTTTCTCAGGTCTGAAACACTCCTGGGGAAATATGCTGTCAAATGGTTACATCCTTTTTTTAAACTGTTGCCCCTGCCCATCTCCACTTCAGCCAGGGTTTTTTTCTGTTTCTGGAGCTCTTTGGACTCTTGAAAATATCCTCCAGACAGAAGCAGATATGGAAAGAGCTCTGGGATCCTTCCTGATTTTGGTTGCAAGATTCAAGCAAGTTTCTTTCCTCTCTGGGCTTTGGTTTGCTCCTCTATCCAAGGAAGGTGAGAAGTCTTCAAAATAGCTTTTCATTTTCCCAAGGTCTCTATTATCTTCTAGGGTTACTTTTGGGGATTTTTCCTTGAGCATGTGAGCGAGAGTGGGAGGAAGACCATGGGGAGGGCCGCCTGCTTCAGTAGGCTATGGGGTGAATGAGGGCATCTCTCATCTTGCAATGCCACCCCTCATTCACTCCCTTGACTATACACACTCAGTTGAGACTGAGGCAGGGTGACCCAGGCCCTGGCACCATCGTCTGGGTTCCTAGTCTTCTCTTCCTCCCCAAACCACCCAGGTCTCAGAAGTTGCCTGTCTGAGATTTTTAAGCTCAGCTGCAAAGGTTCACTGAACAATCATCCGTGAGGCAGTGACCGGTAATAAACATCACCAGCACACTCTCTGGGAACTCCCAAGAGGGATACAGACTGAGATCTTGACTTGCACAGCCCGAGGGTCCAGGGAGCTGAGCAGAAAGATGGACCTGGAGCCCAGCAACGTGTGAGTGTGACACCCAAGGATGATGTATATCACTTGGGCAGGGCAGGTGGCTCCCTCCTTGGGACCCTTGTGGACATCATTACATAGTTAGGGATTTTGCAGGGACCTGCCCTCAAACCTGAGTCTCCTCTGTGCCAGCTGTGGGACACTTCCTGCAACAGGTGGATATTCCTTGTGGAGAGATGTTTAACTGAGTTGAAGCTGTTTGTCCCCATCTTCAGAGTTCTGCTCGTTTATATTAATAGAGCAGCTTAGGAGCTGGGCTGTCCAAGGTGCATGGCCTTAACCACCTAGTTACTATTTAGGGAAGAGAAAGGGAAAGACACAGGAGGAGGTGAGAGAGAGTTACTCAAAGTATGTTACTTGGAGTTTTTGCCTCAGAATCACCTGCCCCAATTTTGATTCAGTTTGTTTGGGAAGGTCCTAGGAACCTGAGTTTTAATAAGCTGTTTCTGCAATTCTTGATGCAGAGTGAAAGTATATTATCAAAATACACTTCGATATTGATGGCTTCATTCCTTGATTTACTTGTCTTTCCTGAGCAGCTCCTATGAAGGAGAGCCCATGTGGCATAATGGTCAAGTTCATGGGTTCTTGTGTTTGAATCCCAGGTCTGCCTCTTGCCAACACATGACTTTGGGCAAGCCACTTCTCCCCCTGCCTTGATTCCCCTTCTCTGAAAGGAGGTGTTGAAAACAGTGCCCAACTCCAGGGGTTATTGAGGTTAAATAGTTTATACATGTAAAACATTTAGGAGATTGCCACATCACAAGTGTTTCTAAAAGTAACTATGAACAGATGGAGTATAGCAATTCTTTGTCAGTAACCTTTCAGGGTGATGGACAGAAGATTCCCTAGTGGAGTGGTGCGAGGGTTCCAGGTGGGCTTTTGGACTGGGAACTAAATGGAAAGCACCATCTACCGGCAACAACAGGAGGGGCAAGGCTGGGGCTTTGCCAGCAAGAAGGACCATTCCATGACCCCTCTGGCTAGACCTCTCTGGTAGACTCTCAGCTACTTTTAACCTCCTGGACTATGCAGAAACTTCTGGATTTCTGCTCCACTACAGGGGAGTCAGGGTAGCCTGGAGTAACACAAGAAGCACTCCTTTTGCTCACTCATATTTATCTGTTACATTAATTCTGAATCAGGCATCTTCAGGCTCTTGTGGGGGCAGCCTGTGAGGTTTACTTTTGCAAGTGTCCCACGATGAGGGTCAGGACAAAGTTCCTCCTCAGCTTCCTAACTTTCCTACTTGGTGCAAAGAAGAAAAGAAGAATCCAGTCTCCCACTGGCCACTACCCTTCTTTCTTCCATAATCCTCCAAGGTCCAAATAGAAAAGCTACCTTCCATCTTTATCTCTGAGTCCCAAGGGAAGAGTAAACTGTCTTTCTCTTCCTGCTCATAATGGAAAGAGGCTTGGGCTCCTTCTTTTAGAACTACATGCTCAGTTGCTTCAATCATGTCCAGCTCTTTGCAGTCCCGTGAACTGCAGCCCACCAGGCTCCTCTGTCCATGGGATTCTCCTGGCAAGAATACAGGAGTGGGTTGCCAAGCCCTCTTCCAGGGGATCTTCTTGACCTGTGTCTCCTGCACTGCAGGTAGATTCTTTACCAGCAGAGAAGCTGCTTTGGAACTGCAATGACAAAACAGAGATAGAGAGAGAAAAAGAGAGAGACAGAGAAATAGAGACAGAGAAAAGCACATACTCAGATATCTCAGAAATACTACACTTACCCACACATAAATGATGTCCAATAAATATTTGTTGAATTGCACAGTATGATTAAAATATCCTGGCCTAGGTATTCAGGCTGGTCTCTTACCAGTCTTGGCTCTGTCACTTACTAACTGTATGACTTCAAGCCTGGCGCTACGGTCACAGGCAGAAATGAAATTGTTAGTGTCACATCACTGGAGTGATTTGAGCAGGACCTATTCACTGTGCTCTATACAGGCATGAACTTAAGATTTTGTTTTACAAGCAGATGATTATATTGGCTGTCAACGGAGCTTAAATCCTGGCATCTAGGAACCCACTTAAGTACTTGTTCAAATAATATCTGGGTCAGAAAGACTCCCCTTTTCCTTCTTGAAATGTTAAAATCCAATAGGAAAGTGACCTGTTCAGAGATGAACTCTATTTTATAAAGATGTTTTCAGTGGGCCCTGGGTGAAAAATATTTCATAAACCAGAGGAAGCCACTAAATCAAGGAGTGGAGAAAGAAATAGACTTGCTAACGCAGTACCATTTTGGTGCAGGAAAGTGATATATTCAACATTTTTTACTATATTTGGCTGCAAACTCCAGACAGTTTTTGCCTTGATTTATGAGTGAGTTTCCATGGCAGGGCACCATTTGAACTAACCCTCCTCAGGGCTTCCTGCTGGAATAGGAGACCATAAATGATGATAATGGGGTGAATATTTTGAAAAGGAGAGAAGGAAGCAGTTTCAGCTGGAAAGTTTTGTTGGATTCATAGAGCTACTGAATATGGAGTTACTACCATGGATAGAAGGTAAGGGTGTGCTGTAAGTGGCTTCAGACAGGAGGTGTCTCTATTACCAGTTGGGTTCCCTGGGACACAGGCTGAGACAAGCGTGATGTTCATTAGCAATGCCCCTGGGATCTGCATCTGTGGACAGTGGGTGATAGAAGCAGGGGTGGGCAGAGGGAAGAATTTAGCTGTGATGCCCTCTAGGGACAACCTTGGTTGACCACATGGAGAAGTCTGGAGCTAGAATGATTTTCAGAACTGTCCCCAGTCAGGCTAAGGGGCTGGTCTTTTTTTTAGCATGATGGCATTTATTCGTCATTGTACTCAGGGCGAGTTTGAGTGAGGTGTGTTTACTCGGCAGCTGAAGGCCTGCCTAACAGCTAAGGCAGTAAGGCCCTGACTGAAACACGGTTTGGGTGGTGCATCACAGTGTCCCCTGGGATCTTGCTGGGGACTGGGAATGCCACCTGCTTGGCTGACTGGAAGTTTGACAGGGGTTTATCTAATAGATTATTCTAAATAAGACCCAATTGCTGATTTATTCAATGACTCCTTGCTATGCTAGAGATTTGAGTGAGAATGAGCACATATAAGTTCCTCTCAACCATCCAGACTACTATGGAATCTTTGCCCCACCCCCAAACCCTGCGCCCTGGCAAGCACAAGAGGTCTATGTAGAACAGTGTCATCACTTTGCCAACAAAGGCCCATAGAGTCAAAGCTATGGGTTTTCCAGTAGTCATGTATGGATGTGAAGTTGGACCATAAAGAAGGCTGAGCACCAAAGAACTGATGATTTTGAACTGTGGTGTTGGAGAAGATGCATGAGAGTCCCTTGGACAGTAAGGAGATCAAACCAATCAATCTTAAAGGAAATAAACCCTGAATATTCATTGGAAGGACTGATGCTGAAGCTGAAGATCCAATACTTTTGGCCACCTGGTTGGAAAAGACCTTGATGCTGGGAAAGATTGAAGGCAGGAGAAGGGGATGACAGAGGATGAGATGGTTGAATGATATCACTGATTCAATGAACATGAGTTTGAGCAAACTCTGTGAGATAGTGAAAGACAGGGAAGCCTGCTGCTGCTAAGTTGCCTCAATTGTGTCTGACTCTGTGCAACCCCATAGACGGCAGCCCAGCAGGCTCCCCTGTCCCTGGGATTCTCCAGGCAAGAATACTGGAGTGGTTTTCCAGTTCCTTCTCCAATTCATGAAAGTGAAAAGTGAAAGTGAAGTTGCTCAGTCGTGTCCGACTCTTAGCAACCTCATGGATAGTAGCTTACCAGGCTCCTCCATCCATGAAATTTTCCAGGCAGGAGTACTGGAGTGGGTTGCCATTTCCTTCTCCAGCAGGGAAGCTTGGCGTGCTGCAGTCCATGGGGTAACAAAGAGTCTGACGTGACTGAGAGACTGAACAACAAGGGACTCTGGAGCTGGACTGACTTCCATGCCTGGCTAACGCACTTCCCAGCTGTCCAACCTTGAAACACTGGTGTGACTCCTCTGAACCTCAGTTTTCTCCCCTGTAAAATGAAAACAATTATTGCACACACCTCACATGCTGGCATAAAGCTCTTTTCTAGAGCAGATAGCATGCTCTCAAAGTTAGCCATTATTGCTGTTGTTTGTATTTTTGGTGGTATGTCAGAGAAGGGAGAGGTTCCACTCACTCACCTTTTCTCATGTTGATATTAGTGTGATGACAACAGAAGTCTCAGCCTGTGTTTCACAGGCAGTGGTCCTGTTAGGGTCACCCAGGTACTTCAGCAGAATCTCTGGGGTCAGCTCCTCCTGAAAATCCTGGGGATGATCAAAGCCACAAAATTAGCCACTAAGTTGTCTTGGCAATGGGTCTTCTACTTGATTAAAACTGTAGGGAATCATGGATCACCTCATTGCCAGAAAGTGTCAATGTTAGGTCCTGGCATTTCAGCTTTGGGTGTACTCAGAGATGCACAGGGAAGCATACAGGTGTGTCTGAATTTTAAAGACTGATGTGACTCCAAGTGGGTCCCTGTACCAGCAGGGGAAGGCTAAATTGGGAATTTGTTAGAAAGGCACGTTTTGGGACCTCACCCTAAAACCTACGGGAACTCTAAGGTGCAGTCCAACTATGTGTATTTTGATAAGCTCTCCAGGTGATTCTGATGCAGAAATCAACCCCTCTGCAGTATTTTCTGTAAAGGGCTAGAGAGTAAATATTCTAGGCTTTGCGGCCCATCTATAAAGTCTCTGTTGCAACTACTCAAACTCTGCCATTGCAGTGCAAAAGCAGCCATAGACCATATGTCAGTGGATGGGTGTGGCCGTGTTGCCATAAAGCTTTTATAGCCAAGGCTGTAGTTTGTCAGCTTCTGGTGTAGGCACCATTTCTGCCCTTACGGTGAGTTCCTCTCTCCACCAGAATACGTTCATCCATTCATTCACTCAGTAACTCAGTTTGTTTTGTTTTCCATTGTATGAAGGATCTCTGCAAACTAGGAACTCTGCTGAGAATAGGAGAGGCTTTGCAAAACAATCAGACACCACTTAGCAACTAAACAACAGCAATGAACTATAGAGACACCATCCTTCCATACTGGAGCTTAAAGTTTAATAGGAGACCTAAGAAAGCAATTTACAAGTAACTATAAGGATAAATGCATGACACAAAGGACAGAAAATTAGAGGAGGTCTGGGGTGGCCTAATCTAGTCTGGGGGAGGGTGGCAAAAACCTTTCTGAGGAGCTGTCCTTTACCATAGAATCCTAAGGATAGTAACCAGGTGTCTATACTCATAACTGATTTCACCCTTGAATAATCCAATGAAGTGGGTACCATTTTTACTCCTGGTTCATAGAAACAGAGATTGAGGCCAAAGAATGAGTAGTAGCCCTAGACTTGAGCCCGGGCAGCTAGGTCTAGAGGCTGTGTTCTTAACCACAACTCTGTATTAACTAGGTGATGGGAAAGAGAAGGACATTTGATGGTGAGACAGTAGTTTACAGTTTAGTGGGGGCAAACAGTCCCTACTTTACTAATTATGTTTTGGGAAGTCTATCACTATCTAGACATCATGGGTACAGCTAGAAAGATATCAGAAAGATTTTCTTCTTTCAGGGAACTTTCAGGCAGGTGCTGAAGACAGATATTATTGAAAACTAAGGAGAAAGAGCAAATGGAGAATGGGGCAGGTAAAGGATATTCAGGAGTTTAGGGGATGGTCTGAGGCTTCCTTCAATATTGAACAGACATAAGGTAGAGAGATTAAGACCAAAACTCCCCTCTTGACTTTTTTTGTCCAGTGAAATCTTTAGGCTCTTACTGGTTAAATCTAAGTTCTGGCCAGCAATAGCTGGAGAAGAACTCTTCAACAAGGCATTCTTTCCTACAAGCACTCTCATACATAAAACTACGTGATATTTTATATTTATATACAATGTTTCATCATGTAGGGAACAGAAAGATAAATCACTAGTTTATAGGGTTAACTGGGTTAGTGATTTGTTAATAAAACTAAGCAACTCCTGACTTAACACTCTGTCCTCGAATAGTACTTTCTAGACTACTTAATCAGAGAAGGCAATGGCACCCCACTCCAGTACTCTTGCCTGGAAAACCCCATGGATGGAGGAGCCTGGTGGGCTGCCGTCTATGGGGTCACACAGAGATGGACACGACTGAAGCGACTTAGCAGCAGCAGCAGACTACTTAAAGAATTATATTTTATAAATTGGAGCTTCCACATGGCTCAGACTGTAAAGAGACTGCCTGCAATGCAGGACACCCAGTTTCAATCCCTGGGTCAGGAAGATCCCCTGGAGAAGGGAATGGCTGTTCACTCTAGTATCCTTGCCTGGAGAATTTCATGGACAGAAGAGACTGGTAGGCTATAGCCCATGGGTCTCAAAGAGTCAGACATGACTGAATGACTAACACTTTCACTTGTAGAATTAAATTAAAATAGAATTAAAAAATTATATTTTATTACAAAGTTCCATCCTAGCCTACATGACATCAGCTCTTTAGGCTATTTAGGTTTAAAAACCCTCAGAAAATGTTCTGTCAGAATACACACTTAAAAGACAAGCAACAAAACAAAAATAACACAGCACACTGGAGACATATTTGTATTGTGTATGGCAGAAAGATAATTACTATCTATGCTATAAAAGGAATTCATGCAAATAGAAAAGGAAAGATGTCCATTAAGCTAAATATGCAAAAGTTAAATATGGATATAATTTCAAAAGACATGGACAGGATATAGAGCTCAAAATAGGAAAAACAAAAAGTGACTAATAAATGTAGACAATATTTCATCTCAGGGGTAATCAAAGACATTTGACTGCAAATACAGTGTGATACAATTGGTCACATAAATTAGCAAAGTTTATAAAAACAATATTCTGGGGAGATTATGATGAAAGCAATATTCTCACTCACATTTAACAGAGTTAGAAATCAGCATAAAATTGGGAAAAATTTGCAACCTGGCAAAATGGATCATGAAAGTTAAAATATTCACCCCCTTTGACCAGATATTTGCACTTTGGGGACTTTTTCTGAGGACATCATGTTACTTTCCTTGAGCTGTTGTTATGGGGTGCCACAAATTGGGGGTCTTAAATAATAGAAATGAACTGTCTTGGTTCTGGAGGCTGGAGTGTAGGATCAAGGTATGGGCAGGATTGATTCCTTCAAGGGCTGAAAGGGAGATTGTTTCAAGATTCCTTCCTAGTTTCTGATGGTTTAGAAATGCATCACACTGAACTCCTCCTTCATCTTTACGTGGCATCCTTCTTGTGTGCATGTCCATCTCTGTGTCCAGACTGCTCCTGTTTACAGGGAGATCAGCCTTATTGGATTAGAGCCCACCCTAATGACCTCATCTTAATTTGATCATCTGCCAAGACCTTATTTCCAAATAAAGTCACCTCCCCAGGTGGCGCTAGTGGTAAAGAACCTGCCTGCCAATGCAGGGGACATAGAGACATGGGTTTGATCCCTGGGTCGGGAAGAACCCCTGGAGGAGGGCATGGCACCCACTCCAGTACTCTTGCCTGGAGAATCCCATAGACAGAGGAGCCTGGTGGGCTGCAGTCCATAGGCCACAAAGAGTCGGCCACCACTGGAACAACTTAGCACACATGCACGCCACAGGTACTAGGCATTAGGAATTGGACATCTTTTGGGGAAACACAATTCAAACCAGAGCAGTCATAATCTATGTCAAAACCTATACAGTATTGTAAAGTAAAATAAAGTAAAATTAAAAAATAAAGCCATCTGTTGTTACTAAATAAGAAGTCTTTACTTTGTCTCTCCTCATTTTCTTTAAAAAAGAAAAAATAATAATTAAAAAAATATTTTTTAGCATAAAGGCATTCATCAAAATGCTATTTGTCATTGCAAAATACTAGAAATCATATTAACATGTAAGAGCGTGAAATAAGTGAATTGTACCCCATTAAATGAAGTGAAGTTTATGCAGCCATGAAAATGATGTCATGCAGAATCCTTAAAATAATGAAGGTAATATGGGCAGAGTTTATGCTATAATTTAAGTAAGAAAATAACAAGATCATATAGCTACTGTGACCTCGACAATATAAAGTGCATAAGAAAAAAAGCTGTACAAAGGAAATGCATTAAATTGACTAAAAATGCGATAGAGGTATGAACTCTATTCATTTTAATTTTAAGTTTTATATTTATCTAAGTTTCTACATTGAGTCTATTTTTTTTAATAGAAAAAAATGATTCTAGAAATGTCCATTGTACATTTAAAGATAAAAAAGTTTGGTCAGTCCTCTACTCCTTACAGCTCATTAGCACTGTGCCATGAGTTTTTTTCATTTAAAAGGCTAATTTTGAGGATGAGGGAAATTAATTAAAACCTCAGGACTTCCTAAGTCTTAGAGAAGTTCTGTATTAACAGTCAGAAGACCTGAGTTTTATGAGCATGAGTACAAAATTTTCTGATGACCTTGTTTCAATCCTACCTATGGCTTCGTAAGCCACTTGCCTTCTCTCAATTTCATTTTGTCCATCTGTGAAATGAAAGACTAACTTAAAGTGTTGATTCTGGAGAACATTCCGTGTTTCAAGCTGAGTCTACACCTTTCCTTGGCAGCCTTCTCTACAGATGCCCCGTGACTCATGGGTGTTCTAACACCTCAGCTGATCCCTCTGGCTTATTCGTCTACCAACAATCTTCTCCTGGAAAATAAAATCTAGTTACTGCTGCTACTGCTGCTAAGTCGCTTCAGTCGTGTTTGACTCCGTGCAACCCCATAGGCGGCAGCCCACCAGGCTCCACCATCCCTGGGATTCTCCAGGCAAGAACACTGGAGTGGGTTGCCATTGCCTTCTCCAATGCATGAAGTGAAAAGTGAAAGTGAAGTCACTTAGTCGTGTCCGACTCTTAGCGACCCTATGGACTGCAGCCTACCAGGCTCCTCCATCCATGGGATTTTCCGGGCAAGAGTACCGGAGTGGGGTGCCAATAATTTCTTCTCTGTTTGTGGGGTTCTAACTATTCAATTTCAAGTTTTCCTACCTGTTTCAGTTCCTTAACTTTCAAGACACTATTTTTCCTGAAATCTCTATAAGTTGAGAGTGTTAGATAATTTTATTATCATCATGGACTGAGTTCCTGAATGATTTTCAAAAGGGTAATTCACCCAGATGAGGATTCTTTCACTCTTCCTTTTAATAATATTATTTTTATAGTTAATAATATAAATTGTAAGGCTATATTTAAATGATAATTGTAGCATAATTTATATATTTTATATAGTAATTATTATGTGTACTATACATAATGATATAATAAAATGATAATTGTATATTATATTTATATTGTTTGTATTTTATTATATCATTTTAGTGATATAATATAATGATTTGGAGAAGGCAATGGCACCCCACTCCAGTACTCTTGCCTGGAAAATCCCATGGATGGAGGAGCCCGGTAGGCTGCAGTCCATGGGGTCGCTAAGTCAGACATGACTAAGTGACTTCACTTTGACTTTTCGCTTTCATGCATTGGAGAAGGAAATGGCAACCCACTCCAGTGTTCTTGCCTGGAGAATCCCAGGGACGGGGCAGGCTGGTGGGCTGCCGTCTATGGGGTTGCACAGAGTCGGACACGACTGAAGTGACTTAGCAATATAATGATTATATATTATATATTTAATACAATATAATATATAATAATATAATATATTAAATAATATTATACTATAATATATTACATTTCAATGATATACATATTTTTATCATTTATAATTGAGGCCAAAATTTTGCACCTGTTAACCCTCCCTCAGCACACACTACAACTAAAAGATTCTTAGGTGTCCTAATAGAGAACTAGGTTAGTTCCCAGTTACGCTTTCCATTTGCATCAGGAAAGAAATTACCATTTGACATCTCCATTGTCTTCCAAGAAGAAAGCTTCTGTTGAATGAGAAGCTACTTCATGAGCTGTCTTGATTCGTTCAGCAATACAGATCTATTGACAGAAGCTGGTGTTAGAGGTGGCAGAACTGCTCATCAAGGTACAGGATGAGTGATTTGAAGTCTTCTGGGAATTTGAGGAGACAAAAGGTGAGGAAGAGAGAGTCAGATCAAAGGGTGAGGAGGAGAAGGGAGAAGGCGGTGCTCATCAGGCACGAGGGCCAGGAGGGAGTTCCAGGTGTGTTTTCCTGGTGGCTCAGAGGTTAAAGCGCCTGCCTCCAATGTCGGTAACCCGGGTTCGATCCCTGGGTCGGGAAGATCCCCTGGAGAAGGAAATGGCACCCCACTCCAGTATTCTTGCCTGGAGAATCCCATGGACAGAGTAGCTTGGTAGGCTACAGTCCACGGGGTCACAAAGAGTCGGACACGACTGAGTGACTTCACTTTCCTTCAGCAAACAAGACGCCTATTAGTTTTCAAGTTCCTATTGCCCGATCTCTTGATGCAAGTCCAGCTTGATATGAAGTCTAGTACATTAAAAATGCTGTGTGTGAGTGATTTTTGTTCTGTTTTGTTCTATATGTGTATATATATATATAGTGCTAAGTCACTTCAGTCGTGCCCAACTCTTTGTGAGCCCATGGACTGTAGCCCGCCAGGTTCCTCTGTGCAAGGGATTCTCCAAGCAAGAATACTGGAGAGGGTTGCCATTTTCTCCTCCAGGGGATCTTCTCAATCCAGAGACTGAACCTGAATCTCCTACAGCTCCCGCATCGCGGGCCAATTCTTTACCAATTAGCCACCCGGGAAGCTCATACATAACATATTCAGTTCAGTTCAGTTGTTCAGTCGTGTCCGACTCTTTGTGACTGCAGCGCACCAGGCTTCCCTGCCCATCACCAACTCCTGGAGCTTGCTCAATCTTATGTCCATCAAGTTTATATATATATATTTAAATATGTATGTTATGTATGAATATATTCACAATAAGCCATATATATGTAACTATATTACTTATTAATAGGTATATACTTATATATATATAAATTATATTTATATACATAAATATTTATATATATCTAAATATATATAGATATTTAATTGATAAAAAGCTTGACAGTCATCCTATGTTGAGGCACTCAGGAACCCAGAGGTAGAGAAACCCATGATGTTATAAGAATTATAAACACCCTGGAATTTGGAGACATGTGGTGAGGCCATAGGCGAGATACTTGGGGATTCAAGAAAACTGTCCCTGTGTCTCATGTGTCAGGAAGGTTCCAGCAGACCTCTGGACTACAGCATGACCAGCTTCTCTCTCTGAAATGAGAGGAGCTTGGAATGCCTTTCCGCCCATTTCTCCCTTCCTCTTGTGCTGCAGCTGCCCTGCCAGCTGTCCCTGGGGCCTCTTTTAAGAAGGAGGAAGCAAAGCCTCCAACCTACACATTCTAGAGGATTTTTTTTTTCTTTTTAATTGAGGAAAGGCTGCACAATACAAATGAACAATGGGTCCCATTTCCAGCCTCCCCCAGAAAGGGGCTGTTCCTTGATGGGGGCAGGAAGGGAATCAAGGCCAGGCTTTTCAGAAACAAGTGCTGGGATGAGGAGACTGGCTTGAGCCATGTTGCAGGAGAGGAAAGCCAAAAAGTTTTTCCAATTATTGATCCAAGGTTTCTTTTCAAACCCTTATTGGATTTAGTGTTTCAGTGGATGAACAAGGAAGTTTTGAAGTTACCCAGAGAAACATGAACCAGCTGGGTACTTCAGTCACCAACTAACCTTTGGATTAAGGGAGAGGGAATAAACATTTATTGAGCACCTGCTGTGTGCTAGGCTCTGTGATAGGTGCCGCACACACATGTTGTCTTATTTGATACCATTTAACAATGACCCTCTGAAACATGAATAATTATCCCACTAAAGAGGATGAATTTGAAGCTCAGTACAGTGACTATTCAATTCCACATGGCTGATATGTGTGTCAAAGGCTGCTGATGTGGCTTGCAGAGGATTGCTCTGGAGAGATGATCAGGTGGTAGCTACTGTGTTGGACAAAGTGGATGCAAAATACTTTTATCACTGCAGAAAGTTCTGTTGGGCAATGATGTTCTAGAGAAAACAGAACAGATTGAAACTTTCCCAGGCAATAAAAGAAGGTGAAAACAAGAGATTGATAGGAATTCAAGTGATGCTTTTGAAGCAGAGCATCACTGGGGCTCCAGGAGTTGGGCAGAGCTCCATATTTTAAGATCCCTAAAGAGTAGTTCTGGAGGGTTCCAACCCAGCAGCAGAGTGGCTGACCTCTCCCCAACACTAAAGGATGGAGGGGTTAGAGGACATTACTTAGGTGATGCTGCTCAGCGTGCAGGGCTGCAGTCAGACCTAAGGTTTTCCTTATATCTTGAAGGTGGTCAAGGGGAATATGACATCTAGTCAGCTTTGCTCCTAGTTGGATAAGAGACTTTAGGCAAGCACTGATAACAATAGGGCAAAGCTGGGGCAAGGAGAGGCTGACAACAAAACCCTGCAACCCATTTTATGTTAACGTTTCGAATGCACACATATATGCGTGTGTGTGTGTGTGTGTGCATGCGCGTGCTGGGAGGGCAAAACAAAGCATGATTTAAGCTTTGACTAAAAATTTGTTTTCGTGTATATCCTGGATCCCAGTTTGAACCCTCCTGTGAGAACATTAGATTAGAATTTGAGTCTTAGAGATGCTTTAGCGTCCAAACAGTACTTATTCTCCCCCTTTATCTGGGAGAATCTCTTTTAACCTCGTGTCCGCTTTAAAGCTTTCTTCTCATGGGATTAGGAGATGAGTTGGCTAGGGCTGTAAAAGGCTTTCTCTTCAAATGCATGATTGAAAAGTCCATCTAGCTCACATATAATTATGCACATTAGTTTGGACCAAATAGAAAAGACCTAAATGAGGTAAAGGACTTACATTCCAGCAAGGTCTGTATTCCCTCAGCAATAATTGCAGCAGAAATGTCCCCATCAGCTCAGTTTCTGCCATCAGAATCAGCTCCTGAGGTATCTCAAGAAGCAGTTAGCCACCACTGATGTTAGCTTTCCCTCGAAAATGCTGGTATATAGAATACTTGTACAAGACGCTCCTTGCGGGAGGAGGGGAATCTCTTTTAAAGTCTTAAGTACTCTGGGCTTACATTGGAGATTTGCAATGCTTTAAACAAAGGCTCTGAGAAGTCCTGCAGTAAAGAAACTTAAAAAAAATTCTGTTTAGGCTAGAATTTCCCAAACTGTTTAGAAAGTATTTTCTTTCCTTCCTCCTCATTCCTTCTCTGCCTTCCTTCTTTCCTTCCCCCTCTCCAGTTTCATTTCTTCATGAAACACCTGCAGAATAAAGCTCTACGGGTCACATTGTAGGAATCACTAGAGCAAATACGAGAGAATCATGACATGGGATATGGGGTAGGGGAGGGCTGGGCGCATGTGTGTGTGTGTGTGTGTGTGTGTGTGTGCATGCATGTGTGTGTGTGCATGTGTGTGTGCGTGCATGTGTGTGTGCATTCATGTGTGTGCGTGCATGCGTGTGTGCGTGTGTGTGTGTGTGTGCATGCGTGTGTGTGTGTGTGTGTGCACACACACGCGCGCATGCACGCTGTCTTTCACTTTCAGGGAATCAGAAACAAAGATGGGAGGTTGTGATTTCCATGCACCTGTCCCGAGGAACACTACTTCACAACTTTGCCATTCTTCCTCTAGGCCATTGCCCACATTTTACTTGTTGAGAGTAAGTTCTATGTAACATTTTGATTTATCAGTTTAGTTTCAAATGTTACTTCATCCATGATTACTATGGGAAAATAGTTACCTTCTTATGCAACCTTCAGAGATAGTTCAAGCACACTTTGTTGACATTTATGGTGACCTGACATGGTTTGCCACCACATTGATTTTTTTCTCTCTTACCTGTTCTATTAGCATGACTTCCTAATTTGCTTCCTTTCCTTAGAATATCATCTGGGCTCTCCCTTTGAATCCCTCCATCTCACTATGACCAAGATTATCAGACCCGAGCCACGTCATAACTGTTCACGGCCAACAAGGTGAACCCCAACCAATTTTTCTAAAGTCATTTGAGCTTGCAACCCAACCATGCCCTTGCCAGTGTGGTTTCTCCCTCTGTATGCGCTTTCTTCTCACTCAAACACCAAATCCTTACTCACCTTTTAAGACCAAATCCAGTTGGTATGACTCCTGCAGAATATTTCTTGGTATTTGCAGGAAAAGTTATTTATTCTCCCTTCTGTGTTCATACTGCATTTGTCCACATTTTTGGCTTTTTGCTTTTTAGGTATAAAAAATTATTGGGAAGAAGCTTGTCAAAGATAATTTTGAGAAGAAACATATTGAACTCAATCGTTGCTATCTTCTGCCTTCTTTGATAAATATATACTGTTGTCCTTATCTACAGCTGCCATATATATCATGCCCCAAGCATTGGACTATGTTTTTACATACAGCTTCTCTTCAATCGTTAAGACAAAATTAAATAGTTTATCCTCACTCTACAGAGGGCTGTGTTCAAAGATGTCTGGTTCTAAAATCTGTATTCCTTCCACCATACTGCACACAACTCAGGTGTATAACTAGCTGTATTGTGTGCTACTCAACATACTCTGTGTTATAACAACTACTTTTTAAGTCTCAGATAAACCATTTGAGGCAATATAGGTATGTACATTTATAACCAAAGAAGGTGAGTCATACTTACCCAAGGTCATATAGTGTACTGATGACAAATTAAAACCCTACCTTCTTTCCAGTACATCAATTCAGTTCAGTTCAGTCGCTCAGTCATGTCCGACTCTTTGCGACCCCATGAACCACAGCACGCCAGGCCTCCCTGTCCTTCACCAACTCCTGGAGTCCACCCAAACCCATGTCCATTGAGTTGGTGATGTCATCCAACCATCTCATCCTCTGCTGTCTCCTTCTCCTCCTACCCTCAATCTTTCCCAGCATCAGGGTCTTTTCCAATGAGTCAGCTCTTCACATCAGGTGGCCAAAGTATTGGAGTTTCAACTTCAACATCAGTCCTTCCAATGAACACCCAGGACTGATCTCCTTTAGAATGGACTGGTTGGATCTCCTTGCAGTCCAAGGGACTCTCAAGAGTCTTCTCCAACACCACTGTTCAAAAGCATCAGTTCTTCAGTGATCAGCCTTCTTCACAGTTCAACTCTCATATCCATACATGGCCACTGGAAAAATCACAGCCTTGACTAGATGGACCTTTGTTGGCAAAGTAATGTCTCTGCTTTTTAATATGCTGCCTAGGTTGGTCATAACTTTCCTTGTAAGGAGTAAGTGTCTTCTAATTTCATGGCAACAATCACCATCCGCAGTGATTTTAGAGCCCAGAAAAATAAAGTCAGCCACTGTTTCCACTGTTTCCCCATCTATTTGCCATGAAGTGATGGGACTGAATGCCATGATCTTAATTTTCTGAATGTTGAGCTTTAAGCCAACTTTTTCACTCTCCTCTTTCACTTTCACCAAGAGGCTTTTTATTTCCTCCTCACTTTCTGCCATAAGGGTGTTGTCATCTGATATCTGAGGTTATTGATATTTCACCCAGCAATCTTGATTCCAGCTTGTGCTTCTTCCAGCCCAACATTTCTCATGATGTGCTCTGCATAGAAGTTAAATAAGCAGGGTGACAATATATAGCCTTGACATACTCCTTTTCCTATTTCCATGTCCAGTTCTAACTGTTGCTTCCTGACCTGCATATAGGTTTCTCAAGAGGCAGGTCAGGTGGTCTGGTATTCTCATCTCTTTCAGTAGTTTCCACGTTTATTGTGATCCACACAGTCAAAAGCTTTGGCATAGTCAATGAAGCAGAAATAGAAGTTTTCCTGGAACTCTCTTGCTTTTTCGATGATCCAGCGGATGTTGGCAATTTGATCTCTGGTTCCTCTGCCTTTTCTAAAACCAGCTTGAACATCAGGGAGTTCACGGTTCACGTATTGCTGAAGCCTGGCTTGGAGAATTTTGAGCATTACTTTACTAGCGTGTGAGATGAGTGCAATTGTGTGGTAGTTTGAGCATTCTTTGGCATTGCCTTTCTTTGGGATTGGAATGAAAACTGACCTTTTCCAGTCCTGTGGCCACTGCTGAGTTTTCCAAATTTGCTGGCATATTGAATGCAGCACTTTCACAGCATCATGTTTCAGGAATTGAAATAGCTCAACTGGAATTCCATCACCTCCACTAGCTTTGTTCGTAGTGATGTTTTCTAAGGCCCACTTGACGTCACATTCCAGGATGTCTGGCTCTAAGTGAATGATCGAACCATCGTGATTATCTGGGTCATGAAGATCTTTTTTGTACAGTCTTCTGTGTATTTCTGCCACCTCTTCTTAATATCTTCTGCTTCTGTTAGGTCCATACATCACACACCCTCATGTTCCCATCATTCAGGAGACAGAAGCCTGTGGTTAAAAGCAGAGACCAGGAAGTTCTATTGTATCCTTAGTCATGAAATAGATATAAGAATCAGAGTCAAGGGTGAAATGATTAACTATTAAGTATGTACAGAGGAAAGAGGCACATGTTAAACAGCACCACAGGAGTGCAAACAACAAAATCCAGACACGTGATTCATTGCAACTAATATATTGCAAGAAAAAAAGAGGAAGAAAGCAAGAGGAAATGGAGAAAGGAATAAAAGCAAAGTAGGGAGAGAAAGGTTGTGGATTAAAAGAGAGGTAAGTGATATATCAACAATTACAATGCATGGATTTTATTTCAATCTCTATCTTTATTAGAAACCTATATAGGGATTTCCCTGGTGGTCCATGGTTAAGAATCTGCCTTCCAATGCAGGGAACACAAGTTCAATGCCTGGTCGGGGAACTAAGATCCCACATGCCATGAAGCAACTAAGCCTGCGTGCTGCAGCTAGAGAAACCTGTGTGCTGCAACTACTGAGTCTGTAAGCTGTAACAAGGGAGAAAGCCCCCACCCTGCAATGAAAGACCCAGCATAGCCAAAAACAAAACTATACAAAGTATTAAAAAGAGATCAAGGGACATCTGAATACAGATTGAGGATTTGAAGTAATTGATTTGTTGTTGTTATTCAGTCACTCAGTTCACGTCTGACTCTTTGCAACCCCCTGGATTGTAGCATGCCAGGCTTCCTGTCTTTCACGATCTTCCAGAGCTTGCTCAAACTCATGTCCATTGAGTCAGTGATGCCATTCAACCATCTTGTCCTCTGTCATCCTCTTCTCCTCTTGCCTTCAATCTTTCCCAGCATCAGTGTTTTTTCTAATGAGTTGGCTCTTCACATCAGGTGGCCAAAGTATTGGCACTTCAGCCTAAGCATCAGTCCCTCCGATGAATATTCAAGATTGATTTCCTTTAAGATTGACTGGTTTGATCTCCTTGCAGTCCAAAGGACTCTCAAGAGCCTTCTCGAACACCATAGTTCAAAAGCATCAATTCTTCGGTGCTCGGCCTTCTTTATGGTCCAACTTTCACACCTGTACATGACTACTGGAAATACCATGGCTTTGACTATAAGGGTCTTTGTCAGCAAAGTAAAACAACTTACAAGTTATTATTAATTTTCAGGTTGATAATGTAATTATATTTAAAAAGAAGCCCTATTGGGGAAATGCAAATACTGACTACATATTTGATAACAGTAGGAAACATTTTCTTCAGATGTGATAATGGTGCCTTGGTTATATTTAGGAAAAAAATGTCAGATTTAAGAAATGCATACTGAAAGATTTACAGATGGAATGATATAATGTCTGAAATTTGCTTCAAAATAATATGGAGCAAAGGGAATCAGTGGAAGGCATAAATAAAACACAACTGGTGATAAGCTGGTGATTGTTGAAGGAGGCTGATAGATACATGGTAGTTCATTGTATTGTCTACTTTATCTACATTTGAAATTTTTATAATAAAAAGTTAAAAAAGGAAGCTCTATTCTCATAGAAATACATAGCAAAATATGTACTGATGTGATAGATATGGTGGATTTATTTTAAAACCAGAGGCCAAAGAGTAATAGTAGAAATGAAACTAGACAGGCTATGTGTCTCTAATTGCTAAAGTTGAGTGATGGGTATTTGTCTAAATTTAAAATTTTAAATTATGAAACATTTAAAGTGTTTAATGAAACATTAAAAGCAAGTGGTTAGTCAGGCCCATTCTATGAACACAAGGGTTGATAGATGTTTTGAATGTTTTGTTATCAATGAATTAAGATATCGAAGCAGAAAACACGACTTTGAGCCAGATTCTTGTCCTAGTAACCAGATTCTAGTTTGCTTGAAAGCAGTTTGCTAGGACTACCCATGCAGAAGCAAAATGCTGGTGGTAGGGTGACTGCAGGTTATCTCTCCTTGTGCTCTTATAGTTAGCTATCATGGTAGCCTGTATTTTGAAAATGGATTTGGATTTACCCCTTGATTTATGAAAATATGTGAATTTTTGGCCTGAGATCAATATTGCAGTTTTGTAACATGTGATTAGCATAGATTTCAAAAGAGAGCTCGTGTTTGCCAAAGTGACATTGGTGTGATAAAATTAAGAGTTTCCATAGTAACTCTTTCTGTTCCAATGGTGGCTGGTTCAAGATAAAGGCCAGCTGGGATTTCCCCACAGGAAGGAGGAACTGAGATGAAAACAGCATGAGATGGGGCTTGGGAGGGACACACTAGACTTGCTTCAGAAAGAGAAAAGTCACTCAAATAACCAGCCTCAAGAGAAAAGCAGAGTCAAGTTCCAGCTGGGTCAAGGCTGATGTGGTAGAAGTCTTATTGTAGGAGTGGGGACCATGGTAGAGGGTCTGTGTCTTTTAAAAAAACTTTGATCTGAAGACCATTCCTTTATTTATCATTATTATTTGGCGGTCTTTGCTGCTGCATGCAGGCTACTCTCTAGTTGTGGCACATGGGCTTCTCATTGAAGTGACTTCTCTTGTTGAGGCTCTTGGGCTCTAGAACATGGACTTCAGTAATCAGGGCGCACCAGGGGCTTGGCTGCCCTGCAGCATATGGGCTCTTCCCAGACAAGAGCATGTCCCCTGCATTGGTAGGTGGATTCTTATCCACTGGACCACCAGACGGAGGAGTCCATGTCTTAGCAGAGTTTGTTTATTCTATAATGTCAGGCTCACTCAATGAAGCCCATTCAGGATGTTGCTCACACGGGTACCAGTCCTAGTGGAGGGAAGGTCTAGGCTGCAAGGCCATGATACTTTCCTGGGGTACATGACACAAAGCATCAAAAGTGAGAATTGGGAGCAAGTAGAGGAGAATAGCTAGTCAATCAGGCTGTAGACAACTTACAGGAGTTTGCGATGGAAGGGCTCAGATGAATATCTGAGGGTGTATTCCCTCTTACCCCCACATTTGTTGGCCACAATTTACAGAATGCAGTGAAGGCAGGAAGCAATCTACATAGAAGAATTCGTCCCAGGATTTTATAGGACCCAAATTCTCGTTTAGATAATACTGTTCAGAAAACGTTCAGGAAAAATAAATAGTTAAGAAAACTGAGCTAATTCCAAAAAATGCAGGCAAACATCAGGAAACAGGGTAGAGAAACTATCCATTCCTATTCCTGAAACTCACCTTCCTGGTGGACAGGGAGGTGCAGATAACTTCCTAAGCTGTGGCTCCATTACCCTTGGCTTGGACAAAGCTGAGGATGCTGGTGGCAGTAGGCAGCCCACAACTGTGCTGGCAAGGGCCAGGACAAGTATGATGAAGCGGTTTTCCCAGCTGCTTCTTTTCTGGCCCATGAGAAAATGCAAGGCAGCAAAGTGTAGGATCTGGCCTTTTTGCCAGCCTAGTTTAGAGCAGAGCCTGAAGCTCATGGTCTGGGCCAACAGCCACAGATAGACCTTTACGGCCAAGTCTTCCTTGAGTCAAGGAGCCTCAAATTCTGCAATCTATACTCCTTACTTTGTGCTGTTTACTTATCTGATGGAGCTGTTCCCTTGGAAAGCTGTGTTATTCCTATAATGCAAAGTGACAGAGAAAATAAAAACACCCAGCTGAGAAAAAGCCACAACGTTAATGTGAAACACAAACTTTCTGTTCATCTGAATCTTCGTTTATTTTAAAACAGAACCGTAACGGCTCAGATCCTGAAAACTGGGAGGGGCTGTTACTACAGCTGCCCGGCTCTCAGATCCTTCCCAACTTCCCTTCTGCTCTTAATCCTTTGCACTTTTCCCAGGAGTCAAGGTGGTATGATGTGGGTTTGCCCTCCCCGAATTTGACTTGAAGACGAAGGAAGGGCAAATTCTTGAATTTATGGTAGATGAGACTGAAATTTATGTCACTATGTTCTCCCCACGTACCCTAAAGTTCCTCTGACTGAATAAAAGCTTGATCTCAAGTGTCCCAAGAGCTTTGTTCTGGATGAATCTGGCTTTTGTATTCCATCTGAACCAAGTTAGGGTCTGATCCCCAGCTCATACAGCTGGCATTGAGCGACATCTGGTTGGCATCTTCTCTACCCTGTTTCCTGGTGTTTGCTTGCATTTTTTGGAATTAGCTCAGTTTTCTTAATTTTTTTTTTTCTTACTGTTTTCTGAAAAGTATTATCCATATAAGAATTTTAGCCCTATAAAGCTCTTGGGAGAATCATGTTATGTAGGCTGCTTCCTGTCCTCACTCCACCCCAAAACTGGAAAAACAGGAGCCCGTGGTGGAAAATGAGGAGAAGCAGTCCAAGTTTAGAAGAAAAGCCGGAAATGATCCTAGAGGAGAGCGTTTCATGAACCAAGGGGAGGGAAACTGTGTCAAATTAGACCTCCTTAAGAAGAAGATGGTTCAGAAGATGGTTCTTAGCCGAGACTACTAGGCTAAGAATTGATGTTCTCAACTGAATAGGGTTATGATGGTCAAAATCAAGAATTGGATGGGGGGTGGGAATAGAAAAAAAAGAGGAAATATTACCTTTTCAAGGGACTTGCTTTTGAGCACCAGTTTTCAACTTGGCATTTGAATCCTCTGTGGAGCATTTAAAAAAAATACTGATGCCTAGGCTCCATCCCAGAGATTCTGGTTTAACTGATATTTTGAAGGGACTTGTTTTGTCTGTTTTATTTTATGCTTAAGAGGAAAACCAGTTGAATTGCTTGTAGTCCACGTGTAAGCACCACAGAGAGGAAAAGGTGAAAAATACAAGGTGGGTGGCGGCGTCATGATGTAATGAGATTGCTGACGAGGCAGCAGTTGAGATGCAGAGCCTGGGTTGCTGAACTCAGTCCTGGACAGGTGAACAAGAACACAAGGTGGCTTATTTGGCCACTGAGTATTCTCACTTGATGATTTCTAGGCCATGGTATTCGAGGCTAGATGGTCTTCTGAGTACCTTTCTTTGACCAAAAGAAGAACATCTAATGAAGTTTTGGCTTAGCTTACTAACACCATCTTTCCCTAGGTGTATAAGAAAGATAGAGAGAAACTCCTTCTATGAACTTAAGTGTAATCATAAATATGTTTGTGGTGCAGGTGAAGATGATAAAGGACCTCCCTGGCAGTCCAGTGGTTTGGACCCTGCACTTCCCACGCAGGGGTTATCCCTGTCAGGGAGCTAGGATCCCACGTGTCGATTGGTGAGGCCAAAAATAAATAAATAATTTTTAAAAATGAAAAAAGAAAAGTGAAAATGGAGTGGGGAATAGGTGGATGCTAAAAACTGAGTAAGAGTAAATAATGACTTGGGAAGGGAAGAGTAAGTCTACTAGGACATGTCCCTGAGCCCCTCTATGAGGACATCTAAAACTCTGGGACAACTCATTTCATAGCCATTTGGTTTTCTCTTAAAGTATCTCATCCAAGAATGGTCAAGTTCATCTGAGTGGCCTGTCACCCTGAGTTGGTCTTAAGGTGTTGTGCTAGGAGGAAGGAGATAAACCCAGATGAGAACAAAGCAGTGAGCTAGGGCAACTGAGACACAAGCAGATGGTTATACCCCAGGGGAAAGGCATGAAGACACTGGAAAGTCAAGCAGACAAGGTCAGGGGAGAGAACAAAGCTGTCACTGGGGAGGTAGGGACAGGCGATGGAGGTTGGGGAGGTGGGTAATCCTACCCAGTGCTGTGGGTGCTGACTCTTTTCTGTGGCTTTGTTATTTCCTGTGCAAGTGAGTATGGCCTGGGTCTTATGGGGAAGATAGGAATACTTATTACCAGGTTTTGCAATTATTGGTTCATATCTATCACATTCAATAGAAGGTATTTTTAAAGAAAATTGTTTTGGTATATGATCAAACGTCCAAGTCCCTAGAACACAACTGACATCATAAGTATAAAATAAATAGTATATCTCTCCATCTCTCCTATACTGTGAATCTCACTCCACAGAAACAACCACCATTAATATTTTCTAGGGAGGAATTCTTAAATGAGCATTTTTATAGTATCATTTTTAAGGATTAAACAATAAATAATTGCATAATACTGTGATAAACAATAAGAAGAAACTGTTGGGAATCTCCAATATATCTGAACAGGGAATTCTGAGAAGTTCGCTTTTTCTACCAATATCTACATATGATAGGGAATGTAGGTATTAAACTTATAGGAGTAAATTTTGAGGAATGGTGAATAACAAGGAAGGACTGTAGGCAGACAAAGATAGTCATATTCTTTAAAGCGTTTATCAAATTTTTGCAGCAATGATTTTACTTGCTCTGAGGCACCATTTGAGAATGGGTTACCAAAGAGATAATTGCTAAGCATTTTGACAGGAAAGTTATGCTCACCAGGAGCCAGACTATACTTGGTAAAAATAAACCAGGAATTAGGTTAAAGTAAGTCTTTAGGTTGGTAGTTGAAGGAGAAAAAATAGAAATAGGGGATTTGAAATGTGATATTTTGATACACTTGTGGACAAGACGAAAGCATATGTTATGGATGGCATTGAAGCTGAGACAACAGTAGTCAAAGGATGGTATAAACGAATTAATCTCAGCTGCAAATAGAAGAAGCTCTATCCTAAATCTTGCCTTGTTTTATGTTTTATATGCACTACCTTTTGTGAAAACGTAAATACAGTGTCTGGTACATGATAGAAGTAAGTATTTGCTGAGTGATGAAATATAAGAACACATGTCTGAGTAAATGCACGGATGATTGCGTGAATCTGGGAGGCAAATAACTAATAATCTAGGGGGCACAACGGGGGGTAAAAGTAAACAACTTCTTAAGCAAAGAACCAGGAAGATCACTGACCAGCTATTTGGTAGGTGGGAATGCAAGGACCTTTCTTCTTTCATACATCTCAACTTCTAAAGCAGAGGCAAGGCTAGGTAGTTATAAATAAACTTTGTTCATTTCCCGAGCCTCCTTTATTCCCTGGTTTTATGCTGCTTTAACATGGCAATAGATTCAGGGGGGAATTTACAGAGTTCTGCCATATCCCTCTCTCTTCTCTGGTACTCCCTGAGAGAGCCCATAGTTAGCTATTAAGACTTTGTCAGCTTCCTTCCTAACAGTCTCTCCACTGTAGAAACTCTTAAGCTTCTTGTGGTACCCAGTTTGATGACTGTAAGAAGCCTTAGCCCTCTCACCTCCTGGTACATTTCTGGGAAGTCATTCTGTCTCTTAATTTACCCTCTTCTCAATTTATTCTCAAGCCATGCAAATGAGATTCTCTTAACTATTTTTTGAACGTCTTAACATTGAAATCTGAAGTTTAATAGTTTGTTCAGTTTGTGCTTAAAGTGACATCAGACTTGTAAGCATGCTGGTCTAGGCTGGGCTCACCATCCAAGCTTTCATTTCTGGGGGCAAAGAAAACTTTTTACCTTATATTGGAGTGTAGTTTCAGGTATACATTAAAGTGATTCAGTTATGTATGTGTGTGTGTATATATATATATATACACACAGAGAGACACATGTGTGTGAGTGTGTGTGTGTGTGTGTGTGTGTGTGAGTCTCTCAGTCATGTCCAACTTTTTGCAACCCCATAGACTATAGCCTACCGGGCTCCTCTGTCCATGGAATTCTCCAGGCCAGAATACTGGAGTGGGTTACCATTCCCTTCTCCAAAGGATCTTCCTGACCCAGGAATTAAAACCACTTCTCCTGCATTGCAGGAGGATTCTTTACAATCTGAGCCACCAAGGAAGCCCATATATATACACATATACCTATCCTTTTTCAGATTCTTTTCCCAATTAGGTTGCAACAGGATATTGAGCAGAGTTCCTAATGCTATATGGTAGGTCCTAGCTGGTTATCTATTTTAAATATAGCAGTACGAACATGTCACTGGATGATGGACAAATGGGAACAGGAGGGGTCAACGGTAAAGGCAGGTGGTATTATTGGGTAGAGGGAGACCAGTGAATAGGGCAGTTTCATTCTCACAACAAGACTAGGAGAAAGAAGGAACAAGTAACATTTCAGAGAAATTCAAGAACAATTCAAGCTTTACTGTCCTGTGACTGCTTTATTGATTGACAAATGATTCCCAACAATCCCCAACAAGCCTCATTACTGAGACTTCAAGTACTGGCTGTAGAAGAGCAAGAAGGCTCATAAAACCAGAAGCTGTTTTCTCTCATTATCATATACTTTTTTTTCTTTCCAAGTAACTCTTGCCAGTCTGTGAAGCTCTACAGAAAACTCCAAGTGTAGTTTACCACCAGGGCAGACATTTCTCTACCATCCAAGTTAGTAACTGCTAGTTGTGAAGACATCCAAAGGTTGAATTTCCTGTCAGTATTTTCACTGTGAATTCATGTAGCTCCTTTAAAGGCACATGGAGAAAGAAATATGGGTGGGAAGGTGAAAAGGGACATTTGTCAAATATTTTAAACTGTGGACAGGAGCTCAAGTCTACTCTGCTAAACCTGGATATTTAAACTCAGAAGCAAAAGTTACTTGGCTTTCTGGGAGGACGTGCCCTGGGAGGTGGGGATTGAGATGCTGTTGTCAACTCTTTTATTGTGATGTCTCCTAGCTTTTCACCACCCAAATGGCTAGGGTTGCAAATTGGCCCCTCTGCACCCTCCTTGTATTCCCCAGTTTCTTAACTGGGGCTTCTTGGTTCTCTACAAAATCTCGGAACATTCTGCAACTGAATGCACCCTTCACACGTACATGTGTAGTTTTGTGACATTTTCCTAATAGTTCATAGCATTACATGAGATTTTCAAAAGATTTATGACCTAGAAAGGGGGGAGGGGAAGCACTGCTCTGCATAGCATGGCCCCTTCTCAGCCCCAAGCAAGCACATTATCTCCATCTTCATTAGTGAATGTCTTCAAACACTCTCCCCAGCAAACACGTGGTGTTTGTCCTGATTGCTTAGCTATTATCACTATTGTTTGATTGTCTGCTTTGGAGACACACATCTACGAGCACACCCCAAATTTGAGCTTCTCATCTTCTCCTCAGACTTGTGCTCCTTTCTTTGTACAGAAGAAAATCTTTCATACTCCTTTCCTAACCATTGTAGTCAATCTAACTCCTGATACTATTACCTCTGTTTTTAATAATCCCTTCACCTTTTGCTTTTTGTTACTTGGAGAACATAATCCAAACTTGTAAACAAGGTGTAGGGGCTCTTGACTGAATGATTCTTATCTTATCTCTCGTCATCAGGCCAACTCCACTTGCCTTGCACACATGTTCACACCTCTCTATCTTTGTGCAAGCTGGTCCCTGCACCTGGAATACTCTTCCTAATTGGGTGCCCGACAATCACATTTGCAAGACTCAACCATGTCACCTCTTGAGAGTTTCTTCCTGACTACCAAGCTACTTCTTTCTGCCACATATGTACAGTGTTTTTGGCTTAGTACTTAATTTGGAAGGTCTGTTTCTTTGTTTCTATGCCCATCTCTCCAGCTAAGCCCTGGGTTTCTTAAAGGTAAAGACCATGGTTTATGTATGGTTGAATCCATAGTGCCCAGAGCAAGAGGACTTGGCATTCTGTGGGTGTCAAATAAGCATGTGGCTTGAATTGTATGCATCTTCAAATTACTACCCACAGCAGCCCTTTGCACCCATCTGACTGGTAAAAGATATGGCTTCTGAGCCAAATACTTGATGAACTCTGAGACTGGAACACAGTGTTTACTGAGTAGAATATTGCATAGATTATTTTTCAACAAGAATTCTTCTTGAGTCCATTTCAATAAGTAGAGTCCCTCTTGGATTTAGTTGTTGATTATTTCTTTTCAGAAATCACTAGTACTTTGGCACATTCACCAACATTGATTAAGCTCCTACTGGATGCCACCATCTGCCGTGTGCTGTAGGTACAGCAATAAAGAGAACAGTTGCGTGCCTTGCCCTTTTATGCTGACATTCTGGTTTTGGCTCTCTTGTTTGTTAATGTTACCATTTGCTTCCAGGTTTTAATCATGTGGTCATTTCTGCCTGGACAAAAATATTTAGACTTTTTTTTTTTTTGAGAAGTAGAACATCCACTTTCAGGTGTCCTATTTCAGTTAAAATGAGGGTACTCAAACTATAATTATCGGAAGATTTATGATTATTGTTAAAGTTACTATAGATCACATTAATTGTACACTTACTGTTATAGATTAAATGTATTCCCCTGAAATTCACATGTTGAAGCCCTAATCCCCAGTGTGATAATATTGGGAGGTATGTCCCTTGGGAAGTAATTAAATGTAGCTGAGGTCATGAGGGCGGTGCCCCCACAGTAAGATTAATACCCTTATTAGAAGAGAAAGTAACACCAAAGCTTGCTTTCTTCACCATGTGAGGATACAAGGATATGGTCATCTGTGAGTCAGGAAGAAAGTCGTCACCTGGAACTAATTTTGATGCACCTTGATCTTGGATTCCTCAGCCTCCAGAACTAAGAGGAATAAAAGTACATTGTTTAAGTCACCTGGTCTATAGAAATTTGTTCTAGAAGCCCTAGCCAACTAAGATATACCTATCACTGTGCTAGGCACCTATCTGCATTTTCTCTATAATCTTAACAGGCCTGGAAACAGTACAGTTATCATTATTCTAATGCATTAAATGAAGAAACCAAGGAACAAAGGGGTAAAGTTACTTGTTTAAAAACTAAGGTCAATGTTATTCCAATGTAATTCTTCAATTTTTTTATCTTTAACTGGGAATACAGAAAAAGGTAAATTGTTTGTTTTTTGATGTGGACCATTTTTAACATCTTTACTCAACTTGTTAAAGTATTGCTTCTGTTTTGGCTTTTTGGCCCTGAGGCATGTGGAATCTCAGTTCCCAGATCAGGGATTGAACATACCTCCCCTGCATTGGGGAGAAGGCAATGGCACCCCACTCCAGTACTCTTGCCTGGAAAATTCCATGGACGGAGGAGCTTGGTAGGCTACAGTCCGTGGGGTCGCTAGAAGTCGGACACGACTGAGCGACTTCACTTTCACTTTTCACTTTCATGCATTGGAGAAGGAAATGGCAACCCACTCCAGTGTTCTTGCCTGGAGAATCCCAGGGACCGGGGAGCCTGGTGGGCTGCCGTCTCTGGGGTTGCACAGAGTCGGACATAACTGAAGCAACTTAGCAGGAGCAGCCCCTGCATTGGAAGGTGAAGTCTTAACCACTGGACCACCAAGGAATCCCCAAGGTAGAGGTAAAGTGCTTAGAATAACCAAATTGTTCCAGTCATACTGGTGTTCAGATCTATTCTTAATTAAAATATGCAAGAAGAGGCATTCTATCACATAAGAATCATTCTGGCTTTAATTTCAATCTCAATTCCTCCCGGAGACATTTCAGAGAACAAGAACCATGTCCTTAATTTCTTTAATATTCTCCCATAGTATCTAAAAAATAAAGCTCACAACAAGTGTTCAGGGAAATGGGCTGATTTGTTTACATGTGTTTTTCCAAGTACACCTGTGGGAGGAGAAGGAATGGTTGATTCAGTGGACAACCATATCCCTTTTCTCTCTGGAAAAGTGAAGCTGAAGTCATAGGGGATGAGATAGGATCCAGCAGAATGTGGGTTTACCACACAAAGTGAATGCTTGTGTTTTACTCATTACCCTGATTCTTGGCACAATCAATGTATATGCTCTCAACTGAAGAATCAAGATATTAATTATGACCATAATTCTATCAACAAGTAACTGTTTATTAAACCCTGGTAATCATAGTGGTTAAGAGCTTTACATGTTTTCTCATTAAATTCTTCCAACATATCCAAGCAATAAGTGTCATTATTTACCCCTTTTACACATGAGGAACACGAGACTTGGAATAAGTTATTGGCTCAAGGTAACACAGAGCTGTGATTTGATCCCGGGAAGTCTGCATATGATGCTTAACCAGGGTGCTGAACCATCTCTCTAATCCATGAAAGGGATTCAGTAGATGATGAGGGGTTGGTAACCTGTGGGAGCCAAGAGTGTAGCCTGTGGAGTAGCTTTCCTCTGCAGGCTACACAGACGTATACTCAGACGTATCCAAAGTGTCGTGGTAGTGGTGGTGGTGGGTTTAGTTGATAAGTCGTGTCTGACTTTTGACATGGGCTGTAGCCTGCCAGGCTCCTCTATCGATGGGATTTCCTAGGCAAGAATACTGGAGTGGGTTGCCGTTTGCTTCTCCAAGGGATCATCTGGACCCAGGGATTAAACCCAGGTCTCCTACATGGCAGGCAGTCTTTTGCACTACAGGTGGATTCTTTACCAACTGAGCCACCAGGGAAACCTCATACAAGGATTAAATAAAATAGTACATCTACATCCCTCAGTGAAACAGGGTAAGCAATCTTTAAGTTTTATTATTAATATTACCATTTTTATTATTAGATATTTGAATGTAGCTCCTTCTATTCTGAACCAGGTTATACTCAAGAATAATATTCAGTTCAGTTCAGTCGCTCAGTCGTGTCCGACTCTTTGTGGCCCCACAAATCACAGCACACCAGGCCTCCTTGTTCATCACCATCTCCCAGAGTTCACTCAGACTCATGTCCATCGAGTTCGTGATGCCATCCAGCCATCTCATCCTCTGTCGACCCCTTCTCCTCCTGCCCCCAATTCCTCCCAGCACCAGAGTCTTTTCCAATGAGTCAACTCTTCTCATGAGGTGGCCAAAGTACTGGCGTTTCAGCTTTAGCATCATTCCTTCCAAAGAAATCCCAGGGTTGAATAATATTAAATATCCCCAAATCTGGACTTGCTCAGGGTCTTGGGAAGAAAATGCCCACTCCAAAGCATTAAAAATGGCCATAACTTCCAGAGGTCCTCTCTTGCCTTCTATTCCTCTGCTATGTTAATGAGTTGTAACAATCCTTTAAAAGAAAACCTTTTAACATATTTCCAGTTTATCTCAAATATTTCCTTCCTTTGTCCTCAAGGTTGGGTAGTAATTAGAAAAAAAATAAAAATCTTATTTTCCTTTCTTTCTCAGATCCCGTTCAAGTTGAGCAGGCCCTGGCTCCCTGCCCACCCACCTTTATTCCAGATGTTACCCTGGCGAACCTCTCAGGCTGTAACCAAGCAACCATGGGGAAGAGGGCTCTCCTGGCTTGGGGCCTAGAAACAGAAGAAAAACAAATAGGAGGATGTCTTGAGTCTTCTACTTACTTTGGTTTTCCAATCTCATTTCCCTCGAACTTTTATTATTTTTGTAATGGAAATTGGGAGTTGGTATCTGGGCTGTCTGTTCACACACAGTAAGTGTCCGGATTGTTCTGGAACAGGGCAAGATCTGGGCTCCAGTTGGATTTGATCCTATTGATCCTTGTTTGGAGCTATGACAGCCAGGGAAAACTTTCCTATGCCCCCTGTCACTAGAAAGGAAAGCTTTGACCATGTGGCTTTGTAGTGAAGAAGGGCCCAGCAAAGAAAGGGCTCTCAGTCAACTGAAAAGCCCTGTGCAGTTGAACTAGGCACTCTGAAGGGAATTTCTCCACTTAGTTTTAAATCCTAAAGCATGTCTTCAGTGCACACTCATCTTGTCCTCTTTGCTTCTCATCTGGACTTTAGATTAGTCTTCTCTGTGGTCATCTGTTATGGGCATGGTTGAGAACTCAAGTCCTCCCATCCTCAATTCTGTTGAAGAGATAATTTCAGACTCAAATATAACAATATCATAACCTTATTTAAACTCTTTCAGTGGCTCTCCATAGCCAACAACCTCGTTTCTCAAAGTCTAGAACACTGTTTTGGAGAAGCATCATACATTCAATCAACACATTTCCTGAGTACCTGCCTAAAGCCAGGCATCATCACTCTTACAGGTACTCTGGATATATCTTAAAAACAAAAGAGAGAAAGCCTCTTGCTCTCAGGGAACTTGCATTCTTAGTATGGAGGGATAGCAAATTAGCAAGGGAAAAATGTAATATGTCAGATGATGCTGAAATAGTGAAAGTGTGAATCAGTCAGTTGTGTTTGACTCTGCAATCCCATGGAGTGTAGCCCACCAGGTTCCTCTGTTCATGGGATTTCCCAGGTAAGAATACTGGAGTGGGTAGCCATTCCCTTCTCCAGGGCATCTTTCCTTCCCTGGGATTGAATCAAAGTCTTCTGCCCTGCAAGAGGATTCTTTACCATCTGAGCCATCAGGGAGAGTGCTATGAAAAATGATAAAGCAGATCCAATCAGTCCATTCTAAAGGAGATCAGCCCTGGGTGTTCTTTGGAAGGAATGATGCTAAAGCTGAAACTCCAGTACTTTGGCCACCTCATGAGAAGAGTTGACTCATTGGAAAAGACTCTGATGCTGGGAGGGATTGGGGGCAGGAGGAGAAGGGGACGACCCAGGATAGATGGCTGGATGGCATCACGGACTCGATGGACGTGAGTCTGAGTGAACTCCGGGAGATGGTGATGGACAGGGAGGCCTGGCGTGCTGTGATTCATGGGGTCGCAAAGAGTCAGACACGACTGTGTGACTGAACTGAACTGAGGGATAGAGAATAAGGGATATAAAAGTAACATAGTCTGTGAAGGGGTCACTGAAAAAATGACAACTGGAAAGAGATGAGTAAATAGTGACAGATCTAGCCAAGAAGGGGATACCTGTATAGGAAGAATGTTTCAAGCAGGAGGAGGAGCAAGTGCAAAGGCCCTGAGGTAGGAACATGTCTGATGTGTTTGTGTTATAACAAGGTGGCTAGCGTGGGAGGAGTAGAATGGGGGCGGGGGAGAGTAACAGTTGAATTCAGAGAGGTGGCTGGGGAACATATTTTATAGATTCTTTACAGTGAAATTGGAGAGGATTTGCCTTTCACATGAGGTGAGAAAGGAATCCTTAGGATGGTTTTGAATATCTAATTTCTCTTAGAAGGATCATTCAGGGTCCTATAGACTTTTCTTTTTCCTGAAAGGCAAGGGTGAAAGCAGAAACACTTATTAGAAGATTACTGCAATTGCCTGGTAAGAAATAATGGAGAATTGAGCCAGTGTAATAGTGATTTTTGCCAATGCCTCTTTCCACATAGACATCTATTTTCTGGTTGAATTCTTCCAGCCACAGGGAACTCTCTCCCTACTGAGACGACCTGGTCTGCTTTGAGGATGCTTAGAATTTCAGTTATTCTTTTCAATGAGCTGGTGTCTGTCTTTTGTAGGTTTCTCTTTTTGATCATTTTGGTCCCACCCCTTGAATTCATTAAATCCAAATCTTGCTCCTTTCCTTTGAGAACATGTCCTGTTGAATCTCATTTCCAAAATCAACATCTCCAGCTCCCAACTCCTTCATCATATGGCATTGTCTTAGCCACACCCCCATGTCTTGGGCACCCTCCTTTGAAGGTCCTTGGCTGACAGACCTGTATCTTTATCATATTGAAATTTGGGGTCTACAAGAAAGCACAGGCTGAAATCTGAATCTCTATCCTTCTGCAACATTTAGTCACTGAGTTCATGCCTCAGCTTATGTATTTTACAGTGTAAACTAATTCATTTCCATCATCTTCCTTTTGGAGGCACAGTAAGAGTTAACTTTTCAACAAACTCACACCGTTTTGCAGACGACAGCAAACACCCAGTGTAATCCTATCCTTATAAAACATATCTTTCCATAATGTGGTCCAAAGCATAGAGAATATTTTTACTCTAGCATTTCCTGCCATTAATGTGTTCCTTTTGCAATCTCAGATAGTGTTATGAGTGAGTTTTGTGTTATAAAAAGCTACATAAACACTCTCACCTTGTAATCTATTGTAATGGCATTAGTTAGACAGCCCTAGGCCCTTCTGTTTTCTCTCCCTTCCCCCTTAAGTGTAACAACACTAAAGTGTTATACCTTTCAGAGTTGGATGAGATAATGTCTCCTGAGAATGAGCTGTGAGAAGTAAAGAGCCTTATATCCATGCAATACTGACATTCTGAGAGCAAAATGGGTGTATGAAGCTTGGCAAAATGCCCAATCCAATTGATGACCACCAAGCCATCACATATGTATTTATTTTATTAAAATAAAAGTATATCCCCAATGATAAGAGAACAGATGGGCTTGGGAGTAGCTAAGAAGGAAACCATTTCTCTTCTATAAGTTGGCACTGAAGGGTTGGAGCATTTGCTGGACAAATAGGGACAAGTATATTTTCAATCTACAATTATCTACTATAGATCTACAATCTACAATTATCAGACATCTATCAAAACTGTGGACTAGGTTCTGTACTTTGTAGTAAAGATAAAAATATGAGTTAAACAGACACTTGCTGTACTTCATTTTATTTTATTTCTTTATTTGGCTGTTCTGGGTCTTGGTTGCTATGCACGAGCTTTCTCTAGTTGCAGAGAGTGGGTATTACTCTCCGGTTGTGGTGTGCAGACTTCTCATTTCAGTGGCTTCTCTTGTTGTGGAGCACGGGCTCAAGGGTGCAAAGGCTTTTAATAGTTGTTGTGCATGGGCTTAGTTGCCCGACTGCATGTGAAATCTTCCCAGAGGAGGGGTCAAACCTGTGTCCCCTGCATTGGCATGTAGACTCTCAACCCCTGAACCACCAGAGAAGTTCTTGGTATACTTTAATATAAGGAGAAAAGAAATGTGCCCAGATGTCTGCAATGCTGGAAGGAGATGTAAAAGCAAAGGTGTGTAAAAAGGAGTCAATGATTAACACCGTGAAAGCTATTTAGCAGTTCTCCAAGGCCATGAGTATATAACACATCAGGGAGCTCTAGTGACACTGAAATAGCATGGCTTTAGTATAAGTTGGCCTAATTCTGGAATCTCTCCTTTGCAGAAACTCCTATGTCCCACTGGATGTCCACTGTCTCCTTTCTTAAGAAAAAAGTTTTTCACTTAGGAAGCTAGTGCCCACCTAAAGTTACTGCCTAAAGGGACATAAGCCAAAAGATGGCATCAGTTCAGTTCAGTTCAGTCACTCAGTAGTGTCCGACCCTTTGCGACCCCATGAATTGCAGCACGCCAGGCCTTCCTGTCCATCACCATCTTCCGGAGTTCACTCAGACTCACGTCCATCAAGTCCGTGATGCCATCCAGCCATCTCATCCTCGGTTGTCCCCTTCTCATCCTGCCCCCAATCCCTCCCAGCATCAGAGTCTTTTCCAATGAGTCAACTCTTCGCATGAAGTGGCCAAAGTACTGGAGTTTCAGCTTTAGCATCATTCTTTCCAAAGAAATCCCAGGGCTGATCTCCTTCAGAATGGACTGGTTGGATCTCCTTGCAGTCCAAGGGACTCTCAAGAGTCTTCTCCAACACCACAGTTCAAAAGCATCAATTCTTCGGTGCTCAGCTTTCTTCACAGTCCAACTCTCACATCCATACATGACCACAGGAAAAACCATAGCCTTCACTAGATGGACCTTAGTCGGCAAAGTAATGTCTCTGCTTTTGAATATGCTATCTAGGTTGGTCATAACTTTTCTTCCAAGGAGTAAGCGTCTTTTGATTTCATGGCTGCAGTTACCATAGAGGCTTCTTAAAGAGAACTGACACCACTGGCAAGTGCCTCCCTACTGCTTCTTTCTTGCTGTCTGGAATGAAGATGGTAATAGTTAGAGCCCGTGCAGCAATGTTGAGACATAGAGGCCGCATGTAAAGTATGGTAAAGGCTAAAGATAAAATCTAGGGTCTCTGATGAGGGTGTAGGGTGGTATACCAGTCTTAGATTGTCTACCTATAGACTCCTCTATCTGAAACAGAAATGATCTTCAGTCTCATATATGCTGCATTTACGTCTTTGTCACCAACAGTGAATAAACTTCTAATATATTATTTGCTGTTATTTAGTTGCTAAGTTGTATCTGACTCTTTTGCAACCCCATGGACTATTGCCTGCCAGTCTCCTCTGTCCATGGAATTTCCTAAGCATGAATACTGGAGTGGGTTGTCATTTCCTTCTCCAGGAGATCTTCCCAGTCCAGGGATCAAACCCATACCTCCTGCATTGCAGGTAAATCCATTATCCCTGAACCACTGGGGAAACCCCTAATATATTATACTTGCTTGCAAATGCAACGTGGAAACTAATGGTAGAAGGTACCCTAGAAGCATATTTTCTTTATTCTACCCACTGTCTTTCCTTCTAAGAAAGTTCTTTATTGAAAACCAAAGAAACTTAAAGGAGAGTGATTAAAGAGAGAAAAGCATTTTAAAATTGGACCAAGGATATTTGAAAAGGAGTTCTCAGTAGGGTAATTACCTTTTTTGTGAAACATTTGTTTTAAATGAGAACTGAAGAATGAAGTGTTGAGAAGTTTAGAAAGGATGTGAAACACTTCATGTTGCTCCTTTCTTATCAAATCACTTGTGGTGTCACTGAGATTGCATGAGAAGGTTTTTTAAGGGTCTAAATCAGTCCTTTTAAAGACTTCAGCCAGTATTGCTCAGTGGATAATAGTGTGTGTGTGTGTGTGTGCACGTGCGTGCACGCATGTGCGCTAAGTTGCTTCAGTCGTGTCCAACTCTTCAGTCGTGTCCAACTGATCTGATGTGATGACCCTGTGGACTGCAGCCCACCAAACTCCCCTGTCTATGGGATTCTCCAGGCAAGAATACTGGAGTGGGTTGCCACACCCTCCTCCAGGGGATCTTCCTGACCCAGGGGCCGACCCTGCATCTCTTAAGTCTCCTGCATTGGCAGGCAGGTTCTTTACTGCTAGCGCCACCTGGGAAGCCTGGATAATAGAAGTGGTCTGATTTGAGGGTGAAGCGTAGGAAACTGGACAGAAGTTCAATGAATGAGAGTTGTTCAGATGTCAACCATTATATTTAGGCTTATAATAGAAGTCAGTTGGACCAGGACAGTCTGATATCCTGGAAGATTAATCTGGCATTACAACACTAGAAGTCATGTAAGGGCAACCGTGAGCTCCATTAGAGGGTAGCCAAAGAATGAATGCTGGGCTTTGGTATTGGAAAGTAACCCAGCTGGGCTTCCCAGGTGGCACAAGTGGTGAAGAATCTGCCTGCCAATGCAGGAGATGCAAGAGAAGCAGATTCAATTCCTGGGTCAGGAAGATCCCCTGGAGTAGGAAATGGCATCTCACTCCAGTATTCATGCCTAGAAATTTCCATAGACGAGGAGCCTGGCAGGTTATAGTCCATGGGGTTGCAAAGGGTCCAACATGACTGAGCAACTGAGGACGCACAGTAGTACACCTAATGTCTATTTCCAAAAAGTGGACTTGCATTCATGTAGCTGAAGTTGTATGAGAAGATCCTTAAGTAGATCAGTCTTGAAGTTAAGCTTTAAATGGGGTGTGTGTTTAAAAGTTGCTCATTGGTTCCCGTAAGCCTGTGTTTAAAAACAGCTGTGATGACTGCATTGGTATAAAACTATCTGTAACATCTATTAGTGACCAAGTTTAAAGTACAACTAATACAACTGTAATTATTGCTTACAGTCATAATAGAAAGAAATGCTAAATTTCACATTTGTTGTTGCTGTTTATTCACTAAGTCATGCCAGACTCTTGCGACCCATTTTAGTGTAGCTTGCCAGTAGCTTCCCATCCTCTGTCCATGGATTTTCCAGGCAAGAATACTGGAGTGGGTTGCCTTTTCCTTCTCCAAGAGATCTCCATGACCCAGGTGTCGAACCTGTGTCTCCTGCGTTGGCAGGTAGATGCTTTACCACTGAGCCACCAGGGAAGCCCAGATTTCACACAGGAGTTAGTAATAATAAAGAGAGAGAGAGAAAGAGAAGTTGCTCAGTCATGTCTGACTCTTTGCGACCCCATGAACTGTAGCCTACCAGGCTCCTGCGTCCATGGAATTTTTCAGACAACAGCACTGGAGTGGGTTGCCACTGCCTTCTTGAGGGGCTCTTCCTGACCCAGGGATTGAACCTAGGTCTCCCGCATTGCAGGTGGGTGCTTTACCATCTGAGCCACCAGGGAAACCTCTTTAAGCTAAAGTTTGCAGACCCTATGTTAAGAAACTTCTTTGCAGAGGCTATCAAAACATTTCAGTAGAGAAGATGGTAAGATTGAGAATCTCTTGGTTACTATCTAATTCTTTGATTCTAGGTTGCTATGATGCAACCAATTCTAAGATCAGGGCATCGAATGAAATGGATAGAAACGAGGAGCAATTATCAAGGAAGAAGTTTGTTGCCCAGAAAATCATGCTGGAAGTGGGGCAAGATGAATGGGGCAAAGGGAAGGAGACTGAAGAAATTTCAAAGAGGAAACTAAAGGAGACAAACCTCATGCTCTAACTCATTGGTTCACTACTGTGTCTGTTCTTCAGAATCAGCTATAGAGATTCGAAAACTACAGCAAATTGTCCTGTTTCTAACCATGGAGAACTGTTCAATAGTGTTGACTGGGGTCTGGAAATCAATATTTTTATAGATATCCATCGGTGTTTCAAATGAACATCCATCATTGAGAGCCATTGTTTTAAGTAGGATGTTTATGCTATGATGTAGTTGACACATTTGGGGGCGTGAGGGAATGAAACATAGGGACAATAGGCCAGTGGGGATAAGGCTGGGAAGAAGCCAGGGAAGCTGGTTGAAGGGGTGGAGCAGCAAGAGTCTGGGAAATAGGCTTGAGGGATGGAGGAGGATTGTGGGGTCTTAGGGAGGATTCCTTATAGTCTTGGATGGGCATCAATCTGACTAGGCATTCAAGGTAAGGATTAGTGTCATTGTGTTATTTATATGAAAGTGGGCATGAGCTTATATTAGGCAAGGTTCTCCAGAGAAACAAAAACCAGTAGTATACACAGAGATATAAACAAGAGTAAACTTATTATAGGAATTGACTCATAGTGTTATGGAGGTCAGGAAGTCCCATGATCTGTCGTTTGTCTTCAAGCTGGAGAGCCAGGAAAGCTGGTAGCTATAATTCAGTCTGAGTCTGAAGACCAGATAATCAGAGGCCTGGTGATAAGTCCCAGTTGAGTCAGAAAGCTTGAAAACCAGATGCCTGAGCAGAGAGAGAGCAAATTCATCCTTCTTCTGCCTTTCTGTTCTTTTTGAGTGCTCAAGGTATTGGAAGATGCTCACAGTCTTTGGAGAGAGCCATCTGCTTTACTTAGTTCACCCATTCAAATGCTAATCTTTTTCTGAAAAACCCTCACAGACACACCCATGAATGTTTTACCTGCTATCCTGGCATCTCTTAGCTCCATCAAACTGACAGAAAGTTAACCATTGCAGAACTTTAGAGCTCATAGAGATCTTTTAAATAGAATCTTCATTCCTTGCTTACCTCACTTTTGCTCAGGGTCAGTACTAAAACACCACAGCATTTAGAAGCATCCCATTACCTTTAATGGTATCTAGATTTTTCTTTCTGTTCTAAGTCTCAGTTTTTTTTTTTTTTTCTTTGAATGTTTGGATAAAAATGACTAATGGCATCTATGTCAACTAAACTCAATGAACATATACACCCATGATACCAAACTGGCTTCTGAACACTGAAGTTGATTAGGCTAAACATTTCACCACACCCTCTTAAACAGTTTAGGCTTTCCTAGTGGCTCAGATGGTAAAGAATCTGCCTGCAATGCAGGAGACCTGGGTTCGATCCCTGGGTCAGGAAGATCCCCTAGAGAAGGAAACGGCAATCCACTCCAGTATTATTGCCTGGGAAATCCCATGGACAGAGGAGCCTGGCAGGCTACAGCTCACAGCACTGCAAAGAGTCAGATATGACTGAGCAACTAACAGTTTCAGATTCAATTTTGTTAAACAGTTTAAGGTCAGTGGCATACATCTGCAGGTCCATTTGGCCCTATCTTCTATAATTTTAAACATATTTCAATAAAAGTTGGTTTGTATAGACAAGCTTAGAGATTGAAGAAGAGAATACACAAATAATAAATTTGTAACAAACAGAAATTGTCTATACATGAGAACATTACTCTTAAAACAATCACTTTTAGGGACTAATGACATAAAACTTTCAATGTTCGACAAATTCCTAAAGCTCCTTTCTAGGAACCTGCTCCAGAGTCATTTGTATAATCACAAGTTGTGATCAGTAAGATTCACTTGGCTGTATCTGCCTACTGGGAGCTATGCCACTTGCTGGATGAGAAGTTCCCGTTGCCGATATCATTCTTGGCACTGTCATCAGCCTTGGCTCCCCAAGAGTGTAGGCTAGGTTTTGACATGGTTTCCACTGAGCCTTCCACAGGGCTTCCCAGGTGGCACTAGTGGTGAAGAACCCACCGGCCAATGCAGGAGACATGAGAGATGCAGGTTCGATCCCTGGGTCGGGAAGATCCCCTGGAGGAAGCCATGGCAACCCACTCCAGTATTCTTGCCTGGAGAATCCCATGGACAGAGGAGCCTGGCGGGCTATAGTCCATCGGGTCACAAAGAGCTGGACACAACTGAAGCGACTTAGCACACACGTACACAGTGAGCCTTCCGTAATGAGAGCTTAGGACCAAGAAAGCCAGCATCACAGAGGCTCTGACTCCCTCCCTCCCAGATGCAGTCTATATCATGGAATGTAAGAGGCAGGAGTTTACTTCTTCTGTGTCTAGAAGGGCTGAGTCACACAACCCTGAAATGCAGAGTTGTTAGTGCCCCGTGGGGAAAACTTAACTAAAGAGAAATAGGAGACAGTAAGAAGTAACAAATAAATGCTGGTTCCCTGCTGTTTTTTGATGGGTTAGTCCAAGGTGTGGTGGTTCTTTATGGCTGAGTCACCTTGTATAAACCAGAAATCATGTATGCTTTCTTGAAATACTGTGGACAGTGCATTAAAGTACTACCTTATTTTCTTTGCTCAATTGTCTTTTTTGTAAGATTCATTCAAGCTCAAGTTATAGAAATTCCCAGGCATTTAGCAGAGTAAGAAGAATATTCTACATATGCTGTTAGAACATTCCATAGAGTAGTTTCACAATGAAAACACATTTGGCATGTTTGGTAATTCTGCTGCTGCTGCTGCTGCTGAGTCGCTTCAGTCGTGTCCGACTCTGTGCGACCCCACAGACGGCAGCCCACCAGGCTCCCCTGTCCCTGGGATTCTCCAGGCAAGAACACTGGAGTGGGTTGCCATTTCCTTCTCCAATGCATGAAAGTGAAAAGTGAAAGTGAAGTCGCTCAGTCGTGCCCAACTCTTAGCAACCCCATGAACTGCAGCCTACCAGGCTCCTCTGTCCATGGGATTTTCCAGGCAAGAGTACTGGAGTGGGGTGCCATTGCCTTCTCCGTTGGTAATTCTAGTTTCACTTAATAACCTCTATAGCATGTAAGCTTAAGCTTTTTCTTTTTTTCTTTTTAAGTTAGTGGGGGAAGTTTGACACATAATACCAATACTTTAGGATTTTGGTCTTGGTGTTTATATGAAATTGTGAGGCCTTGATTTACATTTTTCATTGTACTATGATTTTCCTTTTATGTGTATTGTGCTAAGTGAAACTTGTCAGATAAATCTTCGTTTTAAAAGCTGCAAAAAAAAAAAAAAAAAAAAGAGAGAGAGAGAAAGAAAAGAATAGTGACTAGCCCTAAAAGAACCATGTGTTGGGTTCAAGCAACACCAGCAAAGCTGAAATTTAGCTGATAGACACGTATATAGATGAACCAGTTGGTTAAATTTTGAAATAGCTCCACTTCAGCTAATAAGTACTTTAATAGTAACTATGAGACACTACGTAATTAGTTTATAATATTATGTCTAGTATACATTCATTAGCTCAAGATGATTATCTTAGGGTGTTCCAATGACCATAGTTAAACAGGTTTCCTGACACTGAATGATTTAATTGAATATAAAGGTACTGGATAACAGAACATTTCAGAAAAATTTTATAAGGATTAGAAATCTTTTCTAAATTAAAAAACTAAAATTTCTAAAAGTAATTATGAATTCAGTAGAAGGTAGAAAGGCTTCTCTGCCATGCCTAATATCTCATTCTGGTAAAGAGAAATTATCTATTTAGTGATTCTGAAAATATTTAATGATAGTGATGGTCATTAAATCAGGTTGTAAAAAAAAAAAAAGCTAACAGAGAAATCTGAATTAAATAGAGTCAGGAGACCAGAAGGGGGCGCTCTTGTGTCCTGCGAGGACAGAAGAGCCCTGCCGGAGAAGAAAGGAGCCTCTTCTTTCCGGGCCAGGACTCCGCCAATGAAAGGCCGCGGACTGTTTGTTTAGCCCTCCCCACATTCCGTTTCCTCTCCATGAAAGCATTCTTTCCTTGCTGTTCCGGGACTTGCATGTGGCTTGCCATGGTTGCAGACCTCAAATTGCAATTCTCTATTGATCTTGAATAAACCCATCTTTGCTGGAGAAATAAATGGCAGTCTATTTTTGTATCTTTTAAGTCAACAATGTCCTGAGAATAGTGTGGGCATGGATTCGGCAACCCCATTTGGCTTCTCAGTGGATCCAGGTGACAGACACATAGATCCCTATTCACTGCTCCAGACTGACCCAGATTGGCAGTGACCTTGCAAGGATGGGTCAGAGGGCAGGCACTCTGGATCTGGGTCATGTGGAAAGTGCTGACAGCCAGGGGTAGGCCTAGGTGTGTCATGAGGTCAGCACTCAGCTGCCTTCTGGATGCAGTGAACTGAACCTCAATAACATAAGGACACTTACCCACGTTGGGGTGTCACTGGACATGTTTCCAATTTCTTATGTCAAATCCTGGCTCAGACAGGGACATCATTAGCAAGAGACCCACATTCTAACAAAAGATGACACCAGCAATTTCTCAAAATCAATGTACTACTTGGGAATTCTTGTAAGTTTTTAACAAATGTTTTATAATATAATGTCTATGAATGATAACAATGCCAATTAAGGGTATTATCGTTTTGTTGTTGTTAAGTTGCTAACTTGTGTCCAAATCTTTGCAACCGCATAGACGCCAGGCTTCCCTGTCCTTCACTATCTCCCAGAGTTTGCTCAAACTCATGTCTATTGAGTTGGTGATGCCATCCAACCACCTCATCCTCTTTGCTGTTGCAGGAATTGCAGTAGAGTCATCATATCATTTCTCACTGTAAAAATAATTTTTAACATAGTTTAAGACTTTTCAGGGGCTTCCCTGATGGCTCGGCAGCAAAGAATCCACCTACCAGTGCAGGAGATTCGAGTTCTATCCCTGGCTTGGGAAGATCTCTCGGAGAGGGACTTGGCAACCCACTCCACTCTTCTTGCCTGGGAAATCCCATGGGCAGAGGAGACTGGCGAGCTACAGTCCATGGGGTCACAAAGAGCCAGACACGGCTTAGCGACTTAACAACAACAAGACTCGTTAGAGCTGAAAAAATATTGCAGCGCTCCTGTGTACCCTTCCCCCAGCTTCCCCCAGTAATAATATTGCGCATAACTATGGCACTGGAGAAGGAAATGGCAACCCACTCCAGTATTTCTACTGCCTTGAGAATCCCAGGGAGAGAGGAGTCCATGGGGTTGCAAAAAGTCAGACACAACTGAGTGACTAACACACACCGCACAGTGTCCAAACCAGGAAATTAACATGATGTAACACTATTAACTTGAGTCCAAACTGTTCAGATTTTACCAGGTTTTACATGCATTCTTTTGCGTGTGTTTGGTACAGTGGGGAGTTACCTCTGTTTGGGGGACTCCTTCCTTAGTGTCTCTATGCCAAAGTCATGGAGTTTCAGCCATTGCTAGGTAGAGGTATATCTATACATGAGTGCACTCCTATGTATTTACTTTCTTTTTACTTAAGTATATTCATCCCATATGGAGAAATAGGCCATGTTTATTAATCACTCCAGAAAGTAGGTAATTTCATTAGATTGAGCATTGTTTCTAGGCATTGAGTCAAAAGAGGAAACAGCTCCTCAGTGACCCAGAGCTCCTACAACATGCTCTGAAGAGACCACATTTTGGGACCACCTGCTCAAATGTACTACTGGAATCCCAGGCACAAAGGGGTAATGGAACGCCAAGGGCTGCCGAGCTGTCAGAGACCAAGCAGGGTTATTTGTGGCTTCCAAAGAGGGGCTGTAACCTTTTATGTTATCCACAAATCTCAGGCTTCAAGAGTCAGGGAGAAAAGGCAACCATGCTGTTTGACCTAGCTAGCTCTATCCCTGCCTTGCCTGTTCCCTCTCTTACTGCCATTTCACTCCTGCCTAGCTATCCCAGAGAAAGGACACAATACTGGACACACCTTTAGCATTGCATCAGGCTCAGCTGAAATAGCCAGGCAGGTGTCTCTTCTGATCAGATGAGGGAAGGTCTGAAAAACTTGATAAAGTGAAAGCTTTCTCATTTGAACATCCCATGTTCCTTACAAACAAGACGGAAAAGTCTTACTTCTTGACTGGGGCATTTTGAATGGCAGCTGTAAGCCAGGGACTGTCAAGTCTGCCTCTGCATCACCTTGTTATCCACCAGGACGATTAGAATGTCAGAGGTGAAGAGTGTCTCTCCTATATTTTACAGGGCATGTGGAAAAGGGTTTCTGTTGTCACTTGACATAAAAACAGGGCTTGGGTTTTAATTCTCTCTCCAACACTTATTGGCTGTGTGACCTTGGGATTAGTCTAATGCTATGGTTGGATTGTATTCCCCCAAAGTTCATGGTGGTACTAGTGGTAAAGAACCTGCCTACCAATGCAGAAGACATAAGAGACACAGATTCGATCCCTGGGTTGGGAAGATCCCCTGGACAAGGGCATGGCAACTCACTCCAGTATTCATGCTTGGAGAATCCCATGGACAGAGGAGCCTGGCAGGTTATGGTCCATAGGGTCGCAAAGAGTTGGACAGGACTGAAGCACCTTGTCTTGCTTGTATGGTTGAACTGTGTTCCCCAAAATTCATATGTTGAACTCCTAACCTTCAGTACCTAAGTGTTTGACTTTACTTGGAGATATGCCCTTTACAGAGGTTATCAGATGTATATGAGGCCTTTAGCATGGACTCCAATCCAATATGACTGGTATCCTTACGTAAAGGGGAAATTTGGATACAAACAGGCACAGAGGGAGAGACTGGGGTGATGCTTCTACAAGCCAAGCAATGTCAAAGATTGTCTAAAGACTGCAAGAATCTGGGAGAGGACTGGATAGATTCTTCCCAACCTTGCCCACACCTTTATCTTGAACATATAGTCTCCAAAATTGTGAGACAATAGATTTCTGTTGTTTAAGCCACTCCATTTATGATACTTTGTGACAGCTGTTACAGAAAGCCAATACAGGTAGTTACTCAATTCTTTGAGATTTAATTTTCTTTTCCTTAAAAAAAATTATTTATCTATTGACTGTGCTCCATTTTTTTTGTTGTTGTTGTTTTGGGCTTTCTCTAGTCACAGTTCGGGGGCTAGTCTTCGTTGTGGTGTGCAGGCTTCTCATTGTGGTGACTTCTCTTGTTGAAGAGCATGGGCTTTAGGCCCAAAAGCTTCAGTAGTTTCAGCTCTGGGGCTTAGTTGCCCTGAGGCATGTGGGATCTTCCCAGAGGGGAGATTGAACCTGTGTCCCCTGCATTGGCAGGCAATTTCTTAACCACAATAATTTTTTTATCCCTAAAATTCAAGTGGTAGTTTTAGCAGTGATTTCCATGTGGCCCCTGGACCAGTAGCATCAGCATCTCCTGGGAAGTGGTTAGAAATATAAATTCTCAGGTCTCCATCCTGAATTTACTGAATCAGAATTTCTGGGAGTGAGATTCAGAAATTTGTGTCTTAGCAAGCCTTGATGCATGCTTAAGTGATTCTGACACACACTTAAATGTGAGAACTGATAGCATTGTAAAAAGGACTATTTTGGAATAACCTTTTTAAAGTTCTTAGTATGCATGCTAGTGCTTGATATATAGTAAGTACTTAATATATGATAAACCACACTAAGATCTCAAACATTTGTAGAACACTTAAGGTGTTCCCATTACTGGAGGTATGAAGATATGTAAACAATGGTTGTTCAATAAACTGGTGGAATTCACTACCATGGGGAAGACATTTAGGCTAGGATTAATAATAATGCTTTTAGGTGTTATAATATTATCACTTAAAATATTCTTTGCAGACAGAGTAGATGCACCAGGGTAGTAGAAAGTCAAGACAGATGTTTTTGATAGATAGATGTAGTCAAGTACAGAATGTCATTTATAATTATAAGAATAATGTTTGGCAATTTATTTTATTTTTCAATCTGTATTATTTAAATTAATCTTCAGAACAGATTTGTGGTATGACACTACTAGAGGAACCATGAAAGTACATAACTATTAAGGATATAATATTAATTCCAGTGTATTATTGTTGGGAAGTAATATCATTCATATAATAGGCTTAAAGCAGGACTGGGCACATAGGGAGCTCTAAATCTTGTTGCCATTGCTATTTCCTAAAATTATTATTATCTGCCTACGTTGTTTATGTTGTTAAAATATAAGGGACTTAACTGGTCAGTCAAAGAGTCTTGTTTCAAGCTCTTGGCAGATAGTGCCCACGTCTATTTCCATGGTCATGCAGTCTCTCATATGAGACATGTAAGTTTCTCTCAGCCCTTGCTATAGTTCCTGTGACTACTTCACTAGTACATCTACTCTTGTGACATGTGACCCAAATTAAATGGCAATAACAAGACGTTTCACCTCAGTGCTCAGCGGCTGCATGTTCTGACGTTTTCAAAAGAACAGTCGATCCCTGGGTTTATGATTTTTGGATGGACAGTTGGAATGGTGCACATTTAGAGTAAAGGAGATTGTATCAAGCCACAAGACGATTCAGGGGCTCGAGAAATCATTTTGCTGTTTCCCTCTTAGTTGGGGGTAGAAACACACAGAGATCTTTCTGGCCACAGGATACCTGGAATACATGAACTCTGAAATGAGACACCGTGAACCCAGACACAGTCACCTTGTGAACTAGGACAGCTTCATCCTCCACGAATCTCTCATGTGAAATCGTCTTCCTTCACACTCAAGGTCTTCTGAACTCCAAGTTCAGCCTCTCTTTCCAGCGTGATGTCCTACAATCCCTTTCCATACTTAAGCAGTTCCAGAAAGACCACATATTTCATTTAACCACATCCCTGAGTGCTAGAACTCCAGTTGTTAGGTGTGAGCTGGGGGCAGTGTACTTGGCAGGGAAAAGGCCTCTTGGGCTATTGCTACAGCTGCTCCTATGGAAACCGATGCACTTGCCCTAGATTTAAGCCACTTAAACGGGCGTGTGGGGAAGTATAGACTTGGAATCTAGAAAAAATGGTATAGATGAACCTACTTGCAAAACAGAGACATACATGTAGAGAAGAAACATGGTTACCAAGGGGAGAAAGAGGGGCAGGATGAACTGGGAAATTGGGATTGACATATATACACTATGTATAAAATAGATAAACTAATGAGAACCTAGTGTACAGCACAGGGAACTCTGCTCTCTGTTCTGTGGTGACCTAAATGGGAAGGAAATACAAGGAGGAGGATATATATATATATGAAAGTGAAAGTATTAGTCACTCAGGCGTGTCCGACTCTTTTCGACCCCCATAATCTGTAGCCCACCAGGCTCCTCTGTCCATGGATTCTCCAGGAAAGAATACTGGAGTGGGTAGCCATTCCTTTCTCCAGGGGAATCTTCCTGACCCAGGGATCGAGCCCATTGTAAAGCAACCATACCCCAATTTTAAAAAAAGTCTCTATTTTTACTTTTTTCTTTCCCCCTTCTCTCTACTCCCTCTAATTAATTTTTTCCCCAACTTTCTGCTCTCATTCCTTAAGCGCCCTTTCACATCCACCCTTCTCCGTTTCCACTGCTCTTGACCACATGATGGCGTTCTGGGGGGATAATGGATAGTTGAGTGTTCTGCCCTTCCTCCAGAATCCGTTCCATGGCAGGGCTTGGAGATCTGCTGTAAGTACTTCAGTCTGGGAATAAAGGAAGGAAAGACAGGATTCCTTTGGGCTTTAAGAGTTTATGCCAACATCTTCCCAGCCACAGGAGACTCAGACCTAACCAATGGGAGTCAAGTCTTCCCTGACATACTTCCATGTACACATGCAAACATTTCATCCAACACATATTTATTGAGTATCTATACTATTGCTGCACCCAGTTAAGTCCTCATGGATGTGACTGATAGTGAACAAAACAGATTTTATCCCTTATTGATGTTGATCATGATGAATATCACCCTATGACCTGAAATCCCTTAAGTGTCTCAAATATAACCCTTTTCAATAGGTTACAATGTTCTTCCTCTTTTGATATGCCCATTTTCCTGACGGTCAAGAGTTCCCCTCCTGATTTTTCTTTTGAAGCAACAGGTAAATAGGAAGTACAATGGAACTATAGGACATGAGGAGGTCTAGGTTCTTCCCAAACCAGCTTGGTAAAATTGGCCAAATATAGTTTTTGGTTAAAAAATCAATTATTTATTTGGCTGTGCTAGGTCGGAGAAGGCAATGGCACCCCACTGAAGTACTCTTGCCTGGAAAATCCCATGGACGGAGGAGCCTGGTGGGCTGTGGTCCATGGGGTCGAGAAGAGTCGGACACGACTGAGCGACTTCCCTTTCACTTTTCACTTTCATGCATTGGAGAAGGAAATGGCAACCCACTCCAGTGTTCTTGCCTGGAGAATCCCAGGGACGGGGGAGCCTGGTGGGCTGCCGTCTCTGGGGTCGCACAGAGTCGGGCATGACTGAAGGGACTTAGCCGTAGCAGCAGGTCTTACTTGCAGTCAATCTTCAGTCATGGCATGCAGAATCTTTAGTTGAGGCATGTGGAATTTAGTTCTCTGATCCTTGACCAGGTATAGAACTTGGGCCCCCTGAATTGAAAATGCAGAATCTTAGCCGCTGAATTACTAGGGAAGTCCCCAAATGTAGCCTTGTATCTGTGGGGTAAATGCCTAGAGCACTGGTCATGGTTGAATGGCGGGCTGAGCTCTGAAGTGGTAAGGAAACCTAGCATTGAATTTTTACCTCCTTTGAGTTTTTGTCCTATAAAGTAATGCTGGCCACTGCAATCAGTAAACATTCACAATATATGTGTGTTTTCTGTCTACATCATGTTCAATTAGTGGAGGAATCTGTATCCAGTTACTCGTTACTCAACATCCCAGCCGGCCATGAATTTTATTATCTTTAAGATGTGAATCTCAAGAATACCTTGCATATGGACACTCATCCACCAGATGAGGGAAGAGAGAGAATGGAAGACTTCAAAGGAATGTTATAGACTAAGCTGAAAGAAATATACATCTGGGGACTTCGTTGGTGGGTCCAGTGGTTAAGACTCCATGCTTCCAATGCAGGGAGTGTGGGTTTGATTCCTGGTTGGGGAACTTAAGTCCCACATGGCTCAGGACACAGCCAAAGATTAAAAAAAAAAAAAAAAAAAAGTTATTTTTAAAAAAGAAGTGCACATCACTTGCCCAAATTCCATTGACTAGAACTCAATCTCTTGGATGCATCTACATGCAAGGAAGGCCAAGGTTGTAACCCACCTGTGTGCCTAAGAAGAAAAGGAAACTGATTTGCTGAAGCACTCTATGCCATAGCCTTCTTTAAGAAAATAAAGTTTGGACCCTATATCACACACACACACACACACACACACTACAAGCACCAAACACATGAAAAAAATAGAGATTATTTTTACAGTTTAACACAATTCCTAAAGTCGCTGGAGAAGGCAATGGCACCCCACTTCAGTACTCCTGCCTGGAAAATCACTTGGAAGGAGGAGCCTGGTAGGCTGCAGTCCATGGGGTTGCTAAGAGTCGGACACAGCTGAGCGACTTCACTTTCACTTTTCACTTTCATGCATTGGAGAAGGAAATGGCAACCCACTCCAGTGTTCTTGCCTGGAGAATCACAGGGATGCGGGAGCCTGGTGAGCTGCCCTCTATGGGGTCTCACAGAGTCGGAAACGACTGAAGCGACTTAGCAGCAGGAGCAGCAAAGTCGCAGTCCCCAGAATAATAAACACTGATAAACACTCAGGTTCCTTAGAGGAAGGGACCAGATAATATGTGATGGGTATTTGCCAATATCATTTGGAAGCCTCTCTTGTAATAAGGGCTTCCCTGGTGGCTCAGATGGTAAAGAATCCTCCTGCAATGCAGGAGACATGGGTTCGGTCCCTGGTTGGGAAGATCCCCTGGAGAAGGGAATGGTACCCACTCCAGTATTCTTGCCTGGAGAATTCCATGGACAGAGGAGTCTGGTGGGCAACAGTCCATGGGATCCCAAAGGGTTGGACATAACTGAGAGACTAACACTTTTCACTTTAGTGCTAAACAGGCCTGGGGTTGAAGTCTTTGAGAATTCATCTTTTGGAAAATGAGAGAGGGAATTCCCACTGCATCAGTCATGTACAGCTGTTACCTGCCCAGTCTCTCCAATTATGGCCTAGGGGGCAAATATTTCAAAAAAGATTTGATATATTTTCTTTACAACCTACAAAGTAGAAGACAGAAATCCATATGGAAAAGAATCTGAGAAAGTACTTTATTTCCTCTATCACAATCCTATCCCAATGCTGAGTCAGTGAGTAGAGACGTTCTCATAGCTCCTGGGTTCATATATGGAATCCCAAAGTATACACCCTCAAAGTTCCAGTTCTAAGGGCTCTTTCATCTCTATCTACCTACTGGGTCAAGAGAAGCTAAGATTTAGTCATGGCCCTACCAGTAAATGAACCAGTGAACTCCTTAAAGTGGACCTGAATTCTCATGACAAAAGAACAGGGTCAAGGGTGAACTTTGGAGGAAGAGTAATTACACATGAATTCTAACTCTCTCACTTTAACTTTCAATGTCTCTGTTTACCATCTGTTAACATGAAAGAAAAGACATTTACACCTCAGAGTTGCTATAAAGATGAAATCAGACAACTTCCCTAAAACACACAACACAATGCCTGAGCCACAGCGGGCACTTGATACACTTTAAAGGTAAAGAGCTCTCTTCAGAGAGGCTAAAACAAAGCAACAACACAGAGCAATCCTGGAGTGAGTACGTATACAAAACCATATAAACCAAACAGCAATTACTAGCAACCAATAGAAATCTTTAGTCAATATTATGATTATTTTCTGGACTCCATTGCCTATTGCCACAAACAGAATGTGCTTTGAATTTAGTCTGGAAGAGTCTGTATTTATATACATCTTTAAAAGAAAAAAAAAAAAAAGATCAAGCTGGGTTTAGGGTCCCATCACTTCCCCTCACTCTCTAAATATGGGAAAGAGAAGACTAAGGCTAAGGCTGGGGCTGTTGAATCCATAAACTTTATCACTATTAATCCATCATGAGTTCCAGCAATTTCTTTGGGGAAGACAAATTCCTTTAGGAAAAAAATACATAAATAAAAATAAATCAAGGCAAGAACTGAAGCCCAGTACAACCCTATCTAGAATTCTTGATTCCCTAGATTAAGTGGAACATACAGAATATTTCACAAACTGCTTAGTTGATGTATCCTGGAGATATTAACTCATACTGTCACGCGAGTGTATGTTCCTTGGTTCTTTGTCTCATCACGACAAAGATCTGGAGTGATGGACATTAAAGCCCCCTCGGCGTGTCACAGCTCTGAGGTCTTGGATAGACCGTGTTATAGCTCTCAGGTCTTGAATGGACCATGTTATAGTTCTTAGACAAATCAGTGTTACAGCTCAGTGTTACAGCTCTATTTTATTTAGAAGATAGCAGGAAAATCCATCTTCGAGGCGTGAGGGCACGTCAATCTAAAGACAGGAGGAGAAGAGCGCCCCAGCCCTGGCTCCTCTATTTATATGTTTCTCTCTCCCTGGGCCTGTCCTGTGTAAATTGGGCCAGCCAAGAGTGTTGTTTGTTTTACCTGAGGTCCTCACTCTGGTCCTCGGACCTTCTTTTGTTCTATTTTCACGGGCTTTTCCCTTCCTTGTCTTTTAGCCACCGCCATTTTGGACTCCTTTTCCCTGTTCTACCTACATAACATTCCCCCCTCAAGAGATGGGAGGCCCAATTCTTTAGGGGTGTCGAGGTCTTTTTGGCTATTTCCTGCTGAACTGGGATGACGAGGGGGTATTGGGCCTCCCCCTCTTGCTAGTCTCAAGCCTCAGAGTCCTTATAGTGGTGTCCATCTAAGAGTGTGTGATATTTTTCATGGTTGGCTGTAGTTTTATATCTTTATTGAACTGGCACTGCATGTTGCAACTTGTTGACCTGGGCAGAGACAAAACAGGTTAGACAATTGACAGTACATGGGATAATCATGAGCATCATCAGTATAGCATAACAAAGACTAGTAGGGGCATTAGTCATTTTTAAATTCACATCGCCAGGATGGCTCAAGTCCCTCCTTATTCAGGGATCAGAAGATTTATTTCCTGTCTGTTTTGGAGTACAGTCTCTGTCAAGCTGTGTTGGCTCTTTAGAGTTATCTTGAGAAATTTTATCTCCAGAAACCAGATTTTGGGGGTGTTCATTAGAATGGCACTCATTTGTTGTTCTGAATAGGCATCTGAGATCTCCCAGGGGCTCACAGGTGTATTGATTTTGGGGGTGTTCATTAGAATGGCACTCATTTGCAGTCCTGAATATATCTGAGATCTCCCAGGGGCTCACAGGTGTATTGAGTGTCCTCTTCTGTTTTCTTCCATGGCTTGACTCATGAGTAATGAATCCAGGAGTCATGTCCTGGTACCTTGACTGCTGTGGGGGTAGAAAGTATTACAGGGTAGGGGCCCTTCCATGTGGGCTGGAGTTGAGCCTTTGGGGACCCATCTTTCCAGACTTTAATTAGGACTTGAGTCCCTGGAGCATATAGTGGTGACTCTTTAGAATCTTTTGGGTCCTGGTTCATACCCCACAAGCATATATCCTGTTGGAATTGTCCAATGGCTATGGTATAAGACTGGAGCGTCTGAACCTCTGGATCTAGGAAGAGGTCATTGACATAAACAAAAGGTCTCCCATATAGCATCTCATAAGGACTAAGACCAACCTGTTCCTTAGAGGCAATGTGGGGGGAGGAGAGCTATTGGTAAAGCCTCCCTCCATCCCAGGGAGGACTCCTGGGTTATCTTTTTTATTGCTGATTTTAAGAATTGATTGGCTCTTTCTACTTTTTCTGAAGATTGAGGCCTCCAGGCACAATGGAGATAATAAGTAATGCCCAATGCTTTCGAGACCCCTTGGGTGACCTTAGAAGTAAATGATGTCCCATTGTCACTTTGTAATGACCTGGGCAGACCAAATCTTGGAATGATTTCATGAAGCAGTTTTTTTACCACCTCCTCAGCCTTCTCAGTCCAGGTGGAAAGCCTTCAATCCATCCTGTGAATGTATCTATCATGACTAATAGGTATTTATCCCCTTGAGAAAACTGGCATCTGGGTGAAGTCCATCTGCCAGTCCTCTCCTGGGTAGGCCCCACGTCATTGGACAGGCTGGGCCACCTGGTGTCTTCGAGCTCCTTGGTGGTTGTTTAATTGGCAAGTGGGACAAGAGGAGACCACCTGTTTTATGGTTGTTTGGAAGCCTGTTCTTCTGAAGGACCTTTCTAGTAATCTTTGGAGGGCCTTTTCTCCTAAATAAGTAGTGGCATGTAAGGAGTTAACCAACTTCCAAAGATTACTAGAAAGGTCCATTTTCTGGACTCCATTGCCTATTGCCACAAACAGAATGTGCTTTGAATTTAGTTGGAAGAGTCTGTATTTATATACATCTTTAAATTAAAAGAAAAAAAAAGATCAAGCTGGGTTTAGGGTCCCATCACTTCCTCTCACTCTCTAAATATGGGAAAGAGAAGACTAAGGCTAAGGCTGGGGCTGTTGAATCCATAAACTTTATCACTATTATCCATCATGAGTTCCAGCAATTTCTTTGGGGAAGACAAATTCCTTTAGGAAAAAAACAAAAACAAAACAAAACCAACCAACCAACAAACAAAAAACAAATCAAGGCAAGAACTGAAGCCCAGTACAACTCTATCTAGAATTCTTGATTCCCTAGATTAAGTGGAACATACAGAATATTTCACAAACCTCTTAGTTGATGTATCCTGGAGATATTAACTCATACCTTCTCAACCCACTCCCCATGTTTTAGGGGCAGGGAGAGAGTAAGAAAGTTTAACCTCAGATTCTTCATTCCTATCCTTTTCATTCAGTGCTCAACAGACACACACACACACACACACACACACACACACACACAGATTTCCAAGGGTGATCCCTGTCAAACCAACCAACAGTGGGGTTCTCTTTGGAAAGGTATAATTTGTAGGTATTCTGTTTCTTGTTTTACCAAAAGATTACAGCCATTTGCATGGAATCCTACAGAGATTTATAGAAGCTTATTCAACTGGAGAATGAGAGAGAAGAGAAAGTACCTTAAGTCAAAAGAGGCTGTTGTATTAGATGATAAACAAATAGCTACCTACTCCTTACTGTCATTAAATGAGCTGGGCCTAGCTTGATTCTTAGTCATAGGAATTTGGGAGCCTCACCATCCAGTCTCACAGAGAATTATCAGGTATCTTGGAATATCCTACGTGAATACCGCATGATAGAGAGTGATTTCTGGAGTTCCACAGGAAAGATGGACAGGTTAAAGGAGACATTTTATTTCTCTGCAACCAGCCAGTTGAGCTTCAGAGAATTGGGTTGGAGAGAGCTACATGTCTTAATTTAAGTTTCTCCAAAATCCTGAGACAAAAGCTTGGATGCAGATAGTTTATTTGCAAGGTGCTTTTAGAATGCACAGGTGTAGATATGGAAAAAGCAAGACAGAAAACATTTTTTAAAAAGTCAATAAATACTCTCCTCTTGAAGGTCTTCTGAGTAACTAGAGACTATATCTCAGAATTATTCCACCAGATGACTGCCTCTCATTTCTCATGTATTAAGGTTTGCTCTGGAGGTGTTCATTGTCCCACACACACTGTCACTTCTGCATGGAGCCTGAGTGTGGTAAAGAGCTCCTGTGGCCTGCAGAGAGACCTCAAGCAGAGAAGATGAAAGATATAAGTACCTTCTCCGTGTAGCTGGGAACTCTGGTGGGCTGAGGAACCAACAACTGGGTATCAACAGCATCTACTGAAGCAGAATTAAAATGCAAAGAGTTTACCTTCCCCAGATCATCACAGCTGGTAAGAAGCAGAATTAACAATGGAACATGAGTCCCTTGGGCTCTAAATTAGTAGCAGCCCAGAGAAACTATAGCTTGCAATAAAATCTAATTTTAACACGTGACACTCTCATTTAAAAAGTATGCTGTGAGTCATTCCCTAAGATAGAAATCGAGATATCACTTTTATTAAGCAAGAGGATATGGAGGGAAAGTGGAATGGAAGAGAACTAAAATTATATGGGATGATTAAAATAATCACTAGAAATATTAACAAGTAGAATTGACAGTGTGGAAAATTGAATTAGCTAAGCAGAAGGTAAACTCAAGACATAAATCCAGAACACAAATAAATAATAAACAGAGAAATGAAAGGAATGTTAGAAAATTTGACACTGAGCATGGAGTGTCAATATGCAAATAACAGAATCTCTTACAGATGATATGGCTAAGTGGATGATCAATACTGGAGCAATGGAAAGAAATGATTAAATATTCTAATATAATAACCACACTCATAATAGAGACATATATCATCAACTCAGTAACAGCTAAATTACTCAAGACCTATCTGAGGTATTTTTGAAGCAGGAAAGAGCTGTAAGGGCTGAAAAACAAAATTTATCAGGAAATAATAACACTACTTATGGACTATTGATAGAGTTATACAATGCTTTTTTGTATAACACACAACTATTCACATAAAAATACATGCCTGTGTTACAGATGTTATAGTTGTTTAACTGGTAAATTAGAAACTTGTAGAATCTCAGATATTTAACTTTACTTGTAATCAAAGCCATTATGAAACCATTCCCCCCATGTGCATATTTCTTGCTTCAAAGTTTTATATCTGAGAACAACGCTTGTTGAGTTTAAGAGATAAGTTAATCGAAGGTCATTCTCGGTCAACATACTTCCGAGCCCTCCATAACTCATAGACAGCACTATCCACCACTCAAAGTGTCTCGCACTTCTCCAATGATACAATGCACACACATGTATCTTTGCATTTTAAAAGTATCTTTTAAAATGGGATATAATGTAGGTGCAGTCAAATTCATCTTTCATTGCAGAGGCATGTAACCACCACCACAATCAACATACAGAACAATTCCTTCACCTGAAAAATTTCCTCATGCCCCCTTTCTCCACCTGATGCCCACAGCAACCACAAATCTGTTTTCAGTCCCTTGGCTTTGAAATTTCCAGACTTTTCTGTAGTTTTTGAACCTGGTTTCTATTCTTTAATATGATGCATTTGCAGTTTGTTTTGTTGCCTGTATCTGTAATTGACTCATTTTACTGCTGAGTGGTATTACATTTTATATGTGTACTACAGCTTGTTTATCCACTCATCTATTGAAGGTCGTTTGGACTGTTTGTAGTTTGGAGGTAATTATGAATGAATACAATATAAAGATTTTGCAAGTGTATGCTTTCATTTCACTTGTATATGTGCGTGCTAAGTAGCTTCAGTCATGTCTGACTTTGTGTAACCCTATGGACTGTAGCCCCCCAGGCTCCTCTGTCCAAGGAGATTCTCCAGGCAAGAATACTGGAGTGGGTTGCCATGCCTTCCTCCAGGGGATCTTCCTAACCCAGGGATAGAACCCGCATTTCTTATATCTCCTTCATTGGCAGTAAGGTTCTTTACCACTAGCACCACCTGGTTAGAATGGAAATTTCTGAGTTGTAAGGTAAGCCTATCATTTAATTTTGTAAGAAAATATTCAACTATACACTGCTGATAAAAGTATGTGTATCCCCACAGTGCATTGTATATTGTGCTGTTATTATGTATAACCTCTGTTGTTATACCTATGACAAGTATCTCTTAATATGCCTGTATCTCCCACTAGACTGTGAGGCCTCTGAAGGCAGATGCTTCATTCTTTTCTTGCCTCAGCCTTTAGTATAATTTCCACCATGCTGTGAGTTCTTAGAACATTGAAAGATCGTTTGAGGAAAAGTATTGAAAGGCTGGTCCTCCATTCCAAGAGCCCAAAGTGACACAGCAGAATTCCATGTGGAAGAGAGAGAGCCTAGCCCCTTGCTTTTGGGATAATCCACTTGTTTCTTTCTTACAGCATTCACTTGCCAGGAACATCCATGACCAAGAGGAGGGATGCATGGACCAATAATAGGCAGTATTGTTAATGCAAGTTCCTGTGCCCAATGCACAGTGAAGCCACCAATAAACTGAAATGTCAAAAGTTTGGAGAAGGGAAAGGTTTATTGCAAGGCCATGCAAGGAGACAATTGTCTCATGCCCTAAAGAGCCCTGAATGCCCCAAAGGTTTTCAACAAAGCACTTTTAAAAGCCTAGTGAGAGAAAAAAATAAAAATAAAAAAATAAAAGCCTAGTGAGAGATCAAGATCCCAGGGCCTGTGATCCCCTCGTGTACTGACTGACTGATGGTGAGGTGGCAGGGTGCAATCACAGGGGTTAACTTTGCTAGTCCTTAGGCTCCAGGAAGCCTGGGGCTATGTGCTCATGATCCTCAAGTAGTTAACATCTTCCATTTGGGGGAGAGGGGGAGGTTTTTTACATATGCAAAACAACTGAGGAAATGTGCAAATACTACAGGTATTTCAGAGAGAAGCTAAAGCAAAGGATATAGTGGAAGGCTCCACAGAATCCTGCTCAGTCTCAGCAGGACACAGCAATTAAGAGCATAGAGCTCAGCGCTTTCCTGGTGCCTCGGTGGTAAAGAATCCACCTGCCAGTGCAGGAGACACGTGTTTGATCCCTGGGCTGGGAGGATTCCACATGCCAAGAGCTTGTGTGCCACAACAATTGAACCTCTGTTCTGGAGCCTGGAAACTACTACTGAAACCCAAGTGCCCTGAGCCTGTGCTCCGCAATGAGAGAAACCACTGCAATGAGAAGCCCTCTCACTACAACTGGACCCTGGCCGCCTCAACTAGAGAAAAGCCTGCATATCTGTGAAAGCTAAATAAATAAATAGCCTAGGCTCTGAAGTCAGGCTGCCTTAGCATTTGGATCTTGGCCACCATAATCATCAGCTGAAAGAGTTTCTGCAACTAAACACGACAAAGCTCTTCGCTTATTGGTATAATAGTATCTACTGCAGAGGGATTGTTGTGAAGATTCAATGTGAAATTTGATGTCAAGTACTTAGTACATAGTAGATGCTTCATTAAGGGCTTCTCTGGTGGCTCAGATGGTAAAGAATGTGCCGCCTGCACTGCAGGACACCTGGATTTGATCCCTGGGTTGGGAAGATTCCCCTGGAGGAGGGCATGACAACCCACTCCAGTATTCTTACCTAGAGAATCCCCATGGGCAGAGGAGCCTGGTGGGCTACAGTCCATGGGGTCGCAAAGAGTCAGACACTTCTGAGCGACTAAGCACAGCTCAGCACAGATGCTTCATTAATACTTCTCACTAGGAGCACTCCTATATTTACTAGCCCAGAGCATCTCCCCAAGATGTCTGGCGCCAGGACACAAATTCCCCTAGTATGATTCTTTCCCTCCACAACAGTGATCTTTTCCAGAAACCTGCATTGCACTCTTCAAATCTTAAGGCCATGAAGTCCACTTGAGTTTGCAGAAAGTATGATCGTTTGATTTCCTGTGTTCTTTTGTCTGGACTAAGGGATGATCAGATAGTTGGTAAAACATTATTTGTGGGTTTGTCTTGGAGGGTGTTTCTGAAAGAGATTAGCATTTGAATTGGTAAACTGAAAAAGAGTTCCCTTACCAACAGGGACAGGCACCGTCCAATTCCGTGAGGGCTTGAGTAGAATAAAAGGGTAGAGGAAGGGCAAGTTTACACTCTGCTTGACCTGGGAAATCCATCTTCTGCTGCCCTTGGGCATTGAAACTACAGGTTCTGGGGCCTTCGGACTTCAACTGGAACTTAGATTATGTGTTTCCCTGGTTCTCGGGTCTTCAGGTTTTGACTAGAACCTACATCAGTGCTCCTGGGTCCCTGACACGCAGACAGAAGATCGCTGAAGATCCGTCTTTCATATATATAAGTTGTTTAGTTGCTCAGTTGTGTCCAACCCTTTGCAGCCTCATGAACTGCAGCGCTAATGACAGATAGTGATAATATGTAACCCCTATGGCTGGTCCATGGTATGTGATCCAGAGCTTTTAGCTACTTATTCAGTCACGTTTATCCTGAAACGTGGACAATTTGCTGCCCAGTTGGCATTTCCTCCAGCATATGGGGCTGCCCGGCCTCTGTTCTCTTTCCTTTTCCCAAGCCGGATAGAGCTGGTTTCCCTTTCAGACACACACTCTACAGAGGGACTTGGGAAAGAAACAAAGGCTGAAGAACAAATCAGTCGGTTTTCCCTCTTTTTAGAACCAGTTCTGTCAAAAGGTTGCACCTGGGGAGGAGTTTGCATCCTTTGGCTAAAGTAGGGGCTCTCCTGCCTATTTGTGTGTGCTCAGTCGTAGCTGACTCTTTGCGACTGTAGCCTGCTGGGCTCCTCTGTCCACTGGATTTTCCTGGCAGGAATACTGGAGCAGGTTGCCATTTCCTCCTCCAGGGGATCACCCCAACCCAGGAATCAAACCAGTGTCTCCTGCAGTGGCAGGCAGACTCTCTACCACTGAGCCACCTCGTTCTGAGTGCAGGCATCTATTAATCCCACCCTCCACCTTGCAGGTTTGCAATGTTAATCCCTCTCGCTCTGGTCCATCCCCTGTGTCAGTACTTCCCTGACCCACCCTATTCCCCATCCCCGTTCCCTGTTCATCTAAAGACGAACTGTGAGGCTGGCCCAGGGCAGAACCGACAGGTAGTCTGGGACATCGAGAAGTGTCCTGCGGTAGAGTCGCTGAGTGAGGTCCTGTGCCCGGTAGGACAGATGAAGCCCTTTGTTCCTGCAAATGGGTCTTTCCTGGCAGTGATGGAGCTGGCCTGCGGTCCAGCCCCGTTCGTCCTCTGCAGCTGCAGCCATTATCCTAAAGTGGTTCTATTGATCTGCTGACTCTCTGTCTCCTGCCTGCTCTCCTCCCCTCCCCCACCAGCACCCCATGGTTGAGCTCCCAAATACTCTGTAAGAGCCAGCCTCCCATATGCAAGGCATTCTCTTTGGGCGAGGCAGGGGATAATGATTCTGAAGTTAAAGTAGACAGCGGTTCTTGTCTCTTGGGAAGGCAGATGTCCCCTTAGGAAAATCATTTTTAGACTGGCAAAGCCTGTGTCTCTGTTAAACATTACCTTCTCCTGGATCTTAGTTTCTTGTGATTTCAAGTTTGGGTATGATCTAGGAGGCATGGATGATATGAAAGTTTGATTTGAAACTGGCATGTTGGCCAGCTACGGGGCATTTTGCAGTATTGTGCTACTAAGACCTCATTTTATTAATATATGATTGCCAATTATATTAATGTTGATACAGTTTACAGGTAATCAAAATAGTTAAAAATGATTCAGGGATTTTGCAGAAGGTATGGTTATAAATTCCTTAAATATATGTATTCTTATTTTATTCTTACCAATCTTGTGATATGACTATTATTATCCCCATTTTCAGGGGAGGAAAAAGAAATGACTTATAATTCATAAATCTAGCCAAAATGTAGACAGGGTACAAGCTAGGCCATCTGACATAGCAACTTGTTTTTCTCCATATGAAAAGCTGCATGTATGATGATATTTGAGATTTGTGGCCTTCATCTGATTAAAGTACGCTGTATTATAGGCATATTTGATACTGCTTATGAGACACTGGAGAAGGAAATGGCAACCCACTCCAGTATCCTTGCCTGGAAAATCTCATGGACAGAGGAGCCTGGTGGGCTGCAGTCCATGGGATTGCAAAGAGTCAGGCACGACTGAGCAACTAACACTTACTTACACTATGAGACACTAGAAACTTTTATTTTTCAAGTGGTGAGTAACACAAGTGTTCATCACCTGAGTGCTGGCCTAGCACAAGGAGTTTTAACTGAAAAGCCCTCATTTAGTTCCCGTAGGGCTCTTACAGTTGTGCTAAATATTTTGAAAGAATTTGCCTCTGCTGTCCTTCAATGAACACGTGACATCCAGATGGTGATTTAAAAGTCTAGGTACACAAAGTCTACGATTAAAGTCTGTTGAGAATCTCCCCTCCCCCCACCGCTGCCACCCTGGGGATATAAAAAATCACAACATAGACCTGGAAGCTGCTTGGTTCTTATCCCTGGATATGCCAGGTATACAGTGTCAGGGCAGGTCACAAGGAACAATATGGATTTAAGAGGACCAGAGGGCAGGATGCTGTCATGACCTTTAATTAAACTTACGATCATCTTATGTGCCTGTGTACAAGGGACAGTTAGAAGAGATGTATGGGCCTTCCATGGACCTAGAATGAATTACTACCTTGTTAGAATAAGAGTGAAAGGAGGTTTCTGAAGGAACCAGATTCTGATTATTAGTGAAGGCGGGAGAATGGCGCATCCGTGAGACAATCCCTGTACATAATTATTATTTATTACTATTGAACAATACTATCTGCTGTGCACCAATCCGGTTCACTGCCATATATAACATTGACATGCTCTCGGCTCTGCCAGATCAATACCTTCTACTTCAGACTATAGAGATGACTTTTGTCCTTTATCTGCCCCCGCTCCCTATTTTCACAATGAGAGAGGTTTAAAGTGAGATGTAATTTTCAATTTTTTTGAGTAGCTCTTACAGATGTTTTTTGCTTTAGAGCAATATTTGGCTGTGTTTTAATTTTGTTGTTGTTGTTTGTTTGTTTTGGTTGAATCACAGTATACAATCAGCACTGTGTTTTTATTAGAAAAAAAAATCCAGCACGTTTAGTATAACATGTTTGCAAAGGGAAGATAAGTGGAGAAGAATGAAAAAAGTAGAGGACTGAGAATCAAGATGTCTTGGATCCAATTTTAAACCTGTTTCTAATGCAAAGAAGACAGGGCTCTTGTCATAGTTTTGCTCCTATGAGAGTTGGGGCTCAGCATTTAGCGATCCATGAGCCCTGGTTTCTACATCTGTACAAAGGACTAAGTCAGAAGTGCTAAATATGCGTTGTGCACACTATCACTCATGATTGCTATGCCTGTAGCAGACATTGCTAATCAATAACCTTCTCTTTCTGATAGAGCCAAAGTACAGTCTCAGCACACCCATAATAAATGAGGGTGATGTACTGATCAGAGTTCAAACCTAAAATGCTTGAATTATATGCTCACTCAGGTTTCTCCCAGTGTAGACAACTCAAGAGCCTGAAAGAGTGGCCAGCTTCCTGTAGATTTATGTCAGAAGGCTTTCATGTTTTAAACTTATCCTTGACATAACTCTCTCAACTCACTTCAAAGAGAGAAGGCATGAGAAAAATTCCACAAGAAAGAAGACTATGAGTATAATACAAAAATATGCGTGTTAAATGATTGCATTGTTTACTCTCTAGCAGACTTGAAGCAAAACTACACTTGTTCTGGGTCTGTTCGATTTCAGTCTCCTTTTCTCCTTGTCTTGAGCAACACTCACTTCCTCTTTCTCCTGTAATTTTTTGAATTGATTCTTAATAAAAATTCATAATTGTGGCACCAGGCCATGTTCTTGTCACTTTTGAGGGCTGATTTTCTGTAGACATTGTATAAATCATCTCCATTATTTATTGCTTCACAAGAAAAGAACTTAGATATGTGTAGCCACTTAAATGCAAAGTGAAAAAAAAAGATGCACTCTGTAGGTGATGCCAAACATTAATTCTGCTGTATTATTCCGGAAGTGTATACCAAATAGCTGTCTCCAATGAATGTTTGTTTTACCATGTGTTTAGTTCTTTTTGATATTGTGAAAAAAATTAGTCTATTAAGTTCATGTGAATACATAATTATTCTATGATGCCATTTGGAAAGAATATGCATTTTAAGTGACACTGACCTGTTATTTCTAATATGATCATAGGTACGACTGGCGGAAAGTTGTATCAGTTAGCCCTTGATTTTAAGAGTGTCTTTATTTCAAATTAGGTCTCTTTAGTTCCCTGGAAAGAAATATTGGTATTGTCATCCAAGGCTAAGTTTTGAGTAAAGACTGGGTAGAAGTGCTTTCATAACTGAAAGTATGAAGTTTTCATTTTATAAAATACCTGCACCACGCTCCTCAAGATGCAAGTGGCTCTTACAGTTAAGATTCTTTTAAATCAGTTTAATCTAGGCTGAACATGTCACATATAAGTCCTATTGCTTTTATGTGACATGAGAGGGAGGGTGAGGGTCTCTGAAGTTCTTGGGAAGGAGGGCGGGAGGGGCTTCTGAATGAGAAATATTTATTTTAAATGGAAACGTGAGTGAATGGGTGCATGAATGAACCCCTTGCTTGTGAAATGAGAGACAAGGTGATATAACATAACGTATCCAAGCGTTGTGCTAATGCATTCCTGTGTGGGTCACTATCACTGTGATCCATGATAGTAAGAGAAAGAAAGAAAGCATTTCTTATCTTGTTGCTGCGTCTCTAGCCACGTCCTCCTTACAAACTCTTAAGTTTTGAGGAGCCAAGAATTTGATTCTGGGGACCACGATTTATGAATAAGGAAGGTGACTGCTAGTTATAGGTCAGGACACTGAGACCCTTATTTTTCTTTTTTTTTCCCCATTCTGGCTCTCAGGTAATAAGCCAAGTCACAGCAGATCTACTGACCTTCCATCGTTTGTCTTTAGCTGTTACCCTGTCTCAGTGCTTCCACAGATGATAGCATAGTGATTGCCTCTTAGGGGCTGATTGGCTAAGGTAAGTCTTAGATTTAGGGCAGAGGTAAAGACAGCCTTATTTTAACCCTCTCATACAACCAGCAAGCTTTGTATTTTGTGTGTCTACAAAAGAAGAGTGGTCCTTGCACATTTGCTTGGATATTAATAAAGCAAAACCTCTTGCTTTCATTGGTGGGGTTTGGCTCCAGCCAGTAGGTGTTACTCCTAGGGACTATTCTGCTGTCCTAACTTGGGTGAGAAGAACCCACCTTCCATGGGGGAAATGGAGCCATGAAACGCCCAGACTGGAGCACAGACCTCTAAGGGATGCCCTCTGGCTTTTGAATCCTATTCGCATGTCTCCAGCAACATCCCTCTAAACCTGAGAACATTTGTGGGACTCCCAGAATTTCTTACTCTTTTTTCCTAAAACACGTTGACAGGTTTTTGAGTAAAGGATTGAAAAACCACAAAAACTCTTTCAGTTTTGTCAATATGTGCTGTATTTTCAGATCAAAACTGAATTTTGTAGTGTAAATTTTGGACTTGTGTCTTTGAGTAGGTTTTGCTCATTTCAGCCACATATATACTATCTTTGTGCGAGTTTTTACAAATGTGCATGCAAGCTGTCATATATCCAAAATGTCTTTTATTTTCTTTACTTAAAATAATTGCTTTGGGAATAAACACTTAAGTTCTCAAAAATATATCTTTTGTTGTATTTTTTTAAATTAATTAATTTGGCTGGGTCAGTCTTAGTTGAGGCATATGGAATTTTAATTGCATCATATGGGGCCTTTCGTTGCGGCCCATGGACTCTTTAGCTGTGATGTGCTGGCTCAGTTGCTCCATGGTATATGGAATCTCAGTTCCCTGACCGAGGATCAAACCCACATCCCTTGCATTGCAGGGCAGATTCTTAACCACTGGACCACCAGGGAAGTCCCTCTTTTTATGCCTTTAATACTTGAATTTTAAACCCCTCCCACCATTCATGTGGGGAAGTGAATAAGTTATTCATCATACTTGATTAGGCTTCATCACCCCCAAACATATTTCCCAAAGCTCTTGGGAGTTTAATAATATTGATGCCAAGTTACACACCTTGACATGGGAAACTGACCAGAAGGAGACCTTCACCTAATGTGAGTTTGCATAGACTTTTCTCTGTTAATCATCATTAATTAGAAATGCTAAGGACAAGAATTGGGGAGTAAAGAAGAAAACTCCTCACTTAAGAAAAAGAATAGATTGAAGGCTGGCGCTCTAAGCTTTTGCCATCAAGTCCTGGTGAAACTGGAGTATTTGAAATCAGCAATGGCTGAATCTAGATCATGCTTCTCACTCCCCCATCAGGATGGCATGACTTGCAAGCACCCCAATGAGCAATCACCAGCCTGTGTGGTTAAGATGGTGGCCTTTGATCAGCTGTGACCAAAGAGAAGAGGGCTAAGAGGCAATGTAGACCCCAGCCAAAGGGGAGATCTGCCTTTTTATAATTGTGGCTCTTGACTAAAAATTAAAGTGTATAATTTCCCATGAGTTTGAAGAACTGTTGCATTAAATCAGCCACTGCACAGAATACTTTCTCCATGAAAATTTAGAGGCCAGAGTGTCCAACGGGGCTTTTCATAGAATCAACACTGATCCCTCCACCCTCTTTTTCAAGTGTAGCTTTGGCTCCAGTGGGACCTTGAGCTCTTCATGCTGGTGAAACTGAGAGAAGCTCTGAGTGCCCTGTGACTCATTCTCCAAGGCTGAGGGCTTTATCAGACTCCATTCAGTAGGGTTTTTTTTTGATAACGGGGGTTTGAAATATCCTTGTGACAGGAAATTCTCACTGTTATATTTGTGCTTTCCTGTTGGACCCAGTGGATTTTGTTTTCATTTATTATTTAATTTACAGACAGGAAAATCATTTGGGTCTGGAGACCTCTTGATAACACAGCTAATGCAATTGCCAGGACATCCCGGTGTGCACTAAGCCCTCGGACTCTGAATGGCTGTCCTTACAAAGTTCCAGGTGTTGGTTTCAAGGGTGACCACGTGACATCCCATAATCACATTTATGAAAGGGCTAATTAAAAATACAGATGTCTTCAACTCACAATAGCCAGACAGCTGAAATACATATTAGTATTTTTTTTAATGTTAAATCTCTATATACTCACTTCTTTCCAACAGAAAAACTAATAATAGATAACAAAGCCCAGACAGAAGGGCCCTGAATCCTTTTCCTCCCAATAAATGACATGGTTTTGTTTTTTTAAATAGAGAAATCACCTAGTACTTCTACAAATTGATCTTTTACAAACATGCCTTTTTAGATTACTCTGTTTTCCCTTTCAGGAAGGCTCAGACACACAGTATTGTTTATCTAGGGCAAGAAGGTTTTAAAGGTCTGCAGTCTGACTCCTCTAACACAGAGCTGAGGACCATACAAAACAGCATCTGAGTCTGAGAACAGAGAACCATTAAGGACCCTTCAGCCTTAAGAGGCGGGTCTCTTGTACTGTAAACGTCAAGTACTCTCTAACTTCTGGGAGGCAGAATAAACAGAAACATTATCATGTTCAAAAATGTCTTAGTGATGTGTGGTGTGGACTTAAGAACTTGGTCCTGATGAATGAAAAATCCTTTACAGAAATGTTGGGTTTGCATATGTGAACCAACGCAAATGCATTCCCCCTGCTTGGCAGGTAAATACTTTGGACCTGAATGTATAGTTAAAATAACCATCAAAAATACCAAATTTATGTTCTGCCAAAATAATGCCCCATTAAAGTACAAAGATGTCTTAAAAATGCTGATGTGACCTTTTGTTAACTTTCTTTCTTCATCCCTTCATTTTTTTAATCTTCCTTTTTTTCCTTTCTTTCCCTCCTGTATGTCTTCCAATATAAAAAATTGCTCTTTTGGAGGGCTTGCTAGGTGAAGGGCACTGTGCTAGACACTTAGCTGGGTGCATGGAGATGAACAAAACTTGCCCTGGAGGAAGTCATAGACTATCAAGAATTATACTCTATAGTCAGTTTGGAGAATAGGTTGCTGAGAGAAAAACTATAGAAATCAGAAGGTTGGAGAAATAACACAGATTGTTATATAATCTTTTTGTGCAGCTCCAGGGAAGTTGGTGACATATATCAGGGCAAGGAAGTTGTACATGTTTTAATCATCTCACCTACTCAGGGTGAGAGTGAAGATGAGGTACCTCTGGAGAAAGGTGGCATTAACCCCTCCCCTCAGGTAGGATTCTCCTTTCTGGCTTTGCATCTCTGTATTCAGCTCTCAGGAAAATTGCATGTGCTTTTTCTGTCTACTCTCCTCTCTTTCATTTAATGCACTTCAGAAACTTTTTTTTTTTTGAGCATCCACTAAGGCACTCTAATGGGTAAGACAGATTTGACATTCACCCTCATACTGCTTATAAACCCTGAGAAATCACGAGTTCTGCTCTCGAATTCTAATGCCAATGGCAACTCTTGGGACTGGGATAAATGTGATGATTTTATTTTAAAAAAATTATTTATTTATTTGGCTGTGTTGGGTCTTTGTTGCAGCACATGGACATGTCCGTTGCATCATGTGGAATCTTTTATTGCTGTGCATGGACTCTCTAGTCGTAGTGCTTGGTCTCAACAATTGCAGCATGAGGGTTTAGTTGCTCTGCAGCATGTGATATTGCAGCTCCCCAACCAGGGATTGAACCCGTGTTCCCTGCGTTGCAAAGTGGATTCTTAATCACTAAGCCACTGGGGAAGTCAGAAGAATTTCTGATTATGATGCTACTTCCCAGTCTTTATTATCTCTGTGATTTTTTTATCCTATCATGTTTCAAAAGTTAAAATATCACCAGCCTTTCTAATAGGAGAAGGCAATGGCCACCCAATTCAGTACTCTTGCCTGGAGAATCCCATGGATGGAGGAGCCTGGTAGGCTGTGGCCCATGGGGTCGTGAAGAGTCTGACACGACTGAGCGACTTCGCTTTCACTTTTCACTTTCACGCATTGGAGAAAGAAATGGCAACCCACTCCAGTGGTCTTGCCTGGGGAATCCCAGGGATGGTGGAGCCTGGTGGGCTGCCGTCTATTGGGTCACACAGAGTCGGACATGACTGAAGCGACTTAGCAGCAGCAGCAGCAGCAGCCTTTCTAATAGAATCCACTGTTGTGAAATGACTCCCTATTAACTCATTTTGCTTTTTGGTCATTTTCACTACTTGTATCCACCATGAACTGATGCATGAATATTTTTTCTAGTTATTAAATCAGGTTTTCTCACAACATTCAATAACTGCAGCTAAACAATAATTTCTGGCTCAATATTCATCTACAAATCTGAGTGTTTTCCCCACGTCCCTAAACATCTGTATGGTATTTTGGAAGTGACTAGATCCATGCTGTCAAATATGGTGGCCACATGTAGCTACTGAGCACTTGTAATGTGTCCAGTCCAAACTCAGACATGCTGTACCAGAGTTAAAGAACATAATATAAAATAAAATGCAAAATATTGCATTCATATCTTTATATTGATTACATGTTGGAGTGACAATATTGGTTGGCAATACTTTATCTCTGACATGCTTCAAATTGCTGCAGAGTTACACCATTCAGGTCACAGCCCCTTCTCTATCCAATCACAACAGCATTGTGGAGTAGAACACAAAATTAGGACCCCATATAGATACCCACTGCCCTGTCCCTAAAGACATATTCTTTACTGGAAACTTACCTCCCACTCTGGAACTTGACCCCCTGCTCCGGAAATCTATCCGCATCTCTGTCTCTGCCTCCTTCACCCTACTACAGGCTCCCACCAATCTTTTCCCTCACATGCGTCAGGTTCAATCTTGAAGAAATAAAATGTTAGATGTATAAACACACATTCACGCAAGCAACAGGAATGCATTTTGACCCATTTTTCCTCTCTCACATCCTGAATCCTCAGTCTTTCTGTATCACATCTGATATGTGCCATTTTATATGATTCTGAATTTTCTCTCTTTTTCTTGAGCCAGTTTATAGCCTAGCTTCACAGTCTCTCCACCCATTCTGTCCAGGTGGCATTTGTGGAAAGCCCATATTTTTTTCTTCTTTTACCTCATTCTCTCTGTTAGTAGGAAGACAGAAACTCAGAGATGGTTCCATTGGCTTTAGACCACCTTCCCAATCCATTCTACTCAAGTGCCTTTTTAAAAATTCTCTATACCAGAATCATTCATAACAAGCAGGAGGAAAAAAAAAAAACTTTATATATTTTTCATTAACGTATACTGTTAACTATGCCAGTAAATTATGGATAATTTAATTTAGACTTAATGGCAACATTTTTCCTCACTAATGAAATGGTTATTTGTTATTAGGAAAATATTTATTGAAGTGGAATAGCGCGATCTCTCACATCACTATTAAACCTTGTTAAACCTTTTTTAAATTTCAATTTGGATTTAATTAAGATTCATTAAGCATTTTATTAAATCTAAATTAAATTCTAATGGAAACAAGGTTTTCCCAGGAAAGACAGTTGTGCCGTCCTTCCCTCTCAGTTCTTTTAAAGTGACACGGGAAGACTTAGAATTAAGCCAGCTCCATCATTACTGCAGAAAGAATGAAGGAACTCAGGTTAGTCACATACTGATCATGGTTCAAACTGTAGAACTGCTGCTGACTCACTGTGAGACCTTGGATAAGTCATCTCATTTCTGTGATGCTCAGCTTATTCCTGTATAAGATGAGGATGGTAACAGTAGAGTGGTTTTAGAGATGGAAGGGCAAGGATGAAATAGCAACCAAATATTTATATCTCCTTTTCCTGTCCCAACTATCTATAACTCCTTAGGACTTCCTTGGTGGTTCAGACGGTAAAGCGCCTGTCTACAATGTGGGAGACCCGGGTTCGATCCCTGGGTCGGGAAGATCCCCTGGAGAAGGAAATGGCAATCCACTCCAGTACTATTGCCTGGAAAATCCCATGGACAGAGGATCCTGGTAGGCTACAGCCCATGGGTCGCAAAGAGTTGGACACGACTAAGCGACTTTACTCTCACTTTCCTGTCTCAACTATCTATAATTCCTTAGAAAGTGGAATTAAATAAATACATTCTTTGAATAAGAAAGATAAGTTACTATCCCTAGGACACTGCCCCACCCTTTGTGGCATGCCTATAGCCTGTCTATATCTCTGTAAGTCATCCTTATCTCAAACTCATTTTATGTTGCACAATTTGAGTGTGTCCTCTGCTTTCTTCCAAGGTTCCAACTGATAGACACACAGGGAGCACTCAGACTGAATGTTCCTACTCAGTGTGTTAACAGAGAGCTAGGAAAGCATGAACATGGATTATTCTAGTGGCTAATCAAGGTGTGTCTGACTGCATTACTAGCTGACCTGAGATATAATAAAAATGCTGAAAATATCAGCAACTGTGATTTGCACCTTTGCCATGCTTTTCCATTCCCCAAAGCAAGCCAGATTCTGAAACTTCCTCATAACTTTTCATTGGAAAAAGCCCTGAAGCTGGGAAAGATTAAAGGTAAAAAGAGAAGGGGGCGGCAGAGGATGAGGTGGTTAGATAGCATCACTGACCCGATGGACATAAATCTGAGCAAACTCTGAGAGATAGTGAAGGACAAGGGAGCCTAGCGTGCTGCAGTTCATGGGGCTGCAAAGAGTCAGGCATGACTTAAAGGCTGAACAACAACAACAAAAACCTTCCTTTGTCTTCATTCCAGAAATGGAGAGGATCGAGTGGCCCAGATGGAAAGCAGAAATTCAGACAGAGGATTGTGGAAGAGGGAACTTGAAATAACAGAACAACTTAAAAAAAAAAAAAAAAAAAAAACAAGTGAGGGTTTATTGGAAACAACTGCCTTAAGAGAGAGAGAGAGAAAGACACTCCGGCATAAGAATAAAGAAGATGAGGGGACACAAAAGCAAGCCAGATGGGAGTCACAGCGAGTAAAACAAAGAAGAAGAAAGAAAGGGTACGACTGTGCAGAAAGTGGACCAAGAGAATGAAAGTCTAGGATACCCTAGCCTCCGTCTTTCTTTTACCCAGAAATGGGGCCATTGCACATGTGTGTACCTGAGTGTGATTTGGTAGTTAAAGAAAAAAGTAATAGCAGCAGCCTGGGATATGACAAAATGCTGTGAATCTCTGCTTGCCGTGTGAACTGGTAGGAAAATCAGGCCATCACTCATTGAAGTGGGATCCAGACTCTGAAGACAGTAGCCTTGCTCAGCTTGATGTCCTGTCTCACACTCACTCCCAGGATCAGTCTAGGAGAATGTACCAGGAGGCCAAGGCAACAGTTTCACTTCTCACACTTACTAGCTATGAGACTGGAGAAGTTGTCCCACTTGTTTGTCTCAATTTCTTGATATGAAAAATGGCAGACAACTCATAAGGTAGTTTTGAGGATTAAAAAATAATAATGGAAAAGAACCATTCTGTTGTCTTTCTGACTTATTCACTCTGTATGACAGTCTCTAGATCCATCCATGTCTCTGTGAATAATCAAATTTTGCTCCTTTTTATGGCTGAGTAATGGTGGCTCAGCAGTGAAGAACCTGCTTGTGATGCAGGAGACCATCTGCAAAGTAGGAGACTAGGATTCGATCCCTGGGTTGGGAAGATCCCCTGGAGAAGGAAAGGGCAATCCACTCCAGTATTCTTGCCTGGAAAATCCTGTGGACAGAGGAGCTTGGATGGCTACAGACCATGGGATTTGCAAGTCCGATTTGCAAAACAGTTGAACATGACTTAGCAGCTAAACAACAGCAATATTCCATTGCATGTATGTACCACCTCTTCCTTATCCATCCAGTGTTGATGAACATTTAGGTTGCTTCCATGTCCTGGCTATTGTAGGGATTGATGTATACATGCTATTAATACTATGTATAAAATAGATAACTAATGAGAACATACTGTATAGCAGAGGGAACTCTAATCAATGCACTGTGGTGACCTAAATGGGAAGGAAATCCAAAAAAGAGGATGTATATATATATATATGTGTGTGTGTATATATATATATATATATATATATATGTAGCTGATTCACTTTGCCATACACCAGAAACTAACACAACATTGTAAAACAACTATACTCCAATAAAAATTAAGAAACTTTGTGCTATTGTCTTGTATACAGTTAGGACTTAACAAAAGTTTCCCTCTTTCCATCACTTCCTTTGCTTCGCTTTTACTTCCTTCTTTCCTGCTGTTTTTCTCCTCGGGTCTGGTGTTAAAACTCCATCTAGACATTTAATACAATTTAATACAATTGCTGTTGTTGTTACCATTATTTTTCAGTCACCATGATTGCTGCCGGTTGATGTTATGCAGGTTTCTCCTTTCTTTTCTTCATAAAACTCCTACCCGGATCTCTAAGGATGCCCGCCCCACTCTCAAGGAGCTCTTTTGGGGAATATCCCCCCATCAAAAACCTGGCCCTGTGTACTCTGCTTGCATCCTGCATGGGCAGGGGTGATCAAGGCTCCAGTCATTATCCCACTGATTACACTCTTAGTTCTTGCTAGGAGGGGCTCCTAATGAGAGCAACTAGGCTGCCTTCAGCCTTTTCCACTCCTCCTGGAGTCCCAAGAGAGGCTTTTGGGTTTTAATAAACTGTTTGGTCCTATTTTTAAACCACATCCATTAGAGTTGGAGTAAGCAGCAGAAAAAAAAATCAAAGTTAATATCCCCAAAAGATAAGGTTTAATTTAGTTTTGTTTGTTGATGGTGGGTGTTCTGCTAATCATCCTGTACATATCTAGAGCTCAGGTTGAATTTCATTGACAGTCTGACTACGGAGAGCAAAGACCATCTTTTGACAGCAGCCCAGTCTGAGAGGACATCTCCCCTTTTAGCTGACTGGATCAGGCAATGGACTTGGAGGCACCAAAAGGGCCCTCTTCAGCCAAGCTGGACACGCTATTTCTTTTTCTAGCCCAGCTGAACTCTCTCATCTCTCCACTCTGATGATAAACCCCATTACGGCTCAAGCTTTCATCTCTCTGGGTGGTATCAGGATTTGGGGGACATGTGGTCTCTGTCCTTGTGTTTGGGTGGCATGTAGCTGTGAGACTCTGCTGATGTATACAGGTTTTATAAAGTAGACAATGATGACAATAAAGATAAAAATATAAAAACAAGTTGTATAGGGCATCTATTCTGTTGGCACTAGGGATCCTGGAGAGATGATGTCTAATTCTCCTATTAACCATGGTAGTTAGAGACTGTTATCTCATTTCTTAGATAAAGAAAGAGGCCCAGCAAGGCTGAACATCCTACCCAAAATCAAACAACCAATAGCTAGCGAGAGACAGAACTAAGAGCTTCTTTATGTTTCATGTTTGTCTCTGTCTAGTGAAATATTCTCTGGTGGTATGTTTCTTCTTCCCACACGTTAAGTACCTGTCAAGTTCCCAAGAAAGGGAAGAGGAGAGAAAAAGACACAAGCCATCGGTGGCGGGGGTGGGGGTGGTGGTGGTATGGAATATTCACTAGTCTTGCAGGGACTGTCCACTCCAGTGGAAATGAAAGGCAAACCTACAGGAGATAAGACTCAGATAAGACCGTCTGCTGTCCTAACTTCCGGCCACCTGATTTGCAGGGTGGAGGTTTGACCTCAAGTCCATATGCTTTATCCATCTCCACTACGTTTCTAAAGATACCCTGGAAGCTTCCTCTTAAGAGAGTTTTCCAGTCCTTTCTATATATTGCTTGGTGAGGAGCATGATAGGAGTGTCGACTAGAGAGATGAGGACTTCTGACTTCATTTCACTCTTTCCACTATTTCTGCACTCAGTAGTTAGGTGTACTAAATTGATAGCTGTCAACACTGTTCAGGTCATTTTCTTATTTAATTCAATAGTGGTACAAGTCCTTTATTTTTTCACTCCCTATGCTTTCACCTTTCTCCATATCCCCCTCAAATTCTGTTCAAGGCTAATAAGATCCACAGCTTCCACCTCACTCTCTAACAGAGGCTGGGATTATCTCAGGTTCTAGACATAGAATGCAGGGTACAATATTATTGAGACTACTATTCACTCATCCCCTAAAGTTGTCTGGCCATTATCTCATTCATTTATTCTTTCATTCAGTTATTCATTCAACAATTATCCATGGGGTGATGGAGTACCTGAAAATTTAGACTCTGAAATCAGATTGGATGAGCATGTATTCTAGCTCAGCCACTCTGTAAATGATACAAGCCTTGCAGAAGCTATAAACCTCTTTAGGCTTTATTTATCCCTTTGGTAAAATGAGGTTTGTACCAGATACGTATTGTTAGGATTAAATGCATGTCAAGCACTTAATACACCTGTCTGGTCCATACTTCATGAAGTCAGAGATGGTTTGGCCTCTGGGGAAGATGTGTGTGTACGTATGCATGTGAGTACATATATGAAAGAAGCAGGGAAAAACTGGAATTTCTCTGTGACTCCATCTCTGTGTGGCTCTTCGCATCTATTTATGTGGCCTTGGGTAAATCCCTTAGTCTCGCTGAGCTTCCGTTTCCTCACTTCATGGGATGTGACTTCAGTTAAGTAAATTTTTCAAAGCCATTCTTGAGTCAGTGTCATTGATGAATGAAATACTGTCTTCACCTCTTGTTTTTGCCACCAGGGTTGGAGATTCAGGGACCTGCATCAGGGTTTTCAAGAAACCATTATAAATTCTCTCAACTACAGCCAAGAACGTTGTCCAATGGGGACAGTGTGTGAGGGGAAGAGGGGGCATAGTCATAAGACATTCATTGACTTTTCTGAGAAAAATGAGCTCAGGAAAAACAAATGTTGGCCACTTTTCCTTTCTGACACCTCATCTTTCTTTCAGATTAAGCTAAGCTGGTGACCAGGCTCTGGCCCCTGCTAAGCCAGATCTGAAGGAAGGAGAAAATAAACCAGGATAAGGCAGCATAAATGACTATCATGTTGGTTTCATCCAGGTAGAAGGATCTCAGACCCTTCATCTCCTCCAGGTATCTATCACCCAGAAAGATAAAAATTAAAGACATAACTTTAAGTGAGTCTATTTTGGAAAGTTCTCCAAAGTCCTATTTAATTATTTTTTAAAAACCAATTTTTAAATTTTGGAATAACTGTGTGTGTGTGTGTTAGTGGTTCAGTCGTGTCGAACTCTTTGAGACCCCATGGACTGTAGCCTGCCAGGCTCCTCTGTCCAGAAAATGCTCTAGGCAAGAATACTTGAGTGGGTTGCCATTCCCTCCTCTAGGGGATCTTCCTAACCCCAGGATCAGACCTAGGTCTCCTACACTGCAGGCAGAGTCTTAACCATCTGAGCCCCAGAGAAGCCCCCAAAACTGTAGATTTACAGAAATGTCTCAAAGCTAATGTAGAGTTTCTCTTTATCTTTCAGTCCACTTACCTAAATACTGGACTTCCTAGATGGCTCAGTGGTAAAGAATCCACTTGCCAAGGCAGGAGACACAGGTGATGTAGGTTCAATCCCTGGATCAGGAAGATCTCCTGGAGAAGGAAATGACAACTCACTCCAGCGGGAATACTATCATGGACAGAGGAGCCAGGTGGGCTACAGTCCAAGAGGTCACAAAGAGTCGGACATGACTTAGTGACTGAGCACGCATGCATGTATACCTAATATCAACATCTTCCATAACCATGGTGCATGTATTGGAACAAAGAAACCAATATTGGTAAATTACTATTAACTTAAACTCCAGACTCTTTATATTTCACCAGTTTTTCCACTGTGTCATGTTTTGTTCTAGGATCTAATCCAGGATACCACATTGCATTTAGTCTATTTGATTTTTTAAAAATATAAATTTATTTATTTTAATTGGAGGTTAATTACTTTACAATATTGCATTTAGTCTATTTGATTTTTAATGTGTCAATATTTGTCTTTTGATCTAGAATGCTTTGTGTCTACTAAAATTGTCTGGAATTTGAGCTCTGACTTGAACATTCTCCCTTCCAAACAGTCTATTCCTAGTATCTTCATTTCAGCTCTCTCTTAAGGGTGTGGTCAGGATGTTCAGATTCTACTTGATACTCTTATGAGAAACATTTCTGACTTTACTCAACTGGGTGGCTAACTAGTGAGTTTCTTTGCCTGAGGAATGCATTAGTTATGTCCAGGCAGCATGTTAAGCGCTTGTACAGACTATCTAATTCCACTTTCATAGCATCCCTTTGAAGTTAGTGCTATTATGATCACTATTTTCCAGATGAAAAGATTGGGTTCCAGAGGGGTTTGTAACTTGCCCAGGATAAAACATTTAGTAAATGGTAGGACCAGGATTGAACCCAGTCTTACTTGAAAGACATATTTGCTTTCTCTGATGTTTCCATTTTAAGGCCTCTGCTTCCCAGAGTGCTGCCCTTGAAGGCCTACAGTTTCTCTTCCTACACTGTGTCTGGTGTCTTGTGTTAACAAACCTGCCATGTGGTAATCTTAGAATTAGCTCAGGGTTAAACGCTTCAGAGCATCAAGAGGAAAATGACAGTGGATCCAGGGAATAGATCTAAAACAGCAAGTAGGTCTTGGAGTGATCCAAAATGTGGGGTGTAAAAGTTTATCTGCATGATCTTCTCTCCACATGTAAGTACTTAACAAAAGCCTGGCATTTTACCTCCTGAATGCACAGAGTGCTATGCACACATTTCTCCCAGGGGCTGATAGATATTTCTTTGGGAAGAGAAAAACCAAAAATATTTGGTGGATGGAAGGCCAGAATCAAAGTATAGGAAACCTTAGCTGCATGAAAAGTGTACACTGCAGTAGTCAAGGAAAAACCAGGGAGATTTTGCAGTCAGGTTCAAGACTCATTTAATCAATTCTGCATACAAGGTGTGTGTGTGTGTGTACGTGCCTGTGTGTATGAGTGTGTGTGTGTGCGTGTGTGTCTCTGTGTGTGTGTACGTGTGTGTGTGTGTGTAGCCATGCAAAATTCAATTCAAAGAGACTGAAGTAAGTCAGATTCATACATAGATTTTTCAGAGACTTAACAGGCACAAGCCAATTCACTCATTCAGTCACAGAACAGGCATTTATTAAGTACTTTTCAATGTGCCAGGTCCTGTGTCAACACAGATTTCTGGTGTTGGTCTGCTTTTCAAAACTTTGATTGGACCCTCCTTGGGTGCATTTACATGTGAAGCCCCAAGAGTCTCATCTTTTTGAAAAATAACACTGATTTTTTCACTTCTTTTTTAAAAAATTTATTCATTTTAGTTGGAGGCTAATTACTTTACAATATTGTAGTGGTTTTTGCCATACATTGATATGAATCAGTCATGGGTTTATAGGTGTTCCCCATCCTGAACCTCCCTCCCATTTCCCTCCCCATCCCACCCCTCTGGGTCATCCCAGTGCACCAGTCCCAAGCACCCTGTCTCATGCATCAAACCTGGACTGGCGATCTGTTTCATATATGGTAATATACATGTTTCAATGCCATTCTCCCAAATCATCCCACCCTCACCTTCTCCCACAGAGTCCAAAAGACTGTTCTATACATCTGTGTCTCTTTTGCTGTCTCGCATACAGGGTGATTGTTACCATCTTTCTAAATTCCATATATATGCATTAGTATGCTGTATTGGTGTTTTTCTTTCTGGCTTACTTCACTCTGTACAATAGGCTCCAGTTTCATCCATCTCATTAGAACTGATTCAAATGTATTCTTTTTAATGGCTGAGTAATATTCCACTGTGTATATGTACCACAGCTTTCTTATCCATTCATCTGTTGATGGACATCTAGGTTGCTTCCATGTCCTGGCTATTATAAACAGTGCTGCAATGAACATTGGGGTACACATGTTTCTTTCAATTCTGGTTTCCTCCATGTGTATGCCCAGAAGTGGGATTGCTGGGTCATGTGGCAGTTCTATTTCCGGTTTTTTAAGGAATCTCCACACTGTTTTCCATAGAGGCCGTACTAGTTTGCATTCATTTCCATCAAAGAAAATAAGTTTATTTCTAGCATGCATGCTAAATCACTTCGGCCATGTCCAACTCCTTGTAACCCTATGGACTATAGCCCACCAGGCTCCTCGTCCATGGAGTTTTCCAGGTAAGAATACTGGAGTGAGTTGCCATGCCTTCCTCCAGGGGATCTTCCCCACCCAGGGCTCAAACCTATGTCCCACGTCTCTTATGTCTCCTGCATTGGCAGTCGGTTCTTTACCACTAGCGCCACCTACAGGGATGGTGGGATGTAGGCTTTCAGTGGAGGGATATCAGGGATATCAGAGAACATCTTTGAGCAAAGTCCCAGTCCAAACATTAGGAAGAAAACACAGCTCTGCTGTCCTTCAGTGTCCAGGACTGTTTGCGGTGGAGCAAACGTGGGAGTTCTAGAACATCCATAATGTCCATTACTGCATCCTCTCTCTTCTTCCCTGTGTATAGTGATGATTTAGTTGAAAATGAGAAATGCACATCTAAGTGTCGGGGTAAAGTGAGGGATCTGGAGGGGTCCTTGGTGTCTGCTGGGTTCACCACGGTGACTATTGTCTGGACAATACAGAGCAAGTGGGCTCCGTGGAGCATGGACCGCCTCTACTGAAATGGGCAGTGCTAGTTCCAAAAACGGAGAAGGCAATGGCACCCCACTCCAGTACTCCTGCCTGGGAAATCCCATGGGCGGAGGAGCCTGGTAGGCTGCAGTCCATCGGGTCTCGAAGAGTCAGACACGACTGAGTGACTTCACTTTCACTTTTCACTTTCATGCATTGGAGAAGGAAATGGCAACCCACTCCAGTGTTTTTGCCTGGAGAATCCCAGAGATGGGGGAGCCTGGTGGGCTACCGTCTATGGGGTCGCACAGAGTCGGACAGGACTGAAGTGACTTAGCAGCAGTTCCAAAAAAGGACGGAACTATGGGGCCATAGGCAGAAAGGGGAACCCTTTTAGGAAACACCTACTGCATCAGTGAAGAAGGGAATAATAGGGGCTTCCCTGGTGGTCCAGTGGTTAAGAATCCTCCTGCCAATGCAGGGGACATGGGTTCAATCCCTCTTCTGGGAAGATCCTCCGTGCCCAGAGGCAACTAAGCCTGTGCACCATAGCTACTGAGGCCACGTGTGAGAGCCTGTGAGCCTCAGCTACTTAAGCTGAGCATCCTAGAGCCTGTGCTCTGCAACAAGAAAGGTCATCTCACCTACAGACTAGCCCTCACTTGCTGCAACTAGAGAAAGCCTGCGTGCCCAGCAGTGAAGACCCAGTGCAGCCAAAAAATAAACAAATGAATAAACCTTTTTTTTTTAAAAAAAAAAAGGGAATAGAGTCACCCAAGAAATCCAGGGTGGTGAGGGACACACAGAATACGAGATCTACTACACTGTTCCACTATATCCTCCTGAAACAAAAGATGTGCCAACAGTTCTGCAGGCCTGTGGATTGTGTACAGAGCTGGATACCCAGACTGCTTCCTGGGCAGAATGATAGGGGAAGCTGCAAACGTGGGGGGTCTTTTCAGCACCAGAAAGTCAGTTATGACTTGAAAGAAGATAAGAAGGGGTAATGATCACCACAGAGACAGAGATGCTATGTAGTACAGGGAGGAACATCTGTGGCGAGTCTGCTCTCGGCTTAGAAGAGTCCACACTGGGAAGGTTTAGATGTATTCGGAGTGTTCTGCTTGGTTCCATGAGATGGAGTTGGTATTAAGGGAAGAGCTATTCAGCTGGAAGCCACCACATATTTCCCTCTTGGGAAAAGAAATTTGAGCAGAGGTTGGTATTCATAGGAAGTGCTTTGTGCCCTGTGATTTGTGTAAAAAGTTAGAACTGGCTGGAGATGGAGAAGGAACATGTGAGGTTCTAGCTGTAATTGCCTTTGTCTGTGGGTCATGGTAAAACTGTGAAGGGGCCAGCAAGGATTCAACCAGGCTCTGAGGTCAAGGGATCAGACTAATTGATCAGTGGTGTCAAGATCCATGACGCCAGCACCTTTCTGGATTAGGATTTTACGAGAAAATTGACCTGATATGACTTTTGTTTTTCTGAGGATCTTGGTCACTTGCTCAGAACCTCTGTGGCTAGACTGTGCCCTGCTGGGTTCAACTCTGGAATATGACCAGTAAATAGATCAGAAGGTATAGCAAAAGACAGCTTCTGCAGAGGTTCCTTAAGTGTGTTATTTCTTACCACTCCACTGATTGTGCCAGACTTCGCTAATCTATCATGGCATTCTTTCTACTGAGCTCAAGTATCAGCGATTATTCTTATTAAGACAAAGCTCAATAGAGACACTATGTCATTCACAGTAGGCCCTAAAGATGAAACCTGTTAGCCATCTGGGAACTAGAGCCAGGGAGGTACAGTGGGACCCTGCCACGCAGCAGGGACATTCATTCATTTATTCATTCATCTCTATGTTGATGAGAAGATAATTACTAAGAATCTGTGATTCTACTACTAGGCCATCTACTGGGCTTCCTGCTAGATACTTGATAAAGATTTAAAAAAATCTTCATATCTGTTGTAAATGATTTATTGTCATGGGAAGGAGAGGTAGAAATAACTGATCATTTCTAATAGGATTTCAAACATGTTGCAGGAACATAGAGGAAAGTGTGTTTACCAACACGTGGGGCTTCACAGAGGTGACATTTGACCTTGGTCATGAATGAGTGAAAGAATGAATGAATGGGAAATGGGTAAATAGTATAGATTGTATTGTTGACAGTCCAGAGGAGAGATATTTGAGGATATTACTCTTTTGTAACATTTCCCAGGCTACCTTTGGTCAAACTGGATAATTTTTTCATTCTTAATATAGCCAGACTGACAAACAGAAATGATCTAGTAAGAAAGGAGTGGAGACAGATCCAGGGAAAGAAGAGAAGAAAGATTATTTTATGTGAATCTCTTAAACTAAATAAAAGAGGAATTAATTCAAAGTTGCCCTCTGTTGGGATAAAAAAGAGGGAGGAAAGAATATATTATTTTCACATTAGAAAGAGACATTGAGAAAGATATCTGTGGACTCTTTCCTCCCAGTGTCCATTCACACTTCTTATAGAAATTCTACCAAGATTGCCTTATGGGGAACTATATCCTTTCTACTCTAAGACCATGTGCTTTGGGGGCTACAACTCTGGTTTGTAATGTGACATAGGCCTGACTTGATCTGCACATTGAATTTAGTTGTGTCTTTTTACTAGCTTTTAGTCTTTTATAGATGTGAGAATTGGACCATAAAGAAGGCTTAGTGCTGAAGAATTGATGCTTTCAAGTTGTGTTGCTGGAGAAGACTCTTGAGAGTCCCTTGGACTGCAAGATCAAACCAGTCAATCTAAATGCAATCAACCCTGAATATTCATTGGAAGGACTCTTACTGAAGGTGAAGCTCCAATACTTTGGCCACCTGATAAACTTATAAACCCCTTCTGGAGCCCCAATCTTTTTATCTGGAAAATAGTAATCATAATAGCACCAACTTCAAAGGAATGCTAGGAAAGATGAATTAGCCTGTACAAGCACTTAACATGCTGCCTGGCACATAACTAATGCATTCCTCAAAGAACTGACTTGTTGGAAAAGACCCTGATGCTGGGAAAGATTGAGGGCAGGATGAGAAGGGGGAAACATAGGATGAAATGGTTGAATAGCATCACTGATTCAATGGACATGAGCTTGGGCAAACTCTGGGAGATAGTGATGGACAGGGAAGCCTGGTGTGCTGCAGTCCATGGGGTTGCAGAGTCAGATATGATTTAGCAACTGAACAACAACCTTTTTAGCCAACCTGACAATCTCAGCATTTTAGATGAAGTGTATAAACCAGGTACATTTATAGTGTTTAGTTATATTGTTGCTCAGTCACTCAGTCATTTAATTATATGTGATTCATTAAATCGATCTTGCTCTTTATTTTCTGTCTTATCTCATTGTTCTGTTTCTTTCTACTTTCTTTTGAGATAACTAAATAGAATTGATGCTTTTGAACTGTGGTGTTGGAGAAGACTCTTGAGAGTCCCTTGGACTGCAAGGAGATCCAACCAGTCCATTCTGAAGGAGATCAGCCCTGGGATTTCTTTGGAAAGAATGATGCTAAAGCTGAAACTCCAGTACTTTGGCCACCTCATGCGAAGAGTTGACTCATTGGAAAAGACCTTGATGCTAGGAGGGATTGGAGGCAGGAGGAGAAGGGGATGACAGAGGATGAGATGGCTGGATGGCATCACCGACTCGATGGATGTGAGTTTGAGTGAACTCCAGGAGTTGGTGATGGGCAGGGAGGCCTGGCGTGCTGCAATTCATGGGCTCGCAAAGAGTCGGACACGACTGAGCAACTGAACTGAACTGAACTGAAGTATCTTTACAGCTGGGGTTTGCTTCATTTAGGTATTTTCTATAAATATCTTTTCATTATTGTATGTTAGAAGCTGGTTTAGGGTTTATAGTATACAAACTTACACAATGTACGCTTCATGTCCAAGAACCTTAAAAGAACTTAGATTTCAGCCTTCTGGGCTTTTGTATTATTGTTATATTTTTCCTTTCTATGAGTTATAAACCATACACAAACACTACATGATTAGTATTTTGTTGTAATAATCAATTGTATTTTAAGGATTTAATTAATAAGAACAAAATCACATTTGTTTATCCACATAGTCACTGTTTTCCCCTACTTTAAAAAAAAATTCTTTGTTTAAATTATGTGTGGTAGGCAGAATAATGTCCATCCCCTGCCCCTCAGAAAAGAAAAGATGTCTTGCAACCTGTCAATATTTTTCTAACTCAGTAAAAGGACTTTGCAGATGTGATTAAGTTTAAGAAAACTTTGGGATGAGAATGTTATCCTGGATTAGTTGGATGGACCCATTCTAATCATATGATTTCCTGTAAGTTAAGAACTTTTCCTGGCTGAATTCAAAGGCTGAAGTCAGTGCTATAAATAAGAGAGGCTACTCAGAGGGTTGTAGCATTATTGCCTTAATGTGCCAAGAAATGTGGGTGAGCTCCAAAAACTAGAAGTAAGGAAGCATATTCTTCTCTTGAGACTTCAGAAAGGAGCAAGTCCTACTGACATCTTGATTTTAGTCTAGAGAGGTCCATTCAGACCTCTGATGCACAGAATTTTAAGTTAACACCTTTATGTTGCTTTAAGCCACTAAGTTTGTGATAATTTATTTAAAAGCATCAACAGAAAAGTGATATACCATATATGGAAATGGTATCACCTCCAAATGGGTGAAATTGATTCTTAGGGATGGGGACAGAAAATATCACTTTTAATGTAGCAAATCCAGATAAACATGTGGTAAGTAAACAGATGTACATTGTGTCTGTGACATTAATATTTTATGCCATGGCAATTAGAGAAAAGAATCTAAAAAGACTGCTTGTTGTTCAGTCACTGAGTCATGCCCAACACTTTGAGACCCCATGGACTGCAGCACACCAGGCCTCCCTGTCCCTCACTATTTCCCAGAGTTTGCCCAAGTTCATGCCCATTGAATGAGTGATGCTCTCCAACCATCTCATCCTCTGTCACTCTTCTCCTTTTGCCTTCACAAAGACTCCTTAGGGGGATGATAAAGAAAACAATTGAGAAATGCTGTTTAGTTGCGTATTTCCACCTGGTGTCACATTTCTTCTGTGTGAAGTCTCTCTTTTATTGTTTCTTATAGTGTTACCACCATCTTCAGGTGATAAATACTTCAGTGTTTGTGTGTCTCAAAAAATTCAATTTGCCTTCATGTTTGAAAGATATTTTGCTGGGTATAGAATCCTACACTGACAGGGTGTTTTGTGTTTTTTTTTTTTGCTTTTATTTTGTTTTCCTTTTAGTACTTCCAAATGCTGCTCCACTGTCTTTTTGTTTGTTTCTGACATGAAATCTGATGTAATACTTATGCTTTTGCCTCTTTGTAGTTAACATGACCTTTTTCTTCAGTTATTTTACAATTTTCTCTTAATTGTTGGTTTTGAGAAATTTGATAATGTTGTGCATTGGTATAGCTTTCTTTGTATTTGGTATGTTTAGGGTGCCTAGAGTTTCTCAGTTTGTGTATTTATAATTTTAATAAACATTATAATTTTCTCTAATATTTTTTCTCCACCTTCCTTTCTCCTTTTCTGGGTACTACTCTTCAGTGTATACCAAGTCACTTGACTTTTTCATGCAGCTCACACATGCTTTTATACCAAGTCACTTGACTTTTTCATACAGCTCACACATGCTTTTTTTCATTTTTTAAGCCTTTTTGATTTGTATATTTTGGCTTCATTTCTATTTCTATGTCTTGAAGTTTACTAACCTTTTCAGTATGTTCAGTCTGCAGACATTGTAGATTCTTCTCTCAAACATTTTAGACTAAATAAAAAATCTGATTTGATTTATATTAATATCTTACCTGTCTCTATTTAATTGTTTAGAGATATGAAATGGAATTATAATAACTTTTAGTGTCCTTGTCTGTGAATTCTAATCTCTGTGTCAATTCCAGTAAGTTTCAACTGATTGATTTTTCTCCTCATTATTTTGTTTCATTTGCATGCCTTGGTAATCTCAACTAAATGGCAAACATTATGAAGTTTACTATCGTTGAGTGTTTGGTATGTGTGTATTCAAATAGATAGATAGATAGATCATATGAATCTTGCTTTTAAGATATGTTTGACATCACTACAGCAGTGTTTGTTATAGGGCTAGCATTACTAAGGCCAGACCCTATGTTAAGAAGAAAACTGAAGACCTCTATGAGTTCAGAAAGAGAGACTGTTATAATTTACCAAATGTGTTTATCATACACAGAAGATGGGAATGGCAGGATGTTTACTCATTATTTGTAACTCATTTTATAGAAATTAATGTGCTAAAGAACAAAGAATGAAGTACCATACAAAAATGAATACTTTGAAATTTCCCCAAGAAGTCGAAATACTCCAATTAGGATGACAGCAGGAAAGATGACTGAAAATATTGTATTGTGTTCAGTTGCTCAATCATGTCTGACTATTTGTGGCCCCATGGGCAGGAGCCTTTAGGCTCCTCTGCCTATGGAAGTTTGAAGGCAAGAATACTGAAGTGGGGTGCCATTTCCTTCTCTAGGGAATCTTCCTAACCTAGGGATCAAGCTGGTATCTCTGTGTCTCCTGAATTGGTTGGTGGATTCTTTACCACTATTGCCACCTCAGAAGCCTCAAAATATTATCAACATTTTAAAGAAAGTGAGGTCAAGCAATGTTAAATGACTGGTTTAAGGGCAATCAGATGTAAATGCAAGAACGAAAGTTTGTGTCATGTTTAGACTGATGTTAACATTATTTTTGAAAGTGCCAATGTAGCAGTAGAGATGGCAGAAAAATGACTGACAATTAACAGGTTATTTGAAGCCTTAAAGGAATTTTTCACTGTCCCGCAGCTACATTATGTGGGCCAATGCTTCATCTAGCCATACTAGGTTAGGGCCAGACCTGGGAAAGGGAAGCTGAGAAGTAAGGGATCAGCAGTGGGTGGGTGTGCCAGGACTTATAAAAGATAAAGACATAGAGGAGATACATAGGCACTATTTTTAAAGGTAGGTCTGAGCTCAACAAGAAGGAATGCCCTGAATGACTATCAATTTACGTTTTGAGCATGGTGGAAGGGAGGTGAGGGAGTGTAAATAGAGGCCATTATGCCAACGAATTTCCAAAGATCATGACTAAGACCTTGGTGGTGTGAAATCCTTCTGGGCGTATTTTTTTGCTGCTGCTGTTGCTTGTTTGTTGTAAGCCTAGAATCCCTATGTGAAACTATTCTTCCCACAATCTTAATCTGAATATTCTTAGTGGGAAGTTTGCTATCAATTCCCCACTCCCTTGTAGGTGCAATTACTCCTTAGGATGAGCATATCTTTACAAAACCAATCAAACCCTTCCCTGGAGTGGATATACAGATGCAGAGGGATAAAGAACCATCTCCCTATAGATCCCAATTTTGAGAGTCACTTGGGAAAATGTGATTGTGGACAGTATTCCCGTCCCCTTGCCCCAGACTTTGCCAACACCACAACCTCCATTAGAGCATGTCAAATTACAGACAATATAGTGTAGCCTACAGGAGTTGGGAGCAAGTTGGACTTCCCTGGTAGCTCAGACGGTAAAGCGTCTGCCTACAATGTGGAAGACCTGGGTTCAATCCCTGGGTCAGGAAGATCCTCTGGAGAAGGAAATGGCAACCCACTCCAGTACTCTTGCCTGGAAAATCCCATGGATGGAGGAGTCTGGTAGGCTACAGTCCATGGCGTCACAAAGAGTCGGACACAACTGAGCGATGTCACTTTCACAGGAGTTGGGAGCATATTGTTTAAAAAAATCACTGGTAAGAGTGTTGATAAATTTGTTATTAAAAAAAAAAACTTGCTTTTAAGTATATGCTGTATTTCAGGGACTGTTTTAGACACCTGAAAAAAAGTGATAAATAGGACAGAAAATGCCAGCTCTCAAGAAACCTCTATTCTGGTTAGAGAGGAAGAAGACATATAGCAAATTCATTAATTCAATGGCTACATAGCACCTCCTTACCTTTTCCCTCCCTCGTCCATGAAATGGAAGCAGTGACAGCACTGATCTTTTTCATGAGTCAAATTTCCTAAGATGGAATCAGTTGGAGATATCCCAGCTCATTTATCACTGTTTATTATTATTTCCCATGTATATTCTCCTTACATCATGAGAACTGCTGGGCTGGATGAAGCACAAGCTGGAATCAAGATTGCTGGGAGAAATATCAATAACCTCAGATATGCAGATAACATCACCCTTATGGCAGAAAGTGAAGAAGAACTAAAAAACCTCTTGATGAAAGTGAAAGAGGAGAGTGAAAAAGTTGGCTTAAAGCTCAACATTCAGAAAACGAGGATCATGGCTTCTGGTCCCATCACTTCATGGCAAATAGATGGGGAAATGGTGTAAACAATGAGGGACTATTTTTGGGGGTTCCAAAATTACTGCATATGGTGACTGAAGCCATGAAATTAAAAGACGCTTACTCCTTGGAAGAAAAATTATGACCAATCTAGACAGCATATTCAAAAGCAGAGACATTACTTTGCCAACAAAGGTCCATCTAGTCAAAGCTATGGTTTCTCCAATAGTCATGTATGGATATGAGAGTTGGACTATAAAGAAAGCTCAGCACTGAAGAATTGATGCTTTTGAACTGTGGTGTTGCAGAAGACTCTTGAGAGTCCCTTAGACTGCAAGGAGATCCAACCAGTCCATCCTAAAGGAAATCAGTCTGAAGCTGAAACTCCAATACTTTGGCCACCTGATGTGAAGAAATGACTCATTGGAAAAGCCCCTGATGCTGGTAAAGACTGAAGGTGGAAGGAGAAGGGGATGACAGAGGATGAGATGGTTGGACGGCATCACTGACTCAGTGGACATGAGTTTGAGTAAACTCCCGGAGTTGGTGATGGACAGGGAGGCCTGGCCATAGACTTATGGGGTCCCTACGAGTTGGACATGACTGAGCAACTGAACTGAACTGATTTTCCTTAAGAAAGATGGGATTCTAGTAGTCCAGCTCAGTGAGTCCTTGGATCTTAACATGCCTGCATCAGAGAATTCTACAAGAGGCTAGCACAGCACAAGGCATCCTTCTTTTGCTCTAAACACAGACCCTAATGAAGCCAGGTGTACCTAATCATGATTCTCCAGGATGCATAGGCAATCCTCCTTCATCTTTGACTTGCAAATAAGAGGTGAGAGAGGCCCTGGCTAGCAACCTCGCCATTCAACCTCAGCTCCTTTGATGGTACTATCTCCTGTGCCCCTTACCTGGAGAACTTGAGAGCATTGTCTGCAGTGCCTAGGGGTGTCTAGATGAACCTCTAGGTTCAGACGTTACTATCCCTGCTTTTCTGGTTTTCATTTCCTTCTCTTGTCTGCTAAGCTTTTGAAAATACATATTGCAGCCACTTGTTGCCCTGTTTTCTAAGCTGCCTTGAACTGCTGCCAGGCGCTGTTGCCAAAGGAGCTAATGACTAAGTCACTCTCCTTTCAGCCTCTGGCAGGACTGGAAATTCACTTGGGGATGGGGGTGGGTAGCAAAGGCCCAGTCATCCTGAACCAATCAGGAAACCACAATAAAAGTGCCGACCAGGGAGTCAGTCACTCACCCTCAAACCCCAGCGCTGATCTCAGCTTGGAGGTGATGACCAGGCTGGGGATGCTCTGGTTTGCTCCTGCAGAACCACATCAGAGACAGAGAAGTTGGGCAGAAAGGCAGACCCATCAAAGCAGCCTTGAGGGGATCCCGGGGTCAGCAGGGAAGAGATACTTTTGAGCCAGGAAAGACCACAGAAGAGCAGAGAAACAACAGGATGTGAATCAGAGCAGGCAAAGCCAGGTGAACTCGATTATAAATAATAATAATAAAATAGCTAATGCCTAAAGAAAACTTACTCTGTGCTGGACCATATCCTAAACACTTAAAAAGGTTAATTCATTCATTTCTTCCAATAGCCTTATGTGGTAGGCACTATTATTCCCATTTACAGAAGAGGAATCAGGCAGAAGGAGATTTTAGTTGCTAAACTTGGTGGTGTCCAATGTTTTCCCATGGATCCTCTTTTACCTAGACATTCACAATGTCCCTCTCCTTGGTCATCCGGGTTTCTAAATGCTTTTTCCAGGTGGTTCATTGGTTGATATGTATCCAGAACTTGTACTGAGTTTTACCATTAATGACATGATGTTGGAATTGGATCCTTCCCTGATCCAGCCTCCAGATGAGATCTCAACCCTGGCTGACACTTTTGATTGTCCTTTGAGACACCAGGAAGCCAAGGACCCAACAAGCCTGACCTTCATCCAAATGTAACTCATCATTTAGAAGGAAATAAAGGGGAGATGCTGCATTCATCCCAGATAGCCTTGATCATTTTGCCAAAGCAAATTCTCAGATTATCTGCTGAAAGTGAGACAGGAAGAGGGTTTCCAGAATAGCAATACTGATAGTCATCAGTAGCTGTCCATGAATCTTCTCCTTGTGAGAGCTTTTATTTCTATCTGCATTTACAGATAATGATTCAAAAGTACAGAGAGATGAAGTTACTGGCTGATAGTCACTCAGGTCAAATACAGAAGAACTGAGAAACAAACCCAGGTCCTAGAGGCATGGTGTTACATTGATGTTCTGGACGTTTTTTTGGCAGATGTCACAGGGAAGATGTGTTCTCTGCCAGAGCTATTTTGAAGTTTTATATCAAGAGTGTTTTGGAGACTGTTGTAGGAGGGTCGGGGGGTGGTCTGGTCTCATAGGTCGGGGAGGAGGAGTGGTACAAGCAGAAGAAGCAATGTTGAGATGGGAGATGCCCTATGACAGATGTTGTAGCTAATGGAGCATCTTCACACAAGAAACCGTGGGCTTCCCAGTGAGTTCAGAACAGACAGCTCAGTAGAGAGAGTGGCAATGATGGGGGATGAAGGACTTGCTCCAATTCCAAGGCAGATCATGCAGTAAGATAGTGAACAGGGATATGCAGGCAAGAGATATGGGAAACCTACCCAATTCACTCCATCAGACATAATGTAAATGTTCCTAACTTTGACTGAATCTTTGTGACTGCTGGACAGGGCATGGCCAGCCCAGACATAAGAACCTTCACTGATGCTTCCATTTTTATGAACCAAGTGGTTGATACCAAGTTTTCAAGAAAAATTCAGGTTTTGAGTTCAGAGCTACCACTGATAGTTCAAGGCATACTGCATTCCCTAACTAAAAAGGCATAATGCATAATGGTTTAGAATTTGCACATCCACCACAGGGGTCTACCAGGAAGGGTGCAAGAGTTTCCTAACTTTTGGCTGAAGATTGATGGTGTGCTCCCCTTGACCTTCCAGGTTTGCATAGGTAGGCATAGGACCCTGGGGTACCAGCCCTCTGTGATACTGAGAGAATAGCTAAGATGGCAGCAAGTATGCTTCTTTTATTTTTTTTCCATCTGAGTGCCTACCGGTGTGTTTGGCAACTAACAGGTGCTTTATGAACATATCTTGAGTGAATGAATGAGCAGGGGTGTGATTGTGCATGTTCTGTGGTTCAATCGCCTTGCAGTTTCTTTTAGATAAACACACATTTTGAATGAGACACTTCATACACATTTCAGAGACGAGGGGTCTGGGAAGTCCAACCAACCTTGGCACATACATCCCCTTCTCTCTCGGCTCCACTCCCTGCCTTGTAGAGGAAACCAACCTCTTCTCCATCTCCCCCTTCCCACAAGAGGGAGGCCAGCTCTAACGGCCTTGGCCCCAGTTTGCTTGTATAATTAATGTGGGATTTTTCCTTCTCTAGTAAAAAATGACCTTGTCAAGCCAGAGACGACAAAATCTTGGTTACTGAGTGACTGTGGGCTCCCTGCTGGGATGGCATCACTGGCCCTGCAAAGAGAAATCTAATAAAATCGGTGTCAGGGGCTCCCTGGGTGCCAGGTCCCCTGCTGCCTGACCCCACGATCCCAATTTATTAGCCAAACCCAAGAAAGCAGACAAACCTCACTGGCTCCAGACAGGAGACTTTCAAGCAGGGAGCTAGTGCAGGGGCTGGGACAAGGTTTCAGCAAAAATGACAAGGGAAATGACAGGAGGTGCCAGCCCGGCCAGGGAGTCTGGGGAAGCCCTATTCAGAGCATCTTGCTGTTTGACAGGGTTGATTTTCACTTAGTGGAGGAATGCCTTAGAATGTCCCATAGGAAAGGGAAGCAGTGTTTCTCTTTGCACTGTTATTAACCGGGCCTGGACCACACGCTTTGCATTAGCCGTGTTCCTGGGAGTCAGCAGGCGTCAGTAGAGGAATAGCCAAAGCATCTGCATGGGGAGTTTCCATTTTGTAAGTTGAGCACTCCTTCGTGTGCCAGGGAGTTTCAAATGTACTGTCACTGCTTCACCTGCTACACAGTCAGAATTCCCTGTGATGGGAAATACTGCTTAACATCGTACACTAGCTTCACCCCTCATTAGCTGAATGGTTGTGGCTCAGTTACCTAACTTCACCTATGAAAGGGGATGAGAGTATTACTCTCATAAGGATGATAGGAAAGCAGAATCAACCCACAAAAGCAATAGCTTTTCTCTGTATCAGCAAAAATCAACTAGGTGAAAAGAAAAAGAAGATTCTATTCCAAGTAGCTATGAGAATTAAATGTCTAGGAGTTAGCTGAACAAAAATTGCACAGAACCTTTGGAGAAAATGTTAAAGTCTATTAAAGGATATAAAAGATGATTTAAGGGATATTCTGTAATTATGAGAGAGAGGTCTTGATATTGAAAAGATATCTATTATCTTTAAATTGAACTGTGAATCCAATGTAGTCTCAATAAAAATTCCGGCTAGATATTTTTAAGGATCTAGAGATTTAAAAAATGCACACAATTGCACATGACTGCTAAGTCGCTTCAGTCATGTCTGACTCTTTTCGACCCTATGGACTGTAGCCCACCAGGCTCACTGAGATTGCATGAGAAGGTTTTGTAAGGGTCTAAATCAGTCCATTTTAAAGACTTTAGCCAGTATTTCTCAGTGGATAATAGTGTGTGTGTGTGCGCATGCGTGTGCACTAGCTTGCTTCAGTCATGTCTGACTCTTTGCAACCCTGTGGACTGCAGCCCACCAGGCTCCTCTATCGATGGGATTCTCCAAGCAAGAAAACTGGAGTGGGTTGCCATGCCCTCTTTCAGGGGATCTTCCTGGCCCAGGAACTGAACCTGTGTCTTTTATGTCTCCTGCATTGGCAGCCAGGTTCTTTACCACTAGTCCCACCTGGGAAGCCACCTCACCCTCTGCTCACATTGACTAGAATTTATTAAAAATAATCTAGCATTATGAAAATTCAACATAGTAAGACTATTCTAGATGAATCTTTACTGTTTAAGGTCATCATGACTTTACTCCTCTTCTTCAAAATAGACAAAGTGAGTAAAACTTTGGGGTTTTACTGGAGAAATAAAAGACTGGAAATATAAAAGTCCATATATAGCTAAGTGAATGTTGGAAAAGAAAAGCAAATAGGAGAGATAAGCTGTACCATATATTAAGATATATTACTAAGCCATAGAAATAAAAACAATATAGTGGAGGCCCCCCAAAATGGATGCATACACTGGTGGAGTAGAAGGGAATCCTCTCAGTTCTCCAACCAGGGATGGAGCCATGGACATGCAGTGAAAGCCAAGAATCCTAACCAGGGGACTCTCAAGTGGATAAGGTTTTATCCATCAGTTTTGACTGATGGTTCTGGAAAATCTGACTTACTATATGTATTAGGGTGGATACGCCTTCACTGTAAATAAAGATGTCCCCAGATAGGTTAAAGGGCACAAGGTAAAAAACCAAATTCTAATGCTAATCAAAGAAAATATTATTACTGTGACCTAGAAGTGTTGACAGATTTCTTAACCAAGTCTCAAAAAGCCCAAATCATATGCTATCAAAATTATCAAAATTAAGAATTCTTGAGTATAGAGCATGACTGACATGGTTAATAGTTAACAGATTCAGACAGATTACTTGAAAATTACTTGCAAGTTTTAGAACTGTAAAAGAACTAATATGTAGACTATATAAGAAGCTCCCACACTTCATCAAGAAATAAAGAACAAAGACAAAGGACGCATAAACAGGCAAAACACAGAATATACAGTCAACCCACAACATACGGAGGAGTTCCGTTCTGAGAGTGAGTTCATAAAATCAGTTTGTTCATAAGTCCAACAAAGTTAGCCTTGGTACCCAACTAATACAATCAGTTATATAGTTATTGTTGTTCACTTGTTAAATGGTGTCCAACTCTTTGCGACCCCACACCAATCTTCCCTGTTCTTCACCATCTTCCAGGATTTGCTCAAACTCATATCCATTGAATCAATGATGTTATTCAACCATCTCACCCTCTATGACCCCCTTCTCCTCTTGCCTTCAATTTTCACCAACATCAGAGTCTTTTCTCATGAATCAGCTCTTCACATCAGGTGGCCTAAGTATTGGAGCTTCAGCTTCAGTAACAGTGCTTCCAATGAATAGTCAGGATTGATTTCCTTTAGGATTGACTGGTTTGATCTCCTTGCTGTCCAAGAGACTCTGCAGAGTCTTCTCCAGCACTGCAATTTGAAAGCATCAATTCATTGGTGCTCAACCTTCTTTATGGTTCAACTGTCACATCTGTACATGACTACTGGAAAATCCATATCTTTGACTAGACAGACCTTTGTTGGCAAATTGATGTCTCTGCTTTTCAATATTCTGTCTAGGTTTGTCACAACTTTTCTTCCAAGGAGCAAGCATCTTTTAATTGTGTGGATGCAGTCACCATCTGTGTAATAGGTTTATAATACCTTTCATACAAATAATATATACCTAAAAAGCAAAAAAAAAAAATAGAGAAAATATTTTTAATCTTATAGTAGAGTACTATACTTGAAAAGTATAGTAGTACAGTGCAACAGCTGATGTATAGGGGCTGGCATATGTGTTCACATTGTTGAAAGTTTGCAACTTGAAGTTTCACTGAAAGTCATGACTAAAAAGAGAAATATGAGTGAAAAAAGTAATGATATATTACTTTACCCCATCATATTGATAAAAATTAATGTATTGGGTCATGTTGGGAGGGATGTGGTAAACACCTTTTGTTCCTATAAACTATTGTCTGAAGAACAGACTGATGCAACTGTCTATAATAAAACCTCAGAAGTTCCTAGTCTGATGGTGTTTACTCCAGGAGGCTGCAATCTCCCTCTTGTTTTTACAGTATATTTGAGAGAAAATGTGGCACATTCCATAAGAAGACATATAGAACATGAACATCACAGCCTTGTTAGTGGCAAGACTTTTTAAACTACAGTCCTTGGGTCAAATTTGGCCACAGCCATTTATGTACCATCTATGGCTGCTTTGATGCTAGAGTAGCAAAGATGAATACTTGCAACTAAGACCTTCAGACCCACAAAGCCAAAAATATTTATTATCTGGATCTTTATAGACAAAGTTTGCCAGCCTTCAGATTAAAGTATCAGGGACCTATTATTCCAGGCAAACTAGAAGTCCCATTGTTGAGGGAAAAGTTAAGTAAAATATAGTGGATATACACTATGAAATACTATGCAGCTCTTATCAGCCATATACTGTGTGAGCATATACCTAGTTCTAGTTCAGTCACTCAGTCGTGTCTGACTGTTTGTGACCCCATGAATCGCAGCACACCAGGCCTCCCTGACCATCACCAACTCCCGGAGTTCACTCAGACTCACATCCATCGAGTCAGTGATGCCATCCAGCCATCTCATCCTCGGTCGTCCCCTTCTCCTCCTGCCTCCAATCCCTCCCAGCATCAAAGTCTTCTCCAATGAGTCAACTCTTTGCATGAAGTGGCCAAAGTACTGGAGTTTCAGCTTTAGCATCATTCCTTCCAAAGAAATCCCTGGGTTGATCTCCTTTAGAATGGACTGGTTGGATCTCCTTGCAGTCCAAGGGACTCTCAAGAGTCTTCTCCAACACCACAGTTCAAAAGCATCAATTCTTCGGCGCTCAGCTTTCTTCACAGTCCAACTCTCACATCCATACATGACCACAGGAAAAACCATAGCCTTGACTAGATGGACCTTAGTTGGCAAAGTAATGTCTCTGCTTTTGAATACACTATCTAGGTTGCTCATAACTTTTCTTCCAAGGAGTAAGCGTCTTTTAATTTCATGGCTGCAATCACCATCTGCAGTGATGTTGGAGTCCCCAAAAATAAAGTCTGACACTGTTTCCACTGTTTCCCCATCTATTTCCCATGGAGTGATGGGACCGGATGCCATGATCTTCGTCTTCTGAATGTTGAGCTTTAAGACAACTCTCACTCTCCTCTTTCACTTTCATCAAGAGGCTTTTTAGCTCCTCTTCACTTTCTGCCATAAGGGTGGTGTCATCTGCATATCTGAGGTTATTGATATTTCTCCCAGCAATCTTGATTCCAGCTTATGTTTCTTCCAGTCCAGCGTTTCTCATGATGTACTCTGCATATAAGTTAAATAAACAGGGTGACAATATACAGCCTTGACACACTCCTTTTCCTATTTGGAACCAGTCTGTTGTTCCATGTCCAGTTCTAACTGTTGCTTCCTGGCCTGCAGACAGATTTCTCAAGAGGCAGGTTAGGTGGTCTGGTATTCCCATCTCTTTCAGAATTTTCCACAGTGTATTGTGATCCACACAGTCAAAGGCTTTGGTATAGTCAATAAAGCAGAAATAGATATTTTTCTGGAACTCTCTTTCTTTTTCCATGATCCAGCAGATGTTGGCAATTTGATCTCTGGTTCCTCTGCCTTTTCTAAAACCAGCTTGAACATCAGGAAGTTCACGGTTCACATATTGCTGAAGCCTGGCTTGGAGAATTTTGAGCATTACTTTACTAGCGTGTGAGATGAGTGCAATTGTGTGGTAGTTTGAGCATTCTTTGGCATTGCCTTTCTTTGGGATTGGAATGAAAACTGACCTTTTCCAGTCCTGTGGCCACTGCTTAGTTTTCCAAATTTGCTGGCATATTGAGTGCAGCACTTTCACAGCATCATCTTTCAGGATTTGAAATAGCTCTACTGGAATTCCATCACTTCCACTAGCTTTGTTCGTAGTGATGCTTTCTAAGGCCCTCTTGACTTCACATTCCAGGATGTCTGGCTCTAGATGAGTGATCACACCATCGTGATTATCTTATAAAAATGATGCTCTGTGTATGAAAGTAAGAACCAAGTTCACAGTGCTGTAACTTTTAGTCATTGGAAAGTACCTGTATAACAATAACATTATAACTTCCCAGGTGGCTCAGTGGTAAAGGATATACCAGTAAATGTAGGAGATGCAGGAGATGATGGTTCAAATCCTGGGTCAGGAAGATCCCCTGGAGGAAGAAATGGCAACCCACTCTAGTATTCTTGCCTGGAGTATCTCATGGACAGAGGAACCTGTTGGGCTACAGTCCATGGGGTTACAAAGAGTCAGACATGACTTTAGTGGTTAAAACAACAACAATAACATCACACATTTTGCAAAGATAGACATAAGATTAAAATATTCACATAAAGGCATTAATTATGACTGCTAAAATGAAGATTGGGGACACATGAATAAAGCAGAGCAGGCTTTGCATCAATCTGATGATAGAAGCCATTCCAGTATTCTTGCTTTGAGAACCCCATGAATAGCATGAAAGGCAAAATGACAGGATTCTGAAAGAGGAACTCCCCAGGTCGGTAGGTGCCCAATATGCTGCTGGAGATCAGAGGAGAAATAACTCCAGAAAGAATGAAGGGATGGAGCCAAAGCAAAAACAACACCCAGTTGTGGATGTGACTGGTGATAAAGAAAGGTCCGATGCTATAAAGAGCAATATTGCATAGGAACCTGGAATGTCAGGTCCATGAATCAAGGCAAGTTGGAAGTGGCCAAACAGGAGATGGCAAGAGTGAACGTCAACATTCTAGGAATCAGCAAACTAAGATGGACTGGAATGGGTAAATTTAACTCAAATGACTATTATATCTACTAGTGTGGGCAGGAATCCCTTAGAAGAAATGGAGTAGCCATCATGGTAAACAAAAGAGTCTGAAATGCAGTACTTCGATGCAATCTCAAAAACGACAGCATAATCTCTGTTCGTTTCCAAGGCAAACCATTCAATATCACTTTAATCCAAGCCTATGCCCCAACCAATAATGCTGAAAAAGCTGAAGTTTAATGGTTCTATGAAGACCTACAAGACCTTTTAGAACTAACACCCAGAAAGATGTCCTTTTCATTATAGGGGACTGGAATACAAAAGTAGGAAGTCAAGAAACACCTGGGGTAACAGGCAAATTTGGCCTTGGGATACGAAATGAAACAGGGTAAAAGCTAATAGAGTTTTGCCAAGAGAACACACTGGTCACAGCAAACACTGTCTTCCAACAACACAAGAGAAGATTCTACACATAGACATCACCAGATGGTCAACACTGAAATCAGATTGATTATATTTTATGCAACCAAAGATGGAGAAGCTCTATAAAGTCAGCAAAAATAAGACCAGGAGTTGACTCCGGTTCAGATCATGAACTCCTTATTACCAAATTCAGACTTAAATTCAAGAAAGTAGGGAAAACCACTAGACCATTCAGATATGACCTAACTCAAATCCCTTATGATTATATAGTGGAAGTGAGAAATAGATTTAAGGGAATAGATCTGATAGATAGAGTACCTGATGAACTATGGATGGAGGTTCATGACATTGTATAGGAGACAGGAATCAAGAGCATCCCCATGGAAAAGAAATGTAAAAAAGCAAAATGGCTGTCTGGGGAGGCCTTACAAATAGCTGTGAAAAGAAGAGAAGTGAAAAGCAAAGGAGAAAACAAAAGATATACGCATCTGAATGCAGAGTTCCAAAGAATAGCAAGGAGAGATAAGAAAGCCTTCCTCAGTGATCAATGAAAAGAAATAGAGGAAAACAACAGAATGGGAAAGACTAGAGATCTCTTCAAGAAAATTAGAGATATCAAGGGAACACTCCATGCAAAGATGGGCTCGATAAAGGACAGAAACTGTATGGACCTAACAGACGCAGAAGATATTAAGAAGAGGTGGCAGGAATACAGAGAAGAACTGCACAAAAAAGATCTTCATGACCAAGATAATCACGATGGTGTGGTCACTCACCTAGAGCCAGACATCCTGGAATGTGAAGTCAAGTGGGCTTTAGAAAGCATCACTACGAACAAAGCTAGTGGAGGTGATGGAATTCCAGTAGAGCTATTTCAAATCCTGAAAGATGATGCTGTGAAAGTGCTGCACTCAATATGCCAGCAAATTTGGAAAACTCAGCAGTGGCCACAGGACTGCAAAAGGTCAGTTTTCATTCCAATCCCAAATAAAGGCAATGCCAAATAATGCTCAAACTACTGCACAATTGCACAGTCTCACACACTAGTAAAGTAATGCTAAAATTCTCCAAACCAGACTTCAGCAATACGTGAACCGTGAACTTCCAGATTTTCAAGCTGGTTTTAGAAAAGGTAGAGGAACCAGAGATCAAATTGCCAACATCTGCTAGATCATGGAAAAAGCAAGAGAGTTCCAGAGGAATATCTATTTCTGCTTTATTCACTATGCCAAAGCCATTGACTGTGTGGATCACAATACACTGTGGAAAATTCTGAAAGAGATGGGAATACCAGACCACCTGACCTGTCTCTGAGAAACCTATATGCAGGTCAGGAAGCAACAGTTAGAACTGGACATGGAACAACAGACTGGTTCCAAATAGGAAAAGGAGTGCGTCAAGGCTGTATATTGTCACCCTGCTTATTTAACTTATATGCAGAGTGCATCATGAGAAATGCTGGACTGGAAGAAACACAAGCTGGAATCAAGATTGCCAGGTGAAATATCAATAACCTCAGATATGCAAATGACACCACCTTTATGGCAGAAAGTGAAGAGGAACTAAAAAGCCTCTTGATGAAAGTGAAAGAGGAGAGTGAGAGAGTTGTCTTAAAGCTCAACACTCATAAAACTAAGATCATGGCATCTGGTCCCATCACTTCATGGGAAACAGATGGGGAAACAGTAGAAACAGTGTCAAACTTTATTTTTCTGGGCTCCAACATCACTGCATATGGTGACTGAAGCCATGAATTTAAAATACGCTTACTCTTTGGAAGGAAAGTTATGACCAACCTAGATAGCATATTCAAAAGCAGAGACATTACTGTGCCAACAAAGGTCTGTCTAGTCAAGGCTATTGTTTTTCCAGTGGTCATGTATGGATGTGAGAGTTGGACAATGAAGAAAGCTGAGCGCTGAAGAACTGATGCTTTTGAACTGTGGTGTTGGAGAAGACTCTTGAGAGTCCCTTGGACTGCAAGGAGATCCAACCAGTCCATTCTAAAGGAGATCAGTCTTGGGTGTTCATTGGAAGGACTGATGCTAAAGCTGAAACTCCAATACTTTGGCCACCTCATGTGAAGAGTTAACTCATTGGAAAAGAATCTGATGCTGGGAGGGATTGAGGGCAGGAGGAGAAGGGGACAGCAGAGGATGAGATGGCTGGATGGCATCACCGACTCCATGCATGTGAGTCTGAGTGAACTCCGGGAGTTGGTGATGGACAGGGAAGCCTGGTGTGCTGCGATTCATGGGGTCACAAACAGTCAGACATGACTGAGCGACTGAACTGAGCGGAACTGGTGAAAAGAGCATGCTTGAAATGAGAAGCATGATTTGTTTATACTCCCTACCTAATATCTGAGAAAGTAGATATGGAAAGTTCTTAGTACAATGTTTAGCATGTCATGAATTTTCAAAAAGCATTCATTGTATCATCATCATCATTTTATTATTAATGTTTTAGAGATAATACCCCCACCACAGAGCCAGAATAAATGAAGAGCATGCATAAGACAATCCAGTCTCATCAGTGAAACCAGAATAATAGACAGACATGGGGTGGCAAAGATTTGGGCATGACCAAGCAACTTTCAGACAGAGAGTAACCCTTTATAAAGGAACTTGTAAGAGGTTAAAAGGAATCCACTTTATGGTTAAACTTCATAAAAAGATGGGAAGGGAGAAAGGGGCTTGTTTACCGTTGTGGTCATTGTTTCTGTTCACCAACTATATCTGATTCTTTGCCTTACAAATTGAATATCTTTGTCTTCCTTTTGGTTAGTTTGAGCCATGCGACCACTTCTGACTGAGGCATTGTTGCTGTAAGGGCTTCATGCCACTTTTGGACCAGAGTATTGTTCTTTACAGACAGACCCTCCAGAGCTCTCTTTCCCACTGACAGAGTCACTAACTGCATTTGAGATGGTGGTTGATCCATAGTCCCTGATAGATCCAGAGATTAGAGGCCCCCTCTATAGTCTCACAGTGAATATGTTGATTGAAGCCACTGAGATTCTTGGAGCTATTTGTTACCCAGCATAGCCTAACCTATCCTGACTGATATATATTCTAAATCCTCAACACATGTTGAGGCACTCACAAAGAAATAGGCACACAGAATTTGAAAGACTCAGAGACCAGGTGATCCAACTGCCCAGCATGGGTTGAGTGGGTAAATGTGTAGAAGAGGGGTCATATCTCAGTGAGAAAGAGCCCACAGCCCCCACAAAAGGTCCTACTATCTTAACTCACCCTTACCATTACTGAGATCCTGCCTTTATCCCTTTTCACATAATAGTCCTTCAAGGAGGGAAGTATGGCAAGCAGAATAATGGTGCTGCAAAGATGTCCCCATCCTAATCCCCAAGGCCTGTGAATGTGTTACCTTGCAGGACCAGAAGGATTTTGCAGGTGTGATTATGTCAAAAAACTTGAGATGGAAGGGTATCTTGGATTATCTGAGTGACCCAACATAATCACAAGGGTCCACCCAAGAGGAAGGAAGGGTCAGAATTAGAGAAGGAGATGTGATCACAAAGGTAAAGTTTACAGTGATAGAGATTGCCAGGAGGAGACCTGGAACCAAGGAACTCAGATAGTCTCTGAAAGCTGGAAAAGACGAGAGACTGATTATCCCTAGAAGCTTCAGAGGAGTTCATCTCTGTCAGTGCTTTGCTCTTAGCCTGTAAGACCCATTTACAGCTTCTAATACCTGAACTGACTCATTTGAAAAGACCCTGATGATGGGAAAGATTGAAGGCGGGAGGAGAAGGGGACAACAGAGGATGAGATGGTTGGATGGCATCACTGACTCAATGGACATGAGTTTGAATAAACTCTGGGAGTTGGTGATGGACAGGGAGGCCTGGCGTGCTGCAATCCATGGGTTCTCAAAGAGTCGGCACCGCTGAGCGACTGAAATGAACTGAATCTCCAGAATTCTAAGATGTAGATTTACATTGTTTTAAGCCACTGAATTTGTGGAAATCCGTCTCAGAAGAAAAAAGAAGAGTGAGCTTAGTTACATTATTTCTTTATATTTTCTGTTTCCAAACAAACTGCATTTTGCTACACCTGGCTTCATTTTTAGCATGGTTTCCTGATACTATAAAAACTATCCAGATGGAAATACATGGGTACCTGCAACTTTGTCTTCATTTTTATTCTGGTTGTGATCTAATAAAGGAGATATGCAACAAAAGTAGCCCCACTTGGAGCTAGTCACTGTGCAGACCAAAGTCACGTGGACTGTGGGCTGCTTATTGAATCTGGGGTTTACACAGATCCTAAATCCTTTTCAGAGTTGATTTTAGGACTATGGTGATCCATCTCCCTAATCCCATAGTTGTTGTGTTGCATCCTAGGGAATCAAGTGTAGATTTTACCAATGACTTCAGATTACTGAGTATGAATTTGTTAGCTCATGAGCTGTGCAATTTGGTCAAAACAAGTTACATTAATAGCCTATATTTCAGCTTTAATGAGAGCTCAAGAATGTGACAAAACTTACCAGATTTGAGAAATGCAATGACCTTCCCTTCCAGAGTTGACAAACCATCAGTTCAGTTCAGTTCAGTCGCTCAGTCATGTCCGACTTTGTGACCCCATGAATTGCAGCACACCAGGCCTCCCTGGCCATCACCAACTCCTGGAGTTCACTCAAATTCATGTCCATTGAGTCGGTGATGCCATCCAGCCATCTCATCCTCTGTCGTCCCCTTTTCCTCCTGCCCCCAATCTCTCCAAGCATCAGGGTCTTTTGCAATGAGTCAACTATTCGCATGAAGTGGCCAAAGTATTGGAGTTTCAGCTTTAGCATCAGTCCTTCCAATGAACACCCAAGACTGATCTCCTTTAGAATGGACTGGTTGGATCTCCTTGCAGTCCAAGGGACTCTCAAGAGTCTTCTCCAACACCACAGCTCAAAAGCATCAATTCTTCAGGGTTCAGCTTTCTTCACAGTCCAATTCTCACATCCATACATGACCACTGGAAAAACAATAGCCTTGACTATACCGACCATTGTTGGCAAAGCGGTGTCTCTGCTTTTCAATATGCTGTCTAGGTTGGTCATAACTTTCCTTCCAAGGAGTAAGCGTCTTTTAATTTCATGGCTGCAATCACCCAGTGATTTTGAAGCCCAGAAAAATTAAGTCTGACACTGTTTCCACTGTTTCCCCATCTATTTCCCATGAAGTGATGGGACCAGATGCCATGATCTTTGTTTCCTGAATTTTGAGCTTTAAGTCAACTTTTTCACTCTCCTCTTTCACTTTCATCAAGAGGCTTTTTAGGTCCTCTTCACTTTCTGTCATAAGGGTGCTGTCATCACCATATGAATCCCTAATTCTTCTTTATTGATGTCTCATGTCCTTTGCTAACAACCAAGCAGTTATTGCCTTATTGAATTCTCAAAACAATCCTATGAAGAAGGGAATATTTCTATGGATGTTTTATCATGGAGAAACGGCATTGAGATGGGAAAGCAACTTGTCCGGTTTTCACAGCTAGTGGGTAAGACAGCTGGGCTGAAACTCGAATGTCTGAATCCATAGATGGTGTCTCAAAGTTCATGCTACAGTATCACTCAGGAAGGTATCTGTGTGGCCCTCACTGGCCTCTGGCTCAGATTTGTCTGATTCCAGGTCCAGAGGCAGCCTGGAATTTGTGGACATTGTCCTTGGAAATGAAAGGACTTGTCAGCTCATTTTTGATGGATCGCATTTCTTAGAATAAGCATAAAATAAATATTTTCCATTTGCTGAGTGATATTATCAGGCCTCTCTGGGCTAAGACTTGAAGGGGAGAGAGGAAACAAGTTTCATGGTTAGAGCCTGAGAAATACCACTCAGGCAGTCATGGGTGAGGGGTTGGTAATGGATGACTTCGCACCCTATTCATGCTTACCTGGCACAGGAAGCTCTGGGTTGTTTGGCCAAACTCTTAACAACAAGCTCCTCATGTATCCCCCTTGCATTGATGGTCTGGTGGAGAATTTTTCTGACAGAATTTGTTCTAGGAGAGACCCAGCTGCCCTTGACAGGAAAGGGAGAAAAGAGAGACAAAGGCATAAATCTCTAGCTTTCTTCCTCTTTCTTGGGAATCTGTTCTCTCCAGCCTGGAAGTGTGGAGATGAGTAACTAGTGAGTTTCAAAGCCTGGATGAGTATCATACCCCTAGGGCAGACATGTGGGGCCCCCTGAAGAGGGAACTATCCCTTTTCTGGAAACTATCCATATCCAATATTAAAACATACATGAGCCATTATCACATGAAAAAAAGGCCAATGCCATTAGTCATTAGGGAAATGCCAATCAAAACTGCACTGAGACACTACCTCATACCCATTAGGTTGGCTATAATAAAAAAGACACTCAGTAACAAGTGTTGGTGAAAACGTAGAGAAATTGGATCATTTATATGCTGCGAGTGGGAATGTAAAATGAAGCAGCTGCTTTGAAGAACAGTCTCTGGCTCCACAAAATAATTAGCGTGGATTTACTGCATGATTTTACCCCAGGACTATACCCAACAGAACTGAAAGAGGTTGATTAGATGTAGTCTCCTGGGAAGTCCCAGTCACCTTGATAATCAGTGTCCCCTGTGACCCCCCTGCCTTACTTCTGTTTATTTGATGCCATAATTTCACAGTGATCAAACTTAGCTTAGGATGAACTGCCAGATGTCCACCTCCTACCCCTTTCCCCCAAAGCATTGGAATTCGTGACTAACTCTTGCAATCCTAGAGAAGCATTTTGTGGGACATCACAGAGGGAAGAGGTCACATTAACTAAAGCAAACACACCTATCATGCTTAGTCGCTCAGTCGTGTCCAACCCTTTGTGACCCCATGAACTGTGGCCAGCCAGTCTCCTCTGTCCACAGGATTTTCCAAGCAAGCATACTGGAGTGGGTTGCCATTTCCTCCTCCAGGGGATCCTCCCAAACCCAGGGACCAAATCCATATCCCCTGCATTGGCAGTCTGGATTCTTTACCACCGAGCCACTTGGGAAGCCCCAAACACACCTATAGTTGCAGCTATCAGAGAGGTGACATGAAGGCTTCAAGAGAGAGTCAAGAGTCACAAGGCAGGAATAGCAGGTGCAACACTGGGAAACAGGTTTCCGGAAACAACAGCGGAGGAGAAAAACGCAAGTATTTCCAGCATAAAGGCAAGAAGAGGATGACCCTCTGGACCCAATCAACAATGGAACCTCGGTGGAAGAGGGCTGTGATTCTAGAAACAGCGAGGCATGGAGCCTCGTACTCTTGGATCTTGGGATTTAATCCTTGAGATTTCTGAAGTGGCTCAGACGATAAAGCGTCTGTCTATAATGTGGGAGACCCGGGTTCAATCCCTGGGTCGGGAAGATCTCCTGGAGAAGGAAATGGTAACCCACTCCAGTATTCTTGCCTGGAAAATCCCATGGATGGAGAAGCCTGGTAGGCTACAGTCCATGGGGTCGCAAAGGGTCGGACACGACTGAGCGACTTCACTTTCACTTCACTTTGATTCCTTGGAAGTCCTTAGGAAAAGTGGCAATTCTCTTTTAGGAGTTTTCTCTGTTGGCAATTATTACCTTCAAGCAGAGTGTTTATAGTCAGCCAAGAGGGAGTTCCAAGCAGCTCATCAGACATGTCTGAGTGAGTATGAACTTGACTCATAGGCAGGGTTAAAATTCTGTCCCGTGGGAATGCTGGGTTTTATATTTATCAACTTGAAATTATCAACAAAGAGATAGTGGATATACTCTAATTCCACATGTTAATATATCTGGCTGATAGAATTCTTCCTAGTTGTTTTATTCCTTTAAATTTTTGTTTCCTTTGATCACTGCCTTCTCAAAACCAAAGGCAATTATTATTCTGCAATTGTTTATCTTTCCTGACCATTTAGTGGTATTTCTAAGATTTACTACATACACTATTTGTGTGTGCTACGCTCTGCTTAGTCGCTCAGTCCTGTCTAACTCTTTGTGACCCCATGGAGTATAGCCCACCAGGCTCCTCTGTCCATGGGGATTCTCCAGGCAAGAATGCTGGAATGGATTGCCATGCTCTCCTCCAGGGAATTGAACCTGCATCTCTTGTGTCTCCTGCATTGGAACACAGATTCTTTGCCACTAGCACCACCTGGGAAACCCTACCCTCTAAATAAGGCACTATTATTACAACTATTAAATTTTATAGCAAAGTTTAAAAGATTTATGCTTTTACCAATTTATTTCTTAACACTGCTTTTTATACTCTACTTCTTCCTTCTTGAATCAATTTCTGTCTTTCTGAAGCACATTCTAGTAGAAGAAAGAAACCATTTATGATCTGCGCTAAACACACGCTATATCTGTCACCCCCGGTAATTATAACAGAAATTCTGCAGAATATGAATTATCATCCCCATTTCACAGATGAAAAAAAGAAAGACATGGAGAGAAAAGTGACATGCTTAACAGAAATCACAGAACTGGTACATTTTAGATGCCACCAGATGTTCTGTTCAAACACATTAAGGAAACAGCAGTGAAACAGAAGTGTCTTAGAGTAATCAAGAAACAGTTAGGGGGGTGGGAGTACTTGTAGGCAGACCATGATACTTAAAATGTAGTGATTTGTTCAAGAAACTTGCTCACAAACCATCCATTATCTCTAACAACTATGCCAACAGTGAGTTTTCCAAGCCTGGGGGTTACATTTGGCCTATAATTAATCAGGAGGTGGGGAAGGGTGCTGTGATGGAGCCGGGGAGGTGATAGCATCGAAATGGCCAGCTTGACTTTACTCTTAGCAAGTACTGAATCTTACAGTTAAGAGAAAATATTCAAGGGTAATCTTTTAAAATTGTTAGCTATATAGTTTTTTTTAAGACTTTATTTTTTTAGAGAAGTTTTAAGTTTATAACAAAATTAAGAGGAAGTTGCATATAGCCCCCTACTCCTACATATGCATAGCTTCGCCCATTTATTAACATCACTCACCAGAGTGGTATATATATACATATAGTTTTGTTTTGTTTTATTTTACCACAGATGAACCTATGGGTTGGCCAAAAAGTTCATTCCATTACATCTTAAGAAAAGAAAGGAAGAGAAAAAAAAAAACCCTCAGTGAATTAACTTTATGTCCAACCCAATACACTGAACATCACAATCACCCAAAGTCCATAGCTTACATTAGGGTTTACTCTAATGAATAAGGACTTCCCTGATAGCTCAGTTGGTTAAAAAAATCTGCCTGCCATGCAGGAGACCCCGGTTCAATTCCCGGTTTGAGAAGATCCGCTGGAGAAGGGATAGGCTACCCACTCCAGTATTCTTGGGTTTCCCTTGTGGTTCAGCTGGTAAAGAATCCGCCTGCAATGTGGCAGATCTGGGTTTGGTCCCTGGGTTGGGAAGATCCCCTGGAAAAGGGAAAGGCTACCCACTCCAGTATTTTGGCCTGGAGAATACCACAGACTGTATAGTCCATGGGCTTGCAAAGAGTCAGACACGACTGAGTGACTTTACTTTCTTTTCATTTTACTCTCGGTGTTGTACATTCCATGGGTCTGGACAACTGAAAATGACATATATCCAACATATTAATATCATACTAAGTATTTTCACTGCTCTAAAAAATCCTCTGTGTTTCATTTATTTATCTTTCTTCTCTTCTCACTGCATACATTTTTATTTGAAGTTTCAAAACATATTTGTCTCAGAGTGTGGGAAAAATGCATGACACTCAAGCTCATTCAGGGTGATACATGTTAGCTGGTGATGCTTGTGAAGATATTATGAAATTAGTAGGGGACAGGAAGAAGACATTAATAATGTTTCATCATCAGTCACTGCCTTTGGTGGTGTTTGTTTGGGACTTGAAGCCCTTTGGGGTGGCAATACTAATTTAAAAGTTTTAATCAAAGTCAATGCTAAACAAGCAGTTCCTAAACAGAAACCCCACCAGTTGTTAGGCAAAAGCAGCACTCGAGATAATTCCCTCAATCTGTTTATGCAATCCACACTTCTCACAAGCATAAGGTTCACTTTTGCAATTAGAGCTAAATCATTAAAACTGCAGCCTGTTGGTGGTGACACCTTTTGCAGCCCAAATCCTCTTTAAAACAGAACTTGTAGTCATTAGAACCGTGACAATGTGCTGAAAACACCCACATCCACTCTCCCTTGGTGCCCCATTCTTTGTGGCTTGCATTTCAGCAAGCTGACACCTGGTTTTATGGGCAATTTTAGGAGGCTGTTGATTCTGGCGATCACCCATCCTCGAGTGAGCTTGAGCAGAGATTTTTTTCCTACAAACGAAATGCACATCTTACCTAATTCAAATGGTTTATATGTGGAAGATTCAACATCCCAGGGGTGGGCTGCTCACAGGCCCTTGGATGGTGTGAAAATACCAGAGTAAAGAGCATTGCCATCAGTGAAGGGCCAAACCACACTATGCTTCTAATGCTGCCCAACTCTTGTGACCTTGGTGACACGACTCAATTTTTCTCTATCTTGGTTTGTTCATCTGTAAAATGGAAATTGTAATACTGACTCCATGAGACTAATAAGCCAGTTCAAGGAAGACAAGTGAAGACCTTATTGAATATACCAGTGGATGTTAATTATCACCTGGTTTATAGGAGCTGAATTAGTCAGGGCTTGAGGTCAGCATCAGACGGGTCAAGATCAAGGCAAGGTCAGGGCGAATGGGTAGATGTTTTAGTACCAAAGACTCTGTCAATTGAGTTTTTTTAAAGAATGTAATTGACTTACTCTCATCCTATTAGCACTGTACTTTACCTTTACTCCCAATGGTGATTGATAATATTGATAATTCTAAAAATCACATAAAAAAGAAATAACTGACTAGCTGTACTATTGAAATTTACACAGAAGTAAATGTGTCCACCTGCTCATTTAATTTCACCCTCCCTAGTGCCACTCTAGGCAATTTGTGGAGCCTCATCTCCCTGGCTTTATAGATGTAGCCATGTCTGTATAACTGAGCTACATCTCCAAACATACATTCTGCCAAGGACCATGCAATACACAGTGACCTATAATTTGCTTCTCTGGTAACATCATGGACATCTTCACCTATTAGTACCACAGATATTTCTCATTATTGTTAATGACTGAACACTAGTCTTATTAATCTGAGCTTTCACCTGGTAATTTTTATTGCCTGTGGCTTAATTACACTTATACAGTGGTCACAGTTGAGTTCAGTTCAGTTCAGTCGCTCAGTCGTGTTTGACTCTTTGCGACTCCATAAATTGCAGCATGCCAAGCCTCCCTGTCCATCACCAACTCCCAGAGTTCACTCAAATTCAGGTCCATTGAGTAGGTGATGCCATCAAGCCATCTCATCCTCTGTCATCCCCTTCTCCTCCTGCCCTCAATCCCTCCCAGCATCAGAGTCTTTTACAATGAGTCAACTCTTTGCATGAGGTGGCCAGAGTACTGGAGTTTCAGCTTTAACATCATTCTAAGAACATTGCAAATAAAATAAGACTCAAAAAAATCTGTTTCTTGAATGAAATGTGTTCATCAGCTTCACAAAGGGGAGAAAATTAAGCTGCTTTCTGTTGCTCAGTTTCTTGGTGTCTAAGAACCTGCTCCTTCTCAATAGATTAGTGCTTTGGTCTGCTGGGCCAGTGGGGACAATGCTACTGGTTTTGTGAATGATGTCTGGGAATGTAGCTCCTCAAGTGAAAGCCCAACTAGGCTAAAGTTTTAGGCTGCCCATATCCAAAGCTTTGGGAGAACTCAGTGCGGCGGATTAAACTTCTATTCTGTAAATGTCAAAGACACTATAAAAATTTACATTTTCTAGTTTCAAAATTTGTTTCAGTTCAAAAATTCACTTTTTTCTTTTATTTCACTTGAAGTTGACAGATCCTGAGCTCGCATTTGGGAAATGAAAAATATAGGCTTAGTATACACTATGGCCGGAGAAGGCAATGGTACCCCACTCCAGTAGTCTTGCCTGGAAAATCCTATGGACGGAGGAGCCTGGTAGGCTGCAGTCCATGGGGTTGCTAAGAATCGGATATGACTGAGCGACTTCACTTTCACTTTTCACTTTCATGCATTGGAGAAGGAAATGGCAACCCACTCCAGTGTTCTTGCCTGGAGAATCCCAGGGATGGGGAAGCCTGATGGGCTGCCATCTATGGGGTCGCACAGAGTCGGACACGACTGAAGTGACTTAGCAACAGTAGCTTAGTATACATTATGGCTAATTCTCACCAAGGATTCCAGAAACAGAATGCATGTACCAAAGTGAATATATGTTATCTTTGTAAACAGATAAATGAGAATGACCAGAAGATCTACAACACTGATGACTCATGAGGCAATAAGGTGGAAGAAGAGGAGAAAGAAGAAGACAGAAAGACATACATCACACTGGATAGATCCTTCTAGAACTCTGTGCCATTCAGAACGAGAGCTTCTGGTCACATGTGGCTAGGAGACACTGGAAGTGTCACTCGTCTGAACTGAAATATGCTGTAAGAATAAAAAACATACCGGATTTCAAAGACTTCACATGAGAAAAGAAGCATCAACTATATCAATATTTTTATGTTAATTTCATATTGATATGATTATATCAAATATTTTGCATTTAGTGAGTTAAATAAACTATATTATTAAAATTAACTTCATCTGCTATTTTCACTTTCTAAAAGGGGCTAAAATTACATATGTGTTAAAATAGCCAAGACACAGAAAGAACCTAAATGTCCATAGACAGATGAATGGATAAAGAAGGCAGAATATTACTCAGACATAAAAAATGAAAGAATGCTATTTGTAGCAACACGGATGGACCTAGAGATTCTCATACTAAATGAAGTGAGTCAGAGAAAGACAAATACCATGTGATACCACTTATATGTGGAATCTAAAATATGACACAGATGGACTTATTTACAAAACAGAAACAGACTCATAGACACAGAGAACAAACTTATGGTTACAAGGGAGAAAGGGGGTGAGGGAAGGATGAGTTAGGGGGTTGGGGTTAGCAGATGAAAACTACTGTATATAAAATAGATGACAAACAAGGTCCTAGTGTATAACTTGCTGCTGCTGCTGCTAAGTCGCTTCAGTCGTGTCCGACTCTGTGCGACCCCATAGACGGCAGCCCAGCAGGCTCCTCCGTCCCTGGGATTCTCCAGGCAAGAACCCTGGAGTGGGTTGCCATTTCCTTCTCCAATGCATGAAAGTGAAAAGTGAAAGTGAAGGCGCTCAGTCGTTTCCGACTCTTAGCGACCCCATGGACTGCAGCCTACCAGGCTCCTCCGTCCATGGGATTCTCCAGGCAAGAGTACTGGAGTGGGTTGCCATTGGGAACTATATTTGATACCTTGCAATAAACTATGATGGAAAAGAATATGAATATATATGTACGATGTTTGCATCATAGACGCTTCCTTCACCCCTGTGAGATGGTTCAGTGAGGGGCCTGTGGACCTCTCTCCATGCACAACTGCAGAAGCAGAGACCTCGTGGCAGTAGCTGGGTTCCTCGGGTCAGGCCTGATTTTTTTGTTTAATATTTATTTATGTGGTTGTATCAGGTCTTCGTTGCATCCTGTGAGATCTTTAGTTGCGGCACATGACCTCTCTAGTTGTGTCGCGCAGGCTTCAGAACACAGGGGCTCAGTGGTTGCATTTAGCTTCTCCACAGCATGTGGGATCATCGTTCCCTCACCCAAGGATCGAACCCACGTCCCTGCATTGCAAGGCAGATTCGTAACCACTGGACCACAGTTAAGTTGGCTGCACCCCATCTCCCCAGTCCATTGAGAACCTGGTCAAAGGGTACTGTCTTCCCCGATCTTGTGGGTCCTGAGATTATTCTGTGGGTTCTCTTTATGCCTACACCTCTGTGCAAGGAGCAGTAACCAAGAAGCCTGGCTGTGTGGTGACTGGGGAGGGAGACACTTGGCTTAATGATATCCACAGCCTATTGCCAACTGCTAAAAGGCAGCTCTGTGGGCTAAGTCTGAGGAAAGTCTGTTACAGGAAGACCCTTAACAAGAGAAGGCAAACCAACGACACCACTCTTGGTCAGAAACTGCAACCAGAGGCAGGTCAATAGTGGTGGCAGCGGGGAGTGTTCCTGGGCCCCAAAGACAGGGGTGTCATTGCACAGCCTTATCTTTCAATCCTCAGGAAAGTAATGTGCAATGTTCCCAAAAGCATACATATGATGGTCCTTGGAGTCAGAGACAGGGATTGGAAAGGGGTGGAGCACCATGTACTTGGTGAAGTGGAAAGGCCAGTCTTGAGAGGGGTGGAGAGGAAATCAAGCAAGGAAAGAACGGTGGAAGTGGCAGGCAGTGCTATCAAAATAATCTTGACAGTAACCACTGTCTGTGCTTTGCATCAGAGACTGTGAATTCTTCACAAGTACACTTAAAAAAAAATTTGGAGGGGAGGTGCTGCACCACACAGCCTGTGGGATCTTAGTTCCATGACCACGGATTGAACATATGCTCCCTGCTTTGGAAGTGCTGAGTCTTAAGCACTGGACCATCAGAGAAGTTCCCAGGTGTTTAAGTTGCTAAATTGTATCTGACTGTTTTGGGACCCCATTGACTGTTGTCCGTCAGGCTACTCTGCCCATGGGATTTCCCAGGCAAGAATACTGGAGTGAGTTGCCATTTCCTTCTGAGTGGAGGTCAGGGAATGGCTAAACATCTTACAATGAGTAGGACAGCCCCTGTGTGAAAGCGCATTACTCAGCTCCCAATGCATGGAAGTTGAGAAACTTTACTATAGAGGAAAGTCTTGGCTATCTAAGCGATCACCTACCTGGTCCTGTCCCACCCAGGCCACTTTACAGTACAGTTGGTTGGTTATTTATTTATTCAGCATGAACAAATGGCTAACACCATGATGGTTTCTGTAGACAAACAGTACTAGGGCTTCCCTGGCGGCTGAGACAGTAAAGAATCTGACTGCAGTGCTAGAGAACGGGGTTCAGTCCCTGGGTTGTGAAGATCCCCTGGAGAAGGAAGCGGGGTACAACCCACTCCAACCCACTCCCATTTCTTGCCTGGGAAATCCCACGGGCAGAGGAGCCTGGTGGGCTACCGTCCATGGGGTCGCAAGAGTCGGACACGACTTAGTGACTAAACCACCACCACCATTAAAATACTAAATGATTTGATTCAACATTTGTCCAAAGTGTAGTTGACACCTATAAGCTTCACATTTAAAGAGTATGTAATGGAAGAATGTTCTGTGATGAGATGGTTGACATGACAGTATTTGTGAGAATGCAACATGTTGGACTAGCCTTTCTGTGTTTTTAGAAAGATAAGGAAGGAGATTAAAGAATATATCCATGTCAATTACTAAATTTGTATTTACAATTAAATTCACACTTATTCTGTATTTTTTCATTGTCATGCTAGGCTTTTTGCCTAAGCAAAATTTAACAAAAAGTACAAGAGTTTTTCTGTAACATTGAGAGATTTGTTTAAAACGTATCTGCAAAGAATACTGACTTGCAACCTTGAGATTTTTGTGTTGACTATTGAAAATAAAGCTATATGTTGGCTGGAGTATTTGTTATTGAGAATGGCATTTATTCACTTACAATTTAAATAGTTTGTCATCAACATTGAGGTATGTTTACCTATCTTGTATTTATTAATCCACTGACTAAAACCTCACTAAGTTTGTGAAGAACAGTCGTACTAAACAAGAAATATTTTTCAAGGCTTTCCCCCTTGCATCCATTTATATAAGTAAATATTCAAAAATATCTTAAGGAGATTAATTTTTAAAACATCTTGTAATCTTCCTCAGCTCTAGGGTTTCAATGGTTAGAAGAAATCAGACATAGTTCTGAACCCAAACGTCTGACAAGAGGAGACAAAAATCAAAGAAATAATTGCATAAAGAAAGAACTAAAGCTACATCTGTCACAGCTGCAGTAACAAAGAGATGTAGAGCACAATGAATGAATAGAATTGGGAGCTCAGCTCCATCTGAATGATCTGGGAAGTTTCTCCAAGGAAGGAGCAGGTGAGCTAAGAACTCATCAAAGTGGGCAGCAGTTAATCCAGGCAGTGGAAAGAGCTTGTATAAAGGCCTGAGTTCAGAGAGATTTTGGCAGATGGTGCGCCAGGAGCTAAGAGAGTACAGATAAGCACAGCAGTGTGTGACCGAGTTGGAAAGGCAGGTAAGGCTGCACATTTTGGGTCCAGGCAGGCCACATTACCAAGTTGTAATCTCGTTTCCATCTCGTTCTAAGAGTGGAATCACTAAAATGTCAACACTAGAACGGCAAATTGTGGTGGTGGTGGTGGTGGTTTAGTCGCTAAGTTGTATCTGACTCTTTGCAGCCCGTCAGGCTCCTTTGTCTGTGGGATTTTCCAGACAAGAAAACTGGAGTGGGCTGCCATTTCCTTCTCCAGGGGATCTTCACAATCCAGGGATCGAACCTGGATCTCCTGCTTTGCAGGCAGTCTCCTGCGTTGCACGTGGATTCTTTATGGACTGAGCCCCCAGGGAAGCCCCCAAGTGTGCATTTTGAGAAGTCTTCCCTATCCAGTAATCATGTATGGATGTGAGAGTTGGATTATAAAGAAAGCTGAGTGCCAAAGAATTGATGCTTTTGAACTGTGGTGTTGGAGAAGACTCTTGAGAGTCCCTTGGACTGCAAGGAGATCCAACCAATTCATCCTAAAGGAAATCAGTCCTGAATATTCATTGGAAGGACTGATGCTGAAGCTGAAACTCCAATACTTTGGCCACCTGATGTGAAGAACTGACTCATTGGAAAAGACCCTGATGCTGGGAAAAATTGAAAGCAGGAGGAGAAGGGGACGACAGAGGATGAGATGGTTGGGTGGCATCACCGGCTCAATGGACATGAGTTTGAGTAAGCTCTGGGAGTTGGTGATGGACAGGGAAGCCTGGTGTGCTTCAGTTCACGGGGTCGCAAAGAGTTGGACACGACTGAGCAACTGATCTGAACTGAACTCTGGCCACTGGGTGGTGAATGGATCATCACAGGAGCAAAGTGAAGGCAGAGAGACTGGCTGGGAGATAACTGTGTCAGGCATATAGCGATGCTATTGATAGGGGCTAGGATACTGGCAATGGAATTGGAGAAGAATAGGTAAACTTAATAAAGGTTTGGGAGGTAAAATCCACAGGGCTTTATCCATCATGGTTAGTCTATGACGAGTGCAGATGAGGGAGATGGTGTGGAGGACCTGATCCTGGATTTGGGGGGTTTATCATATGATGGGGACAGCAGAAACCATGGCTAATGATTCAGTGGACGGTTCATGATGTACTATGTTCATTGTGTCCTATGAACAGGAAAGGGGGAAAGACCTAGAACCCCGTAATGGTAGACATTCTTGCCAGGTGCTTGATATGGCCTTTAATTGAGAGGAAAATAACCATCAACTCTGAAACAGGAGGGGACGTTTAAATATTTAACTCAAAAGAATTTGAGCCCTGACTAGTCCTAATCACAAAGCAAACCTTTATGCCGCTCTTTTCTTCTGTGCCAGTGATGACATTTGCAACAGGAAGGAGAAGTCTAGTGGAAAGCAAGATCCCCCTCAGTGAGCACAGTGGACAGAGCTTGCTGGGCTGTCTGCTTTAGCTGTTAATTTGCACGGGAATAGCTTCTGGGCTGATTCTGTGATGGGTCTGTTGCCAAGAGAAGCCATTGAAAGCTTACTTGCATTTCTGCTTTCTGCACATGACCTATCACAGGGCCAAGGAGAAGTGAATAAGTGCAGAAACCATAGCCCAAAGGAGATGGGATGATGGCCAGAAGCCCAGGAAAGGAGTAGGGATGACTAGAAGAGAGGTAAGGGGCAGAGTCCTCTTGATAGAGGCAAGGTCTCAGTTTGAAGCCCGGGCAGAAGGCAGCAGCACCCCCACGTTCCCTAAAAGAACTCTGAAGTCTGGGCTGGGTTCAAGCTCCAGCTCTGCAAGTTCTGAATCTTAAGATAGATCACTTTACCCTTGTGAACCTTAGTTTCTTTCCAGAAATGGAAATCATAATGTCTACCTGGTGTGGCTACAAGGATGAAGTGCAGGGTAATGAAGATCCCATAAGTGTTGAGGAGCCCTTCACTTGCTTCCAGATCTGTTTAGCAAACATCTAGCTGCTGTTGTTATTGTTTTTGGCTACACCAGGCATCTTGTTGGATCTTAATTCCCTGACTAGGGATTGAACCTGGGCTCTCAGCAGTGAGAACACACAGTGCTAACCACTGGACTGCCAGGGAATTCCCAGCAAACATCTAGTTTTAAAGAACGAAAAGGTACTCATGAGAGCTTTCCTTTCGGTCCTCTGTCATCCCCTTCACTCTCCAGGACCAAAGTGATATGGGCCCCTAGTTGTCCACAGTCATGGTTTCAATGCATTAGCTGATTTAGTAAGATTCTCTTGACGAAATGCAAAGCAGATGAAATAGACATTTAGATGAACCCTCCTGTCTAACACACTCATCTTTCTGAATCAGCCGGGTGAGGTAATGGGGTGTTAGTCACATGCACACTGAGTAGTTAGGAGGTTTTCAGCTACATCACTTCAATTGTTATTATTTCATCTGTTAAAATTAGATTTTCGCCTGAAATTGCTTCGTGACAATACCCCTGGCCTTTCTTCCAAAAGCTGTAAAGATGGCCTCTCAAATTTAGAAAATGCTGAAATTTTTGGAAAGTTTTATTAAGCTGTTTAGAATTTAAGACAGCAGCTTACAGTGAAGCAGTTAAGAAATAAACAGCATATCAGGGTGTTTTCCAGTTCCTTCATGAAGCAATAACTCAAAATCTTGTCACATTTGGAAAAGGAGACAGATCAAGCGTCTAATCATCCTAGGTGTCTTTAAGGAAAACACTTTTCCCTGAGGAGCTGTGAATCCAATGTTAACAACATGCTTGCTTGGTGAGTTGTATCATAGCGTTTTAGACCTGGAAAATATTTTACAAGCCATCCCTCAGTTTTTTTTTTCTCCCCCAAGTCAACAATATTTTTTCTTTTAGTTTATAAACAAAGGCTAATGTTTCCCTTGTAAAAATGTTAAAGGCTAATTGCATCCACTGCCAGCAAACGAGTCTTCTGTGTTTCATTTCCACACTCCTGTCTGTAGCTGTCCCACCCAGGTATCTGAAAAGACAACCACTTCCTCATCAGAGATCTTCCCTTCCCTCTGCCAGAACTAGGGTCTCTCTTCTCCCTAAATGTATCTTTCTTACAATCTCCACTCTAAGAATCTTACCCCACCTTTGGCAAAACTTTACTCCTATCTGTACTGGGTAAGTTTGTGACAATGACTATCTTTTCCCCTTTTAGTATTCTTTCCTCTGAATGAATTCTTCAGTCTGAGGTCATATTTTGGGGGGGGCGTTAGGTGGACCATCAATGCTGCCTATTAACAACATAGTTCTGGAAGGTACCAAAGAGATACTTTTAAAAACATTCTCATCTTACAGGTAAGATAGCCAGGGTTGAAAGAGGGGACACCATTTATCTAAGGCCACGTGACAACACAGTAGCATAACCGAAGTCCACACCAGACCTCTCGACTCTCAGTTCAGCTTTTGCTCAACTGGGATGACAGGCCTACTCGCCTCCACTTCACCACTCTTGGTGAAAGAGCAGGGCTCCAAATTTATATAGACGCTCTCTGCATTCTTACTGAGTGAATAAGTGGACGCTGAATGAGTAAACAAGAATGTTTTTCCCACACATTTGGTTTTCAGTGAGACATCCATCCTGTGTCACACAGCAGCAGTCATGGTCAGATATGATTTTCATGGAAGTTCTCAGGGATAAAAATGAGGGTCTCATTAGGAACTGACTAGAGCTAGGTCAGTACAAAACAGGCAGCATCTGATTCTGCTTTGATTTCAAATCTTGTATGCCATGTTATCTACATTGTGAATTTGGAAGTTAATTGATTCACTAACTCAGTCAATGCTAATGATTCTGGGAAAGGTAAAACTGTCATTGGATTGAATACAAGAAGAATGTGTTAGTTGTTCGGTTGTGTCTGACTCTTTGTGAACCCGAAGACTGTAGCCCGCCAGGCTTCTTGTCCATAGGATTCTCTAGGCAAGAATACTGGAATGGGTTGCTGTTCCCTTCTCCAGGGTATCTTCCTGACCCAGGGATGGAACCTGGGTCTTCTGTGTTGCAGGTAGATTCTTTCCTGCTTGAGCCACCAGGGAACCCTAAATATAAGACAGATCCTCAATTCTTTTGCACTCAGTGGCTCAAGCTTGCCAGGGACCTTCCATTCCTGCCCGAGTACCATCATCCCAGAAAATTTTCTGTGTCACTTCCTAAAATGTCTCTCATCTTTGGACTTCTAAATATCCATTGCTCTGCCTCATATGACGTAGTATTTCATAGTGCTTTACATCTGTGCATTTAGTGAAATCACTTGGAGTTATTTCCCTTTACTTTATATACATGCATGCGCGATCACTTCAGTTGTGTCTGACTTTTTGCGAGCCTATGGACTACAGACTGAGTTCCTCTGTCCATGGGATTCTCCAGGGGATCTTTCTGACCCAGGAATCAAATCCGTTATCTCCTGTGTCTCCTGCCTTGCAGGCAGATTCTTCACCTGCTGAGCCACCTGGGAAGCCTGTTTACTTACACAAAGTGAAGTCACTCAGTTATGTCCGACTCTTCGTGACCCCATGGACTGTAGCCTGCCAGGCTCCTCTGTCCATGGAATTCTCCAGGCAAGAATGCTGGAGTGGGGTTGCCATTTCCTTCTCCATTTACTTACATAGGCACCTGCTTTAGTGCCTATAGGCACCTACTTGTCTTTTCCTAGAGAAGAAGGGTCACATAACTGGATTTGTTAGAACAAAGTTAAATGAAATTGAGGACTCCTCCATAGAAACTTATCCCTATGATATATCTCAAAACTACTAACAGGGACAAACTCTTAAAAGGACTTGAATCTTTGCTAGCAAAGAAAGAGATGGTCAGTGTTGCTGTAGCTTGGGTATAAAATGATTTGGTGTTTACAGTCTGGGGGAGCCAACGATGGATAAATAACATATTATTGGATAGATTTATGGATGGACTCTTGGACTTATAAGCTAAAGCGTTTCGTGAATCTACACGGAACAATTGACTTAGGTTTTCAAAATGAAAAGCCTAAATATCATCCTTACTGGCTAAGAAGGCAATGAGTCAGATTCAAACTTAATGTCTTTTATAGAAAATGTCTATTCTCTTTTACTTCTATGAATTAGAAGTAATTAGAATTCTAGGAATTAGAATCCCATCCCCTTTGCCTATCCAGTAGTTCACTGAACTATGTTTATCTCTTTATGATGAGTTGCCCATGATGCTGTGAGATACTTGGTGGGAGAGACCAAAATTTCTTTTGCAAACTTTCTGTCTTGTTGCTGTTACACTGGGTCTTCATTGCTGCGCGCAAGCTTTCTCTAGTTGTGGCAAGCAGGGGCTACTCTTATTTGCAGAGCCTGGGCTTCTCATTGCAGTGGCTTATCTTGTTGCGGAGCACAGGCTCTGGAGCACAGGCTCTTGGGCACAAACTCAGTAGTTCTAGCGCACCAGCTTTAGTTGGTCCACAGTGTGTGAAATCTTCCTGGATCAGGGATCACATCCGTGTCCCCTGCGTTGGCAGGCAGATTCTTGTCTACTATATTGCCAGGGAAGTCCCCAAACTTCCTATTTTTATTTTCACTTTTTGTTTTGAAATGATTTCAAACTTACAGAAAAGTTTCAAAAAGTGTATAAATAATTTCCATATGACCTTCACCTAGATCATCTGCAAATGTTAAAACTGACCACGTTTTCTTTATCCTTCTGTCAATCATTCTCTTTTCTATCACCTACTTTTCTATTTATCTGTTTACCTTTCTGTCTCTGTCTATCTACACACACACACACACACACACTTTATTCTGAAATGTTTGAATGAGTGATACCTCTTTACTTCTAAAGACTTCAGTGTGAATTTCCTAAGATCAGAGACATTTTCTTACATAGTTCAGTTCTCAAAATGAGGAAATGCTCATTTATTCAATATTATCACCTGATCTGCAGCTTTATTCAAGGGTCAGCAGTCATCTCTCTAAACCCAGGGACTGATTCAGGATCTGATCTGGGTTGCCCTGCTGCAGTCTATTGTTCTGCCCCTTTAATCTGTCTTGTCCCTTTGTTCTCCTTTAATTTGGAATAGTGCTCTAGCCTTTCTTTGTCTTTCATAATCTTGACATGTTGGAACTGTACAAATTAGTGATTCAGTAGAATGCCCCTTAATTTGGGTTTGTCTGAGGTTTCCTCATAATTAGATTCAGGCCATGCAATTTTGGTAGGAAAACCACAGAAATGATGTTATGTCCTTCTTAGGGCATCATATCACGGGATGTTGATTTATCTCTCCCCATTTTGGGGTGATGTTTACTTTCATTTCTTTATTTAAATGGTGTCTGTCAGACTTCTCCTCTTAAAATTACTATTATTCTTTTTGTAATTAATTAGTATCTTCTGGGGAAATACTTTGAGACTACATAAATATCTTGTTTCTCATAGCACACACACCCACCAATTTTAGCATCCAATGATTCTTGCCTGAAACAATTATTGTAGTGGTAGCCAAGGGGTGATTTTCTGATTCCATCTTTTCTTCTCTATTTATTAGCTGGAATTCTGGCATGTCTTTTTCATCCATGTCCCCTTTGCCTAGTTCAGTCTGGTTCAATGAAGGCATTATTTTCTGAGTTATTTTAGTTACTTACTTGGTCTTATCATTACAATATTTGAAGCAAGAATATTCGTTTAAAGAGGAAATTCTGTCAACATAATAGGATGTGCTGTTCAATAAAGTTTAAATGGATTGCAATTTAAGTGGGGCTTTAAAAAATTAGCACGGATAAAGGCATTTTGCAGAAGTTGTCAAAATAAACTGGTCCAAGACCGCCTTTCCAAGCTGAGCAAGGAGTTCAGGGTAAAGTCTTCATTATCTCCTCTCCCAGGAGGGTGTTGACTCTCTTAGAGATGGAAGATTGGATCCCACCAGGCACCATCTCTCTCTTGTAGGTCGGTAAATTGCCCATGTGAAACGTGACATGGCAGAGTTGAGGAAGAATGGGCAAAATTCAAAGACAATTTCTACTAACTCCTTTTGTTCTTTAGCTTCATGTGTTTTTGGGTTTTTTTTTTTTTAATTTCTCCCTGACCCATATACACTGGAGTTGATCTATATGTAACCCCATCATCCTTTGAAAAACATATCATCACATTTAGGCATACATGGTGGGGCCACAGAGGGTTAACTGAAGCCACTCAAATAGATGACGCAACTAACTCCTCAGAGTCCCGCAAACAGCTTCTTGCCTGCCCTCCCTCTCTTTTCTCAAGTTCCTTGGACTGTGCTCAGTTGTCCTAAACTTGACCCTAGCTTCTGACCAGCTTCTCCCATGACTCAACCCAAACACACTGCCCAAGCCTTTACCTTCACCCCTCTGGGGTTTTGCATCTGGGCAAATGGTTCTAGTTCCTGGCCAGCCTCTGATCTTTCTTCCTGGAATCCTCCGCTGCCACATCTGTCAGTCTGAGGTCTCTGACCCCAGCTGGCTTCTCTTCTGGGCCACTGGCCCTCTCCCAAGGACAGCCAGTTAATGAGCTAGGGGTCACATTGCTTCCCTGTCTATCCCAACTTGAAAGGGGGAAAAACCCATTTCCCTTTTGGTTCTTCCAAAGAGATTAGAATTTCTCCAAAAGAATTTCCACTAAAGAATAAGGACAAAACAGAGACTAAAAGATTAAGCAAGTAAACAGTTTAAAGAGACCCCAAGTTTCATGCCAAATTTAGTTTTGATCACAGGTTATATTTTAAGTGGTCCAAGTTAGAAGACAGGGATCCATTATACTGATAACTACACCATTTTTCAGTTTTCATCTTTTAGGGAAATCTTTTGGTGAGCGATGTCTTTCTGAATTATTGAGTATTTTCTGGTCCCAATTTCTAGAAAAGTGACAAAAGTATAACCTCACAATCTCATTGAGGGCCAAGGGTATGCCTGTGGTGATCAAAGACAAATCACCTGGGGCTCTACAAAGCCTGGGATAGAGTAGGTGACCCAGGGATGTCCTCTTGGATTTTCCTAGAACATCCTCCCCCAAACTTTCACATATCCCTGAATTTCCAATATTTAGGCATTGGGACTTTAGCTTCCAAAACTGGAGGACTAGAAAATAAAGCTACATTCAAATAGGCAACTTTCAGTGGGGATCAGAAACTTAAACAACTCAGGTCCACACTAGGCAGCCTGGTGCTTACCTAGTACATTTCTTTGTAGGTGGTTGGAGGGACTCAGGCCACTTTACAGCTTGCTGTGTATAAAATTCTAAGACCTGAGATTGCCAAAGGGTTTTGAAAAGGCAAGTGGAAATATGGGAGTAGGGTTAATGTGGTGTATAGTTGTCTCTGGTAAACTTGCCAATGGCCACATTATTTTCCAAGAAAGAAATCAAGCCTTTAATTAGTGCTCAATTTCCACATTAATGTGTATTTTTCCTTATTTTCGAACCAAAAAAAAAAAATTGGAGCCATCAATTAGACTTACTAACACTGAGACATTGGGGAAATTGTTCAATGGCTGAAGAGTTTATTCATCTGTAAAATGGGAATATGGCTTATCACATAATGTTGTTATTAAGTTTAAGAGAAAAAGAAAGGACCTTTCATGGAACCAACTTGAAATAACTTGGAAATGGTTTCATTCCAGAGTCTTAGGGTAAGAGCACAGCCCAGTTGACACATTAACTTCACATTGACTTGTGACATCCAGCAGAGAAACCAGTTGAGCCCACCTGGACTTTTAAATTTACAGAAGCCTGAGATAAAATCAGTCTTGTTTTAAGGCATTAAAGTTTGTAGTAATTTGTTATATAGTGGTAGAAAACCAACACACATCCCTTCCTCCTTTTTTTCTTGCATTTATAAGCATTCATTCTTGGCATAGTAAGTGCTGGGTATTGCTTCAGACACCCTATAAAAATCAGGGCATTTAATTCACAGAGCACTGCTAAAGAAGTGAGTTTCCATGTCTCCATTCTCACAAGGATGAGCATGTGTGTGTGTGTGTGTGTGTGTGTGTGTTAGTCACTACGTCATGTCCAACTCTTTGCAACCCCATGGACTGTAGCCCACCAGGCTCCTCTGTCCATAGGATTTTCTAGGCAAGAATACTGGAGTGGGTAGCCACCCCCTTCTCCAGGGGGATCTCCCTGACCCAGGGATCAAAACCACATCTCCTGCATTACAGGCAGATTCTTGACTGTCTGAGCCACCAGGGAGCCCACAAGGAATGGCATAGGTTTCTGGAATTTTGGAAACTGGTCTGTCACTCAAATCCTCTGTAACACAATGCTGTCTCCACTTTCCCCTCTTCCTATAAGATTTGAACTTTCTTCTGCTTACACGGTTGAGTGGGGCTGAAGAATCTGGAGGCAGGTGAGAAGTGGGGACACTACTTCTGAGGTTGCCATGGAGACAGAGCAACATCATGAGTTGGGAGCAGCACTTGGAGACTTCTGGGAAACTTTGATTATTGTCCAGCGTGCTTTTACCATCTTCCTCTTGATTCTTCAGAACTGTATTTGGCAGAGTCAGCCGGAAGTCCTGCTTCTGCTTTGGAGCTCAGGAGAAGGAATTGTGATAACAATGATAACAATTAACATTTTAAAAATATTTATTCTGTTCCAAACACTAATTAATCTTCAGATCTCTGCCTTGTCCAGAGGACTGCCATACCAAGTTATACTGGAACTTGAGACAGAAGGAAACATGTGTGCCCTGGATTTAATAGAAGCAACCATATCTTCAATATTTTCCAAACTGACTTCATTGCTTATCTCATTCTCAATGGAGACAGTCCCATGTTGATGATTTCTCTTCACCAAGTGACAATCTTACACAATTTTTAGTTAACTTAAGCTGAAGCAAAATGACCATAAAATCTCTGTTGGCATAAATAAAATACTTAAACTGAAAATTATGTCAGTTTTAATCCACTTACACTTCAATTTTCAATATTTTCCCAGCTAAAGTACTGCAAAAAGGAAAAAAAAAAAAAACAATGAGTAGTAAAATAGATAAAAACATGTATAGAGACACGTATTTTCCCTTTTGCCTCAAGCTCAATATGGCTCAATGGAGCAATAGTCTTTAATTAAATTTTTGATGTTTTGTTCACCATAGATTTGTTTAGGTTAAAGCTGATTTCTTACAGAAATGGTGCATGAAATTATTATTTATCTTGAATATCGAGTTTCTTGGCATCCCCTGCAATGACACCTGAGTTGAGTACCTTACTTACCTCACCTTAGTTCTGGCCCTTGCTCAGGACACACATTCAGCTTCCAGAGAAACATCTACAGACTTTTCTGTACATTGAAGGAAATTCTGCTATTGGCTATTTTACTCTTCTGGGATCTACTGACAGATTTTGACATTTCAAAACTCTCAAAGTGTTATTACCTTCTTAGTAACTTTAGACAATAGTAGGTTAGATTAGAAAAATACAGGGCTTTGCAAAGGTTTGGTTTGAAAAAGGAATCTTGCAAAGACCATTGCTGAACTAGAATAGCTGGTATTGTAGCTTTAGTCTGAGCTGCGCTTAACCTAATATTGAGGGGTACCTAGAAGACTGCTGAGGGCCAGTTTATATGCTGAGTAAATGAGTCTTCTGAGACAGAGGAAAAGCAGGTGTGCAATTTTCCACAATGAGAAAATGTTAATTATTTGATCAATGGTATCTTTATTGTGTTAATAGTGATAGTAAAAAGGCATCAATACAAATAAATATATTCTGGGTCATAGAGATGACTACTCTATATCTAGATATTGCTAGACACCTTTATTTCCTTATAGTCCCATTTGTGTTTTCACCAAAAACAAAAAGATGAGAGGAAATTTTACTGCATAACCGAGGGGTCCATTCCAAGTGAAGGTCAATTAATGCCCTTGATTCATTTGTAAGAACCAAGCTTCAGTAGCAGCTCAAACAGGCAAACAGTGTGAGAGAGTGGGATGGATATTGAATCATCACACAGTGGGTTGTAGTGTCAGCTTGCCCGACAGAAATGATACCATTGAAACAGAGCAATCAGTGTGTCCTGTTTAGATTTCAAGGGGCAATTTAGTTTCAGGGACACGGTACAAGATGCCACATTGAATTAATATTTTAATTCAAATGTAATGGCTATTGTTGCTTTGTTTCTGTTCCAGTTATGAATGGGTTTTATATTATAGTTGTATATAAGCTATGAGGTTAAACAGTTAATAAAAAGCTTTATGTTTGTATCCAGTGAAGATATACTGTGATAGAAATTACATCAAAGCTGGGCATACATGCATTTTTTTTTTTTCCTTCAGAAAAGAGTCATTATGTTACCCAAGTGCAAAATTCTGGGGCTGAAAGTAATGTCTCAGCTACATAGTGAATATTTGGGAAGGCAGTTCTTAATCCAAATGAGCTAATAGCTTGTGGAGCACTGTCTCATAGCCCTGATGGAAGAGGGATTTGGGGGCCCTGAGCTTGTGAACCCCTTCAACTGTAGCTGTAGCCTTTGCTTAATGACAAAACAGGTCTGAGCAGCTCTGTAGTTCGCTCCCAGCGTTAGAGCAAAGTTAGAAAGGCTCTTGCTTCCTCCTCATACCAAACAGCCTGATGAGATTATTAGCAGCATTGTGAGGACCTGTTAGCACTGTTGCATTTTAGCAAGAGGTTGCATACATGCAGTGGGCGGGCCCACGTGTGGACGGTGGACAGAACTGTCACTGCCACTGCATTTCCAAACCCCAGAGCTGTGACCTTGGCTGGGCAGGGTCTGGGATTTCAGCCAACTGCCAACTATCCAGGTAGATGACAAACTAATTAGGGGACCTGCGAACCAATTAGCACTTGGGCTGGATTGGCTGGTCTGTCTTAGGGACTTCACTGAATTTTTGGCAACGAGAATCAGCTCTATGCCCTGTCTTCCCACTATCTCTGCAGGTCATCCAATCTGTTCGGAAAAGGGGGTGTTTTAGCCCTAGAAACATTCATTTTCCCAGGGAGATTTCAATCCTACAATGTTAGTCTTCTTCGCTGCTGCTGCTGCTGCTGCTAAGTCGCTTCAGTCTTCTTTAGAAGGTAGCAGTTGTCTCCTGAGAGATGACCATCATGCTTTGCGGCAGGTGGACTGGGCCAACCCTTCCACAGTGAAAAGGCAAAACAAAGCAAGCTCTCCTGGAAGTCTGCAAAGTAAATATCTCCCTGGCCAGCATACTAATCAATATGAGTCATTGTCATCTCTGAGGCAGGGTCCAGAACTGGTTTTATTTTCTTATATACTGAGGCATCCTTGCCCTCCCCTTCTATAAATCATACACCTGACCTCGCTGTTTTCTTCCCTGAGAAACTCTGCCTCTTGCCTTCACTGGTGCAGGTTACCTCCACCCCATCTTCGCCTGTTGGCTGCAGTTGACCTGTGGCTGAGGAGGAGAGGATGTCCCCTGAAGTATCTTCTGCTTCATTAGTTTTTCCTTTTATGTTTTAAGAGCTATTCATTTATCTGAGGAAATGATTTACTTCTGAACAGTAATAACAAATAGTCAAGAAACAAATTTCTTATTTATTTTTAGCCAGTATATTCAGTGTGTAATATCCACTGAATGGTAATAAAAATTGAGAAAAAGGAACAGAGGACTGTGCCCACCACTAGCATCTTTAATAGGAATGAATGATTCCTTGGAATCACCTCTGAGTGCCTGAATCTAGATGTTTTCCTGAGTGTGTACCGCGTGTGTCAGTGTGTGCACGAGTGTATTACTAGGACTAGACTCTTACTTCTGGCTTGTCAGCCATCCTAAGCAGAGTCTGACCTCTCCCATTCATAAGGAAAGATGATTTCAAGAGACCTCTTATTTAAGAATAGACTTACTGTGGAACTCAGGACAGCGTTTCCTTGGCTCATGGTTTGTGTACATAATAACACGTTTGACCTTCCTTATTATAGAAGATATAAATGAACAGAAAGGGACATGTGTGGTTCAAATTATAATTCTCATACACCTTTGTATCAGTGGCCTTCCTGTTCTCAACTTAGCACCTTGACATGTCTAGGCAAGCTGTGAGAGTTTTGCATGGTGGGGATCAGGACTTCGGATCAGAGACAAAGCAGCCTCTTGGGATAGGATTTTCTCAAAATGTGGTTTATTTCACTCTCCAGATCCAACCAATTTACTGTGGGGCACTATGTGGAGAGGGGTTCTGAAGTGTGTTTCAAATTCTCCATCAAGCATGCTGCTACTGGGAACCATAACGTCACAGAGGTAGGAAGTGGCCATAAGGACATTTGCAATCTCTGCCTTAAGCACAAGTGTACATGCAGTGCTAAGTCACGTCAGTCATGTCCAACTCTTTGTGACCCTATGGACCATAGCCCGCCAGACTCCTCTGTCCATGGGATTCTCCTGGCAAGAATACTAGAGTGGGTTGCATGCCCTCCTCCAGGGGATCCTCCCAACCCAAGGGTCGAACCTGCATCTCTTAAGTCTCCTGCCTTGGCAGGCAGGCTCTTTACCACTAGCACCACCTGAGAACTCCCTTAAGGACAAGAGAGTCCTTAAAAAAAAATATTGATTCATGGGTTAGATAGCATCATAGTTCTTATTCTTCACCGTTCTCAGTCCCACCATGTGTCCTGGCCTCATCATAGGCGGAATGCATTCCTGTCACCCTTGACTTTGGACTTGGCCACAAGATCTGGAATGACCAGTGGCATGTGGGTAGAAGTGAGAATTGGCTGATTCCAAGACTAGGACTTAAAAAGCCTTATCTGTTTCTACTCTCCCTATTCTGTCTCTGCCCTCACGATGGATGACACATGCCCTGGCTAACACCCTGGTCCCAGGAGGACATCGAGAGATAGAACAGAGCTGCCCCAGCCAAGCTTCTCTAGCCAAGCCCAACCAGATCAACTGAACTCCAGCCTCTCTGCGATGCGTAAGTCTTGTTAGTTCGTTATACAACAGAAGTCTGCAAGACAGTCCCACCAACAGAAACCTTAGCTGCAAAATGAAAGTGTGATTCTGAATACGGAAGACTGTCACTTCCCCATCCCACGGCAAGGGGACTAAGAACAAATACTTGCCAATAAAATGGCAAGAGGTGTTTCATTAATAAATCATAATAAAGATTCAGAACCTGCTAATGCTAGGCAAAGCAGGGTTTTAGCCCTTAGTGGAGAATGTAATAGTTACAGGACTGAGTGTAAGGGTGTGGCATTTTCAAAATATGTCTGTAAATTCTTGACACTCTTACCACCAAAAGGTGGAGTCTAATTCCCTGCTTCCCTGATTATGTGCCAGTCTTAATATTTAGAAGTGACTTGCTTCTAACTATTTGATGTTTCTGTGACAATGTGTGGCTTCAAAAGCTAGGTCATTCAAGGTGATACAGCTCCATCCCTGTCTCTCTTCCTCCTCTCTTTCCCCCAGTATATGTGTCTCTACCCTTGGAGCCCACATACCAGGGCATGGAGAAACCAACCAGCTACATGCAAAGACCACATCAAGGTGGTCCAGTCCCAGTTCCAGCTAAGATTCCATCTAATCCTCAGCATTATTGTCAGGGATGGATGTGAATAACCTTCCACGTGATTCCAGTCCCTTGTGATGTTGAGAGGAACCAAGATGACCTGTCCCTGAGCTCTGTTCAAACTGCAGATTCATTAGCAAAATGGATGTCAGTGCTTAATTAACTAAGTTTGAGGCCAGGCCAAAACTAGTGCACCAGTGCCGATCAAATCTCAGAGACAGAGTTTTGGGCGAAGTAAAAGAGTTTTATGGTTTTGCCAGGCAAGAGAGGACACAGCAAGCTTGTGCCCTCAAAAACTGTATGTCCCAACCCAGGGGTATTTAGTGAGGAGTTTCATAACATTGGTTCAAGGAGGTGGGGCATTGCTGATAAGGATCAGGGTGTATGCAGGACCTCAATTCCTTTAATCTGACCTCAGGTGATCTCCTGATGAACTTCTGTGGTTCTCAAGGTTATCAAACTGTGACCTTCTCTCTGGAATGAAGAATGCTTCATCAAGTAGTTAACATTTCCATTTGTTGGGAGTTTAGTTCTCTTGTTTCTGTTCAGTCCCTAAGTGTGTCTGACTCTTTGCAACCCCATGGACTGCGGCACACCAGGCTACCCTGTCCTTCACTATCTCCCAGAGTTTGCTCAAACTCAAGTCCATCAAGTTGGTGATGCCATCCAACCATCTCATCCTCTGTTGCCCCCTTCTCCTGCCCTCAATCTTTCCTAGCATCAAGGTCTTTTCCAGTGAGTCAGCTCTTCGCATTAGGTGGCCAAAGTATTGCAGCTTCAACTTCAGCATCAGTCCTTCCAATGGGTATTCAGGATTCCTTGGCTGTTCCTTCCTTGTCTCTGCCTCCCCTCCCTTCTCTGAGTAGCAACTATTTGAATCTGCTCCTGGGAACTCAGGGAGGGTCATGGAGACTGGAGCCTATTTCCTACAAACAGGAAACAGGGGACACCGAAGGGCTTCCAAGCCCAGGAGCCGCACAGGGTCTTACTTAGTTTCAGGTCTGTGGGGTGATATTTTATGTAGCTACAGGGAACCAGAAAGAAAGCATTTCCTTTTGAGGGATTATGTTGGCCTGGGGAGGACACAGCTCTACAAGCCAGCCAGCTCCATGACTGAACCAAGAAGAAATCACTTTCCAAGGGCTTGAGGAGGACGTGGTCCTGGCAGCTTCAGCATGGGCACCACCTGTATTCCCCGTAATCTGAGGGCACTGGGAGCCTGAACATCAAGAGTGAATGGTGTGGAGTAACAGAGAATCCCACATGTGCACAGGGCTTCCCTGGTAGCTCAGCTGGTAAAGAATCTGCCCACAATTCAGAAGACTCTGGTTCAGTTCCTGGGTCAGGGAGATCCTCTGTAGAAGGGATAGGCTACCCACTCCAGTACTCTTGCCTGGAGAATCCCATGGACAGAGGAACCTGATGGGCTACAGTCCCTGGGGTAGCAAAGAGTAGGACATGACTGAATGAATGACTTTCACTTCACGTCCATGTGTGTGAGAACCTGAGGACCCCCTGTATGGCCCTGCTTGAGTGTGAGTATGGGCTGGCCTTTCCACACTCTGGACTGATGTGGGTCTCTGTGTGTGACCAACTTTTCCTCTCGGGGCCGCCTTGGCCTGGAAAGCTGAGTTTACACAGTTGTTACAACCCTCCTGTTTCCCAAAGCCCTCTCATACACCATCTGTTTCAGGGCTCACATTGACACCTCTGAGGTAGGTATTATTATTCCCAGGGCTCACAGCCCGTAAATGGCAGCTCTGCCAGGAAATCAAGTCTTGGTTCATTCTTCGGACCTCAGCTGCCCTGGCAAATCAAATCTTATTTTTAATGTAAGTCCAGAGAAAGCTTCTTAAATTAACCCCGGAGTGAATTTTATTCCTTTCCCTAAACCCTCAGTGATTCATCATCTATCCTGTGAACTCAGAGCTCTGCCTCCTCAAATCCCAAGAATTCAATTTCCATGAACGTTGACTCTGGGGTGGGAACCAGAGGCATAGTCTCTTCTTGATAATGTAAACTCACTTAGTGAGTTGAACCAAAGGTTTCGCACTAAGGTTTTTCTTCAGAATAATCTCTAAGGCAGTCACTTTATGAATGAAGGCCACATACGCCTAAGGTTCAGCCTGCCTTGGTCTTGCAGGTATCACTTCTGTACCTACCTGAGGAGCAGGCCTGCCCACGGATACTTGAGGTCCTTCCCTCAATAGCTTGACCCCTTGATGCACACATCCAGGGTCTGGGTTGGAGGGCACTGGATCCTCCTCTTAAGCCTTTCTCACCTTGGAATCTAGTTTCGTAGGCAGATTGGCATCCTGGCTGATTGAGATTCTGTCTTTAAGGTTCAGAAGAGCTTTGGCATTGACCACAGACCTGGGTTCTAGATATCTACCAGACAGCATGGGTCAAGGACTGACCCTGATTCAGCTTTCCCATTCTTATACACCTTGGAGAACTCTTGCGTTTGGTCTACAGGTTGGATTATTGATTAAATAACCACTGTTTTGTGGATGAAATGGTGTCTCTGCAGAACTTGCACTCATGTCTGGCACAGAGCAACCCCCATGCCATACCTCTAAATCCTCCTTCTTTAGCTTAAATGTTGTCATTTGAAATTGATGATACCCAGTGCTGGGGATTGTCCTTAACTATTTGGAGTGTGAGTTGGAGGCAGTTTGCCAACATCTATTCTTTTTCAGTGCACTTAAAATTTGCTCCAGCAACTGTATTTTCAGAAATGTATCCTACATCTGAGTGTCATGAAACAACTGAGGATGCTTATTGTAACATTGCTTATAATGATCAAGTATTGATAACAACCTAAAAAACCATTGATGGAAACTAGTTGAATAGCTGCTTTCATCAATACATGGGAAATTAGGTAAAGCTAATGGGATTCTCCAGGCAAGAGTACTGGAGTGGGTTGCCATTTCCTTCCCCGGGGGATCTTCCCGACCCAGGGATTGAACCCAGGTCTCCCACATTGCAGGCAGATGCTTTAACCTCTGTACCACCAGGGTTTAGTAAAACTTTAACAAACCTTGTAAGACATATTTTCTAGTAAAACCAAAGAACAAACAAATGAAGAGAACAATGGCATGATTCAGAGAAGTGTGTAAAGTGAAACACAAAGGACACACACAGACATACATGCCAGTCTTACAGAGGAAATTTGAGAAAGATAAAAGAGAAATAACTATAGTTACACCTGCCATTCTGGGATAGGAAGAAAATTTACTTTTAGGATACTCTTTTTGATGTTTGCATTTTTATTTAATTTCTTTCTTTTTTCATGTACATGTATTAATTTTTTAAATTAAATCAAAAGCTAAAAGCAATATTGACATAGAATAGTTGGTTCAGGATTGTGTGTTTAGTCGCTCCGTCAGGTCTGTCTCTTTGCAACGCCCTGGACTATAGCGCCCCCAGGTGCCTCTGTCCATAGATTATCCAGGCAAGAATACTGGGGTGGGTTGCCATTTCATTTCCCAGGGGATCTTCCTAACCCAGGGATCAAACCTGCCTCTCCTGCACTGGCAGTTTATTTACCACTGAAACACCTGGGAAGACCCTGTTTCAGGATTTTCAATATATAAAGTACGAAAGTGAAAATTTTTCAAAACTGAATCACAGGAAGGTCAAGGGATATTCACACTTTGGAAAACAGATTACATCCCAGTCCAAGGAACAATCCTTGAGGGAGGTAGATGAGTGTCATTTAAAGACTTGAGGCCTGGAGAATTTTGCTGCAAAATGGTTCTTTAAATCCTAAAGTGGGCATGGTCCTTGGGTTGACCATATTCAATATTTTATCAATATGCCTTTTGTTATATTACAGTGGGATGAGATATATCACTATTTCTGAATCAAATTCAGGTCACTTTGCACCAGCTGGTGAAAGCCAACTTCAAACTGGCATTATGGGGTACTGCCTGCCAGTCTATAACTCTGTTTCAGAATGTTTCCATCTTCATGAAAAATACTATCTCTGTTTTCATTTAGGTTCATGAGAGTATGATTGGGATTCTATGGTTTGAAGTTTTCTTGGGTGAAAATCCAGGTGTGGTCCAGTCCAGGGGAAGGGATCTGCTGCCAAGATCCTTGCCTCCTCCCCCTCCCCCAAACTCATCTTCTTCCAGGGGCCCCCACCTACACCTCCCATGTCAGTTGAAAGAAGTCAATCTTTTTTATCTATCTTGGGATAAATTTTTATTTGAAAGATTGAATTTTGTTACTAAAACACAGAATTCAAAACAGTCTTTAGAAAATAGTCGTTATTGCAATTTGCATATAGTATCTTTTCAACATAAAGAGAACCCAGGCAAACGCAGCAGCTAATGCTGGTGCTGAGAACGAGACTTTCCTAAGAATAACACACTTGAGATAAAGATGGCAACCACCGTACTTGAAAAGAGGTGACTATTTGAACAGAAGAAATATGAGGTTGGGTTGAGCGCATGGTTCTTAGAGCCAGGAATGCCTGAATTTGGGCTCGCAGTGTTGCTAATTACTAACCGTGGGACCTTAGGCAATCACCTACGCTTTCTGCCCTCTTGTTCTCAAATATACAGCCTAGAAATGATCATGGTGGTAGTGACCATTCGTAAGTCAATACTTGAAAGTGCACAGTAAGGGTTATATAAACACTAGCTTTCGTTGTTACCTTTAATCAGACATTCCTCGTTTGGCTTAACACTATATTCAAATGTGAATCAGTGTGTAATACCGGGAGCGTGAAATTTTCTGGAGTTTTATGATATGCTTTAGCTTTAGGGGAATTGAATCCCTTTTATGATATGAAAATAGATTATTCAACCTCTAAACATTTGAATTCCATGCATACTGTTCAGGAGCACAATAAGACAGTAGAAGCCTTTCTGTCCAAGTATCTTAGTAGTTTTTAGATGTAATTCATATACAGTAAAGTCTACAAATCAATAGTACAGGTTGATGAAATTTTACCTATGCAGACATCTGTGTAATCACCACTCAGATCACAATGGAGGATGTTTCTAGCAGCCCTCAAACACCTGTTCCTTCCCAATTGATACAATCTCTAGCAGGGGAACTCACTGACCTCCGGCCATATAATTAGCCTTTTCTGTTCTTAAACTTCAGCTAAACGAACCACTCAGTGTGCCGTCTTGGGTCTGGCTCTTGTCCTTCAGCACATCTGTGAGGCTCAGGCAAGTGTCAGTGTGTGTGTCAGCCGGCCCATGGTGTGGATACACCACAATAATTTCTTTTATTTTGTGGTTGACCTCAGAGTTGTTGCCAGTTTGGGGCTTTTTGAATTAAATTGCTTTGAGTATTCTTGTCCGTGTCTTTGGTGAACATCAGCACTCATCTTTTTTGGATATATTTCGAGGAATGGCGTTGCTGGGCCATTTGGTTCAACATATACAGCTGATCAGGCTTTGCAAGTGGCTCAGTGGTGAAGAATCTGCCTGTCAATGCAGGAGAAAGTGAAGTGAAAGTAAAAGTTGCTCAGTCGTGTCCGACTCTTTGTGACCCCATGAACTATACAGTCCATGGAATTCTCCAGGCCAGAATACTGGAGTGGGTAGTCTTTCCCGTCTCCTGGGAATCTTCCCAGCCCAGGGATCAAACCAGGTCTTCCTGCATTGCAGGCAGATTCTTTACCAGCTGAGTCACAAGGGAAGCCCGTCGATGCAGGAGACATGGGTTCAATCCCTGGGTCGGGAAGATCCCCCAGAGAAGGAAATGGCAGCCCACTCCAGTATTCTTGCCTGGGAAATCCCATGGACAGAGGCGCCTGGCAGGGTGTAGTCCATAGGGTTGCAAAATAGTCGAACATGACTTAGCGACTAAACAACAACAAACAACAAATATAGCGGATTTTTTTCTTAGCATCTCCTAAAATAAGTTGTGCCATTCTCGTCCCAGAACGGAGGCCGCCTTCCCCACTGCAATGTGGCAGGATGGCTTGCCCTGTGGATAAAGTCACTGAGCCAAGAATCCTTAAGCACCCAGGGGAGCATTGTACCAGCAGAGGGAGGGGGTCCAAGAATAGCCCTCTGGGCTGGAGACCCTCAGACCCCAGGCTTCCCTTCTGCAGTTTCTGTGGAGCAAGGCTTCTTCCAGCAGGCCATGCCCTCTGCCTTCAGGGATGCCTCGGGGCCCTGAGGGTACACCTCTCCCTCCTGGCAAGGTCAAGTCCCACATTTCTGAGCCAGGCAGACCAGAATCATTTGTGAGTGTATGACAGAGAAAATATTCTTTAAACAGAATCTTCCCTGATTATTGGAGCAAACTTGACTACTGGAAACTGCTTCTCTCCATCAGCTCCTTGGTAACAGAAGTACAAGTTTCTAGCCTTTTTTTTAACCCCTACTGGCCTCTGCATTCATTTTATGAACAAAAAGATTAAACATATTTTCATGATCTTATATATTATTTCTCTGATTTTTGACAATTTATGTATAATTTTTCCTAATTTGTTAATAAAATCTCATTTATTATTGAAGACATAAAATATTTCCTTGCTATATAAGAGATCGGACAAATGCATGGTGAATATAGTGGAAGTGATTGCTTCGCCTTTTAAATGTCTCCTCATTGTTGCTTGTCATCCACACAGTGTGGACTTTATGATCATCCTCTCTCCTCCGACCTAATCCTCATGGCTTTCTTTTTCCATCCATCTTGTTTGGGATTAAACACACGGTAAGGAATAGTAGTGGTTAAAGCACAAATTCCCAGGGTCAAAATGCCCACATTCAAAAGCCTGTTCTACTTTTTTTTTTTTTTTTCCTGATGTGGACTATTTTTAAAGTCTTTATTGAATTTGTTACAATACTGCTTCTGTTTTTTGTTTTGCTTTCTTGACTGCAAGGCATATGGGAATCTTAGCTCCCTAACCAGGAATAGAACCTGCACCCCTTGCATTAGAAGGCCAAGTCTTAACCATTAGACCACCAGGGTAGTCCCCTCTTCTACTTCTTAACAGATGGGATCTTCATCACATACCTGCTTTGTAACTAAGTTTCCTTGTGTGAATATACAGGTTAATACATTTAGAAGTGCTCAGAAAAGTGCTGGGCCAAGTTCTATATGTGTGAGTAATAAATATTTAAGAACCAGTGGAGGGACAGTGTTCCCAAAACATGCCTGCATTGGTGAGCACCGTGTAAAACAAACAAAATAAGAATAACAAAAGTTCCTTGTCATTTTGATAGAAAACTTATAATTACTTTCATTTGCATTTATTTTATGAACAAAAAGATTAAACATATGTCCGTAATCTTGTCTATCATTTCTCCGAATTTTGACCATTTCTATATTTTTTTCCTAATTAATTGATAAGCTCTTGTTTATTATTGAAGATATCAAATATTTGCCTTCATGTATGTGGCTAATACTTTCTTCATTCTCTTCTTTCAAATTTTAGATGCTTAGTTGTTAATTTTGAGAGAGTTCAAATATTTATGCCTCAGTTTCAGTCATGTTTTTTCACCTTTGGTGAAATACTTAGCAATATTAGCATCATTCCTAGGACAGGAGTATATTTTATGTTTTCATTTGGATATTTCTTTCCTTACTTTTTAATTGAAGTATAACTGATTTACAATTCTGTGTAAGTTTCAAGTGAACAACATTATATATATATATGATTAAGTTATACATACATATATATAAATATTATCATTTAGATTTTTTCCATTACAGATTACAAGATATTGAATATAGTTCCCTATGCTATACAGTAGGTCTTTGTTATCTATCTTATATATAGTAGTGTGTATGTGCTAATCCCAAACTTCTAATTTATCTCCAACCCCCTTCCCCTTTGGTAACTGTAAGTCTGTCAGCTACATCTATGAATATATTTCTATTTTGTAAATAAGTTCATTCATATCATTTTTTTTTTTAGATTCCACATATGTCTTATCATATAATATTTGTCTTTCTCTGTCTGGCTTATTTCACTTAGTATAATTTCTCGGTCCATTCATGTTGCTGCAAATGGCTTTATTGTGTTACTTTTAATGGCTGAGTAATACAATGGACTATTATTCATTTTGCTTTTTAACTTTTTAGGCCATATAGAATTTATATTTCTATTTTACATTTTTTAAAATGTTTGTTTATTTGGATGACTCGGGTCTTAGTTGCATCATGTGGCATTCTTTGTTACGCAGCACAAACTCTCTAGCTGTGATATGTGGGCTCAATAGTTGCAGGCTTAGTAGCTGCAGCTCGGGCTTAGTTACTCCCTGGCACATGGGATCTTAGTTCGTCAACCAGGAACTGAACCCACGTCCTCTGCACTGAAGATGGGTTAATAACCACTGGATCACCAGGGAAGTCCCCTAGAATTTATATTCTTCTATGTTAAAAGTTAAGAAGAAAACTTATATCTTTCTAATTGTTTAGTAAATTGTTTAGCCCTGTGGTTAAGATCCACTAACATAAAATCTCACTAGCTCTTTGAACAGTGGTACATATGGCCTATCTCAACACGGCTCACCTTCTTTTTCTTCTTCCCTCCTGTCACTTTCATTCCTTCCTCCTGGATTGTCTTCATGTAACTTTCCTCCATTCCTGGGGCTTGTTCAGAAATGACAAGTGACTCCTGCAGTGACTTCCCTCCATTCCCCACGCTCACCCGACACTTTCTGCCAGGAAAACCAGACGTTGTTTAAGATCCAAGGAAGATGGCACCACTGCTGTGTAGCCTTTAATCCTATGGGTAATAACCTTCTCTTTGGGCTCTTCATACATAAGCAGTGGTCCAGTCATGATCATGTCTGTATCTCCAGCTCCTCTGGTAAAAGGCAGATGCTAGAATGAAGTCCTTTCAAGGAGCAAGTGAATGATTGAGCTCTAAGCAGAGCGTCATGACTATAGACTTAAGTTATGGCAGGAATGTTCCTTGGTTCTCTCCCCAGCGCTCATGACTGGTCTCTGCTCCTACATTGTACTGACTGCCAGCAGGGAACTCACGCTTCTCCCATCCTCTCACTGTGCCTTTGTGATGGGATTGATGGTCAGCCCAAAATATCTGATTGACTTGAGACAACCAGTCCATTCTGGCTATGGTGAAGACTTCAGGATCCAGCATGTATCCTCAGGTCAGCCTCCTCAACCCAAGGAGACATGTTCTGAGGTTGTAAGAAGACAGCCTGTTTTTTCAGAGGATGAAATCAGAAGGTCCCTTAGGATGATGAAATCAAAAGCCACTCGAGTTAAATTTTATGTAACAGAAGTCTGAATAGTCTAAGACAGTTGCTTTGAACTTTGTGATGTTTGTATCCCTCCTTCCTCCCCCCAGCACACACTGGATGTGAATGAGGAAGAAGGTAAACCTCAGAAGATGCTGGTGGTTCTAATCAGACCTGGAGAAGAGCTTTTCAGAAAATGTTGCCCACCCTGAAAAACCACAGCCAAAAATAGGTGAGACAGAACTCCTTTCCTTAATATCACATTTAAATCTTGGGTCATATTGCACTGCAAGTTATTATTGTTGTTGTTTAGTCACTAAGTTGTGTCCAACTCTTTTATGATCCCATGGGCTGTAGCCTGGAAGTGGATACCGTTAAACTGTTGAGTTGCATGAAACTTTGAATTCCTCCTTGTCATTTAAACTAGTATGAGTTGAGGTTTATCATAATTTTAACCATCAAAAGTAATGGTCAATTATAGCTGCCAGGACTAAAGCTAACCATCACCAAACCACAGAAAGCAGCATTGCTGGACAGCTTTCTAGATACCACATCACTGTTAGCAAAGCAATTTCCCATATGTATATATTTTAATTGCTTCTGTATGTTAAATGTTTGTGTCTGTGTGCTCAGTCATGTCCAACTCTTTGCAACCCCATGAGCCCTTAGGCTCCTCTGTCCATGGAATTTTCCAGGCAAGAATAATGGAATGGGTTGCCATTTCCTACTCCAGGGTAGCTTCCTGACCTAGAAATCAAACCCATGTCTCTTGCATCTTCTGCACTGACAGGCAGATTCTTTACCACTATGCCACCCAGGAAGCCCATACATCAAATGTTTGTGTCCTCCAAAATTTGTAAGTTGAAGCCTAAATCCCAAGGTGATGATATCGGAAAGTGGGGCCTTTGGGAGGTTACTAGGTCATGAGGGTGGACCCCTCATGAATAGGATTAGTGTCCTTTTAAAAGAGACCCCACAGAGCTTCCTTGTGCCACCCATGGAAGGATGAAGTGAGAAGGCACTGTTGACAGATCTGAAAGTGGGCTCTTACCAGACACTGGATCTTGGACTTCCCAGCCTCCAGAAATTTGAGAAAAAAATTTTTGCTGTGTAAAAGCCACCCAGGTTATAGTTTATGTTGCAGTGGCCCAGTGGCTCAACAGTAAAGAATCTGCCTGCAATGTAGGAGATGGGGGCTTGAACCCTGGCTCAGGAAGATCTCCTGGAGGAGGGCATGAAAACCCACTCTAGTATTCTTGCCTGGAGAATTCCATGGACAGAGGATCCTGGAGGGCTACTGTCCATAGGGTCACAAAGAGTCAGACATGACTGAGGCCACTGAGCACACATACTCTGAATATTTTGATGGTTGCTTTGAATTCTGTGACATTCCTAGCCCAGTTTCATGGCACAGAGTATCCTTCAATAAACAATAATTTCGATAACTTCACTTTTACCCAAGACCCTTCAGGCATAACAATGAACAATTTGAATTAGGATAGTAAAATAACCACTTACAAGCATGAGCTGTTATCCTCAACTTTAGAGAATTCATGGAGTTTAAGATGGCATCAGGGACTTCCCTGGTGGTCCAGTGGCTCAGACTCTGCACTCCTGATGCACAGGCTCTGGGTTTGAGGTCTGATGGGGGAACTAGATCCCACATGCCACAACTAAGACCCAGCACAGCCAGATAAATAAAATAAAAAGAAATTATTAGATGGAAAATATTTTTTTTTAAAAGTTGAATCATTTCCCAGTTGGATGCAAAAGTGAAACCCCAAGTGATGCTTTTTGGAGAAATATATATAGTCACAAGCCTGAGAGATAGAGCGTGGTACAGAGGACACTTAGTCACCTCTCACAATGGTGGGCCAGCCTGCCCTCAACCTGGGGAGGTAGTGCTGGAAATTCAGGCATTGGACCCAGCCTTGTGGGCCTTATATTCCAGTGGAGAAACCAAACAATGAAGCTAAACATACTAACTTAACTTGCACTTCCCTGGTGGCTCAAATGGTAAAGAATCTTCCTGCAATGCAGGAGACCCAGGTTCCATCCCTGGGTGGAGTAGATCCCCTGGGGAAAGGAATGGCTACCCACTCCAATATTCTTGCCTGGAGAATTCCATGGACAGAGGAGCCTGGCGGGCTATAGTCCATGGGGTCATGGTAACTTTGGACACAACTGAGTGACGAACACTTTCACTTTAGGGATACTTCAGTAGAGGTTATCTTGGGAGGCCTCTCACGATGGATGGCTTGTTAGTTGAGATATAAGATGGGAGAAAGGCTCAGCCAGGCAGAGGACAGGAGAAGGAAGAGTGCAGGCACCTGGACCAACATTTATGAAGGCTTCAGCTGTGCCACGGAAGAAAGAGATGCCCAGAAGACCAGTGGCCTCTGCAGAGGATGGACACAGCCATTTACAACTTGCGAGAGCCGGGGTGTGGTTATTATGGAGAGAGGCTTGTGAAAGATCAAAGGTGGGGTCCCCCAAGGACAGGGGTGTAGCTGGGACTGACGAATGCCTTTAAACCTGCGCCAACAGTGACCACAGAGAGGGCTGAGGCCACTGACACCAGCGTGACCCAGGCCTGGCAGATATGGACATTCCTCGACTATGTGGTTCCCACAGTGCTGGGGCTATTGATTAGGAGTGAGAGTTATTAGTTACCACACTCCGGGGAGGGAAGAGACCACATGTGCAGATTGTGAGAGGATGTAAGGAAAGTGGGTGAACCAAGGAGTGGACACCACATCACAGTATTAGGCTCCCAGGGTCAAGGGTGGAGGCCCTCTGGTTCAGAGGCATGGGGTTAAACCATGGCTGCTTCAATCTCTGGCTCCACTGTTGTTCCTGGAAGAGGATGTGTTGGGATAGTGGGGCAGGGGACTAGGGGTTAGGGTCATTTCTGGTTGTGAGAACCTCAGTTGCCTCCTCTAAGAGACGCAGACTGTGTGTCGGAGGTGCCACCTCGGTTTGGGGATGATACTGCTCCACAGGGAATTGAGTATCTTTCAATTAAACTAATACTTTGCAAGAAGTTGCTCTGTTCCAGGCAACGCAGCAAACATTGCCTCTATATTGAGTGATCACATACTGTGTCACATACTGAGACCTTTTTCTTTCTTTTTTTGCCATGCCACCTGCGGGATCTTAGTTTCCTGACCAGGGATTGAACCCATGCTTCCTGCAGTGGAAATGTGGAGTCTTAACCACTGGACTGCCAGGTAAGTTCCAAACCTGAGATTTTTAAGAATGATGGGAGTGGAATCAATGCCAAACCCATTGGAGTGCTGAGACACCTAGCGTTAACTGGGTAAACTGGGGTGAATGGTGGCCTTGCCTATCTCTCCATGCCCTTAGGGAGGTGGTTGTTGACTGACTAATGTATGATAGGTGTTAAAAATTGTTCACTGTGATACTGTTCTTTAAGATGTGAGCAAGTATCGGAACTGGAGAGTCAAGAATAACCCCAGGGGCCTAGATTTAGATACTCCTTGATTCGAATTCCACCACCACTGTTTACTCTGAGTTGTTGTCCCTCTCTGAGCCTCAGTTTGCCCATGTGTAAAATGGGAATGTGGATTATGATACCTCCTCTGCCAGGTATTATGAGTTTGAAATGAAATAATGTGTGCAAAGAAGTTAGTATGGTGCCTGGTACATAATTTTTGTTTAGTTGCTCAGTCGTGTCTGACTCTTCTGTGACCCATGGACTGTAGCCCACCAGTCTCCTCTCTCCATGGGGTTTCCCAGGTAAGAATACTGGAGTGGGTTGCCATTTCCTTCTCCAGTGATCTTCCTGACGCAGGAATCGAACCTGTGTCTCTTGCACAGCAGGCAAATTCTTTACTGCTTAGCCACCAGGGAAGCCCGAGTAAATAATAAGCAACGATAGATGTTAGTTTATAGGATTAGTTCTCAAGGATGAAAAGAGACCAATGCAAAGTTGCATCAGGACTTTGTTAAACACACCTTCAACAGAACCATGTCACCTCTCCCCAGGGCCTGGTTGATACTCTCCTTTGCAAGGGACACACACACCACTCCCCAGAGCATTTCTTCCTCTGTTTCCCAGAAGAAAATGTCCTGATCCACATCCCTCCTTGGAGGCTGAGTGGAGAAGGCAAGGGAAAAGCCATGGTCACTGGCCCAGCAGCACATAAGCTGCGATTCAGTCTTTCCAGGGAACCGCTCGGAATTACTCACCACCAAGTGACAGATGAGAACTTAGTAATTTGAAGGGCTGGGGAAAGAACACATAGTCTAAGATGTTCCCATCACTTGTTTGGAATTACTAAGCACTGCTCATTTCAGCATTCAGTGGATTGTGCTGTTCTGAGCTGGGATTGGTGATTCTAGGGAAGTCCTAAGATTAACCCAGAGGCTGAGACTGAAATCCAGGGATTCACACTTTAGCCAGGGTTCAGATCATGTTCCTTGGTTTCTGAGCTTTTTCAGCACCGATATAACCTTTCTCTGTCTTCAATACTTGGCATAGTTTCCTGCCTTCAATACTGAGCACAGCTTCTGTTTTTATTGTCTGTCTTCACACCTTAGCATGGTTTTTGTTTCTTGGTCCAACCACAGAATGGAATAAACATGACAAGAGAGCTAGGAAGGAGATACGTGAAACGTTGGGAGGGGTGCAGGGTACTTTCCCTGGGTATCAGCAGATCCTGAGTGGGTGCTAAGTTGCTTCAGTCGTATCCAACTCTGCGCAACCCCATGGACCGTGCTCCCCCAGGCTCCTCTGTCCATGGGATTCTCCAGGCAAGGCTGCTGGAGTGGTTGCCATGCCCTCCTCCAGGGGATCTTCCCTACACAGGAACTGAACCCATGCCTCTTACAGTGCCCTGCATTGGCAAGAGGCTTCTTTGCCTCTAGTGCTACCTGGGAAACCCCACCAGCATACCAGGGGAAGTTAAACAGAAAAGAGGCGACATGCAAACAGGGCCTTGGAGGGAGAGTATGAGCAGGGAGTTTAAGGAAGAGAGGGAAGGAGGGGCATTAACACTGGAGGAACGATGTGAACACACGTATGGAGACAAGGTGTGCCTGGCCGATAGACCAGTGTGCATATATGGGCGACATACTCAGCTGCTCAGTCGTACTCAACTCTTTGTGACCCTAAGGACTGTAGCCCGCCAGGCTCCTCCATCCTTGTAGAGGTAGATAGCAAGTGCCAATTTGTAGGTGACACTATCTTGGTCTTTCTTTAAAATGGTCTCTCTTAAAAGATGGGCTGGGAGTAGCATTTTCAAGCTAAGGGGCTAGGGATCTGGCAAGTACTTCAAATGTGTCTGGCATATGCAGCCCCAACTAAGAGCTTCTGCGAAAGCCCGCTGCAAGACCAAATCACACTCTTTCTCCATTTTTATTAACTCACTAGGGTGTGAGCACTCTCTTCTGAATGAGAAGAGACAGGAAACATCCTCTGGAGCATGACAAAAGCCTGTTAGCAGCAAGGCGTTAGGATTCATGACTCAAGCCCCGTAGTTCTACAAAAGCAATTCCAAATTCTCCAAAGCAATTAGGCATCATATGATATCATCTGAATAAAATAAATATAAATCCAGGATTAATATGAAGGCATAAACAACTGCTGACAGCCTATAAATTGTATTAGGAATGCTTTGATAAACTCCCAGTTTTCCGAACTTCCTTCGTCCTCTTGACAATAGCTGTTGAGACTCAGCATAGACTGGGGATGCAGGTCCTAAATGTCTCGGTGGCAGCAGGGAGTAAGGAGAGTTGGATATTTAAAATAAAGGAAAAAAAAAAAAAAACAGAGCAGGAAAAGTGGGTGGATGAATCATGGTTTTAAGGCAGTGGAGAAGGGGCCCTCAAAGTGTGCCTCGAGAGCCCTCCTTTTGTGAAAGGAGATGGCTGCCAGTGCTTTTATGACTTTGCTCTTCGTGCTTTCCCTCTTGTTTCTCCCAGAAACATTCCCTGAACATCCTTGGACTAAAGGGCCATGATCTCATGTAACTTACAGACCAGTGTAGAAGATAGTTGGACAGTTGAAGTTCATTGATACTGTTGCTATATAATGCATATTTTTTATAAAAAATTAAATGTGTGCCCAGGGAGGTGGGGAGAGCTCTCAACTCTGTGGCACTGACTCACAGAATGGGCATTGTTAAGCGCATTGAATTGCGGACTCCCCGCCCCTCAATTCATATACTGACATCCCAAAGCCCAGTGCTGTATCTCACAAAGTGACCTATTTGGAAACAGGATCATTGGAGAGATAATCAGTTAAGTTAAAATGAGGTCATTAGGATGGGCCCTAATCCAGTGTGGCTGAAGTCCTTATATAAAGGGGGAAATTTGGACACAGTGGCATATATATAGGGAGACCATGTGGACATGAAGGCAGAGATGGAGGCAATGCTTCTAAACGTCAAGGGATGCCAAACGTGGCCAGCACACCACCAGCGGCTAAGGGAGAGACACGGATAGACTCTACAGGCACTCGCTGGAGTGGAACGGCCAGTGTTAGAACAGGAGAGTGTGGGTCCCTTCTGTTCCTGTTATTCCCACGCTCCTCTGCCTTTCCACCTCACCCGTCCATCATAGTTTGGAACTGCGGGTTGTCCAAATTCTCTCTAATCTCAGTTATATATTTTGGCTCTTAGAAACAAGTGTAGGATGTGTTGAGAAGACAGAAATGGTAACTAGAAGGTGGAAAAAGAGTGAGCAGCAGCCAGGACCCTGACCTTCACTTGCCCCAACTCTGAACTGCTCTTTCTTACAATTGGATTTCTCCAGAAATCGCATTGTGGTGGGAACCAGACGGGGGCAGCCTTGTAGCAAAATGCCCAGAGTTCAGTGCACTCACTTCTTTCCCTGGCAACTTAGAAGGCAGCTAATTTATACTCTACTGCCTATTAGTTTTGGGGGAAAAACATAGCTAACAATAAGGAAAGAATGCCATCTCTTTCTTCAGCTTAAACATGCCTGCTTCAGCGGTGAGCAGTTGATCCCTAAGCTTGCTGTTTTCAGGCTATAAAAGCTGTTTATTTCCCTCTATAAAGGAACATTTGAACTTATATAGCTATCTGAGTTGAAATGTTTGGGAGGAAAGAAAAATGCAATGGGAATTAGCAAAGCGAAGCTGTAACCTGATCGGTGAGGGCTTGCAAGGTTTGCATAGAAACTTCCTTCATTGAGAACCCCTCCTCCCTGCCCCCCCAAGCACCCAGAGCAGCCCCTGTGCACAGGAAATGTGCCAGCTGAGCAGGCCTCCAACAGCAAGCCTTCAACCCCTGCAAAGCTCTCCCAGTCAATCATTTCTTGTGTGCTGTTGTGATCCACATTCACTGGGGACCCTTTGCCCCTTAAAAAGCTGCAGCCCCCCAAAGGAGGTGACAGTCGACAAACCTGTGTTATTTTTCTCCTGAAAGCTGTGAGTTTGTGCAAGTGTGCTAGGTACAAAGGTGCTTCCTGGCGTCCAGGGTGCCTTAGTTTTCCCAGCTCTGAGATTGTGAGGCCCTGAGGTTCTGACAGGTCAGCTAAGCCGTGATGCCTTCTCCTTGAGGAGTGCTCACCCCACTGGTCAGCCACCAGGATGCTGGCCTGGACATCTTCCTGGTAAGTTCAAAGCATCACTGAGACTGGGTGACCATGAACCAGTTTGTCCAGCACAATATTTTCTTGATGGTCTTATAATGGCACCCACTTCATGCTCCAGAATGTCCTGGTTTAGATCCTAAATGATAAGATCGATCTATTCCAACAAGTCTGTTTATGCTTTTATGGATGCATTTTGTGCCCAACGTGGGAGGATAGCAAAGCTTAGGGACTCAGAAGAGTTTGAGTGAAGACTTTTTTTTTTTTTCCTGGTGTTGTTGTTTAGTTGCTAAGTTGTGTCCAGCTCTTTTATGACCCTAAGGAATGGAGCCTGTCAGGCTCCTCTGTCCATGGGATTTCCCAGGCCAGAATACTGGAGTGGGTTGCCATTTCCTTCTCCGAGGAATCTCCCCGACCCAGGGATCGAACCAGCGTCTCCTGCGATGGCAGGTGGATTCTTTACCACTGAGCCACCAGGGAAACCCTTGTCTTGGTCTAGGTCCTCATAAGAACGACCAGAGTCAAGGAATTTGGTGCAAGTAGTGTATTTAGGAGGTGCAGAAAACACCTGTAGGGGAACATGGAAGTGAGAAAAAGGGACAGCAGCCAAAAAAGGTGTGCTAGCAAACCACACTGAGGGCACCTGGAACTTAATTCCCCTAAGGGTGCCCCAGCAGACAGGGAATGCTTCAGAATTCCTCCACGTGTCGGGGGGCGGGGCGGGGAGATGGCTCCCAGGGGTGTTATTTCTAGCACTTCCTGTCTGCCTGAAGGAGGGCATGGCAGCCTTCAGCTGCTTTGGAAAAAAGCTACAAGCAAAGAGTTGCAGACACTGGTGTGAATTCTGAGCACACTGAGGGGATATAGCCCAGGACATTGGGTAGCCACTGATATTACTTGCTACAGAAGGAAAAGATGAAATAGTGAAAGAAAACACCAAAGTTATACAGGACCCCATGTTCCCCGATGCTTTAGAATTTAGCTTGATAGTCACTCTCCTTTAGCAACTTCTTCATCATAACAGTGAAATTGTTTTTAAGCACCATGCTTCATGTATATCTCTCCTGCAATGTCCATAGAGCAGACCATATTCATTTTGTTCACCATGTTCTTCCAATGTAGTGGGATAATAAATGCTCAAATGAGTTAATAAATGAATGGATTGTTTTATATACAATTTGTTTTATATACTTTATCCCTCTATATTTTTGACTGTATGTATGAGGTATACATTATTATCTCCAGCTTGTGGGTAAGGAAACAAGAAGAAACTTTTCCCAACACCATGTTACTAAGAAGTGCAAATCTAAATTTTTCTAACTTCTAAGCTCACCTTCTTCCAGCATAATCTTCCCATAAGGGGGAAGATCCTCCTACTTCTTATGGCCTCCTTTGCAGTGTGCCTTGTCATCCAGCAATATATCTAGCTGCACTGGTCTCTAGGAAACTTAGTTGTCTGATTCCTCATGTGAGGGAGCCCTTTTCTATGCGATATTTTCACTATGCTCACCCAGTCACATCCAGGAGTTCCTGAATATCACTCTCTCTGCCCAGTTACCAGCCAGAAGTAGGGGAAAGGGGATGGAGACAATTACCTTTCCCAAGACAGAGTTCCTTTACTCCCAGGTGCAACTTAATCCACTCAGGTGGGTGTACGATCACGTCACCTAGGCCCATTGGCTGAACATGACTCACGCCTTGCTCTGAGAGCCAGGTCTCAGATCCAATGTCAGACACAGTCTGTCCTGCAGGACCTGTAAAGAAACCAGGCACCTGCTAAGGCTATTTCATAGTTCCTATCCTCTTCTTCTGGCACCGCAATTCTCTCTGGGTCCTTGCCTTGCTCTCATGCACATCTTTCTCCAGTCTGACAGTTTTCTTTGCCCTATGTCCCATCCCCATGCATGAATTTGGTTGTCAGGACTTTCTGGAGTCAGTAATAGGTCATTGAGAACTTCTCTGGTGGTCCAGTGGCTGAGACTCCATGCTCCTAACGCAGGGAACCTGGATTCCCTGGTGAGGGAACTAGATCCCACATAATGCAACTAATAGTTTGCATGCTGTAACTAAAGATCGTGCATACTGCAGTGAAGATGAAATCTCACATACTGCAGCTAAGACTCAGTGCAGCCAAATAAATACACGAAAATAAATATTAAAAATAACACTAAAAAGTAGGTCATCAGACCGGTAGGAACTTGAGTGTGTCTCATGCACCAGGCACCAGGCCAAGGATTTCACACATACCATCCTGTCTTCCATGGTACCAATCCAATGATAGTGGCACCATCCCTATTTCATCCCTCCAGTCTATCACCTACCACTCATGCAGGCCATTTGTTTTGCAGTCAGATGCATTTCCTACCCTTCTCTCCACCTGCTCTGTAGTACAGGAAGCTACATTTCCAGGCTCTCTTGACAGCTAGCTCCTGCCAGTGGAAGGACTCGGCAGGAGCTAGTAGGGCAGGCCTAAGGCAGGTAAGGTAAAGCTCTTCCTCTCTGCAGCTGGGGCTACACCTCTGGCAGCAACTGTACTTCTGTTGCAGTACCAGCTCCCCCTGGACAGTCTATCTTTTCATGGTCGCAGCAAGCCTGCCACAGTTCCACCTTCCACAAGTCTCCTGGACTTCCTTCCTTTGGCCCTCTAGTCTTAGCTGAGGCAGTGGCTCTCTACAATTGCTAATCTCTGGATTTCTCTCATCTTCTCTTTGCCACTTTAACTCTTCTTAAATTTTTAAAGCTAGTCCCCTGCATTAAATTCTCTCTATTGAAATACCTGGCCTGTGATTTTCTTTCTTGGCTGCACATTGACTGATATGCTTATCTTCTTCTTGTCCTTTACACTCACACCTCTATGTGTGTGTGGGGGTGTGTGGGGGTGTGTGTTTAATTTATTGAAAGCATCCTTTCCTGTAACTATTTGTTCCATTTATAGCATTAACTAGCGATCACTAACTATAGCTATAAACATTCCTACTTGTTCCCTTCTCCTGGTTTACTGTGTCTTTGACAGCCTGTGTGCTTTGTGAAGGCAGGCATCTTCCTTACTGCATTCACGCTGCTCTTCTAATACTGTAGGTGATTGGCTCATGGATACTCATTCCAGTAAATGAATGGAAAAATAAAAGAATCTTCATTTTACATATAAAGACATTCAGAGAGATGAATTGATTTTTCAAATAATTTGATTTTGTACTGCCAACAGGCCCAGGACACTACCTTCTTTATCTGCTTTTTTCCTATGGAGTTTAAATTGGTGACCCAGATTCCTCATGGTGAAAGCCAACCTATTTCATCTTAGACCTTCCACTCATTATTTCCCCAGCACTGTGTGAACCCTTTATTAGGCTTTTGAGCCTTCCTTCCACAACATTCTGAGCTCTCTTCCGCCTTATCACTCCCATCCCATGAATGGACCATCTTTCATTCCAGCCTTTATCATTGCCTCTGTGAAACTGTGTAGAGTGTCTGAGAGACCTGAGATATTCAGACACAGGCTCAAAACAGGTTGTATTCCAAAATGGCTAATTATCAGAATCCCTCAAAGAGATTAAAAAAAAAGAAGAAGAAGAAAACAAACTCCCAGGTTCAACCCCTAACCTACTTGTTAGGTGAAACCTGGAGGATCTATCTTTAAGGAGGTCCCTTGCATTCTGTGAGTCAGCCAGGCTTCAGAACAACTCGCACTGCTACCACAGTAGAACCGACTAGAGGGAAATCGCTGGATGCAGGTAGATGCGGAAACAAAGGAAAAAACCAAGAGTTTTAGGTGACTGCTGGGAATGGGGCTGTCTGATTCTCAAACATCGTGATTTGCTGGAGCGGAAGGGAGAGACTGCCTGTGCCCGTGGTTGTTGACTGACCGTATCCTGGGACTGTTTCCTGTCCCTGGTGTCTACTCTTGCTTCCTCAGCACTCTGTGTGGCAGAGTCCCTGACAGTAACCAGGAAACGCTAGAGTCTTGCCTAAGCTCCCTGTTACGGTTGTCAGGTAAAGTATAGACTATCCAGTTAGGCTTGAATTTCAGAAGAAAAAATGAGCAACAGATACTTTATATATAAAGCGTATGTGTCTGTATCTGTATACGTACAGATGGGGTTCCTCATGGCTCAGATGGTAAAGAATCTGCCTGCAATGCAGGTGACCTGGGTTCAATTCCTGGGTCAGGAAGATACCCTGGAGAAGGGAATGGCAACCCACTCCAGTATTATTGCCTGGAGAATGCCATGGACAGAGGAGCCTGACAGTCCATAGGGTTACAAAGAGTCAGATATAACTGAGCAACTGGCACTTTCACTTTCATAACATATAGATAGGGGACAGGGAAGTCTGGTGTACTGCAGTCCATGGGATCACAGTCAATATGTATGTGTGTGTGTGTGTGTAAAACATTTAGGCTGAAGTTCAAATTTAAATGGTTGACCTGTGTTTTTTGTTGTTATATACTTCTCTAAAATAATCTAGCATCAGGCTGCTGCTGCTAAGTAGCTTCAGTTGTGTCTGATTCTGTGCGACCCCATAGACAGCAGTCCACCAGGCTCCTCTGTCCCTGGGATTCTCCAGGCAAGAATGCTGGAGTGGGTTGCCATTTCCTTCTCCACTAACATCAGGCAGGGTGAAGCATGCTGCTATCTAAGAGGACATTTTGAACTCTGTTTTTGTGTGTCACTCATGGAGCCAGTGATGGAAGAGGCCTTCTTCAGTAAACATGACCTCTGGAAGCCTTAGCACTGGTAGATTCCATTTTGTGCACTTTTATTTAGTATATATGGGTGTCTGTTCTAAGGGCCCCAAGTCCACCCTCAAAGATCTTGGAGGCAAATACTTAGTGCTCTGGAATGAACTGAGGGAGAAACTCCACGTATTTCAGAAGAGCAGCGTCAATTCAGCTAAACAAACTCAGTTGTTTTACGTGTCCAATTTGGCTTTTCCATTTTTGATGACTGAAACAGATACTTAATAAATTTGCTAAGGGCATATTCCACCTTACTTTGCCTTTCTCATAAATATGTATGAAGCATAGATCTTTACGTGAGTGATGGGATTATCTTCTCTTTTTGGAGAAGCCTTTGTATTTGTCATTTATTTATTCACCCCACAAATCTTTTTGTGAGAGTGTATTATGTGCCACATGGTGGTCTAGGTGTTAGAGTTGTTGACATGAAAAAAAAAAAAAAAAAGAAGAAGAAACAGACATAGTCTTAAGGAATTTGTGCTATGGAGAAAACAGAGAAAGAAGCTGGGGCAGAGTGGGCCTCTGGGAGAAGTAGTGGGGTTACAAGTTTAAAATACTGATTAGGGAAGGTCTTACTGAAAAGTGACATTTAAGCAAAATTTAAAGAAAAGCTATTTTTAGGATTCTAAAAAATCTTTATTGAGTTTGTTTAATCTTCATTACTTTAGAATTTATACATTCACCTAAAAGGAAATACTTCAAATTCTATCATTTATCAAGTTACCAAATTTGTAAACCTGATACATTTAATGTAAATATCCACTTTCCCATCTGAAATGGACCAACTCAGGAACACACAGTGCATTACAGTTGTTTGTGATTAATGTTTGACCAGGCAGAATAGGCTTTAACATGCATGCTCTGGAGTGGGACCACCTGGTTTCAAATCCTGTCCCCATCACTTGCTGATGATATTGCACATGACAAGTTGTTTTAGCTTTCTCTGCCTCAGTTTACTAATGTTAAATTGGAATAATGAAACTAGTTATTTCAGAGTATTGTGAAGATTAAATACGATAATATAAGATCCTCTCACATAAAACGTTCATAATAATGCACTGATAAGTTAAATGCTCCAGGGGGAAAAAAAAATCCTACTATGTAGCATCTGCCAACTTCCTTGGTGTAAACATTTCCATCACGGTCAGTTTCAAGCTGATGTACATGAAAAGCTCTAGTGGTCTGGTGCAAGCAGGCTGAAATATACTACATAAATGACTTCTAGTGCCGTAATGTCAATGAAAGTATTTATTTCTAGTACTTCACAGTCTGAAGAAAGCATCTTCATGTGCACTTACTGGTGGCTTCAGACCATTTTCTCAGCTTGGTGCTTTGACCTTTGAGGCTGGATATGTGTATGTAAATATATATATATATACACACACACACACAAGCATATAAATACTGTGCTAGGTCACTTCAGTTGTGTCAGACTCTGTGACCCTATGGGCTGTAGCCCACCAGGCTCCTCTGTCCATAGGATTCTCCAGGCAAGAATACGGAGTGGGTTGCCATGCCCTCCTCCAGGGGATCTTCCTGACTCAGGAATCAAACCTGCATCTTTCATGTCTCCTGCATTGCCAGGAGACAGGTTCTTTACCATTAGAGCCACCTGGGAAGCATATATATATGTTTGTGGAGGGCTGTTTCATGCATTATAGAATGTTTAACAGTATCTCTAACTTCTACCTATGAGGCACTGGGAGCTACCCTCTGGCCCCATTTGTGAGAACCAAAAATGTCTCTAGGTATTGCCAAATATGCCCTAACAAAATGTTCCTGACTGAGAAGCATTGCTTTAGGGAAATATAAAGATAAGCTAGAAAAATATATTTCTAGAGGAAATATCTTTAATGGAATGCAAAATTAAGATACCCATGTAGCCGTAAATATAACAAAAAGAGGAATGGTTTTAGGTAACTACTGTTTAGACAAATCAAGCCTAGAGTCAACAATAAGAGAAAAGATAGGTTCACAGGTCGTAGCTGGGAGGAAGCAAGGTGAACTGACCAGAGCGCTTGGCGGGGATGGTTTTGTGAGGCCCACACTTCAATAGTCTATTGATATCAGAAAGGCCTCCACTGCAGCCTAGATTCTGTGCCTTATTAGCTGTGTGATTCTGGGCAAATCACTTAACCACTCTGAGCCTCAGAGTTCTCATTAATGGAAAAATGATGAAGACTAACTTAAATGGGTTGTAAAAATAATAGTCAAATCTTACAAATATTTTTGAAAGAGGAAAGAAAAGGTCCTTGTTAGCTCTGGGTTTGGGGGATTAGCAGTTCTTGGGCGGAGACTGATGGAGACAGGAAGGTCAATGGGTGGGGTGGGCTGGGAAAGCCAGTTGATAAAGTGCCTGCCCCGTCACACATGGCTGCAGGTCACTGCTTGGAAATGTGAGAACAAAATGGGACCCCAAGCTAATGACTTTCAGGTGTGCTGGCCTGGCTCTCTGGCCACTGGGGAATCATGTCAAGGCCAAGGCTAACGCTTCAGGACTGCCAAGGCAAACATCCAGGCCCAGGGTAAATCCACCAGAGCCTGGGCCCCGGGGCCTCCCACTAGACTGTGGTTGCTGGTGCCCACACCTGCTTACTGTAGACACAGCAGGCACTGCCCAACTGCCCCGGCTCCCAGAAGACTCTGGTTCTCTGTCACCTGCCCCACCCAGGAGTGGTGTCTTTGTTCTTTCCTTCTCACTCCCAACCTGGGCCCCAGGGAAGGCCCTGTTAGCTGGAGACAGGCACATAGAGAATTTCTCCATCCGCCTTCCCTGAGACCCTTCCTCTATTCTTTACACCCTGTACCCTGCTCCATTCCTCACCAGGATTTCCTGGTGTTCCCTTGTCCTTTTCATCAGTCATCTATGAAGATGGACCCAATGCAAGCTCTATTCTCTCCAAGCTCTGCTCACGCAACACCCTCCGATGGGCTGCATGGCACGCCGAATGTCACAGATGCAGCATTTAGGACTCCCAAGGGCATGATGGAAGATAGCCAAAAAGGTAGGCATGCACCTGGGCGGGTCAGTGCATGGGTGCCTGTTGATACCATGTAAGTTCCACCCGACCCCAGGCTTGTAGGAGGATCTACTCTGACTCCGTCAGTAAGACTATTGTGGAAATATTTTTGTTCTGGGTCCTACAGACATGGGTCAGAATCTGAACTACACTGCTTATTTCTTGGCTATGCAAGTGTGAATGTTTTTAACCTCTCTGTGTCTCAGTTTCCTCATATATGAAGCTGCCATGGTATATTTTTTTTACATGATTATTCAGAGGATTTATGAGATTACTCATTCTAACTCTTAACAAGCATTTATTGAGTAGATAAATACTACTACTTTAACATTTGGGGCTGGATATTTGTATATACATACTGTGCTAGGTCACTTCAGTGGTGTCAGACTCTGTGTGACCCTGTGAAAGATATGAGTACAGCATTGTCCTTAATTTCCAGGCATCTGCATGCTGTGGCAAAGGTAAATGAGAAATTATAGAAAGGTGATACCTTCTATATACATATATTTTAGCTATATTGATTTAGCCAAACATTTCATTTGGGTTTCTCCATAAGATGTTCCTGAAAAATCTTGTTCCCTAACTTTCTTCATTTCTGCTCCAATATCATTTTGTCATAGACAGCTCCCTGACCACCCTATATAAAGTAACACCCACTCCCTTATGTTCTATCCCCCTTATCCTTCATTTTCTGCCTAGTTTGAAATATTGTACTTCTCTTTCCTTTTCTATAATGTAATCTCTGTGAGAGCAGAGATGTTATTTTGTTCCTAGCTTTAATTCCAGCACCTAGATCTATGTCTTAATTAAACATTTTGATAAATGTTTGTTGACTGCATGAATTAATGAATGAAGGAACATGAAGTGGGCAGAGGGTGAAAAATATACTTCTTCCTGGGAGAGTCACAGAGAAGAAAATGCTCGGAGTAATCTGGGAGGTATAAGAATTCTTTGGGTGATGCAGGAAAGAGCTGAGAGGTGAGCATGTGTGTACAAAGGGCAGCTGGAAAGCCTTGGTTTGTCTCAAAAATTGCTGGTATTTTTGAGTACCTAGAGAAGTACTTGGAGAAGGAAATGGCAACCCACTCCAGTGTTCTTGCCTGGAGAATCCCAGGGATGGGGGAGCCCGGTGGGCTACCGTCTATGGGGTCGCACAGAGTTGGGCACGACTGAAGTGACTTAGCAGCAGAGAAGTACTGAAAGGATCAGAGACGCTGGCAGAAAATGTGTATGGAGAGTAGGCTGGAAACAAATCTCTTTTAATCCCTCTATGTTGGAAAACCTAAAACTTCTCTATGAAGTTAATAATATTCAGATGATGACCTACTCAATGAAGAAGTATTAGTTGCCCCTGGGGGCTCCCTCAGCATCAGAGCTCCCATTTGGGGGAAGGGAAATCCCAGGGCCATTTTGATGGGTGGCACAGTTTCATTACATTCACACAAAGGAAGGAAACTCACAAGATTTATTACGTACAGATCCCAGAACAAGGGTGCAATGAGCTGGAGGAAAGGCAGTCCTCTATGCCAGGTTGAAAGGGAGCAGGAAATAGAGATGGAGGTAGCAAGCACCTAGAACAATGATCACCAATGTTTAGTGGGCTCAACGCTAAGTAGTTATTTTTAAAGGTGTCCCAGGGAAAGCAAAGTGGGAATTGTAGGGGAAATCCTAAACTCAGGTCCTTACTAAATGGCCAGACTCTGGGTGCGAACAGAGTTGTTATCCTGCAAAATGCCTGGGCAGCCACTCAGAATGGCTGTTTTCTCATCACACCCTTTTGGCAAGATTGGAATTGACATGGCACCTAGAACCTAATTTTAGTTTTAAAAAGTAGCAAAGCACCAGATGCACAAATAAAGATGCAGAATGCTTTCCCCAAATCATTTCCTCTCCCTACATCCATCTATGAGGAATGCACAGAAACCTCCAAGAGAATAAACTATTCTACTAACCCAGCTTATCCCTCAGTGCCCTGAATCCAGGTGATGGCATTATAACAGGTGAGTCTTGGGGTAACTGGTGTTTGGATTTGATCACTTCATGGGCTGTGTACTTCAGTATCAGTGTGATACTCGAGGAAATGTTTCCCCTTTCTCAAAATTTAGCCAAGGCTAGCTGCCCTAGTCCAGCCATCATCTCTTTTTGAAAGTCTCCATTCCAAAATTGCTGTTCCCCAAAGTATTGATGAATTTGACTTTAATTATCCCAGATCCAATTTCTCTCTGTCCTGGTTATAGTAAATAAACCAGAGCCTGTTTAAATGTTTTTTTTGTTTTTGTTTTTTAACCACAGGGCGATCTTTTGCACAGACTTTTTATTGAAATAGTATCACTGCTTTGAAGAGGGACAGAAGTTCATAAAGGAAGCTTGTGATAACTTCTCCCTGGCACGGCTAACAGTCAGAGGAAAGAGGAGGATGGATGCTGAACTACAACGAGGAAGATGGAAAAACTGTGGAATCAGCAATGTTGATTCTTTCTCCAGTTCCTCACTTGGGTCCAGGGTGTTGAAGAGATCATACCCTAAGAGAAATAGAAGAGTCATGGTGACTTCTATTCTTTTTGAAATGATATTTCAGAAATGAATGAGCACAATCACTCTGGTATGGAAATATGATGTGAGGTAGGGATGCGTGTTTGTGGTTGTATTGTGGGCGAGTGTAGTAACAGAGTGATTATGAATTTCAGGGAACAACCCCTTTGGTCATCCCACCTGGGAATAGCATTACAATTTGCTCATGCTTTGGGGACCTCCTCACCCATCACCTAGAGCACTTTCCCTTGATTAGTCCCTGTGCCTCAAAGCTCATCCGTGTCCCATCTACCCGAAGATTTCATCAGCAAAAGCTTTCTAATATACAAATTGTACAACACACTCTCTTGCTCAAAAACTCCTTCAGGATAAGCCAATGTCCTGTAGAATATTGCTCAAACTCCTTAGCCCAGTATTTGTATGTCTTCCCAAACAGCTTCTCTCTACCTCACCTTGTGCTTGTGATTAGTCTCTCAGTCGTGTCCGACGCTTTGCAGTCCCAAGAACTGTAGTCCACCAGGCTCCTCTGTCCATGGGATTTTTTCAAGGAAGAATGCTGGAGTGTGTTGTATTTTCCTCCTCCAGAGGATCTTCCTGACCCAGGAATCAAAGCTGAGTCTCCTGGGTCTCCTGCTTTGCAGGCGGATTCTTTAACTGCTGAGACATTGGGGAAGCCCTTTACTTCACTTAATGGACCCCAACCTTCTACATTTCAGCTAGAGGAGCTCTCCAGGACCTGCTGAATATTTTATCTTGAATGTTGAACATGTCTATTTGCCAAAGACCTAGTTACTTTGTTGAGAGGATGCCCCACAAACATTTTCTATTGAAAAAAAATATGGATTATGAAGGAAGTACACAAATACAAACATCTATTTATATTCTTTCCTTTTTTTCCCTTTGCTTTCCTGTGGTTTCAACACTTTCAAGAAGACATAACTTCTCTGATGGAATCCATGAGCAGGTAAGTCAAGGTTAGAGTGAGGGACGTTGAAAGCGTGGATAAATCAAGTGTATTTCTCATCTCAAGGTCAAGTATTGTTAGAGACAGTAGCTCATATTTTATAATGAGAGGATTGCTCCATCTGTGGGAAATCATGAAAGGGCTAATCAAGAGACGAGGCTGACCCAGAAAGACCCAGCCTGTCCCAGCTCAGGAGAGAGGGAGGGTTTCTGGTGTTCTCATCCCCACAGAGTTGCTCCTGGAGTCACATCCAGCCTCTAGGAACCTGCTCCTCCTTCAGAGATGACTTTTGATGGCAACCTATTTTGATCATGCCTGGTCCCCAGTATGTGTTGAGTCTCAGTAAAAATCCAGCCCAATTAACCAGCACCCTTGCACTGATTGAAGTTGAAATGAAACTACCATTTCAGAGAACCAGGACAGCAACAGTTATAAATTGTCTGTTGATTTCAGAATCCCCCCCCTAAATTTCTTTTTTCAATATAAAACAATACTAATAATAAAACAGTCTGATGGAATGAGCTTCAAAAAAACAAAAAAAGAACTCCCCCCCACCCCAGCTCTAGAAGACAAAATAAACCTCTTATCTGGAGTGAATCTTTTGAAAAGTATTTACCCTGTGCTGACATTAGCTTGGATCCTCAGGTTTCTGAGATGCACTAAGGTTCATTAGAGTCACTAGAATATGAAAATAACTGAGACCCACCGGTGATTCTGAGGGGTTGCAAAATAAAGAGATGCCACCAAGCACCAGCCTTGGATGCTGAGAGCTGCTCCCATCTTGTTCCACCTCAAGGGCTGGACACATCTCAGAATCCAGCTGCAATTGTCTAGATACCTAGAAGGAAGCTAGAACTCTAAGAAATTGGCTGGGCCACTCCTTTGGAAACCAAGAACAGGAAGATCCAGCTATGGGTGTCTGGATAAAGTCACGGTGTTAATTCAAGTTTTCTCAATTTCAAATCAGCATGTACTCAGGCCACACTGTGGTCTCGCCCTCAATTCCACACTGTTAGTGTTTACCACGAGAGGCCATCCTGAGAGAAATCCTTCGCACTCTAAGTTGGTTCCACAAAAAATACTGAATCCTGACTTTGGAGGCTGTGGCTCTCTGCCTTTGGTTGATTTTAATATGATATGAGGTACTGGAGGTCCTTCTTATTTGTTTTATTTATTTATTTTAATAACCTAAATTCAACTCCACTAAGCAAATCAATTCAGCACCAACACTAAAATTTACAATATGCCCACCAATACTATGGTTCAACAAGATGCATTAAGAGGCTAGTTAAACACCGAATGCAGTATAAATCTCAGTCTTATAGGTGTGCTGAAAACGTAAATAGCTTCCAAAGAGCTTCGATCAATACCAAGATATATGTGCTGGCTCGAAGTGTGCAAATAATTTAAATTTTAAATCAGCTCCGCCTTAGGACCCCTCCCCACTTGCCTGGGTTCTGCTATTTCGGTTAATGGCACCAAATTCTAGGATCTTAAACAATGGAATTTGAATTTCTATTAAGACACCGAGAGGTCCTGGAATGGCATCAGGGTCTGTGTGCTGGTTGGAATCCAGAGATGGAAATGAGAAAGACCTGAAGAAGGGGGTCACAGGGGATGAGATAAAAGTGGGACAAGAGGGTATCATGGAAGGTACAAACAGGGAGCAAAAAGAAAGAGGCAGGTAGCAGGTTGGGACTGAGAAATCTGGAAGCAGGTAGAAGGTGCCAGGTCATATTAAAAAAAAAAAAAAAAGATGTCTTCGCGATGTTGAAATAGGGTTAGACTGGACTTGCTCTAGAAGACTGTGTATTCTGAACACAAGCACAAAGTAAGGTTCTCACCATGGGAGCACCAGGGATGGCCACAAGGTTTAAGTGGCATCAGACACAATGCAGACCCAGTGCCCACCACCAAGTCGGGAAGTAACTGTTTGCTTTATGTTGGTCTTGGCTTTGAGGCTGAGCTCACAGGGAGAGTCAGGCATGCAGGGCTGAGGACATACTGCGAACCTGCAGTCTCTCTTCTCCTGGAGTAATTTCTGCAACCCCTGCCATCCCTGGATTGTAGAGCAGAAGCATTTTTGTGATTTTTTTTTTTTCCTACCAAAGGAATCTACTCTGTATACAATCCAGATGGCAAATACCTGGGCATGTAACTATTCTTTACCTGGATCATTCAGGGATAGGTGACCTTCACTGATCTTCATTTTCTTCCAGGTCAGTCGACTTACCTGTGGATCTGAGAGTCCAACCACCTGGGCTACAGTCCCTGCTCTCCTGCCCACTAGCATCTCCTGACACACCAAGCAAGTTACCCCACTGCTGAAAACTTCCGTTTTCTCATTTGCAAAATAGGGGGAAGAACGGATACTCCTTCATTGAGTTGATGGAAGGATTAAATAACTTCAGGGCATTGAATTTGGCCCACAATCATTTCTCCGCTCATCTTATATTCAGCAGTATTTGTTGGATAACCTCCTAAAGCCAGCCACTTTTTTTGCCTTTGAGAATATGAGCGGAAACACTGCAACACACTCCTGCCTTCGCAAAGTGATGTTCTAGTCGGGGTGACAGAGTCAACAGCAGACAAAAGAGCATGTGATACGTCGGGAAGTGTGTGTTACGATGAAGACACAGTGCCAGGCCACAGAGAACAATGCTGTTTTAGTAAAACAGTCAGAGAAGCCCTTTTCCAAGAGTAGTTTGAGCAAAGACATGAGCAAAATGAGAGAGCAAGCTCTGCAGAGTCATGCAGGATGAAGGTTCCAAGCAAAGGAAATGGACGTGCAAAGGCCCTGAGGCCTTCTGTCTAAGGAGCAGCAGCATGGCTAGAGGGACTAGAGCAGAGTGAGCAAGGGAGAGAGGGGTGGAGACAAGTGAGTGTGGGTGGTTCTGACATCTCTGGTGAAGACTTTGGGTGTTATTCTAAAAAAAGATGGGAAGTAATAGGAGGTTTCTGAGAACAGCGGCTCCATGATGGGATTTACCACCTGAGAGGGTAGCTGTGCCCACTGTCTAGAAGGTGAAATGGGACGTCTTAGGGCTTCTTTGCAGCTATTCGGGGGAAAGTTTATAGGGATGGTAGTGTTCCTGCCTTGTAGGGTTGTCTGGTACTACATTGTCTGGTACAAGTTAAGACCACAACAAAGGCTATCTAGCCTTATTTAATTCTTATTTAATCCCCCTTATAGCGCCCCTGATGGCTCAAGTGACAACGAATCTGTCTGCAATGCAGGAGACGTGGGTTGAATCCTTGGGTCAGAAAGATCCCCTGAAGAAGCAAATGGCCGCTCCAGTATTTTTTGCCTGGAAAATGCCATGGACAGAGGAGCCCTGTGCAATATAGTCCATAGGGTTGCAAAGAGCCAGATACGACTGGCCATGCACACATTCCACTTCCCTTGTGAGTGTGTCTGTGTATGTGTGTGTGTGTGTTTCTCTCTCCCATTTTGCCCCAGTGGCATAGGCAGGACTCTGCCCCGGTCTTCCCAGCCCTTTTTTCTGAAAGCACGCTGTTGCCCTTCATCTGTGACAGCAGTGCTCTCGGATCATCAGAGAATCAGTCTAGTTGAAGGGAACATCTTTGGATACCCTGTGTTGGTACTAATGATGGGAGATGTACAGTAAAAAGCCTAGCTTTTCTGGGACTTCCCTGGTGGTCCACTGGTTAAGGATCTGCCTCCCAAGGCAGGGGATGCAGCTTCAATCCTTGGTCAGGAAACTAAAATCCCAGATGCTGTGGGGTAACTAAGCCCATGTGCCCAAACTACGGAGCACATTCACACTAGAACCCATGCCCCACAACAAGAGAAGCTCCCACGCACTGCAACTAGAGAAATCCTGCTAGCTGCAACAGAGAACCCGTATGCCACTGTGAAGAGCCAGTGCAACTGAAAATGAAAATCAGGGGGAAAATAAAAGCAGAGCTTTTCCTGGCAGGCTTGAACCCCCATACAAAGCCATGGAGCGTCTTTGTCTCTAATCTCCTCGTGGCTCCTTGACTCACTGGAAGGTCAGACTAACCCACAGGTGGCCAGGAATTCCAGGGAGAGGTCAGCAAACAAAGGTCATTTCCAGTGGACATCTGTTGCTGTAACTGCTGGGTTCTGGGGCCTCTCTCCTCCCCACCCCAAAGGAGCTGTCATGGCCAAAGTAACAACCAAAGGGAAAAAGTGGGAATGGATGTATCCCAAAGACAATATTGTTGGAGAGTGTGATCTAGCAGGCTGTGGACTGTTCCATTAGTCTGAACGGAACATTAGCCAAACTCCTCGGAACTCAGACTTCGGGTCACAAACTGGCCCCACCTTCCCAGGCTTTAGGCAATGGGGCAGAGCTTATTTCAGCTTCCTCAGCTCCTCTGGGGACTGACGAACAGCTGACAGGGATAGGCGCACAGGTCCACTCTGATGATTTCCATTAAGTTTCGTTGTTGCTCCAAAAACCTCCATCACGCAAATGCCTGCTATGCTGCCCGTGTACCGAGCTTTTCCATGAACCTTTCCAAAAGGCCTCTGGCCCTCCTCCCTCTGCCCCAGTGCCCTGCAGCGGATGAGTCTTTATTGTCTCCAGAATGGGTGAGTGCATCAGCTTCTTGAATGTTCTACCTGCCGTCACCCTTGCTCCATTTCTAATGCAAACCAGCCAAGCAAGGCTCCCCCCACCCCACCTCCTGATGTCTTTGGTTCTCCAAGGGCCTCACAAGAAAGTGTAGTCATCCCTGGGTATCCACAGAGGGTTGGTTCCAAGACCCCCTACGAATACCAAAATCTGCCCATTGTCAAGTCCTCTGCAATCGACCCTCTGTATTGGCAGATTCTCCATCTAGCTGTACAACTAAGTCTGTATTATTCATCTTGCACTTGCCATGACTTGACCCCTGTGCATTCTACCCCACAGTCTGAATCCTCAGCGCCCCCAGGAAGACGTGGTCCTCTCACACACTCCAGTGCCTTCACGCACACCCTCTCTCCTGTCGTTTTCTGGACCTAGCCTTCAGTTTAAAAGCCACATTTCCCTTCAAACTTTCCATGTTGAGTCCAAGAAAATGAGATCACCCATTCCTCTGGGTGCCTTAGACATTTCCCCACCTTTCTTTAAAATTCCCCGAGTTGTTTCCCAATTATCTGTACATGTGGCATTCCCTTGCACTGGGGTGTTGACTCTCTGAGGGCAGTGGCTGTTCAATATTGTCATGCACAGAATGTATTGTTGGTTGCAGAGAGTCTTAGTAAGTAGATTTCGGCAAAGTAGATGACTGAAGAGTATGCAACACAGTGAGTCACAACTACAGTGGGGAAGATCCCAGAACGCATTATAATAATATTAGTGAGTTTTTCTCCATCATTGACTCATTTCGTCTTCACATAAATCCCACAAGGGAGGTACTCTTATCCTTATTTTGCAAACATCAAACTGAAGCTTGCTTAGTGAGATTAATTTAATTGTCCAAGGTCTGACAAGTCACTTGTGGTGTAGAAGCCAGAATTTAAAGACCACTCCATCCAGCTTTGACACAAGAGCTCTTAGCTACTGTAGAAATACCTGCTCCCATTGTGGCAGATCTGCTGGCCTGTCTTTGACTAGCTCTGAGGTTGGACTTGCAATGAATTGAGGAGTTATGTAAGAGAGGCAGTTGTGGCAGAATCTGCAACGTGTCTGCCTCTAACAATGTTAATAGACTTGCTTCTCTGGGATGTCATCAATTCGAAGCACTTCATGCAAGAATGATCAAGAAGGACCCACATGGCTTAGCCCAGTACTTTGTTTAGAATTCCAATTCATCCTTATCAACTTCACCATCCAAAGAGGATTCTTTCTTCCTGTGCAGAAGGGTTTCAGATACAGAAAGAACTGTAGTTATTAATAGTTAGTTATGGTTGTTTTTGTTGTTTAATCCCTAAGTCGTATTCTTTGTGATCCCATGGACCATAGCTCACCAGACTCCTTTGTGCTTGGGATTTCCCAGGCAAGAATACTTGAGTGGGTTGCCATTTCCTTCTGTGGGTCAGCTTCCCAACCCAGGGATTGAACCCAAGTCTCCTGCATTGGCAGGTGGATTCTTTGCCACTAAGCCACCAGGGAAGCCCAATTAGTTATCATCCTAAAGCCTTAATTTTGTCCTGGCTTTGATTTGGGGGGCACTTATTCAAGTCTGAAAGCACTGCAAAAGGGTAAAGGGAGATAAGGGGATTATGTCACTTACCAAGGATCCCTGAGCAGTTCGTGGGTTGCTTTTCTTCAGGAAACTCCTTGTCTCCAAATTCTATTTCATAATCCACCCAGAGTTCCTTTGGACCTTCCTGTATTCATTCAACAAACACAAACACCTAATATACCAGATCTCATTTTAGGCACTGGGCTAGGGTGACAAACAAAAAGAAGACTCTTAAAACCGTGAACATCATATTACACGGAGAGACAAGAAATACTCAAGCAAATAATTGTAAAAATAAAACAGTTTTCATTGCAACTAGTATTACCAAAGAACTTAATAGGAGGCAGGGGAAGAAAATCATGGAAGTTGTTTGACTTTAGATAGCAGGGTCAGGGAAGCCTTCCTGGAGGAGGTGTCGTTTAAGCAGACACCTGAAGAAAGAGAAGGCAGGCATCTGAAGGTGGTGGGAAGGAGGGCTCAGGCATAGGGAGTTAGAAGACTAAATTAGCAGCTGCAGAGTTGAAGAGCATGTGTGTGAGGGTGCTCAGATCAGGATGAAGTCAATGTTGCCTCTGAAACTTAATTTTGAATAGCATGTTGCTGGTGCACCAGATGAACTGGAGACCATGCTGCCATTCTCACCTCCGTCTCTAACTCTATGAGCTAGGTCTCCTATCATGGCATTCTAGTTTATCCCTGGTGTGCATTCAAGTTGAGAACACATTGCTTGAGAATCTCCTCAGCTGAAAATGACCAGATTAAGAGAAATGTGTGGATGGTGACTCTGAAGCCTTCTGCAGTCACCAAGCCTTCTGATTCAGGTTTGGAAGGAACAGGAGAACAGAGCAGCTTCCTTTGTCCAGGGCCAACACTTTTTAACACATTACTGAGAGAAGCAAGCAATTTCATATGAAAATGCTGAGTTTTCCTCTTTGTATATCATTCTGTGACTCACAAACAAGAAAACTCGCTTGGAGTGGCTGACTTCTGGGTGTATACAATGTCAGTTGATGAAAAAAGAGAAATAGACACATTCCAGATAAAACAAATAAGCTCCTTAGGTTTAGAAGGGCATATAAACGGTCCACGCACATATGGGCTTCCCGTGGTAGCTCAGTTGGTAAAGAATCTACCTGCAATGCAAGAGACCTTGGTTCAATCCCTGGGTTGGGAAGATCCACTGGAGAAGGAAATGACACTCCAGTATTCTTGCCTGGAAAATCCAGGCAAGAGGAGCCTGGCAGGCTACAGTCCAGGGGGTTGCAAGAGTCGGACATGACTTAGTGACTAGACCACCACTAGGCACATATGGAGATAAACCAGGTTGGAGAAGGCCTGGGCTGGAAAGAAGTCAACGTCAGGAACATGAAGTTCAAAGGCCAACAATAAGAGGCCTTGAAAGTCAAGTCTGAGCATGCGCACCCTGCCCCTCCACCTCTGCTTTCTTGGTGTGAATGAGACTTGTTCTCCATTATCCCTACAGGACATTTCACAGCGAAACTGAGTTCTTCCAACCATCTTGGCAGGTATGATTATTCCCATTTACTAGATAAAGAGACTGAGACTCTGCAATTAACTGAGGGGTAGTGAAGTCCCATGTGTGTCATCAAAGCTACACCACAGATCCATCCTTTCCTTCTCTGTGTCCTGCCTCATCTCACTATGTACAGCTTGGCCTCTTTATCCCTTTGCTTGAGGGCCCAGTTAGGTACCAAGCTCATCCCATTACTACAGGTAAACAAACTGAGGCTCACACACATTAAACCCATCCTCCAATGCCACATTACTAGGAAGTAGTGAACACATTACTTAAAACCAGGGGTTCCTGATCCTAACAACACATTCCTTGGCACGCAGGACCCTCTAGTTGTGATTGTCTGATAATTATTATCGTTCATAGTAATGGATTATTGCTCTGGGCAATGTCGGAAGGGCAGCAACGAGTAGGCAAGCAAGGTGCACAGGCGGCCAGCCTGCCTGGGAGCTGCTGGGGCACCAGGTACCCTGGGGAGCCTCGGAGCTGTCAACACAGCCCCCGCGGGGTGAGGGAGGTGAGCACCGTCGCGCTTCCTCGGGCCTCTCTGAAATTCAGCCAAGAAGCAGGCGCTGAGAAAATGCTCAGACAGCTCCCCCAGCCTCCAGCCCTGGGCACCGTGCCCTCGCTCATGGGGATGGAAACAGTAAGGCCCCTCTGATGCCTCATTGCTCCTGACACCTCGGACTTCAAACTCACCATCACTGTCATTCAGTATCTACCTGCAGGGCTTGATGTAGGGAGGGAGAGGGAGGGAAAAAGGAAGGGAGTTGGTGGGGTGAGGGCTGGAAGGGAGGAGAGGCCGGTGGCAAGAATTAAGGGCCCACTCGTGGGACTCTTTTGGTGTGTTGGGCTAAAAGCCCAGCTGTGCGGGATCAGAGGGGAGCCCCGGGCACAGCCCAGGGCTGGAGGATCAGTGCCTTGCAGGCCTTGCTGAGCCTTGATCGTCCCTCTCCTAAGCCTTTGAGGGTGAACTGCAGCCCCTGCCTGATGAAATACTGCCCCTGGAAGCAGGTCTCCAATCTGGGGCTTCCAACAAGAGGTCACTAAGGGGAGCGTCATAAATCCAGATTCTTCCACCAATCCTGGGGTGAACTCATATCAAGAGGAAAAAAAAAAAAGTCAGAGCTTCCTTGGGGGCTCAGTGGCACAGAATCTGCCTGTCCATGCAGGGCACAGAGTTTTGATCCCTGTCCAGAAAGATCCCACTTCCTGCAGGGCAACTAAGCCCTTGGGCCACAGCTACTAAGCCTGTGCCCTAGATTCCATGCGCCATAACTAGAGAGTAGCCCCCACTCTTAGCAACTAGAGAATGCCCAGAGGAATTCTTGCCCATAGCAAGGAAGACCCAGCACGGTCGAAAATATATAAAATTTCAAAAAGAACAAGTCATTCCCTTTTCAGTTTGCTTTCCTTTCCTAGATTACCTTAAAGGCAATGCCTCAGATGAGTTCTACAGAATCTAGAACTCCTAACTCCTTTTGAAGCTCCCATTGAAACAAAGAAAGAGCCTATCTCTGGTAGGCAAAGGGCATCCAGGGAAAACATAATAATGTTGTCGTGTTTTCATTTCATTTTCACTGGACTGTTAATAGCTGCCCAGAACAGGAAGCACGCCTTGTCTCTCTCACGTCATAAAGTCTCTGCTGAAATCTTTATACTGGACATTTTGAAAAGTGGAAGAAAACAACTGCTCAGCCTCATGCAGATATTTTGAATGTCTCAAGGAGACTCGGGGTGAAGATAGGAAGGAGGACCCACGATGACAAACCTGGGCAACTGACCGCCAAGGTTTCCACGAAGGTGCTGGAGATAGCACAGTCAGTCCCAAGGCTGCCTGGTGGAAAAAGCCAGCTCCTGGCAGCCAAGAGGGGCCCGTGGGCCCCTTTTCTCCCAGCAAACATCCGTCTCTTTCCTCTTTGTGCTTAATGACCACAGCCAGAGGGGAGCGGCTTTAACTCCCAAGGAGGCTGTTTATATCCAGCCTGTGAGGAGAGGCCTAAATTGGCATTCCACATCATAATAAAAAAATTCCCAGCAATTATTAAAAGATTCTTATCTCTTGCTCCCTACGTGGATAATGAGGTCCTTCTCTGCTGGACTGAGACAGGCTGTCTCGGCTCTCATTTAATGAAACAGGACCAAGTTTGCAAATGAGCCTGCCCAGCTCTCCCCTTAACCTCTGCTTGTCGACTTGGACATCAAACCTCCTGGCTTCTGTCTTTCCTTATTAACAGCCCGTAATCTTAGCGGGGCCCTGGCCTCGGCACTTCCTCTTTGCCTGTATAGATCTGGTTTTCTCCTGGACTTACGTCAGGAGTTGCCTTTGTCTTTCTGGGACTGAGGTTTTAGAGGATCTGGAGGCTCCTGGTTTCATCCAACAAGGAGCCAGGGGGAGTCGGGGGAGAGAGAGTTTTAGCTGGAAAATCGCTAGCATTTTTTCCTGGGAGCATTGGTGCTGAAAGCTGGGTTTGGCAGCGCTTTTGATTGAAAACCTCTACCTGCAGCTGTGGGTTTCCAGGGTTCATTGTTTCTCGTCTTCTTCCCACCCGCCCCGCCCCCCACCTCCCGGACCCAGGCTACTCCTGAGGACAAGGCTCAAATCAGCTGAATCATCAGGCTAGGAGCCACTGCATTCTACTCTCCCAAGTCACTGTGTCTTGGTCTTCCAGGGACTTTCCTTTATTTTGACCCCACTAAAACAAAAACGTTTGAAATAAAAATAACTCTTTTAAGTGGAGTGTTTTGACAGCTTTTTCTTAAAGGCTCACCCCCTGCAGGGGAAGGAAGGAGATGAGGCCTTTGTGTGGATGGGCAGTTTCACCAACTGGATTTATCCATTGGTCTCTTGCGTGTATCAGGTACCACTGCCCTACCCTCAGAGCTGATGGCCTCTCTACTCCCGGAATGTGCTGACTCTCTGTCTGGTCAAGTGTGGCCGACAATAGCTCTTGAGATAGATGGCTTTTAGGGTATTAACCACTCACCATTTTAGAATGGCTTCACTAAGATTCTTTGAGATTCTGTTCCAGTTGTCTATTGCCATCTAAATGAGTATCCCCAAATCTAGTGGCTGTGAGCAAAGATCATCTAATTGATTATATCTACAAAAATCTCGGGATTTTGTGGGTCAGGAATTCAAGGAGGGCTCAGTGGGCCTCTTCTGCTGCTGCTCGTGGCATCGACTGGGATCTCCGGGTGGCATTCAGGCAGTGACTGGCTCGGTCTGAAGATCCCAGGTGGATGCACGTCTTCATGAAAACAGGTTCTCTTAGCAGGATGCTCAGCTCATCCAGGCTCCTTTCCCTCATCATGCTTCCCAGGGACTCTTTAGTGGTCTCTCCAGAAGGGCTCTGAACTTAAATGACCCAAGAGGGAGTGTTTCCAGAGACAGAAGTGGAAGATGTCAGCTCCTCACAATCTGAGCCTGGACTCTGGCTTTGCACCACTATGGCATTATCCTGTTGGTCACAGCTACCATAGAGTCTGCCCTGATTCCAGGGAAAAGAAGATACCCTAAGAGTAAGAGCTGGGCTCCCAGGCCAATGCCTTCAGAAGTTAGAAATAACATACGGAAATGCCTAGCAAAGATACTGGATGGAAGAGATACTGGACATGGCCTCTTGATGGACATGACTGAAGGAGCAGCTGGAACGGGGCCAGTCTGCCAGTCCCGATGTAAACTCAAGCTTAGCTAGTGACCATCACAGGAATATGATTCCCAATATCTAGAGATGTTAAGGGAAACCAAGGTGTTGAGGGAGGTGGACCCAGATCTAGATTTAGACCTAGGCTACATCTTGGCTGCCTTCCAAAGGAACTCAGGGCAAGGATGACTTCCAGTGGCTGCCAGTCTCTATGCCAGTTATCTGCACAGATGGCCCCTTGCAGCTTGGGAAGTAGGGTAACCCAGAGTCAAGGATGGCACTTACACCCAGTAGGGTCAAGCCTTCCCTTTCTGCACCTTGACTCTCCTACAGAGTCACCCAAAGCTCTGGTTATCATCCCCTCAATTAAAGGGGGTGCTTGTTCAGGAAGTTGAGGGGTGGCATTACATCTCCCTTGGAGGTCTTTTCTGCCTATGTAAGCATAGCTAGAATCTCAGTACTTCTTCTGAGGGCCTTGAGGGAATCCAGGAACTACTGTTACAATATTCCCAAGGCAGGAATATTGTCTTCTCTTCATGTCTGTGCTCCGTTCTATTGTCATCTGTTCCACTGGCCACAAGCACTCCTGAGAGATAAACAAGATATATACACTAAGTCCTTTTTCCATATTTTTCCCAGCGCAGCACCCAAAGCCCCCATTCCGCTAGATCGTCCTCAGAGGCACACAAAAGGGGAGTCAATTTCAAAGCCGTGCACAAAAATAGCTGAGAAATTTAAGAAAAGATATGCAGATTCCTGAGCTTCAAGAGATTGTAATTCAGGAGGCCTGGGTTAGGACTCAGGAATCTTTAGGTCCCCAACCTCTCCTTGGTGATCTTACCTTGAGCCTGTGCCCTTCTAGATACATTTTATTAACTCCCAGCTATGCTGAGTCCTCGTTTCAAAGGGATGGGGCCAATTAGCCCTCTCTGTTGGTGAGACCAGCTTGGTTATTGAGGAGACAAAGGCCCAGGGTGTGTTTTCTATAGCTAGAGCCTGACCTATGACCTTAGCCAGCTGCCTTGCAAATGCCACTGGTCACCAGGGTAACTGAGCCAGAGAGAGTTAATGGTTCAGAGCAAATGCATCTTCACTATTGGTGTGGAAAGACAAGTCTCTACCAGAACAGGCCATACTGAACCTTTGACTTCTGAATAGCATCATCATCTTTTATTCTGAAAATAAATGATGGAGCTAGATACTTCCTTGGCACCTCCTTGAATGAAGTTTAAGACTGTCTGCCATCTCAACAAAGAGTCTCACCCTTACCCCTTTCCTCCAAGGAGATCTGTGTTTAAAACAAGATAACATCACATTTCCGTGTTATATAGTGGTTAAGACACAGGCTGTGGGTTTAAAGGCCTGGGATGGAATCTCAGCTTTAGTATTTGTGAGTGACATGTGGACAAGCAAGAAAAGGAAGCTTTGTGCCTCGGTTTCCTCATGCTGCAAAGCTTTAGTAAAATTAGTATCTCTTTTTTCCTTAACATGAACTGCAAAAAAGAAATATTTTGTTCTAGTTCTAAGTCATCATATTACAAATTTCAAGCTGCTTGAGATCCTAGATCATAATTAAAAATGACTTGTCTTACTTGGTGAGGAACTGTAAGTAAGAAAGCTGCCCCCTGCCAATAGGCACATAAGTAAATTGGTGGTGAATTCTCCAGCCCCAGTTCAAAGCCTGAAGAGTTGGTAGTCCCAGCTGGCAGCTTGACTGTGACCTTATAAGAGCCAAACTCCTCCAGCTAAACTTCTGGACCAGGAAACCTCAGAAACTATGTGAGATAATAAATCTTTGCTGCTGAAAATAACTTGCTAAGTTTGGGGTCCTCTGTCATACAGCAGTAGATAACTAAAAGAGTGCTTGTCTACAGTGGCTTCTCTACTTACAGACAAGGAGAAAATACTTGGAATTTATGTCATTCAATGAAATTTTTTCTGCATAAAAGAGGATGTGATATTCAAGTGACTTACAGGTATTATTTTTGAAAACAAAATTATTAATATGGGTATGGTCATAAATGTTAGTACCAATTTAAGTAGTGTAAATAAAAAAAAATTTAAACGCTCTTCTGTTCGCCAGTCTCATGCCCCCAAACCAAAAATATTATTTTATTTCAGAATGTATATATTCATATAGAAGTAGACGTACAGTAGTCTTCCCTGGTGGCTCAGGGGTAAGGAATCCTCCTGCCAATCTTTAGGAGATGGGCGTTCAATCCCTGGGTCTGGAAGATCCCCTGGAGAAGGAAATGGCAAGCCACTCCAGTGTTCTTCCCTGACAAATCCCGTGGACAGCGGAGCCTGGTGGGTACAGTCCATGGGGTCACAAAAGAGTCCGACACACCCTAGTGACTAAACAATAGCAACAAAGACATCCGGTAGTATCATACTCAGTATGAAAGGATTTCAAAGTTTAGTCCTAGGACCAGCAGCATCAGCATCAGCATCGTCTGGGACCGTCTGAGAAATGCAGAATTTCAGGTTTTGCCGCAGACCTATTGAATCAGAAATTCTAAGGTGGGTCTAGCAAACTGTGTTTTAACACAACCAGCATATGATTCTGATACATGATAAAATTTGACTCTGTGTACACTTTGCAGCTTGCTTCTTCCACTTGGTAGACTTTGGACACCTTTACATGTCATTAAGTATATATATCTGTGTAATCTTCAAATTGCCACCTTGGACTTTATCATGTGTATATATCACACTTCATTAAACAGTTCCACATTGATGTCTATTTCCAGGTGTCTTTAGTATCATCAGCAAAGTTAAAATGAAAAGCTTTGTGTTACGTTCATGTCTGGCCGCTAGAAAGGTAGGTAGATAAATAGTAAACTTTATGAACATGCTTCAGGACAAATTCTCAGAAGTAGTATAGTTGGGTCAAAAATAATTGCATTTTGAATTTGGACAAATTTGATAGGTTCTCTTCAAAAATATTGCATTGGTGTTCATTAATAGGTCTAATCCTTGAAATTTACTTCTATATTGGGCATTATTATAAACGTTTAAATGTCACTTTGATGGGTTAAGATCATTACTCCCTTTATACTGCATTTCTTTATTTATGAGTAATATTAAGCACTTTTCATAGTTTTATTGACTTTTTTCCCCATGTGAACTGCATTTTTCAGATCATTTCTTTCCAAAATGAAGATTTCAGCAAAGACCATATTCTGACTGCTTTGGGGGTCTTTTTGAAGAAAACTGCATTATTAGCATCCTGCCGATTGCCCTGAATGCTTTATTATGATTCGTGAGGAGTGATTGATCATAATCAAAAAATTAATCACCAATCAGCCCTAGTAATTAAGTCATAATCATATTTGCATATATGTGATAATTTATGCAATCTTTAGAGAGAGAAATTTAGATGGAAGATATTGATTGTGGAAAGTGTGCCAAAGCTGTCAGTCATTGGGACAGTGATCTATACAACAGTGTGGCTGGACCCCTAAGAGTCAATTCATTCGGCTAAAGGGGGCAGGATGGGAAAATGAGGTCCATGGACTACTTGGGGTTCTTCTACCCGTCATGAGCTATGGACTGCACCTGGTACACTGTTTTATCAATGACGTGTGCTAATTCCAAGGCCCATGATGATAAAAATATAGATCAGTTCAGTTCAGTTCAGTTGCTCAGTCGTGTCCGACTCTTTGCGACTCCATGAATTGCAGCACGCCAGGCCTCCCTGTCCATCACCAACTCCTGGAGTTCACTCAGACTCATGTCCACTGAGTTGATGATGCCATCAAGCCCTCTCATCCTCTGTCATCCCTCCCAGCATCAGAGTCTTTTCCAATGAGTCAACTCTTCGCATGAGGTGGCCAAAGTGTTGGAGTTTCAGCTTTAGCATCAGTCCTTCCAAAGAACACCCAGGACTGATCTCCTTTAGAATGGACTGGTGGGATCTCCTTGCAGTCCAAGGGACTCTCAAGAGTCTTCTCCAACACCACACTTCAAAAGCATCAATGCTTCGGTGCTCAGCTTTCTTCACTGTCCAACTCTCTCATCCATACATGACCACTGGAAAAACCATAGCCTTGACTAGATGGACCTTTGTTGGCAAAGTAATGTCTCTGCTTTTGAATATGCTATCTAGGTTGGTCATAACTTTCCTTTCAAGGAGTAAGCGTCTTTTAATTTCATGGCTGCAATCACCATCTGCAGTGATGTTGGAGCACAGAAAAATAAAGTCTGACACTGTTTCCACTGTTTCCCCATCTATTTCCCATGAAGTGATGGGACCAGATGCCATGATCTTAGTTTTATGAATGTTGAGCGTTAAGCCAACTTTTTCACTCTCCTCTTCACTTTCATCAAGAGGCTTTTTAGTTCCTCTTCACTTTCTGCCATAAGGGTGGTGTCATCTGCACATCTGAGGTTATTAATATTTCTCCCAGAAATCTTGATTCCAGCTTGTGCTTCTTCCAGCCCAGCGTTTCTCATGGTCTACTCTGCATAGAATTTAAATAAGCAGGGTGACGATATACAACCTTGATGTACTCCTTTCCCTATTTGGAACCAGTCTGTTGTTCCATGTCCAGTTCTAACTGTTGCTTCCTGACTTGCATACAGGTTTCTCAAGAGGCAGGTTAGGTGGTCTGGTATTCCCATCTCTTTCAGAATTTTCCACAGTTTATTGTGATCCACACAGTCAAAGGCTTTGGCATAGTTAATAAAGCAGAAATAGATATTTTTCTGGAACTCCTTTGCTTTCTCCATGATCCAGCAGATGTTGGCAATTTGATCTCTGGTTCCTCTGCCTTTTCTAAAACCAGTTTGAACATCTGGAAGTTCACGGTTCATGTATTGCTGAACCCTGGCTTGGACAAATTTGAGCTTTACTAGCATGTGAGATGAGTGCAATTGTGCAGTAGTTTGAGTATTCTGTGGCATTGCCTTTCTTTGAGATTGGAATGAAAACTGACCTTTTCCAGTCCTGTAAAATTATGGATAGTTCAGAGCAAAGCCAGCTCTATTACATAAAGCAAGGGATATCATTTTGCACACTTTCTGTTGAACAGTGGCCTCTGCACTTACCCAACATTTCTAGCTGATTCTAGCTATGATTCAACCTCTGATTCTAGTTTTCCCATCTTCACCAGCCCTTGATCCTTAGGTTTCAATATGACAACATGGGCTATTTGGAAGGAAGTGTGACCGGGCCATTTGACCAGGCAATATGAAGGAAGTTCTTTTCGTTTTTTTTTTTTTTTAATTTTATTTAAGTACAGGTGATTTACAATATTGTGTTAATTTCTGCTATACAACAAAGTGATCCAGATATATGTGACCCCACAGACTGTAGCCTACCAGGCTTCTCCGTCCATGGAATTTTCCAGGCAAGAGTACTGGAGTGGGTTGCCATTTCCTTCTCCTATATATATATAGAAGGCCCCCGCATCTGAGGCCTGTGGCGGCCTGGAGGAGATACCCCTCGTCAAAGGTCAGGGGTGGCCGCCAGGAGGAGCTATCCCACGTCCGAGGTCACTGGCGGCCGGGAGGAGACACCCCGTGTCCGACGTCAGGGGCGGCTGGGAGAAGCCACCTCGCAAGGCCAGGGGTGGTGACCCTGAGGAGCCACCTTGAGCCTGAGGCCAGGGGCAGCAGCTGGGAGGAGCCACCCACGCCCGAGGGCAAGGCCGGCGGCCAGGAGGAGCAACTGGAGGAGCGGTGGCTGAGCAGGCACAGGAGGGCCTAGAGGAGCTATCCCACGTTGAAGGGTAGGAACGATGGAGGTAAGGAGATACCCCTCATCCAAGGTAAGGAGCACTGGCTGTGCTTTGCTGGAGCAGTCGTGAAGAGATACCCCATGCCCAAGGTAAGAGAAACCCAAGTAAGATGGTAGGTGTTGCAAGAGGGAATCAGAGGGCAGACACACTGAAACCATACTCACAGAAAACTAGTCAATCTAATCACACTAGGACCACAGTCTTGTCTAACTCAAGGAAACCAAGCCATACCCGAGGGGCAACCCAAGACGGGCGGGTCATGGTGGAGAGGTCTGACAGAATGTGGTCCACTGGAGAAGGGAATGGCAAGCCACTTCAGTATTCTTGCCTTGAGAACCCCATGAACAGTATGAAAAGGCAAAATGATAGGATACCAAAAGAGGAACTCCCCAGGTCATTAGGTGCCCAGTATGCTACTGGAGATCAGTGGAGAAATAACTCCAGAAAGAATAAAGGGATGGAGCCAAAGCAAAAAAATACCCAGCTGTGGATGTGACTGGTGATAGAAGCAAGATCCGATGCTGTAAAGAGCAATATTGCATAGGAACCTGGAATGTCAGGTCCATGAATCAAGGCAAATTGGAAGTGGTCAAACAAGAGATGGCAAGGGTGAACGTCGACATTCTAGGAATCAGCGAACTAAAATGGACTGGAATGGGTGAATTTAACTCAGATGACCATTATATCTACTACTGCAGGCAGGAATCCCTCAGAAGAAATGGAGTAGCCATCATGGTAAACGAAAGAGTCTGAATGCAGTACTTGAATGCAATCTCAAAAACGACAGAATGATCTCTGTTCGTCTCCAAGGCAAACCATTCAATATCACAGTTATCCAAGTCCATGCCCCAACCAGTAATGCTGAAGAAACTGAAGTTGAACGGTTTTATGAAGACCTACAAGACCTTTTAGAACTAACACCCAAAAAAGATGTCCTTTTCATTATAGGGGACTCAATGCAAAAGTAGGAAGTCAAGAAACACCTGGAGTAACAGGCAAATTTGGCCTTGGAATGCGGAATGAAGCAGGGCAATGAACTAGTCATAGCAAACACCCTCTTCCAACAACACAAGAGAAGACTCTACACATGGACATCACCAGATGGTCAACACTGAAATCAGATTGATTATATTCTTTGCAGCCAAAGATGGAGACGCTCTATACAGTCAACAAAAACAAGACCAGGAGCTGACTGTGGCTCAGATCATGAACTCCTTATTACCAAATTCAGACTCAAATTGAAGAAAGTAGGGAAAATGCCTAGACCATTCAGGTATGACTTAAATCAAATCCCTTATGATTATACAGTGGACGTGAGAAATAGATTTAAGGGCCTAGATCTGATAGATAGAGTGCCTGATGAACTATGGAATGAGGTTTGTGACATTGTAAAGGAGATAGGGATCAAGACCATCCCCATGGAAAAGAAATGCAAAAAAGTAAAATGGCTGTCTGGGGAGGCCTTACAAATAGCTGTGAAAAGAAGAGAGGCAAAAAACAAAGGAGAAAAGGAAAGATATAAGCATCTGAATGCAGAGTTCCAAAGAATAGCAAGAAGAGATAAGAAAGCCTTCTTCAGCGATCAATGCAAAGAAATAGAAGAAAACAACAGAATGGGAAAGACTAGAGATTGCTTCAACAAAATTAGAGATACCAAGGGAACATTTCATGCAAAGATGGGCTTGATAAAGGACAGAAATGGTATGGACCTAACAGAAGCAAAAGATATTAAGAAGAGGTGGCCAGAATACATGGAAGAACTGTATAAAAAAGATCTTCATGACCCAGATAATCATGATGATGTGATCACTAATCTAGAGCCAGACATCTTGGAATGTGAAGTCAAGTGAGCCTTAGAAAGCATCACTACGAAAAAAGCTAGTGGAGGTGATGGAATTCCAATTGAGTTCTTTCAAATCTTGAAAGATGATGCTGTGAAAGTGCTGCACTCAATATGCCAGCAAATTTGGAAAACTCAGCAGTGGCCACAGGACTGGAAAAGGTCAGTTTTCATTCCAATTTCAAAGAAAGGCAATGCCAAAGAATGCTCAAACTACCGCACAATTGCACTCATCTCACATGCTAGTAAGGTAATGCTCAAAATTCTCCAAGCCAGGCTTCAGCAATACGTGAACTGTGAACTCCCTGATGTTCAAGCTGGTTTTAGAAAAGGCAGAGGAACCAGAGATCAAATTGCCAACATCTGCTAGATCATGGAAAAAGCAAGAGAGTTCCAGAGGAATATCTATTTCTGCTTTATTCACTATGCCAAAGCCTTTGACTGTGTGGATCACAATAAACTGTGGAAAATTCTGAAAGAGATGGGAATACCAGACAACCTGACCTGCCTCTTGAGAAATCTGTATGCAGGTCAGGAAGCAACAGTTAGAACTGGACACGGAACCACAGACTGGTTCCGAATAGGAAAAGGAGTACGTCAAGGCTGTATATTGTCACCCTGCTTATTTAACTTCTATGCAGAGTACATCATGAGAAACGCTGGACTGGAAGAAACACAAGCTGGAATCAAGATTGCTGGGAGAAATATCAATCACCTCAGATGTGCAGATGACACCACCCTTATGACAGAAAGTGAAGAGGAACTAAAAAGCCTCTTGATGAAAGTGAAAGAGGAGAGTGAAAAAGTTGGCTTAACGCTCAACATTCATAAAACTAAGATCATGGCATCTGGTCCCATCACTTCATGGGAAATAGATGGGGAAACAGTGGAAACAGTGTCAGACTTTATTTTTCTGTGCTCCAACATCACTGCAGATGGTGACTGCAGCCATGAAATTAAGAGACGCTTACTCCTTGGAAGAAAAGTTATGACCAACCTAGATAGTATAGTCAAAAGCAGAGACATTACTTTGCCGACTAAGGTCCGTCTAGTCATGGCTATGGTTTTTCCAGTGGTCATGTATGCATGTGAGAGTTGGACTGTGAAGAAGGCTGAGAGCCGAAGAATTGACGCTTTTGAAGTGTGGTGTTGGAGAAGACTCTTGAGAGTCCCTTGGACTGCAAGGAGATCCAACCAGTCCATTCTGAAGGAGATCAACCCTGGAATTTCTTTGGAAGGAATGATGCTAAAGCTGAAGCTCCAGTACTTTGGCCACCTCATGTGAAGAGTTGACTCATTGGAAAAGACTCTGATGCTGGGAGGCATTGGGGGCAGGAGGAGAAGGGGATGACAGGGAATGAGATGGCTTGATGGCATCACGGACTCAATGGACATGAGTCTGAGCGAACTCCAGGAGTTGGTGATGGACAGGGAGGCCTGGCGTGCTGTGATTCATGGGGTTGCAACGAGTCGGACATGACTGAGCGACTGAACTGAACTGAACATACACACACACACACACACACACACACACACACACACATATTGTTTTTCATATTCTTTTCCATTATGGTTTATTCATGATGTTGAATTTAGTTCCCTGTGGTCTATAATAGGACCTTGTTGTTTATCCATCATGTATATAATAGCTTGTATCTGCTAATCCCAAAGTCCCAATCCATTCCCCCCACCCCACCCCCTGCAACCAAAAATCTGTTCTCCATGTCTGTGAGTCTGTTACTGTTTCATAGATATGTTTACTGAAGGAAGTTGAATGTGCTGCTCCTTCAAGAAACACATGGTTATAAATACAGAGGTCTAATATCGTAAGTATAATAAATATCATACTAGTTGTTATGGGTTAAATTGTGTTCACTCAAAATTTATATGTTGAAGTCCTAACACCGGGTGCATCAAAATGTGCCTTTATTTGAAAATAGGGTTGTTGCAGGTATAATTAGAGTTGAGATGAAATCATATTGGCATAGGCTTTCCTGGTGGCTCAGTGGGAAAGAATCCATGTGCAATGCAGGAGCCACGGAGAAGAGGGTTCAATCCCTGGATCAGGAAGATTCCCCTGGAGAAGGAAATGGCAACACAATCCAGTATTTTTGCCCAGAAAATCCCATGGACAGAGGAGCCTGGTGGGCTATGGTCCATGGGGTCCCAAAGAGTTAGACATGGCTAAGCAACTAAACAGCAACAACATACTGGCGTAGGGTAGGACCCTAACCCAATAGAACTGATGTCCTTATAACAAAGGGAAATTTGAAAACAGGCACAGACATGGGGAGAATGCCAAGTAGAGATGAACGCAAAGCCAGTGGAGGCATCTGCAAGTCATGAAACACCGAAGCCGGCCAGCATACCACTGGGAGCTAGGAGAGGGGCATGAACAGATTCTTCCTGTAACCTTCAGGTGAACCAGCTCTGCTGTGTGACCTTGAATTTCCAGCCTCCAGAACTGTGATAACTTCTTTTGTTTAAGTTGCCAGTTCCGGTTTTATTATGGCAGCTATGGCAGGCTCATTCACTTGTAATTTATACTCAGTAATAATAATAACAGTAGTAATAATAATAAACTCTGCAGTGAGCAATAACTATTGCCAGCTATGTGCTAGGTCTCTTTATGTATAATATTTCATTTTGTCCTCCAAAATACCCCTATGAGGAGGTGGCTCAGATGGTAAAGAATCTGCCTGCAATGCAGGTGACCTGGGTTCGATCCCTGGATTGGGAAGATCCCTTGGAGAAGGGAATGGCTACCCACTCCAATATTCTTTCCTAGAGAGTTCCGTGAGAAGAGGAGCCTGGTGAGCTACAGTCCCTGGGGTTGAAAAGAGTCAGACGTGACTGAGCGACTAACACTTTATGTGGATAAGCAAACAGATTTTCAGGAGCATTTCCAAGATTGCACAGACAGGAAGAGGTGCAGCGAGCATTTGAAGCATCTTAATGAAAAATCCGGTGGTGGCCTAACTCACTTTGCAATTCTGTGGAAGCTCAGGAGCATCACTCCAAGGAGCTATTACTTCCCATCAACCTTGGAAAATGAGAAGTAATAAGAGATACGGAAAGGAGGATGTTGACAATGCAGCTGTTAAGTGGCAGAGAGAAGCCCAAATGGACAGGTGGTTGGTTATTCGTGGGTGCTGCTGATTCAGGTCTCAGCTTGCAGGTCTGAGTCATCTGTTTATCCTCAGATGTTCTGTGCTCAAAAGCTATGGAAGTGCTGGCCCTGGATCAGCTTCCCTGAGACTGAGAGCTTTCGCTGTAATCACTCACTTATTTTCCTGCATAGCGATCCTGGTCATGAATCCAACTGGTCTTTTCCTCATCAGACCCCCAGGGAAGCTGCTAGAAATCCACATCACACAAGTTCGGGGGCTTGGGTCCATCATGGGGAGAGTCAACAGTCGGGCCAGAACTAAGCACAGAGGTTAATTGGAATCAGAAGTTTGGAACCCGTGAAGTTGCTCAACTAATTATCTTGTGACTCCTCCCAGTCCTCCCCTTTCTTGCCTTCACACCTGAGCAATAACGAAGGAGAAAAGTGTCCTTTCCTCCCACAGATCTTCACCTTTAGCCCAAGAGGTTGAGAGAGCCTATTCATGATTGTGGGCACCCAAGAAAATGCAAACACACATTCTCAGTGTGCTTACAGATGGTGCTTCAGAGATGAGAGAGCTTGTGACATTTCAGCTCCTCCCTCAATCTAGAGGATTCTACCCTGTGGCAGGAAGCTGCAGAAGGTATCTGGAGGCAGAAAGTTGATGCTTTGGCTCCTAGTGTGCCTATAAGCAGATAAACTTGGGTTTTCTTCCTGGCTCTGCACTCACAAGCTATGTGCGCTGGAGATAGTTTGATTCCCTCTCTGGCCTCATATGTCTGATCCACAAAATGGGACTGATGTATAGATCTTGTGGTTGTTGTGAAAAGCAAATGAAGCTTTGCATCTAAAGCACTTAGCACAGAACTTGGAGATACAGTAATTACTGAGTCAGGGCCAGCTCCTTGGGAACAATCTGCTATTGACAACCCAGGGCTTTCCCACCCCTATCTCCTTGCTCCTCTCTATTGCGACAAACTGATAGAGAGTAGTTTGGCGTCCTGACTGATCCCTTGGGTGTTAATGGCCCTGACTTCCAAGACAGCTTCCCAGATGCGGTCAGACCTCAGCGTGAATTACTGGCTTGGACTTTGCTCTTTCCAGAAAGATGAGTCCTGGGTGAGATGGATTTCAGCTTCCAGAATTCACCATGGGGCCCTTCCCTGCTCGTTTACTAGGTGGGCTCCCATTGGCTTGAAGGAGCTAATATGTTTCACAGCATGTTTTGTAGATTGCATCTGGCCAGATGTTCCTCAGTGTGAGTTCCCTAAGCGACGTGGGAGGGAAGGAACACCCTCGTGTCAATGGAATTTCAGCCAAAAGGTGTTGCACTGCCTTGCTCAAGGCCAACCACCTCCTCTGTTGCTCTCAGGAAGCAAGATTATATTTCAGACTGAAGGCTCAGAGGCAATGGTCCTGAGACCACATTTGATATTTTCTCTCCTTTCACTAGATTCATGTCAGTGACTGCTTCTTTCAGAGATACCGGCATTAGCACCTGAGTTATCTTTTAAGAAAGGAATTCAGTTATAGATAGATCTATGCTGTGCTGTGCTAAGTCACCTTGGTCATGTCTGACACTCTGCAACCCCATGGATGAAGCCCAACAGGCTCCAGGCAAGAATACTGGAGCAGGTTGCCATTTCCTACTCCATAGATAGATCTATAGATAATAGATATTCCTCAAAGTGACCATGGAAGGGGTAATGTGTAATGGCCAGGGAGGCTATAATTCTTTTCTTGCTAAAAACAGCCCCATCTAGTCCTGTCCAGTGTCCTATTCAGCATTGCTTTCCTCTATCCAGTTCGAATCTGAAAGTATCGAACTTGCCAGTTATGGCTCAGAGACAAGGCATCTTGCCTAGGGGTGCCATGTCTGCCTAGGATCTCCACAGGGAGCCTGTAGGAGATATCATCAATCCCAAATCAGAGGATGAAGGGCAGTGGTAGAAAGTTATCAACAAGGTGTCAGCTACTTAATCAAGCAGGGCTGAGAGATATATAGAAAAAACAGAGAATGAAAGTCTTGGGGCAGGCTTAGAAAAGGAAATATTGGAAACTATGCTTCTTTCTCTTGATTGAAGAACTTGGATTCTAAAATCTAAGCCCTCCGCTCCCCTTGAGGGTGCTGACCAGGTGCTGGGGATGGTGGTAAGATGATGATGAAGCCCTCCTTGTCTTGCCTAGCAAAAACTCAACTTCATCAAAGACAGGTTTGGGTTTCATGATTTTCCAGGCCACACTGGCCTAGAGCAGATAATCCTTAGATGGGGGCTAGGGGTAAAGGGACAAGGGATAGCAATGTCCTACTAACATGACAATAACAAGAGACTCAGAAAGAATGGGAAGGTAGAATAGGTCTTTAGGAATTCCCTGGGAGTTCAGTGGTTAGTACTCTGTGTTTCCACTGCAGGCAGCACACATTTGATCCTTGGTTGGGGAACTGAGATCCTGCATGCTGCTCAGTGTGGCCAAAAAAAAAAACTTAGAAAATATATGAAAGAAAAAAGAAAGAAAGACAAACGCAGCCATCACAGCATTATCTAAGAAAAATAAGAATGCCTACTTTATTTTTTGATCTCTCATGAGTCTCTAATGACAGTAGATGTAAATGAAGTAGTCTACTTCTCTTAAGGGAGTGAAGTTGGGAAAGGGTGGAAAATGAAGAAGGTTAATAATTAAGGATATTTAGTCAAAGCTAGGTTTGCATCCACAGAAAGAATAGCCCCTTTAAATGGGATGCTTGGCCTTCCCTGGTGGCTCAGAGGATAAAGCATCTGCCTGCAGTGCAGGAGACCCGGGTTCGATCCCTGGGTTGGGAAGATCCCCTGGAGAAGGAAATGGCAACCCACTCCAGTATTCTTGCCTGGAGAATCCCATGGACAGAGGAGCCTGGCGGGCTACAGTCCATGGGGTCGCAAAGAGTCGGAACCGACTGAGCGACTTCACTTTCCTTCACTAGTGCACGCGAGCTGTGCTAACTTCTCCAGAGGTATTGTCATGTTTCATTGTCATACAACCAACTGAACTATGGTCTGTTGTTATCGGTGAGAACATGGACCATGAAGGAAAGGAAATTACTTGCTCAAGGTCACACAGTCAGAAAATGGCAAAGCTAACTCCTGAATCCAGGAGTCCCAAAGCCTGAGCAGTTAACCATCATGTCACCTGTCCTTTGATGGGGTGGGGGTGGTCTTAGTCTTCTAATTTTCTCTCTTTCCAGGAAACTTCTTTCCTAAAGTTAGTTGAGCTATGTGTCTGCTCCGTGTCACTGTTGCACCAATTAAACTCTTCCCAGTTTTGCTGTAGTCGTGCTTTCTTCTCTAAAGCTACATCTTTCTAAGGCTGTGTGTTTGGCCATCATTTTGTTCAAAAAGTATGAAGCATGGGAAAGACCTGCCTCACAAAATAGCTAAAATAATTAATCATAGTGTTAAATGATTATCAATAAATGATTGCTATTAATGGTAGTAGAAGTATATAATGGTGGTTTTCACAGTGATGATAATAAAAAAGAATGGCAGTTATAATAATTACAACAGCACAACCATACCCTATTTTTATTGAACACTTACTATGTATCAATTCATATTATAAAAACTTTATATCAATTTTCACCACGATTCTGAAGGCCTGGAATAAGATAAGGTGAGTAAGGCTCCTGGGGACAAAATATAAGGAGATGCTCGATGCTCACTGTCAGAGTTGTGAAGAGGGATGCCTTCTTCAAAAATGAGGCACCCTGGGTGTCCCACCTGCCTTCTCTAGTACTCACCCTACCCTAAGAGAGTTGTGGGACTGGAATATTCACAGTCACGTGAACCTTTTACAAACTAATAAACTTGAACTTAAAGAGAGTTGGTAAGTGGTTTGGAATTCCAGGCAAGATGGTTCTATGGACACTTGCACATAAAGTCTCTATTCCTTGTTCAACAAACTGTCTCTAAATTTACTGACCTGTGTGAGCTTGGACTCAGTAACAGAAGGAAGGAAGGAAAGGAAGGAAGAAGGAAAGTCAAGGCTTGTTTAGAAGCCAAGGCAAGGTGCGACATTGTCCCTGCCTATGAATTAGACGATATATTTTCTTTTTCATATGACAGAAACCCAGTTCACCCTACTTAGATAAAAACTTGAATGTATTTTTAAAATGTAGGATTATAGCATGTAATAAAAGAATAACTAAGAACCAACTACAGGTAAGGCACAGATATTGCTGGCTTCAGGATTGACTGAAAATGAAGAACTGAACTCTGTTTCATCAGCATCATCTTATCTATGAGGCTCATGGTGTTTCTGTTTAAATAGGAACTCAGACAACCTCAGCTAAGATCTAACACTGGAATTCTCATGGAAGGTATGCAGATGGGGCCTCATTACCCGTGTAGTGACAATCATATTACCAGAAAGAGTATGATAAGGGCACACAGTTCTGAGCTATAGCATTTCTAGGAATAGAGAATTAATATCTGGTGATCAATCAGAAGGAAGAAACATCAAGAAAATAAGAAAATATGACATGATATGATGGGTGGGATTTTGACAAGGGAAAGTGTAAAACCAGGACTCTGAGAGGGAGGGAATGGTGTTGACAAATGCCTGAAAAGCGATTTAAGAGCATGACCACCCATGATGTCTGGCTGGATTGTAGATGATAAATCATGGTTTCACAGGGTGTTAGGTAGAAAAAGGAAGTGAAAATGTCATGGTGGAGATCTTTGAATATACGAATGAGGAGTTGTATGCATTTAATGATATTCATTTGTTTATTCATTTATTTATTCATTAATAAATATTTATAGGGCATTTGTTGGACACATACTAAGTCTCTAAATATGAAGATAATCATGAAATATAAATAGTTTCCAGTTTGAAAAGCTGCTTATGTGAATGGTAGCTGTGAGTAACCAAGGACACCTCTAGCCCTCTAATTGTTCGGATGGTGTTAAATAGTCTTTCTTATTTGGAAGCTTTATAGAACATTGCCACAGCGACAAGGTGGAGGTTCCTAACTTGCCTCTGGCTTTTGATGAAAGAACTGTTGTGTGAAGGAATCAAGGAAGCTCTGAAGCTTTTTAAACAGAGGCATAACATAGTTTCCCTTAAATAAGTTGGTATGGGTGGTGGTAGCAAGGGGAGATTGGAATGGAGAGATTCCAGTGTGTGTGTGTCTGTGTGTGTGCGTGTGTTAGAGGGGTTGTTGCAAGAATTTGGATAGGAGAAAATAATAATTTAACAAATACAAATAATTTTGATTTGTATTTGGGGAAAAGGAAATTTTTTTCACACATTCTTTTTTTTTTTAATATCATTGTTTTACTATCTTCCAGAAAGGGGAAAATAAACAGCAATAAATACATGAAAATAAAAATAAAAACAGAAAGAGAAAAATGGAAGGGCATTTTAGAGGACTCCATAGTCCCCTGGGTATCCCATTTAGGGATATTGAGGATTCTGGTGGCTGAGTGAACGGTGGCGTCACTGGACCAAAGATAAAGATCAAAATTAGGAGCTGGTATGAGCAGGGGAAGGGAGGGGAAAGTTTAGGACATGCGGACTCTCTGGTACCATAGATTTACCAGGGGAAGCTGGAAAAATGTCTCAACAGCATTGAGTATCAGTAAGGAGGTTGGGGATGCAGATAACAACTTGGGGTCTTCTGTCTAGAGCCGCCTTTCTAACCCAGGGTTCCAAAAGAGGTAAGACCTAATGTCTTAAGCCATCCATTGTACCTAATGGAATCCCTTTCCTCCTGTGCATTGAGAATGATATTATGTACCATCCTTGAGATAATTGAGAAATGTTATTCAAAGCATCAAATGATCCCACTTGAGAAAGGCTAGTTTAGAAGTAATGGCTGTTAGAACTGGAGGTTAGTGAGAACTAACCTAGGAAAACTAACCTAGGAAAAATGTAACTCATGCAAAAGGGACCCTAGGTAAAAAGATTAGTTAGATCTAATGTTTAGGAAGTAAGGGGGAAAATAAAAGAATGGTAAGTCAGTGAGATTACAAGTGGCAAAACAAGCAAGAGAAGATGTATTCGCCATTGTCGTTCACAGTGTCCCTACTGACACAGAGCAAGTGTTTAATAAGGTTTAGCTATCGTATAATTTTCAAAATATTCCAAACATTTTTTCTTTGCAATTGATATGACATTTCATTTTGTCTTCACATACTAAAAATAGTAATAATTCATAGAGAGTCTGGAAAACTCTCTATCCATTTTCTCTTTCTGTTGACTCCTATGCGTGTTTCAAAGGTCAGAGCAGGAACCAAATGCTTCGGGAAGTATCACTCCACTGCCACACCCTTATTATCCAAGTATGTCAAAATGTACCCCAGAAGACTCAGAGCACCCTCTGCATATCTTTATTGACCCACTTATCATATTAATTTGAAATGACAGTTTGAAAAATCACTTCTCTTATTAGATCCTGAAGCAAAGTCCATACTGTGAAAGTGAAAGTGCTAGTTGCTCATCTGTATCTCACTCTTTGTGACCCCCATGGACTCCCCTGTCCATGAAATATTCCAAGCAAGAATACTGGAATGGGTATCTAGTGCCCTTCTCCAGGGGAATCTTCCTGACCCAGGGATCAAATCCAGGTCTCTTCCACTGCAGGCAGAGTCTTTACCATCAGAACCTTCCCATTTGGTTGGCATAGAACTGTGCCATACAGAGACTGTCCTTTCCAAAAGAACTTAGCTCTCTGCTCCTTCATGGTCTGCCCCAGTTGCTCCAGCTTACCAAGGAGATTCTTTTCCTGTGACAGACCCTAGCCAATGACAGATCAAGTCCAACAAAGGGTAACTCCAAGGGTCTATACACACTTTAGACCTTAGGGGACTTATGGTTTCCCCAGTCTTGTCAGGCTTCCAGCAAAAGTTGATTTCTCTGTCAACCTAATCTAATATCTTGCCTCTCCCTTCCAAAAGTGTCCATCCCTAAAGAAACACTGTATATCATATTCTTTCTCACATCTGCTTGTGGAGGGCTCAGGCAGTATTTAGAACACAGTCTAAGGTCAAATGAGATTAGTGAATCTTTGTGCAGAGAAAGAAGTTGAATATTCCCAAAGTTACACATTGTATTCATCCATTCAATAAAATGTAAGTATCTTCCTAGGGTGTGCCAAGCTCTGTTCTACACACTCGATTTTGACCTTTGGTATCTTTGAGAGTGGTGAATCAAGGCAGGGTCAGAGATAACAGAAAATTGTAAAATGTTAAGGAGAAAGAGAGCTGAGGCGGATCACATGCTCTGTTAAATGTAACACACTATACAGAGGTTGGTCACTTTTTCTTTCAAGGGTTATAGAAGCAAAAAGACAGAAAGATGAGGTGTTGCTTGGAATTGCATGACTGAGACAGGCAGTACTTTTACATCTGGGGTCTCTTCTATTCCTTGGCTACATACCCCAGCTTGCTTTCATAGGTGGGACAAAATAATTAGTTCTGGCCAACCTAATATGAGCAGAAATGATGCACGTCATTTACAATCCTGGTCCATAAAACTGTCCACTGAAGGGCCTCTATTTTATCACCTCCCTCCCATACTGCAGCAGAATGAAGAGGATCCCAGGGACTAAGAACACAGCAGAACCATGAGATGGAATGATCGTGGATCCTTGAATGACCGTATGACACATAGACCCTCCACATTGACCAACTCTGGACTCTGATGGAAGCGAGAAGTACATTATTGTTGTTAAAAATCACAGAGATTTTGGAACTCATTGGTAAAGCAGGTTGTCTAATATATGTGGTATGTCATTTAAGGGAAACATCTTCTTAGAATGGAAAAGACTTGACTATATATAGTGGCTGGGGGGATGATGCTGTGGAAGATAAATTGAGAAAGCAAATGAGAGAGTGTTTGGTCATTAAAGCAAGTTCCCTGAAGCACAGAAGGAAGTGACCCTGAACAGGGTTCTCTGTTCCCATGTGTTTGGTTGTCAAGAACGAGAATATCGGTCATTTTTGTGTTAGTGGTTTCACTACTAATTATTAACAAGAGGAATTATGAGAAAGGATCACAAACATATGGAAGTAACAAAGTTTCAAGATTCTTTTCATGTTGTTACCCACATGGTGTGTTACAGGAAAAAAAAATTTATAGGAAGGCAAACAGGAGTCTAAATCTCAGCTTTGCCATATACTAGCTGTGAAACAGAAAAATGATTTATTCTGAGATTATTTATTCAGTTCCACTGCCACACCAGTAAATTGGTGAGCACTTCGCATGGATTATTACTATTTTTTTGAAGATGTAATGAAATGTTACGTAAATTGCAAAGGAAAATGTTTGGTATATTTCGAAAATCATATAATAACTAATCACTGTTGACCACTTGTTCTGTGTCAGGACTGTCTTAAGCAAAATATAAGCATTAAATCACTTATTTCTCATAGCAAATCAGCAAGGTATGTCTTTTTTTTAATTACCCCAATTTTATAGATAAAGAAATTCATTCTAAAAGCATTAGCTGGAAATTCCCTGGTGGTCTAGGGGTTAGGGTTCTGTGCTTCCACTACTGGGGGCCTGGATTTATCCCTGGATGGGGAACTAAGATCCCACAAGCTATGTGGTGTGGCCAAAAAAAAATTCTAGTTGCCATAATAAAGCATTAACTGCTAATACTTGTCTTTGGGTAGAGAGATTATGGGTATACATTTCTGGATATTTTCATAAAATTTCATATTCTATACGAGTGTGCATATTTTGCTTTTATGATAAGAAAATAGAATGAATGTGATTTTTAAAACCCTGAAAAGAGTAGGTTCCATTCCTTTGGGGGAAAACAAGAAGTAGTTTTTTGAAATTGACATTTACCAAACCCTCAACTCTACTGAGCCTTTCTCCGGGGTCTAAGTCTGTTCTCCCAGGTATCCTGTGGCACATAGCCCTAGATGGAGAATCAATGAAGCTAGAGCAGGGACTGCTCTTGGCTCCTTGAACCTCCGGTTTAGGTAGTACGCCAGTGAATATGCCTCCAACTCTCTGAGCTTCTCCTCATAGACTGTCTCATGGGTGTTTTTTTCTCTTCCACTGAACAGCTCAGTGTTCTTGGAATATGTCACTAAACTTCCCCCAGGGATCTCACTGAGGACCCTCTGGCAATCTCTATAGGATGCATCTCAGAATTATGCTGAGGGGCAAGGAAGTTGGGATATTTATTCACCAATGTCTATCGCTGACTACTCTTGGTGGTTTTAGCATCTTGGCTTTTTGGCTTCCCACTGCAGTGGGACAAAGTTCACCTATGGCCAGAGGACACTGCCTGGCAGAAAAACATTTTTTTTCCTTTGGCATCATTGGAGACTGTTGACTGGTGACCTCTGAGTTGTCAGCACTAGACACCAACAAGATCTGTGACAGATGTTAAAAGGATAAATAAAAAAATAGATAGCAGGCATCAACAGAATCTGCTACAGATGTTAAAAAGATAAATGAAATCACATGATAAATGCTCAATAAATGCTAGCTGCCATAATTAAAATGATAACATTAGCATTATCCTAACTAGGGCAAGCTCACGTTAAAACCCAAGTCCCTTGGGAGTCCAAGTCTCCAAGAATTTTAATTAGCAAGAGAATCTTCAGCTTTCTTTTTTGGTTATTCTCCTTGCCACTGCCAACTCTTATGGCTGCTTCAACTAATTTTTAATTCTTTGTTCTCTGGGTAGGGATAATTAACTAGGAACCTTTTTTATAGACTCTCATTTCCCATCTCTGAAATTTTGTGCTTTGCTTCGTAAAAACCTCTAAACCAACATGAGCCTTTATTTTTGTTCTTCTTTCTCTAAGCTCTGCCACTTATGGCTCTGGGGTCCGGAGACAGACATCTCGTTTGCATGCAGTTTCCCAAGGGGTGAACCACAGTCAAAGCACCTTACCTTGGACAAGTTTAAGCCATTTTAGCTGCTCAGTGGAGATCGCATCCCAGGATGCAGGCAGGTTTCCAGGACAACTGGGGTTTGATGGTTCATTGAAGGATGGCCAAAGCAGCTACATATTGGTGCTTTGAAAGTTTCAAACGATTCAGCGAAAGCTTTTGGTTCAGGAAATCCAAACCATATTTTCTACAAACATTTTTCTCCTCAATTTTTAATCACATGTATATTGCAAAGGAAATGTATCCCATCTGTTTTTTTTTTCACTCATTTATTCTTATCCAAATAAAATTTTGAAATTTATTTGATGTTCCACATTAAAAAATATACTATAACGGAAGAACATATTTGGTAAAAGCCAACATTTTTCTCCTTCAGGCTGCCAGTGACTGTGGGTCATTGAGTGGGCCTCAGAGTCTACACAGTGAATTGGCCATGTGCTGGATTCCTTTGAGGGAGAGTTTCAACTCTCTCAGTGGCAAGCGCAATGGACAACAAAGGGCTCATCTCATTCTATTCATCACAGAAAGCTGGCAGAGAGAAGAGCACGTCCAAAGAGGCTAAAGGAGCTCAGATATTGAGTCCAGCCTCACTGTTGTTTTACAGCTGAGGAAACTGAGCCCCAGAGGGGAGGAATTCTTTGCCTAATGACACAGGGTTAATTAAAGGCAGATTTGGGGTCACAAACTCAGGTCTCCTGAGCCTAGAAGCCGTGGTTCTTTCTACTCTCTCTGTTGTAATGCATCACAGCTTGGATGTAAAGTTAGGCTGTAAAAACCCAAATCATAAGCATGTTCGAGTCACGAACTGTTATGTGTTTGTGGGGAGATGGAATCAGAAAGATTTTAAAAACAGGCCCCCACCCTCAGACAGCACAGGCTCAGGGTTAGATAGGTTGATTTCTTCTCACAATTTAACAACTTTTTGGTGATAATGATCTTGGGAATGTTGCTTAACAACTCTGAGCCTCTCTTTCCTAATCTGTAAAACAGGTTGAAATTAGCATGGACGTTTGTGAAAATTAGACAAAAGACTGGATAGAAAAGCTCTGGGAGTGGTAGCTACCACAGAATAAATGCTCAAAAAACAATAGTTTTTCTTAGTATAACTATTATTATTACTCAGTGGTCTTCTTTTCTAGAGAAGTCTTTTGCTCAGTTGGGTTTCATGGAACACTGTTTTCAGCAAATGTGAACTGTCTTACAAAAAAAGAAACGTGAGGAATATATCTCATATTTTCATATGTTTTGAAAGTGTATATTCTACCATTTTCTTAGAGCTTCTTTTTAAGACAATTTTATTTATTCATTCATTTTATTTAATTTTGACTGTGCTGGGTCTTCGTCGCTGCTCGGGTTTTTCTCTGGTTGTGGTGAGCAGGGGCTACCCTCGAGTTGTGCTGTGCGGCTTCTCACTGCTGTGGGTTCTCTTGTTGCAGAGCACAGTCTCTAGGCTTCAGTAGCTGTGGCACATGGGTTCAGAAGTTGAGGCTCCCAGGCTCTAGAACACAGGTTCCACGGTTGTGGTGCACAAGCTTAGTTAGGGCATCTGATCTTAGTTGCCCCTTGGCATGTAAGATCCGCCCAGATCAAGGACTCCGGTCTCCTGCATAGGCAGGCGGACTTTTTCCCACTGAGCCAACAGGGAAGCCCTTCTTAGAGCTTCTTAATGTATAACATGCACTTGGTAAAGTCCCTGAGAAGGCAGGCAGAAGATAAAACTGTCAGATTTTGTGGAAGACAAGCATCACCAAAGATCGCTGAACTTTCTTCTAAGAACCCACATTAATTAGCACTCTCTGGAACAGCTTTCTGTTGCACATCAGTTTTGGGAACGAAGATACAGGAGAGACAACAGATAAATGCAAAGCCGTATTGCACAACCGATTGCGACCCATCGTGACAAAGGTGCAGAAGTGAAAAGCTGAGATCATTCATCTTCCAAAAAGACACCTGTGGCTGGCTTCAAGGAGGAAGGAATATCAAAGCAGGAGAGGGTCGGGTGGAGATGAAAGTGAGGACGTATCTGAATGCAGAGTCAAGAAAGTGCTGAGGAAGTTCTAGAGAGTAGCAAAAATCCCACTTTACACCTTCAGCTGCGGACTTGAGCCAGAAGGAGCTCTGGCTGGAGATTTGGGGACTAGCTTATCTTTTTTCCCCCAAGGGCAGGAAACATCCGGGGTTCATTTTTACATTTACAACACCTAGCGCAGAGCCTGGGGCGAAGTCAGGACTCAATAAATGTGCACTGGGTTGAGACCAGATCTAAGTGGATGTGAAAAGCCATGATAAGGAATCTGGACGTTATTTGGCAGACAATGAGGAGACGTCGAGGCTTGTTGCTTGGAGGAGTGACATGCTCTGAAGGGCACTTTAGGGAGATTGGTTTGGCAGCATGTGGGGGATGGAACCAAGGAGAGAGAAACTGGATGCAAGCATCAACCAAGAATTCAAGTACCATTTCAAGCAAGAAAAAACTGAACTCAGGGATGGGTTATAGGGCTGTAAGGATGGCAATGTGGCTGGATAAGCAGCTACAGAGGTAGAAAACTCATGCAACTTTCTATCATGATAATTAAATTGGGGGGAGAATGGATATGTATGCATAAGTATGACTGAGTCAGTCCCTTTGCTGTTCGCCTGAAACTATCACAACATTGTTAATTGGTTTATACCTCAATACAAAATAAAAAAGGTTTTAAAAAAGAAACAGAAAATGTTGATATAAATAAACTCATACTAAATTAAAGAAAAAAGAGGAAAAATGAATGAGGATTTACAGGTGATTTCACATTGTACAAAGGGAAAGAAATAGATCTAGAGGTTCAATTTCCCCCCCCAACCTGAGGAAACTGAAAAAATGATAGTGTCATGGGCAGATGAAAGCTAGACCAGACTGAGTTGGAAAGAAAGGTCAATATTGGCCTTGAGGCAAGTGAGTACTGCTGGAAAGGCATTGGAGGGCACACAACCAGAAAGCCCTTGGGGATGTGCAGTGGAAAACTGGAAGATACCTGAGAAGAGGAGACGCAGGTTTGGGATCCACCTGTATAGAGCTGAGAACTGAAGCTCTGTGAGTGTATGGAAGTATGGATTTAGAGACTAGGGAGAAAAAGGCAAGAAACGGTCTAAGACATATAACCCATGAGCATCCCTGCCCAGCACTGTCCACAGCTGCAGCCTGACCCAGCCTGTTCCTGCCTGCTCAAGAATGAAGAGTCTACCAGCAGTCACATCTCAGTCCAGTCCCTGAGTCGACCCTGTAGGACTGACTTGGCTCCTCCTGCAGGCGGAGTCTGGACATGACCTTGCTCTTTGTGGGAGGAGCCCCAGACACTCATCTGCCCATTCAATTGAATTCTTTTCCTACCTCAGTGGTTGTCTTAAGAATACAGCCTCTGGAATCAGACTGCTTGGATTTGAGTCTCAGCCGAACATACAAGAATGGCTTCCCAGGTGGTTTAGACAGTAAAGAACCTGCCTATACAATGCAGGAGACCCGGGTTTGATCCCTAGGTTGGGAAGATCCCCTGGAGAAGGAAATGGCTACAGTGTTTTTATGTTTTTTTATCTTCTGTCTTCTTTTCCATTTTTCTGCAAATTTGGAATAAATAAAGCATCTGTGTGATTGTGCTTGGTTATGAAGAGTAAAGGTAAAGCATTTAGAAAGTTCTTGACATAAAGTAAGAGCTCAATATATTTTGGCCACTTATTGCTATTTCTTTTTTCATGCCAGTCATCTGTGTACTGATGACTGAGCTTGTGCCTCCATTTCCTGACAATGATTAAAAATCTGCCCTGAAGCAGAATCTAAAGTACTTAGTTGAACGTGTGCTCAGAATCTCCTGAGTCGAGTTCTTGTTCCTCCTCCCTCTTCTCTCTCGACAGCACTGCACCATCATTGTCTGGGGACATCAGCTGCTACCCCTTTCCCATCACTCATTCATTTATTTATTGAATCATCTATTCAATTAATATTTATTGAGCATCCACTTTGTGCGAGATACTCTCCCCGCAGCCACCAGATAACACTACCTCATGTCTTCATCTCTCTGGATACTGTGAGGCTGTGACTTCCCCCTGCAGCCACGGAGACAGCAGGAAGAACTGGAAACCTGCCCTCCCAGGCATTTCTAGTACGTTTTGAGGCTGAGCCATCAAACTCCTCCAGCAAAGTAACCGTGCTTTCTTGTGTCTCCCCAGACTCGCAGAGCAAATGGTGGGCACAGGATTAAAAACCCAGTAAATTCATGCTGATGACTTGGTAAGATACACAAAAAAGATCAGCATGGCTTTTACTCCATGAGGCTAGTAGACACCCGTTCTCCCAGATCTGTTCACATCTGCCCTGATACCTCGTAAAACCTTCCCCCAGAGAGTCATTAACGAGGTGGTAACATGGATATCAGGGGCCCCCGGGGAGGCGTTGTGTTTGATGTTCTGGAAGAAGGAAACACAGAATTGCTCTTTGTGAAAGCATGGGGCTCCCTCTGAACCCCTTCCTGACAGTCGCTCTCTGCAAGCTCAGACGTGGAATCAGGGGAATACAATTATATGGGGGAAGCAGAGCTATGGAGTGTTGGGGTAGGGACTTTGGGGACTCAGAGCAAGAGTGAAAGAATAAAAACAGATACAAGAGCTCTGTGTGTGGCTAACATGAAATGACAAGTCAGATCCACAGCAACAGAACACTCCCTAGCCTGCGTTTCAGCGTATTGTTGTTTGTGTGTGCCTCCGCTTCGGGGTATACCTCCAAACTTCTGACCTACAATGAGGGACAGGAAGGAGCTGGACCATTCTCTTGCACTAAACATATCCATGCGGAACTGTACATGTGGGTCTTCCCTGGTGACTCCACGATAAAGAATCTACCAGCAAATGCTGGAGACCTGGGTTCGATCCCTGGGTTGGGAAGATCCCTGGAGAAGGAAATGGCAACCCACTCCAGTATTCTTGCCTGAGAAATCCCATGGACAGAGGAGCCTGGAGTTGCAAAAGAGTCAGACATGACAGAGTGACTAAACAACAACTCTACACAAGTTTTCTTTTCTGTTCTGCAGTACTTAGCATCAGGCCTGGTATGTGGCAGATGCTGAAAAAAATGCTGAATGAATGAATGCACAATGAATGAGTGAGCAATCGAAGAGTGGGGCCACTTAGCAGGAAGAAGAGAACTACCAACTCTCAGTGAGAACGTGAGAGTTTTCTGTCCATGACTCCTGACTGAGACAAAAGAATGCCTGGGAAGAGGCACTGGGAAACTCCATTCTAGAATGACCCTGGAGACTCCCACTTCCTGATGACTCTGCCTCCGGCCAGTCCTGGAAAGGTGACCTGCAGCCATGGATGGTAAGCCCCCAGTAGCACACTGCGATCCAGGGAAACCAGACCTCAAACTCCTCAGCCCAGGTATGGCCAGTCCTTCTGGGAGCCCTTCACCAACTCACACACACATACTCTGTGGTGCGAGGCAGCCGCGATTTGGAATGGAGAAGGCCGCTTCCTCCTACCCCCTGGAAACCATCTAAATCAGAACAACCAGATCAACTGGCATATCCACACGTGCCTTAGGGTTCTGCTGTCTGTATTAGAAGCCAAGCACTTCTTTACTCTCTAGAGACCAACCACAGTACAGTGGAAAGATCACTGATGCTGTGATATCAATAAGAAACAGTTTTTGAACATTTCTTTGCATAGGACACTTAAAAAAAATCTTTTCCATTCATTACCTCACTTGGTCTATTACCACCATCCAAGAAGCAAAGGCTGGTATGTTTCTCTTTTAACACATAGGGTCTAAGTCTCAGAGAGGTAAGTTAACTTGCCTGAGGTTCCGAGCAAGTCAGTGGCAGAGTTGGTACAATGTCCATCAGGGATCTTTCCGAACACACTCTTAAGCCTTGCATTCAATAATTAGAGCTGTGTTTATGTCTAACTTCGGGTCTAGTTATGGCTTTAGGCCTGTCCCATGCCTTACATGCATTGCAATCGTGCATGCAAAGTCTTCAGTAGTGTACTGTAGCCTGCCAGGCTCTTCTGTCCAGGGGATTCTCCAGGCAAGAGTACTGGAGTGGGTTGCCGTGCCCTCGTCCAGAGCATCATCCCAACCCAGGGATAAATCCTGTGTCTCCTGTACCTTCTGCATTGCAGGTGGATTCTTTACCACTGAGCCACTGGGTAAGCCCAATTTCTCATCTATAAAATGAGAAACAAAACTCTTGTGCCGTGCAGTCATAAGACTGGGGAGCCCTGTGTGCCTGGCGAGCAGTGTCAGACACAAAGAAGATTGCTTTTCTCTTCGCCATCTTGGTCATTAAGACAAACTCGTGGCGGCTGCTTCTGTCACAAGTTCTGCCAAGACTACCTCTCCCTGCATCGGTGCCTCCTTCCCCCTGGCCAAGGAAGGGCTGTTGGGAAGCTGTGGCCTTTCTCAGGATAAGGGAGAAAACAGCCTCAAGTGGGCCCAGGGCAAACTCATTCATAAAACAAACATTTATGGAGCTTCGGTGAGAAGACGGGCAGCGGCGGCAGCCCAGCGTCAGGGACTCCTCAGTTGGTTCATTAGAAGCTGGAGCCCCCCTGGAGGCTGGCAGGGAGCGGAGCTGGAGGGGGGAGCCGTGCAAAGGCCAGCTGGCTCTCTGCAACAAAGTCAACATCGCCCCAGATGTCTGCCCCGGGGTTGAGGCCATTAACTCCAGTTTACCTGCTCACTTCATTTTTCAAAATTAGCCACCAAAGCTTCCCGTGGAAACACTATGGGCAGCATTTCTCAGCAGGGGTAGAAAGAAAACAAGCTCTGTCTTTTCCACGCACTTGTTTGGAGTTTCCAAATGTCCCCCAGAGCCCCCAGAGCCTTTGGCAGGCGGGCTCCTGATTGCTCCCACACGCAAGTCTGTGTGAGCCTCACTTTTCTTTCCTCTCCCAGAGGGACCTCGGCGATCACTGGGCTGCCATCCTGTTCCTGTAGCTAGTTTTGGCCCGGGCACCCCAACCCCGAGCCCAGCCAGGCCCCGACTTTCTCATTTTCTTGCTTCTGCTCCTGGGGGGCATAATATTACAGTTTAAATTCCTGGACTCTCTTGGAGGGTTGCTTGGAGACAGGGTCTGAGCTTTCATCCACCTGATTTAATCTCTTCTCTCTCTCCCACCTTGCCCCCTGACCAGGCAGAGGGCAAAGGGGAGAGGTGAGGAGGTTAGATGCTTGTCTGCCGTGACATCTTTTCATCAGGTGGTACTGAGAGCGGGGCCAGACAGCAGCGATTGGGGTGTTGGTGGGCCTGTGACAGGTTGTCTGTCTCCTGGCTGCCTGTGCAGACCAGTGTGAGCTTTACTGGGAGAAATGGGGTGACAGAGGGCAGAGTGAATATATGTATGAAAGGAAAGAGGGACAAAAATATAAACCCCAAAATACAAGGCTCTGCAGGGAAAGCTGTCTGGTGCAAAGGGCATTTTTGCCCTGGAAAAAAGAATGTTTAACCTGCAAATCAATGACAATGCAACAACCTACGATATGCTTTCAAAAATGTCCCCCAAATGAAAAGGAATTGGAAATATTGTAAGAGAAAAGCCAAATGCAACCCAGGTGATGAGAGAATTCCCAGTCATGATTTAATGGTTTCTAGTTTTAATCTTCAGGGAGTCAAGGAAACGTGAATGATGCCAAAAGATTGGAAACTGGGCCAGTGGACTGTTTTTATTTACACGTAATTTAGTTATTCATCAAGTGTATTGTTAACTGTCTCCCAGCTGGAGTGAAAGCCCCACCAGGACTGAAACTTTTCTTTCATCTTCTCTGTTGATGTATCCCAGCACATAGAACCGTGTCTGCTTTCTAGTAGGTTCTGAATGATGTTTGTTGACTGATTTTTAAAAAAGGAGCAAGAGAAATGAGCTCACAGCTATCTCCATGCCTGGGTTCTTCTAGATTACAATATGTGGTCCATTGGATTGTGAGGGTCGCTGTGTGACTCAAGTCTCCACTCAGTTTCCGGACTTTTCTCATCGCTGTGTATATTTGTGTGTATGTAAAACATATTTTCTTGTCCTCATTAAAGAAGTGAATGAGAGATATTAGTATTCCGTCAACTCACCATCCTCACAATTTCAAGACCTCTTTCCTTCTGCATAATCTGTGGCTTTGGACTGGAGCTCCACTCAAGCTATTTCAGATAGGATAGTAATCCGCCTGGTAATGCAGGAGACACGGGAGATGTGGGTTCAATCTCTGGGTTGGGAAGATCCCTTGGAGAAAGGAACGGCAACCCACGCCAGTATTCTTGCCTGGGAAATCCCACACTCAGAGGGGCCTGGTGGGCTACAGTCCATGGGTTCACAAAGAGTTGAACACAACTGAGCGAATGAGCACGTGCACACACACACACACACACACACACACACACACGGTAAGCTAAAAAACATTCCAAAGGTATTGGATCCTGAGCCTTTCCTTAAGGTTACCTTGTAGGGAAAACGGTCTTTGCAAATTTGATTCAGTTATAGATCTTGATGTGGAGGAAATATTTGCTATCACACAGAAGATTCCTCAATTTATCAGATGTCTTTATAAGAGAGAAGTAGAGGAGATTTGATAAACACAGAGAAGGCAATGTGAAAATGGAGGTGGAGATCTGAATGATATGGCTTAAGCCAAGGAAGGCTAGAAACCAAGGAAAGTTGGAAGAGGCAGGGAACTGAGTGTCCGCCTAGAGCCTCTAGGGAAAGTGTGGCCCAGTTAACACCTTGATTTGGACCAATGAAATTGATATTGAACTTATAACCTCTGGAACTGTGAGGGAATACATTGCTGCTGTTTTAAGACACCCAGTTGGTAGTCATTTATTACAACAGCCCTAGGAAATGAATAGGGGGCGATGCTAACATGCACTTATCTCTTGGAGCAGAGGTTAGGGCTTGGTCTGGGAAAGGCTCATCAGGCCAGAAGAGAGTCTAGGGCAGAGGACAATGTGTAGTAAAATAAAGCCAGCCATGTGTAAGAGATAAGCTGGGAAATCTTTTTATAAATTTATTTTTAACTGAAGGATAATTACTTTACAGCACTGTGTTAGTTTCTGCCGTACATAAACATGAATCAGCCATAGGTATATACATATGTCCCTCCCTCCCTCTTGAACTTCTCTCCCACCTCCCACCTCATCCCACTGCTCTAGGTTGTCACAGAGCCCTGGTTTGAGTTCCCTGAGTCTTACAGCAAATTTCCATTGGCTGTCTGCTTTTCATAAATAGTGTGTATGTTTCCAAGCTACTCCCTCCATTTGTCCCACCCACTCCTTCCCCCTCCCATGTCCATAAGTCTGTTCTCTATGCCTGCATCTCCATTGATGTCCTGCAAATAGGTTCATCAGTACCATCTTTCTAGATTCCACATATGTGCATTAAAATATAATATTTGCTTTTCTCTTTCTTACTTCACTCTGTATAATAGGCTCTCGGTTCATTCACCTCATTAGCATGAACTCAAATGCGTTCTTTTTAAGGCTGAGCAATGTTTCATTGTGTGTATGAACCACAACTTCTTTATTCTTTCATCTGTAGATGGACATCCAGGTTGCTTCCATGTCCTAGCTATTGTAAATAGTGCTGTAGTGAACACTGGGGTACACATGTCATTTTCAGTTATGGTTCTCTCAGGGTGCATGCCAGGTAGTGGGATTGTTGGGTCATGTGGTAGTGTTATTCCTAGATTTTTTAAGGAATCTCTACACCATCTTCCATAGTGGTTGTATCAAATGACATTCCCGCCAGTAGTGCAAGAGGGTTCTCTTTTCTTCACACCCTCTCCAGCATTTATTGTTTGTAGATTTTTTGTTGATGGCCATTCTGATCAGTGTGAGGTGATACATCATTGTTACACTAGCAAATCTTAATGTCCTGACGCACCAGACATTTACATCTTGATCTTATGAAATCTTGTTGGCAGTAATGGAGAGGGTGAAGTCTCTATTTCAAGAGAAGAACTCAACTGATGGAGGCTTAGCCGTCTTTAAAGCATCATTTCTTTAGACCTCTTGGGTATCCACATCCAGATGTCAGATGGAGAGAGGGGAAGATTGCAAATGGGGGGTTTTACAGGTCAAGATTATCCATGGCATTTATTATTTCTACCTCCATCCCATAGTGTAGGGGTTCCCAACCCCCAGGCATGGGCTATAACCGATCTATGGCCTGTTAGGAACTGGCTGCACAGCAAGAAGTAAGCAGTGAGCAAGGAAGTGAAGTTTCACCTGTATTAACAGCCACTCCCCATTGCTCACAGTCTCTTGGTCATGGGAAAACTATCTTCCATGAAACCAGTTCCTGGTGCCAAAAAGGGTGGGGATCACTGCCATAGGGTGTAACTTAGCCATGTTATGCCAAGAAGGCCAGGAAATCTGCCTCCTGATTGGGTAGCCACATTTCAATAGCAGCTCTCTTTTGGAGAGAGAGCATGAATTCTTAGTGGACAGCAAGCTAAAAGAAAAACTAGGCAATATAACCCCAAATATCAACCATCTCGTTTTCATTTTAAAACTGACACAAAATATTATAAATTAAAACACAAAGTTTATACCAATTTTTAAGATAGATAAAAGGCTTATGTTTAGTATGTATTTTTTGTAAGACCTCTGATCAGGCTTATGTGTTCAATCCCCTCTGACATGCACTAATGGAAAGTAAACAAAAATTTTGGACTCAGAAAGAACACTATTAAAATTATAGCTCTGCTACTTACCTGTGTTACCTAGAAAAATTAGTTTGTTCTTCTGAACCTAGTTTCTTTGGAAATAGGCTAATTTCTTCAGGTAATCCAGACTTCAGGATACAAAGACAAAATGAAAAGAAGAAAGCTGCCTAACGTATTTATTCTACACCTGCAAGAGTGGGATGAACTAAGGTCACACTTGAAGTCTGATCAAATACAGCAGAGGGACCAAAGGAAACTGCAAGGGAAACTGCTTCCCTTCCTGATGAAGGGACCTCCCTTCCTCTGTGAAAGGAAGAAGCACTTGTAATCTGGTGAGCGCCACCTAGGGGAAGCACTGGAGAAGAGTCTGTGGTGCAGACAAAGGGATGAGATCATCATTCCTGTTCCTAAGCATTAACTTGAAGTCATATTCGTAAAAGAGATTCTGGGTATCATTTATGTGTTGTTTATCCTGCTATCTCAAGAGGATGTAAGCAGTTAATCATAAATTTGCATACCCATCTTCTATCCCAGTTCAACTCACGCATATGACGGAACAGAAGGAATTGTGGTGTGAGATGCATACACCCCAATGTTTGCTGCAGCACTGTTTACAATAGCCAAGACATGGAAGCAACTTAAATGTCCATCGACAGAGGGATGGATAAAGAATATGTGGTGCATATATTCAATGGAATATTACTCAGCCATTAAAAAGAATGAAATTATGCCATTTGCAGCAACATGGACGGGCCTAGAGAGTGTCATACTGAGTGCAGTAAGTCAGACAGAGAAGGAGAAATATCACATGACATCTCTTATATGTGGGATCTAAAAAGAAATGATATAAATGAACTTACAGAACAGAAGGAGACTCACAGGCTTGTAAAACTAACTTATGGTTGCTGAGGGGAAGGAATACTTAGGAGCTTTGGGAAGGTTGTGTATACACAGCTATATTTATAATGGATAGCCAACCAAGACCTATGGCATAGCACATGGAATTCTGCTCAATGTTATGCGCCAGCCTGGAGGGAGGGGGCCTGAGGGAGAATGGATACATGTATATGTACGGCTGAGTCCTTTTGCTGTTCACCTGAAACTACCACAACATTTTAAAATGGTTATATCCCAACACAAAATGTTTTGGGTGTTAAAAAACATAAAAAAATTAAAATAGATAAATAAAATTTAAAAATGAATAAAATGAAAATAAAAGAACAAAAGGTTTGTTCTCCATGGGGAGAACTGGAAGTATCTTGGGAGTCTGCTTTCTCTCTCCCTTAAATCACCCAGAAGGGGTGTATTCCTCCCATAGGGCTGCCAAGAAGGGTAGCAGAATGAGGAGGGAGCCTAAAACTTCATAAGGGAGAGTGAGTCAACACACACACACACACACACACACACACACACTAATAGCTCTAAAGATTGAAGATAATTTGATAGCCAGAATAAGTCTGTAAAGTAAAATTTTGTTAAATGTGGTTAAAGATTAAATGGCGTCATAGAAAACACAGTGAAAACGTGGTATACAACATAGGCGTATTTGTAAAAAGTACCAAATAATACTTCCAGAAAAGAGTAAAGAAAACATACACAAACAGAAAAATGCCTTAACAAACAAACGAAATACCAGCATAGATACAGCTGAAGAGAGAATCCACAAACAGGAAAATAGATCTGAAAGCAGCGGTGAAAGACGAGAAGATGATTGGTGCCTGATGTCAAGTTCAAACTGCAAAAAGTGACCAAACTGGTAAAACAGCAATCTCCCAGGAGGCCGAAGAGATGCACTGCACTAAGATAGAGGTGTGATTTGGAACACGATGCTCAGCGCTAGAGTGGTGAATGTGAGTGAGAGCTGGAGCTTAATTTATACGTTGTTGCTTAGTGATGGCATTTCCCATCCACAACCTTGGGTAACCATTTGCTTTTTTCCTCTACTACCACAGAATTACTTTGACTGGTATTGCTGTGAGAGATGGAAATCGTAATTGTGTATTCATTTAATTTTTCTTAAAACATAGGTCTATAAATTGTTTTAAAACAAAACCATAATAATAATGAGAGTATATTTTACATGCTTTCCGAACAGGTGTTCAGTAATGTCAGGCTTAGGATAAAATGTTTAAGACTGAGTAGAAACCCAGTAAAATCTGTAATATAATTATGGCTATAATTACAGTGGAAACTTCATAAATCTCTCCATCTCCCACTCCTACAGCTGGCGAGCTCTCTCACGGGGCTCCAGGTGGGTGGGGGAAAGCAGTAAAACACATTTATCTCCAGAAGCAAGTCCCAGAAGAGAAGGCAAGATACAGTTCTATTCCCTCCTGGTGGATATTTCCTTGTGTATAGAAAGGTTTATGTAAGAGGCAAGTTCTTGGTCACCAGATCTTCAAACAGACAGTTCCTGCTGAAAACTCTCAGAAGCCCCTCCTTTATCAGGGCTAATATTTCCAGCCCTCAAGCTGCATTGTTTGCCTTCATGCCTCAGAAGGCAGAAAAATCATAGCCAGAGCTTGAGCTGACAAATGGTAATAAAACTGAAGAACTCCCAAGCAGGATTTTGAGCTTGACCTCAGAGCTAGTGGTCAAGCTGGAGATGATATATTTTTAATGTAAATATTCCTGGTAACATGAGCTTGGGACTCATGCCAGCAAAGCTTCTGAGGGGCCTTTTCTCACCCTATGTCCTATGCATACCCTTCTCCATCTTACAGCCTTTTCCTCTGTTGAGGAGCAAGCGTTGTTTTATGATCCCTAGAGCAGTTACCGACCTGATGACTTTTCCAAAGCCAAGGCTGAAAGACCATAAAACAGGTTTCAGAGATTGAGTTGAAGCCCTTAGTATACAGTTTCTGCTCTAGATTTGACAAATATTTGTGAAAATTTGGTTCTAGCCTGTTGCTAAGCACTAGAAAAGGCCTATTTGCTTATGCACAATGTATTCTGAAATGAACTTGAGCTGGCTAAAAAAAAATGGCATATAAGAAAGGACATCAGATTTGTGTTCATAAGGATTCAGTCTTTGGAGAATTAAGTAAATATGTTAAACTTAAGAGTAACGTGGTTGTTATGATTGAATAATACGTTTGAGCTTCCTTGTGGTCAGGGTTAAAAGAAAGGCCTGTCCAAAAGGAGGAAATAGATTGATTCCTAGGGAGAAATAATAGATTCCATTTCATGCTATGTATTTTGTTTCATTTTAAAAGAAATATATTACACAAAAACTTCTAATGGGGACATTAATAAGTACAATAGAGAGTGCCCTTATAGCAAGTTTAAAATCAAAACAGAAAGGGCTTTTAAATGGTCATTTGGTAAAGCAGCTTTGATAAATACCAAGAGTAAAATCTTGAAACAATATTTGAGTAAAAAATGTCTTCTAAGGGATTGAGCTCACATGGACTATGTACGCAATTTCCAAGGGACAGTATCTTGTAAAATAAGAGTTTATTCAGTGATGGATTAAGAAGCTGCCTATTGGTTTACATTTCTTCAATAGTTTTTTCTTTCTCAGATACCCTTTCAAAAGAAATGCTGAGCGTATAATATGAACCCAAACTCTTGGTTTACAAAAGGTCTCATTTTCTTTCTATTTTTATTTCCCCTCTTCCTTCTCCTTTCCTCTTCATTATATCTAAGATTTATTGATTTCTTCTGTACATCAATTACTATACTTCATGGTTTGCATGCATTATTGGGATCACGCCTCACAACAAATCTTATGAAAGATATGACGCTCAGTCCCATTTATTGGATGCAAAAATTGAGGCAGTGAGAGATTAAGTAGCTTGTCAAAGGTCACAGAGCTAAAAAAAAAAAATCAGCACTGAGATTTTTACAATGATCAATTATCTATCACTTTCATAATATTCTGCAACAAGATGAATAATAATGAATGGGTCAAAATAGTAACCATTTATTATTAATGAGTATCAGGGAAGGCTACGTCCTTACTCTGGTCTTGCCTGGCTCACTGTGTTACTGCTGTCAACTGTGAGGTAGAGAGGTAGTTCTGCAAATTTTGGATGATGTCTCTCACATTTAGGGGGAAGAACTGGCTAGTGTCTGTGACGTGTGACAGACAAAGTCAAATGACCTTTACTTTCCTCTACATACCTCTCACATTTTTAGGGACATTAGAAGGTTAGAATAGCACATTCCCATGGCAAGGAAGAAATGTAAGAATGAAAAGGCCCAGGTAGGCAAGAGTGTCAGAAAAACATGCATGTGCTTTTCAAGACACTGCAGTATCATGTTCGCAAATAACTCAGTGGCCCAGGAAACCACATGGTTGAACCCCAGAGTTGGAGTGGGAAGGGACTATCGAGCAAAGGACAAAGGATGTGGATACAGGCAGGCTGTCATGCAATCAAAGCACTTTAGGGAGATTCCAGTGTTCCAGCTTTAACAACTTTGCGTATTGCCCATTGAAATGAACAAGTCTCTGAATCTCGAGATTGCTGCAATAACCATAGTCCAATGGCCTTCCAGCTGAAATATGTTGCCACTCTCTATCCAGATAGGGATATAGGAAGTTAAAAAAAATTTTTTTTTCAAGAACCAGAAAGTGAAACAGCTTAGAGATGAAGACACATGGTGGGATACTTAAATCCTAATTTATTGTTTGAGGTAAAAGAGTAATAGTATCTTTAATACAAATAATCCCCACATCTTGGAGGCTTAAACTAATGGCATTTATTTCTTACCCACCCAAAAGCCAAGTGGGTATTTGGAAGGTAGTTGTCCATCCAGTTTTAAGGCCTCAAAGTTCTATACTAGGAACAAATTTGAATCGATTGTAGTGAGGTGGATGAACCCAGAACCTGTTATATAAAGGGAAGTAAGTCAGAAAGAGAAAAACAGATATCATATATTAATGCATTTATATGGAGTCTGGAAAAATGGTATAGATGAACCTATTTGCAGGGCAGGAATAGAGAGGCAGACATAGAGAATGGACAGATGGACATAGTGGGGGAAAGGAAGGGTGGGATGAATGGGAGAGTAGCATCGACATTGGAGAAGGCAAGGGCAGCGCATTCCAGGACTCTTGCCTGGAAAATCCCATGGACGGAGGAGCCTGGTAGGCTAGAGTCCATGGGGTCGCTAAGAGTCGGATACGACTGAGCGCCTTCACTTTCACTTTTCATGTGCAAAATAAATAACTAGCATCAGGAAGCTGCTATATAACACAGCTGGCATTTTGTGAGAATCTAGAAGGATGGAATAGGGGGAACAGCATGGGGGAGGAGGGAAAGGAGGCACAAGAGGGAGAGGTATATGTATTTATATATAATTATGACTGATTCATGTTGATGTAGGGCAGAGACAACCACAGCATCGTAAAGCAATTATCCTCCAATTAAAAATAAATAAATAAAGAGAGAAACTGGATGTGGGAGTGTGGACAACTTTCTGAGAAATGTTAAAAGCGGGCACACAGTAAAAACATAAAAGGAGAGCAAAATCAAAGGGAATTTTTTCTTAAGAATGGAGAGTGTTGAGCAAATGACATTCTGGAAGGATCTTCACTCCAGAGAGTGAATAGTTATTGAAAAATCAGAAATGAATGATATCCAGGGCACAGGTGAAGCAACTGCCTCGGGTAGAAATATAGAAGCTCTTAGAATTGCTTTCAATCTTGGTTTGATAGAATTATCAACATTGATTGCACACCAATGAGTGGACAATTGTATAGTGCTTTCTTTCTTTTTTTTTTTTTCATGAGTGATACTGAGCTCTGCTTTGAGGTACCAGGTGGCAAAAGGAGGGTAGAACACCTCATAATTTCTTTCCCATTCTCCTCCTGATAAAACTTTTTTTTTGTTACTTACTAATAGTCAAGTGATTTATAATGAACACATTTTACTCTTTGAGTAAAATAATAATATTTCTGGGGAAAATATATATTCCAAACAAGGTGCTCTTCTTTGGCTTGGGCTTATGTTTTCTCATTCATTTGCTGAAAGTCAGTGACATCAAGGACTTCCTTGGTGGCTGGGAAAGTAAAGAATCTTCCTGCAATGCAGGAGATCCGAGTCTGATACCCTGGGTTGGGAAGATCCCCTGCACAAGGAAATGGCAACCCCCTCCAATATTCTTGCCTGGAGAATTCCAGGGACAGAGGAGGCTGGTGGGCTAAAGTCCATGGGGTCGCAAAGAGCTGGACACAACTGAGTGACTAAGACAATAACCTCAGAGGGTCCTTGAGAATAGTTTGATTACCTGCTCAAAAATGTCATTGTTCTGAATTCTCTAGGAGACATTTCAAATATCATTTCTTATACGTCTTGGGATGTAAGTTTAAGGAAAACTAGAAAATATGAAAGGCATGAGCACAAAGAAGAAAACATTTATGCTGCTTATAGGAATAAAACACAAGAACATGCTCAATTGCTTGAGATCTCTCACCAGATCACTTCTCACTTCATGATAAAATCAGTTGCCATCATCTCTTGCCCTGGTCCTAAACAGCTCTTTAATTGTTATTATTTCAGACAGCAAAAACTCACTTCGTCGTGGATAAGATTGTAGTTAAGTCCAAAGTGGATCACCGAAAATATATTCATTTTTCTGTGCCTATACCCACATATGTATACACACAGAGGCTCCATTGTTAAACTTGACTAATCCTATTGTTACTAAAAATAACAAGAAACAAAGATTTAAGGGTGATTTGTTTTTAGTACTGATCCATATGCTTCATTCCACGTAAACTACGGAAAATTTGCTAATTTCATATCGCAAATTCTTCTGGGTAATGGGAGCAGTAAAATTCTTCCATGTTTAGGTTCAATTATTGGTGAAAGCAGAACCTGCTCTAAGTGATTATTATGTATAAACACTCTTCTTTCTTGGGTTGCTGTCGTCAGTCTATCTCAATTTCACAGCTTCTTTTAGGAGGGTCATGCTTGCAGTCTTCATAAGAGTGCAGGTAAACAGGGGCAGCTACTTATAGCAGAGAGGAGTCTTAGTCTGTCTTACAAAAGGACATCTGTGTTGGGCTCCCCTCCCCTCTTGCATGCCTATAAGCCTGACACTGAAGGCTGATGGAGTGTGATGCTCAGAGGAAGCCTGGTGAAGCCCTTCTTATTTAAACTACCTGCCTTTGAGCAACCTAAAGTCAGGGATCAGAAGAAAAAAAAATTCTCAAAAAGTTGAGAAAGAAGACTGGAAAGAAAGTTGTGTACAGGTATGCTAAGTACTCACGTATGTGAACACAAGTGGGATGTGACTTAGACATGAATAGCAGTGTGATTGGCAAATGGCAAAAATTCCTACCTCAGGGCTTCCCTGCCTTCAGTTTGCTCTGAGAGACCCACAGATCTGTGAACTCACCAAAATACAAACTTCTTAGAATGTCTTAAATCCCAGTGTCTTCTAGGAGCCTGGCACTTAGTAGGTGCTCAGCAGGGGGCAGTATGACACAGTGGTTCAGAGCCTGGACGGTAAGCCCTCCCTGGGCCTCCTCTTTCTCACCTGTAACATGGGGATGATCAATCTTTTCACGGAGTCCTGCAGAGATTAACTTAAGTAATAGATGGTTAGCCTTGGCACAGAATAAATAGTCAATAAATGGTAGTTTCTTGCTTATTTAAAGATTATTATTATAAAATACCACCCCCTTCCAACCTAGAACTTTCATCCAAAGCCCAAACCTGCATGTCTTTGGGAGGTCAAGGAAGGCTTCCAACTCAAAATGTCCAAAATACATCTCATGACCACCCCGCCCTCTCAATCTGGTATTGGCCCAGCCCTCTCTGGTTTAGTCAAGAGAACAGCATCCAGGAAATTTTGCAAACTACTCATTATCCTTAACACCCTCCTCTCCCTGCTTTTGCCCACCAAGCTAATCTGAGTTCTTCCAGTGTTCTTATCTGCCTATCTCTCGAAATATCCCACCTCTTATCATTGCTCCCACCACCTTCAAAGTCTGAGCACCATGCTCCCTGCCTTGGGAGAATGCAATGCAACCCTGTCTGGTCTGCTCCTCACATCCTTACTTCTGATCTCCCTTCTGATCTGTTCTCTACATCAGTAGAAGGACCATTCTCTTAGGAACACACCTATGGCCTCACCATCCCCCTGCTTGAAACCCTCCATTGCTTCCCAGTGCTCTTAGAAGGAAGAACAAACACCCCCACGACCACTCCAGCCTCAGTTTTTCCGTCCTTCTTCCCCTTCCTCCCTTTTCTGGGCTCTACTCACTCCAGCTTGTTTCAGTTCCTCACAGAGCACTGATCCTGCTGCAACCCGGGTCACAGGACTTAACACCAGCTGGGCTCCCCCTCCTCATCACACCCGCCTCGGCTTGGTTAACAGTACGCACCCTTTCATGTGTTGCTTCTTCAGTGAAAACTTTCTGAACAAATCCTCCATCCCCTTTTCTGCATTCTCATAGCACTGTAGCTCTCTTCTATGAGCATTTATCACTGTTAGGACAGAAGATAAATCTTTGTGGTTATTTGATTCATATCCATTTCCCTTCAAGGTATAAGCCCCATAAAGGCCAGGGATGAGAGGTGGTGACAGGACTCAATTTCGTTCATCTTTGGATTCTTATTCTCTTGCATAAGGATAGATGCTCTGAGTGTGTGTGTGCGAGTGTGTGTGTGTGTGTGCATGTAAGCATAACAGCTGCCTCTTACACCCCAAGATTCACCTCAGTTTTTTTATTCACTGACTTACTTCTGTCTTCTCCAGCTGTTGGAAAACCAGTTTAATCAGGGATTTCATTATGCTTTACAGGATTCCCAGGTACAGCTTGTGGCAAAGAACCCACCTGCCAATGCAGGAGACATAAGAGGCACGGATTCGATCCCTGGGTCGAGAAGATCACCCTGGGCATGACAATTCACTCCGGTATTCTTGCCTGGAGAATTCCATGGACAGAGGAGTCTGGCGGGCTACAGTCCGTAAGGTGGCAAAGAGTCGAACATGACTAAAGTGACTTAACACACACTGATCCACACACTAGGCTTTAATGACAATGTAAAGCCAAACGATAATTGGGACAAACTAGCCCCTGCCTTTGCTTTGGAGATTTCTGTTGTTGTTGTTCAGGGAATGCCTTTAGCACAGATTATCTGAGGCCAATCTGATTCCAGGTTCCACAGTCACTGACTCCCTAAAGATGACAGAACCCTAGCGTGGAAAAGCAGAGGAAGGTGACATCAACCATTGAGAGAAGCTGGAATAGCCATCAGCTCTTTCTGTGTCTAGAATAGGCAACTGGTCTCACAATCCCCATTAAGATAAATAATCACGTGCTACGTCCACACAGGGCCCAGGATCCAAACCAGAAAATGACTTGTATGCTAAACTAGTGCTGCAGGTTGGCGGAAAGGTGGAGAGACGCTGATAGTTTAGAGGGGTTTGAGTTGAGGGATGTTGAGAACTTATCTAGGCATCAACCCACTTGTGTGGGTGGCCGGTTGCAAGTTGCTTCTGGAAAATTTCACATACCTTGGGTAAGGATTCATCTTAATAGAGAACAATGCTGGGACTTCCTTAGTGGTACAGCGGTTAAGACTGACCTTCTACCGTAGGGGGCAGGGGTTTGACCCATGATAGGTAACTAAGATCCCTCATGGCAGGGGGAAAAAAAGAAAAAAGAGGACTGCTTCCTAAACCTAATGTGCACACCGATCCCTGGGGATTTTGTTCACTTTTGGATTTGGTGGCTCTAAGATAAGACCAGTGATTTTGAGGTTCTAATAGGTTCCCTGATGGTCTGAGGACTGTAGTTTTGAGCAGCAAGTATGTAGAGTTTTTACCAGTCTTGGAGCAGTTCCTTCAGTGATCCATATGGGCCAGAAGGTTCCAATGCGTATAAGTCATAACCCAGGCTGGCAAGTTTTCTGTCATCTCTTCTAATGGCTCTGCCCACTAGGGACCCATGTCTCTGCTGCTGCTGCTAAGTTGCTTCAGTCATGTCTGACTCTGTGCGACCCCATAGACAGCAGCCCACCAGGCTCCCCTGTCCCTGGGATTCTCCAGGCAAGAACACTGGAGTGGGTTGCTATTTCCTTCTCCAATGCATGAAAGTGAAAAGTAAAAGTGAAGTCACCGAGTCGTGTCCAACTCTCAGCAACCCCATGGACTGCAGGCTACCAGGCTCCTCCATCCATGGGATTTTCCAGGCAAGAGTACTGGAGTGGGGTGCCATTGCCTCCTCCGATGTCTCCTCTAATGCTCTGTAAATATAATTCCTAACTTTAAAAAGCAAACTGGGTCACCATCAACCAGAAATGTACCCAGGTTAGATAAGGGCTTCCTGATAGATGTCTTGGACCTTGGGTTATACCTATAGCCAAGATAAGGCTCTTTCATACCTGCTGAAAGGTTGAAACAATGTGGATAGATGGGGATGGGTAAGAATAGAAGATTCTTATTAAAGTGAGCTGTCTAGCACAGGAAGCTCAGTTCAGTGCTCTGTCATGACCTAGATGGGTGAGATGGGGGTTGGAGAGAGGGAGATCCAAGAAGAAGGGGATATATGTATACATAGCTTATTCATTTTGTTGTACAGTGGAAACTAACACAACATTGTAAAGTAATTATACTGCAATAAAAATAAAATAAAATGATTGAAATAGTAAATAAATAAGCAAATGAATAAATGAACTGAGCTATCCAGAATACCAAACAAGCATTCTGTTCTCTCCACGTGTCTTCTTCATTTAAATATTATTATCGTAGCTTTTAAGAAAGGAATTTTTGTTGTATCTCCATTTTATAGACGTGGAAACTGAGGCTTGAGGATATTAAGGAATTTTCCCCAGTTGTGCAGCTGGTAACTGAGGGAGCCCAAATTTTAACTCATGAAGACCCACATTAAATCTATTATTCTTAACTTCACTGCACATTAGAATTTCTTGAGACGCTTTCAGAAAATATCAATTTCTTAACACTCAAAAATTTGTATTTCACTGCTTTTATTTAAAAAAAAAAGCTGTCTAGTGAATTTAATAGTGGACTAAGTATGATTTTCTAGGGTCTTAGTTACTAGGATTTACTCCCCCCAGAAAGTAATTCAGCGTTCAAGACAAAAAACAAGGAAGACTTGATGGAGTATTTTGCGGATGCTGCATTTTGGGTCAAACAGTGCCTGATCTTAAACCAAAGCCCACTGTACACTTTCATTACACCTGCAGTACAGTCTCCAGCCTTGATTTGCTGGGATTCAACGTGATGAGAGCTACTGAACAGATGTGCCAGGAAACTCTACCCCAATACTTTACATACAGTGCTTCTTGCAATCTTTCAAGAGTGCCCTAAGGTAGATACTTAGGAATAATCTCCATTATACAGATGGGAAAACTAAGATTCTGAGAGGTTAAGTGCTTTGCTATGATATAGATGGAGCTCAAACTTAAACACTCAGGCATGTTGATCTTGGTCCATGGGGCAACCCACTTTGCTACTGTCTGTTACTTCCTGGGCTGTGTGTGTTTCTCACAGGCTAGAATGAGGCTGGTTCACTCCTTGGCACAATGTGAGAGCAGACAGGAGCTGAAAAAGATGAATTTTGCCAAGGAAGGAGCCCACATGAGGGAACAGGGCTTGATGTGGGGAATTTGGGGAAATGGATTTCTGCTTAAAACCAAGAATGAGTTTTTTTATCTGGAAGCAACATCCTGCCAATGGTTACTTCGGGCAGGAACGAATCCCTCCATCACCAGGATCAAATATTTCCTGGGTACCTTCATGCTGATGATGTTGTTAAAGGGGCTCAGGGAGCAAATGTGGAGATGGTATGGGTGACATGTGAGGTATCCCTTAGTGGCTGTGATCTTGTGATCTGACTTTAGTCCCCAAACACTCAACCAGCAAGCGAGGACCTGATCATTTACAGTTACACAGTGAGATGTTTCCAGGAATGATTTCCCTGTAGCATTTTAATAAGTACTCTATAAATAATAATTTATCGGAGTTGCCTACTATGTTAGAAAAAGAATATATTAAAGAAGCCTGGCTAATTGAAGCTGGCAGTTCAGTTCCTTGAATCGAAACCAATCGGTTTATCTACATGACTCTAAAGATTTGGGTACAAAATGGCTCATTATATTCCGACATCCTAATACCTAAATATCCAGATGTTTCACAATATATTGACATGGCCTTCCAGGAAACCTATGTGCAACACTGCACTGAAAACATTCTAAGACAATTAAAAATAAATTGGATCAGAAAGAGCCTGTACACTTCTTTGGCTGGGAGCTGAAGGAACTTGAAAGATGCTGAAACCTGTGAGATTCAAGTCAGCAAGATTGCTGGTTCTAACTTGTATGACCACACAGCTTGAGTTACCAGCGACTGTCCAATTATATCTGTGGTCCTGGTGTAATGGTTAACAGAGCAACATTTCCCCTCCCCAAAGTGTCCGGGTGTGGACAATAAATTACATAGTCAGTATTATCATCCAAGTTATTCCACAGGAAGAGAGACGGGATGGGGCACCGTTTAATAAGGCAAAACAGGCAGTGAGAAAGATCTAGTTTCAGGTCTACCCAGGTGGCTCAGTGGTAAAGAATGTGCCTGCCAATGCAGGAGACATGGGTTCGATCCCTGGGTCAGGAAGATCCCCTGGAGTAGGAAATGACAACACATTCCAATATTGCATGGGATATTTCCATGGGGGATCCTATGGACAGAGGAGCCTGGCAGGCTACAGTCCATGGAGGCCACAAAGAGTCAGACACGACTTGGCAACTAAACAACAGTTTCAGGTAGTGAGGGGATATAAACCAGGAGGCGGGATGGAGGCTCAAGAAAGAGCAACTTCTCATCATTCCTCAAGCATTCTGTACCCTTGTGTGACTCAGTAATTTCATCCAGTTTCTTCCTTCAGCTCAACTTTTTCATGTGTGTATGGGCATATGAAGACTCTAAAACCTATGGTCTTCCTTTTTTTTGCCTTTAATGTTTGTTTGTTTTTCCCAAGTTGTATTATCGTATGGTGGTTAAGGAGAAAGACAGTAGGATGAGACATAAAATATACAAAAACCTCTGAAGATCTTGACTTCAGTCGGAGAAAATGAGTGTGAATCAGGCAATTCAGTCTTTCTAATCCTTCGGGAGTTGGTGATGGACAGGGAGGCCTGGTGTGCTGCGATTCATGGGGTCACAAAGAGTCGGACACGACTGAGCGACTGAACTGAACTGAATCCTTCCTCAGGATTTTATCATAAGAACTAACATTTTGAGCATTTGGATAAGTTAATCACACACATATATTTTTTTCAAGTCTTTTATGAATGTGTTACAATATTGCTTCTGTTTTCTGTTTTGGTTACTGAGCCTTGAGGCCTGTGAGATATTAGTTTTCCGACCAAGGACCCCACAACTCCTGCATTGAAAAGCGAAGTCTCAATCACCACCCAGCCAGGGATGTCCCGATCACACATATTACTTTTGAGTCACGTAAGTCCTTTAGGATAGATGTTCTCACTCTCTCCATTTTATGGCTGAAGAAAATGACACTGGAAGAGATGAAACAACTTGTCCAAGATTCCGCGTCAAGCAGGTGATACTGTCGAGACTCTAACCCAGGAAGTCTGAGCCATGCTCTTCCTGAGTAATACTATATTTTGAGGAGATCATTGTGCACTGTTCATAAACAAATGTTTACTGAGTTGAATGGATCAGGGGAAAAGGATGGGAGACACCCCCTGCTGGCCTGAAACTTGCAGTGTTCAGGGTGGGATGTCACAAGTCCAATAGGCAGAGGTGTGAGGTTGAATACGGAAGTGATCTGAGAGGTACCTGTACCTGTGAAGAGATGTGTGCCCACTCAAGGAAACTGTCAGTGGCTTCTGGAGAAGGGAGATTTGGAGTTGGTTTTGAGGGATGAGAAAATATTAAAGAGATAGAAATGATAAGAAGATTATGCCTGAGAGAGGGAACAGCTTAGCAAATGGTGTTGGTGAGGAATAAGTGGTGAGTCTGGGTTCTCAGTTAACTGATTTGGGCTGGACCTCCGTAAAGTTCAAATGAATTATTTGAACTTTAAGTCCTTATTATGAATTATGGACTCCCCACCATGACTTTTGATCCTTCTTTCCCTGTATTTTACTCTCCAGCTGCAGCTTTTTTATATACATTCTAGTTCTATCTCCCATATAGCTCTTTCAACTCAACAATACCACTCATGATTTTTTTCACACTGGAATACCCTCTTTATGGATGCTTTCTTCATCTAGTTCACTGTTGTGGACCTCAAATTTGCTCCTTCAAGAAAGTCTTCCCTGATATCCTGGGTTGGGTAATTTCTGTCTACTGCACACTTCAGTAGTTCCCTAGTACGTATCCACTGCTATGCACAGTGATTAGGACAGAGCTAGAGCTCACAAACAAAAGTAAACAAAATCAAATCAACTGGAAAGAGATGTGTAGATTGAAGACATGCAATTTTGAGGCAGGGGTCAAATTCAAGGACTGTTTCTACATTGGTTCTGGTAAGTACTAGGGAAGTGTCTGAGAGAATAGCAAGGCGGGGGCAGGGGTACAAGGAAGAAGAATTGCTGAGACATCATCTTGGCAGGTGGACAGGAATCTTCCAAACAATTTAGAAGAGAGACTTAGAATTTCAGACTGCAAAGGATGGGAGGAACTTGGAGGCTATCTAATCCAGTAGGTCCCTTCCCTGTGCTCCTCAAACTTTCCTTGCAAGTATTTAGCTATTTCTTCATCTCCTGTTGTTGGAAAACCTATGCTAGAGATTGCCATCACTCAGTCAGTCATCAAAAGAGCGTGTGTAATGTACTGTGTCCAACTATTATTGGCAGAGCCTGGGATGAGCAAGACTCCTTTCCTATCCTAGAAAAGATGAGCAGTTAGTGGAGGAGATAGATGTTTGAAATAGAGGATAAAGCCTCTTTGAATACTGAGTCTCCTTTTCTCATTGGCTTCTGACAGTAGAGTCGAAGAGTCTGCCTCTTTTTTTTTTTTCTGCCACTTTATTTTTTTAATTGAAGGATATTTGTTTTACAGAATTTTGTGGTTTTCTATCATATATCAAGCTTCAGCCATAGGTACCCCCAGGTCCCCTCCTTCCCAAACCTCCCTCCCATCTCCCTCCCCATCCCACCTTTCTAGATTGTCACAGAGCCCCTGTTTGAGTTTCCTGCGTCATAGAGAAAATTCCCATTGGCTATCTATTCTACATATGGTAATGTAAATTTCCGTGTTACTCTCTCCATACATCTCCACCCTCTCCCTCCCCTCCTCCCCTTGTGTCCATAGGTCTGTTCTCTGTGTCTGTTTCTCCACTGCTGCCCTGCAAATAAATTCATCATCTTTCTAGATTCCATATTTATGCATCAGTATACGATATTCATCTTTCTCTTTCTGACTTACTTCACTCTGTATAATAGGCTCTAGGTTTGTCCACTTCATTAGAACTGACTCAAATATGTTCCTTTTTATAAGCATCAGCCTCGTTTTATGAGAAAATATCTAATATGGCTCCTCCCAAATTTGCCTACATGTTCTTCTGATGTGAGGCAATTGTAAAATTGTAGCTTGTTCTTTCCAGTATACTTCGTTGTTGCCTCCTTTAGACACGTGTTTGGTATTCTCGGACCCAATTTGGGGTTCAGCGTTCTGCCACATCATCAACAAGGCAATTCTCCCGACACCAGGCAGGTGTCCTGTAATTCAATTCCGACACTGTTGTTCTGTCACTTAGTCGTGTCTGACTCTGTGACCCCATGGACTGCAGCACACCAGGCTTCCCTGTCCTTCACTATCTCCTGGAGTTTGCTCAGACAGGTCCATTGAGTTGATGAGGCTATCCAACCATCTCCTCCTGTAGCTTCCTTCTCCTCCTGCCCTCAATCTTTCCCAGCATCAGGGTCTTTCCCAACGAGTCGGCTCTTCTGACGCTATCTACCAGAAATGCCATCAGATGCCCCGGACTAAGGACTCAGTCCATAAAACTGCACCCTGCCTGCATCACACTTGTCAGATCCCAGTCACAAGGCAGGTAGTTACATGTGTGCTTCTAATCAATTGGCTATTGCCAAATTCAGACTTAAATAAAAAAAGTAGGGAAAACCACTAGACCATTCAGGTATGACCTAAATCAAATCCCTTATGATTATACAGTGGAAGTGAGAAATAGGTTTAAGGGACTAGGTCTGATAGAGTGAGTGCCTGATGAACTATGGACGGAGATTCCTGACATTGTACAGGAGACAGGGATCAAGACCATCCATATGGAAAAGAAATGCAAAAAAGCAAAATGGCTGTCTGGGGAGGCCTTACAAATAGCTGTGAAAAGAAGAAGAGCGAAAAGCAAAGGAGCAAAGGAAAGATATAAGCATCTGAATGCAGAGTTCCAAAGAATAGCAAGGAGAGATAAGAAAGGCTTCTTCAACGATCAATGCAAAGAAATAGAAGAAAACAACAGAATGGGAAAGACTAGAGATCTCTTCAAGAAAATTAGAGATACCAAGGGAACATTTCATGCAAAGATGGGCTCAGTAAAGGACAGAAATGGTATGGACCTAACAAAAGCAGAGGACACTAATAAAAGGTGGCAAGAATACACAGAACTGTACAAAAAAGAGCTTCATGACCAAGATAATCACGATGGTGTGATCATTCACCTAGAGCCAGACATCCTGGAATGTGAAGTCAAGTGGGCCTTAGAAAGCATCACTACGAACAAAGTTAGTGGAGCTGATGGAATTCCAGTTAAGCTGTTTCAAATCCTGAAAGATGATGCTGTGAAAGTGCTGCACTCAATATGCCAGCAAATTTGGAAAACTCAGCAGTGGCCACAGGACTGGGAAAGGTCAGTTTTCATTCCAATTCCAAAGAAAGACAATGCCAAAGAATGCTCAAACTACCACACAGTTGTACTCATCTCACACGCTAGTAAAGTAATGCTCAAAATTCTCCAAGCCAGGCTTCAGTAATACGTGGACTGTGAACTTCCAGATGTTCAAGCTGGTTTTAGAAAAGGCAGAGGAACCAGAGATCAAATTGCCAACATCCGCTGGATCATGGAGAAAGCAAGAGAGTTCCAGAAAAACATCTATTTCTGCTTTATTGACTATGCCAAAGCCTTTGACTGTGTGGATTACAAGAAACTGAGGAAAATTCTGAAAGAGATGAGAAGACCAGATGACCTGACCTGCCTCTTGAGAAACCTGTATGCAGGTCAGGAAGCAACAGTTAGAACTGGACATGGAACAACAGACTGGTTTCAAATAGGAAAAGGAGTACGTCAAGGTTGTATATCGTCACCCTGCTTATTTAATTTCTATGCAGAGTACATCATGAGAAACGCTGGGGTGGAAGAAACACAAGCTGTAATTAAGATTGCCGGGAGAAATATTAATAACCTTGGATATGCAGATGAGACCACCCTTATGGCAGAAAGTGAAGAGGAACTAAAAAACCTCTTGATGAAAGTGAAAGAGGAGTGTGAAAAATTTGGCTTAAAGCTCAACATTCAGAAAACTAAGATCATGGCATCTGGTCCCATCACTTCATCAGAAATAGATGGGGAAACAGTGGAAACAGTGTCAGACTTTATTTTTTTGGGCTCCAAAATCACTGCAGATGGTGATTGCAGCCATGAAATTGAAAGACACTTACTTCTTGGAAGAAAAGTTATGACCAACCTAGATAGCATATTGAAAAGCAGAGACATTACTTTGCCAACAAAGGTCCATCTAGTCAAGGCTATGTTTTTTCCAGTGATCATGTATGGATGAGAGAGTTGGACTGTGAAGAAAGCTGAGCGCCAAAGAATGGATGCTTTTGAACTATGGTGTTGGAGAAGACTCTTGAAGAGTCCCTTGGACTGCAAAGAGATCCAACCAGTCCATCCTAAAGGAGGTCAGCCCTGGGTATTCTTGGAAGGAATGATGCTAAAGCTGAAACTCCAGTACTTTGGCCACATTGTGCGAAGAGTTGACTCATTGGAAAAGACTCTGATGCTGGGAGGGATTGGGGGCAGGAGGAGAAGGGGACGACCGAGGATGAGATGGCTGGATGGCATCACCGACTCAATGGACGTGAGTTTGAGTGAAATCTGGGAGTTGGTGATGGACAGGGAGGCCTGGCGTGCTGCGATTCATGGGGTCGCAAAGAGTCAGACACAACTGAGTGACTGAACTGATCTGAATCAATTGACTATAAATCAGAGGTTCCTTGGGTTTATCTGCTAAAGCAGATCACAGGACTCAGGTAACATTTCACTTACTACATCACTGATTTATCCTAAAAGGACATAATACAGGAATAGCCAAATGGAAGAGATGCATAGGGCAAAGTATGGAGAAAAGCAGAGGAGATTCCATACCTTCTCCAGACACAGGGCTCTCCCAGTGCCTACACATATTCACCTGCCCAGAAGCTCTGTGAACCTCACCCTTTTAGGTTACACGACTGAGCGACTGAACTGAACTGAACTGAACTGATGGAGGTTTCATTACATGGGCACACTTGATTAAATCACTGGCCATTGGTGATCAATTCAACCTCCAGTCCATCTCTCCAAAGTCAGGGTGGTGGTACTAAAAGTTCCAACCCTCTAATCACAGGGCTGGTTCTCCTGGCAACCAGCCTCCATCCTTGGGTGGGGTCCAAAAGTTGCTTTGCATAATAAGAGACACCTTGATAGCTCTCAACTTTCAGGAAATTCCTAGGGTTTGAGAAGTTCTGTTCCAGGAATTAGGTCAAAGACCAAATGTATATTTCTTATTATAGTATCATGTATTTGTTGAAGTGGTGGTCATGCAGGGAGTGTGTAATAAACAGATGCAATGGGAAATTCAGTAAGAACATATAGAACCATTCATGTTTCTCAGTTATAAGTTAAAAGGCGAAACTTTTGGGAACTGGATTTTCTTAACTTTGGGGCAAGTGTGATGTAATAATCCTTCAATCCTTCTTACTTTAGAAATGAAGAGGAATGAGTGGTTTGTTCAGTTCTTGATATAAAAAAGTCAACTTTAAAGCAATATTTTATTAGAACCATAAGTTTTGTTTGAGAAATTTGAAAACCCGGAGTTTATTTTCCTTTGGTATTGCTACAGAGCATCAATAAGAATTGAGTTTTTTTTTTCTTCTTGTATTTGTACCCACTTATTAAACACATATGTGAGCTAGATTCCTTGCATAGGTGCAAAAGGGATTAGAAGAAGGGGAAAAGGGTGCAGTTTGGTCCATTGACCTGTTTCCCTGCCCTCAGGACTCTTTCACACAGCTGTGAGAAAAAGGAGGAGGAGGAAGGAGGTAATTTTGCAGTTCATATCCAGATGTTCATTTCAAACACACCCTGAACAACTTTTGCATGGTTTATTTCATTTTCTGAAGCCATTTTTCACAAGCCTGTTTTCTCAGCTGGAAAACTTCTGATGTAGTCGTTTCAAACAAATATTGCATTTGGCATCACGCACACACACACACACACAAAGAACTTTTGAGACATTCAAAGGACAATATGTTTGCCTTGGTCTGCAGAAGCAGGTCTACAGGAAGGTAGGTATTCTGTACCACCAGAGTATAGGTAAAAGAATGTTCCACTTTACATTCCATTTATGTGGAAACTTAAGAGTTCCTTTAATTTGATTATTGTAACGCTCTGGCATCTTTTAGGTTGGCCTGTCTCTGACAGGAAGCTTCACTGGAGACAAGCAAGGCCAGTGGAAGAATCCATCTGGATTAATACTAAACCAGAAACTTCCACTTGAAAAGTAGTTCAGTTTCTTAAAATTCTGTACTATTCTTGTTCAACTTACCTTCTTTTCTTTTCTTTTTTTGTGCATATATCTCTTCCCTCCTGAACTTCCCTCCCACTTCCCACCCCATTCCTCCCCTCTAAGCTATCACTTTCTTAATGGGAAAACCAAATGGTTTTTTAATGGTTCTTAATGGGAAGAACCAAAGGAATAACAGTTCTGAATGCCAATGACTCTCTTAGGCAGAATCCCATTGGAAAGCATTCCCATGATGGCTGGTCTCATTCATCTCAAGATCCATTTTCTGGCAACAGATTGTTCCACCAGAGTCATAGGAGTTAGGGTCTAGGATACCCTCCCCCCTACTACAGAGCAGAGCTGTTCTCCTTGGCCAGCTAAAGGAGATAAACCATTCCTCCTTCATAGTTTCTTTAGGTTGAATAAACCCTGGCAAGACACACAGGAAAGAATGGACAACCCAATAAGGAGTTCAATTGGAAGACTAATATCTCTTTAAAGAAAGTAATTGAGCCATAACAATAAAGTGAAGAAACAGCAAAGTTTTAATGTAGGTAACACTGAGAATTCAAAGTTTCAAAATCTAAACTGAGTCTTGGGTAAGTATCTTAACATTTCTAAGACTTAGTTTTCCCTCTTTGATGATGTCGCACCTAAGTCCTTAGACCAGAATATTGAAGATTGAGTATGAAAATGCCTTGTGCGGCCTCCTCTTTACTGTTTAGCTCTTGGCATCACGTTCCCTTGATTTACACAGAAGAGCAAAAGAAGATCAGAACCCTTTATTTCTGTAGTTGTTTCTATTGAGGATTTGTGGGTGTCTTGAGATATTAAAGAAGATATCCAGGAAATGCAGTCCAAGGAGACAAAGAAAGGTCACAAACTCACTCCCTCCCACAGCCACAGTGAATCTACAGCTAAATATGGCGCAATTCCTACAGCTACATAAGAGCCTAGAACTAGTTAAGCTGCTCTATCAAATTGGGCAAATAAGGAGGCAGGTGGGCAAACAAGGAGGCAGGTGGCCAAAATAGCCCTTACACAAACTTCACTTCTGGCTGGGAGACTCACAATTGGAAGGGAACTTGCAAATTTCGAGCTTCTCCCTGGGGAGCAAAGGGTTCATACTCCATATCAAGCACCCTAACTTTTAAGACTGGCACCCAAGAAAGGAACACCAAAAACATCTGACTTTGAAAACCAGTGAGGCTCACAAGACCCAAACCTTGAGTGGCAAAGTGAGAAATGTCAAAGGGCTTGAGTGTGGACTCACTGAACCTAGGATCTGGTGAAGAAATAGCCATTTGAAAAGCACAAGACTTTACTTGAAAGTGATTCATTTGGTAATTTTAGAGCACTGGTCTGAGGGACAGGGACTTATTGAGATATAATCTCCCGGGAAAAGGCACTGGTGGCTGCCATTTTCATTTTTGTGCTCTTTCTCTACCTGGCTAAAGCTGGTGATGACTTTTTAATTTTTTCCTTTTTTTTCTCCTCTCATTTTTCTGCCTTCTTCCTTCTCCTTCCCTCCTCCCCCCTCCCTTTTCTCTCTCTTCTCCGTGGCTGCCATATTTCTCCTTAACCAACAGGTGTCATCTTTGTGGTTTCCCTCTGCCTCCTACAGCTAGAACCCTGATTTTTGCTACTGTCCCCCAGGGGACATCTTTGGATCCCCTGGTCTGGTGGCCAGCCAGAAGGGCTTGGGCTTGCCATATATGTCAGCATACTTCAAAAGCTGCTGCATGAGGATGTGGCTTCCAATCAGCTTAAATCTGAGTACCAACTAAAATTTCCCCCTTTGGGGACACTGAAAGGCCTTGGCACCCAAATCAAATAGGCTGGTGTTTCCTTCTCCTTCTGATTCGTTTCGCTTAGTACGATCCTCTCTGGTTGCATCCAGGTTGCTGCAGATGACATTATCTCTTGCGTCTTCATGGCTGAGCAGTATTCCACTGTATATATGCACCACATCTTTAGCCATTCATCTGTGGATGGACATTTAGGTTGCTTCCATGCCACTGAGTCACTCTGCTGTGACTGGGAATTAACACAACACTGTGAATCCACTATAACTTTAATAAAAATGAATAATTTTTAAATGTTTTCATCTTAAATTTTATTTATTTTTGATTGGAGGATAATTGCTTTACAATGTTGTGCTAGTTTGTGTATTCACCAACATAATTTTAAAAATGAAACTGGCTGCTTGGAGAATCCCAGCGGTTCAAGAGACACCAAGAATTAGGCTGAGATTGAACAATATTGTTCATCTCCTATCTAAGGCCACTCCTTCAAGACTGGGAAAAGATATTCAGTAAGTGGTTGGTTATACAAACCTCAATGGCAGGAGAGAAATTTGATGATAGAAGTTCAATGGTCATAAGCAAAAAAGTGATGAAGAGATGCCTAAGATTACATGAGAAAGTCTAATGGATGATAGAGATTGGAAGGGACAAATGACAAGAGAACAGGGATAGGGATGTTAGCATTTGAGAACCACATAAGAAGACCCTAAAAAGACAGTGGAAAAGAAAATTGAACAGCACATTTAAAGTGGAAATTAATGAGAACAGTGATAAGAACATTTTTTAAACAAACAAGAGGGAAGATCTTTTAAATTTTAGAATAAATGTAACCTAAAATATAAAATACATCATATTGAAATAATAACGGATGTCTAAAACTACATATTATGCTATGAAATATTGGGCAATGGGAGAAGGAAGGAAAAAAAAAGTGCTAACTTTCTCCACTGAAATAAGGTAGAGTCAAAAGCTATTGTTTCTTCTTGACCTTGATAATTAGAGAAATATCATATCAAGTATGTTCTTTTGCAAAATTTAGTAGAAACAAAAACAGGATGATTCCTCCCAAATTACTGGAGGAGATTAAAGAAATCAAAGCAGAGTTCAACTAACAAATGACAGGAAATAAGGGAAATGATAGGAAATCATGAAATAAAGAAAATATAAAATAAGATCATAGAAGGACGTGCAAATTTATCTCTTATGGCAATAAATGCAAATGATTGTAATACCATAATATCTAGAAGCCTTCAGTTCAGGTGAAAAACAAAAATACACCTCTTGGAAGATACACATTTTTTAAAAAGTGTCTTAGAAAATTTAACCATAAGGTATCTGGAAAACGTGTATCAGGGAAATGCAAATAAGAACTGCATAGAAATGCCAGTATTTGTATCAGATGGAGTAGAATCTCGGGGTGAAAATATATAAAAACAAGAAAAGAGTTCATTTACTTTGAGTTATATTCTGTTATGAATAAATGACTGTTATATTCTCAACAACAGAGTATTAAGTAAATATCTTTTAGAAATTTTTTGTTTGGAATATATGCTTATCCCTCACTATCCACAGGAGATTGGTTCCAGGACCTACCCCCCACCACCTGGCAGATAAAAAATATGCAGATGTTCAAGTCCCTGATATAAAATGGCAAAATATTTGCATATAACCTAGGTACATCCTCCCATATACTTTAAATCATCTCCAAATTACTTATAATACCTAGCAATATAAATGCTATGTAAATAGTTGTGAATACGAAGTACATGCTATACAAACTGTTGCCTCCGAGTGTGTGATCAGTCGCGTGCAACTCTTTGTGACCCCATGGACTGTAGCCCGCCAGGCTCCTCTGTCCATGGGATTCTCCAGGCAAGAATACTGGAGTGGGTTGCCATTACCTTCTCCAGGGATCTTCCCGACCCAGGGATCAAATCCGAGACACCTGCATCTCTTGTATTGGCAGGTGGACTCTTTACCACTGAGCCACCTGGGAAGTCAGTGTGGGGCAAATTCAAGGTTTGCCTTTTAGAACTTTCTAGAAATTTTTTTTCTCAAATATTTTAAAAATTATTGAAACATTTATCTGGGTGTGCCAGTCTTAGCTGTGGCACATGGGATCTTTAGTGTAGCTTGTGGAATCTTAGTTGTGTCATGAGAACTCTTAGACTTTCCCACCTTGATCAGAATGAAGCATTTCTGATTAATTTTATACCCTGTTATCTTCCTCCTATCACCATCATTTTAATCACTATGATGTTTTCTATAAGTTATCACATATTATGGGCTTCTCCAGTGGCTCAGCAGTAAAGAATCTGCCTGCAATGCAAGAGACACTGGAGATGCAGGTTCGATTCCTGGGCTGGGAAGATCCCCTGGAGGAGGGCATGGCAGTCCACTCCAGTATTCTTGTTTGGGAAATTCCATTGGCAGAAGAGCCTGATGGGCTTTGGTCCAGGGGGTCTCATAGAGTCAGATGCGACTGAATTCACATGCATCACACACTTTTGCACACTACCATGTATAAAATAGATAACTAATAAAGATTTACTGTACAACACAGTGAACTCTACTCATCATTCTGTAATACCTATATGGGAAAAGAATTTCAAAAAGTGTGGATATATGTATGTGTATACCTGATTCACTTTGCTGTACACCTAAAACTAATACAAAGTTGTAAATCAACTATGCTCCAATAAAAATATTTAAAAATTAAAAATAAATAAATAAACTTTTGGGGGGAATCTGCCAGTAGTCGGAGTGGGGGAGATTATCACATTACCAAAGATATGTTTGTGTGAGCTTTGTAAGCAAAGTTCATTTCTTTCAGGAATACTTCAATCTTCTCAGTTCCTGACTTAGTCTCTATTCCTCCCAATGTAATATGGTCCCTACAGTGGAAAATTATGACAATCAGAGTTAATTTTTGGATCTGAGGCTTGATTGAGCACTTATATTGCAGACCATACTAAGCATTTGCCTGTGTTATTTCACTGCATTCTAAAAACACCATGGGGAAGGTACCTTTAGCATGTCCATTTAACAGGGCAAAGGAGATATAGAAAAAGAAAAGCAGCTTTCCCAAGGGCTCACAGTAAGAGGTGAATTTGGAGTTCAGAGCTCCATGCTCTTACAAACTGCATTTTTCTAAATGAACAGCATTCTATATTATTGAATATCTAATCTTCCAGTATTTTGGTCATCTGATACAAGCAGCTGACTCATTGGAAGAGTCCCTGATGCTGGAAAAGATTGAAGGCAGAAGGAGAAGAGGGTATCAGAGGATGAGATGGCTGGATGGCATCACCGATGCAATGGACATGAACTTGGGCAAATTTAGGGAATTGGTGAGGGACAGAAAGGCCTGAAGTGCTGCAATCCATAGGCTTGCAAAAAGTCAGACACCACTGGGCCACTGAAAACAAGGCTCTACTCTACCCTTGTGTACTTCTAAAGTTCTAGTTAAAGTATCAAATAGAAACAAAGTGCCATGATTGAGGCCATTCACCGTGAGACATAGGCTTCCCAGGTGGCTCAGTGGGTAAAAAAATCTGTCTGCAATGCATGAGATGCAGGAGATGCCAGTTCAATCCCTGGATCGGGAAGACCCTCTGGAGGAGGGCATGGCAACCCTCTCCAGTACTCTTGCCTGGAGAATCCCATGAAGAGAAGAGCCTGGTGGGCTATATAGTACATGGGGTCGAAAAGAGTCAGGCATGACTGAAGCGCCTGAGCATGCATGCACCATGAGACAAGTTACTGAAGGTGAATTTTCAAACATTTTGTTTCAGAGGAAGCTTTAATAATTATAGTATAAGATGAATAACCCAAATCACAAAAGGTGTAGATATGTAAGTGTTGGGGTTTTTTGTTTTTTCCTTTTTTGTGTGTATTTATGTTGGAGTATCATCCCCACTAAAGAGTTTATGACTTAGTGGAATTGTCTAGCCTATGAGCCTAAATAAGGCACATAGTGTGCCTTGGGAGGCAGCAAAGCATAGCAGTTAAGAGCAAAGAGCTGAGCTGAATTGGCTAAATCTGAATCCTGGAACTACCAATGACTGTCAAATTGGGAAACTCATTTAAACATTTAGTGCAGTCAAATGGAGGCAGTCACAATATTTGCAGGGTTGTATGAGAAGAGTTCAGAACAAGAGTGTTTTGCATGGTTATTAGGCATGTTTGAATCATTAGGACATAGTGCCAGCTAGTAGACGGGACATGAATGTAAACAGGGAGGTACCCAGATATAAACAGAAGAGAGAAACTAGGAGTTGACACAGCCATTGTTGAGGTTTACAGAAAAGTCTCAGAGAAATATGAAGAAGTATGAAGCCGAATTCTTAAACATGCACAGGTTTTTTTTTTTTTTAACATTTATTTATTTGGCTGCATCGGGTCTTGGTTGCAGCACCTGGGATCTTCACTGCATAGTTCGGGACCTTCTAGTGCACAGACTCCAGAATGCACAGGCTCAGTAGGCTGTGGTGCATGGGTTGAGTTGCTCCACAGCATGGGCATGTGAAATCTTAGTTCCCTGACTAGGGATCAAACAAGCACCCCTTGCATTGCAAGGCAGATTCTTAACCACTGGACCACCAGGGAAGTCCCCCACACAGGTGTGTTTCCTATGAGGGTGGGTGAAGAAGGGCATCACTGGCAAAGGGAACCTCCATGAAAATGATGAGAGCATGGCCAAGCATGGCAGTTTCAGAGAACTGTGAGAGGCAGATTTAGAATTCTGATCAGGTCTTGTTAGAGGGCAAGACTGGAGAGAAAGATGGTATCCTGGAGGAGGGCCTTCAAGAATTCAGATGTCATTTTGTGGGCAATAAGGATCCATGATAGGCTTTCAAGCACAAAAAATTGTATCATTTTTGTCTTTTTTGTTATTTATTTGATGTTTTACTTTAGTTTTTGAATGAAAGGAACTTTTCAAAATGTCCTTCTAGTAAGTGAAATATGAAATCATTGTAAAAATATTAATCTACAGAAAATTATAAATAATAGTTTTAAATTACCTAAGATTTCACAACCTTGCAGAAGCAACCACTAACATTTCACTGAACACCTCTCAGAATGCACATGTATGATTTCAATGAACTGATTAATAATATTTCATAAATGTTTTCATCAATAGTATGTTTTGACATTTCCATATCAATAAATAAAAGCATGCATTAGCATTTTAATGAAGGCAGAGTTCTCTATTTTGTTACCTACTAATTTTTATTGATGAAAAAGGTTTCTCTGATTTCTGATGCTTCAACAACTAGAACACAATGTAGCAAAGCCCCCAAAGTCATCAATAGATTAGAAAACATAACATATAGATTCTTGAAAATGAAAACAAACAAAACTCACTCCTTTAACCTGCTGCAGAACAAGAGAGAAGGGAAGATCATGTCCAGTGGAAGTTTATTTATTCAATAATTCAATTCTTCTCTTTTTATTGGTCATCAACAATGCACCTGGTCCTGTTCTGATAATGGGATAAAATGGTAAATGAGCCACTGAACATCACCTTTATTACAACTCACATTATAATAGGGGTGCATGCTCAGTCTGTTCAGTTGTGTCCGACTCTTTGTGACCCCGTGAACTGTGGCCCGCCAAGCTCCTCTGTCCATAGGATTTTTCAGGCAAGAATACTGGAGTGGGTTGCAATGCCCTCCTCCAGGGGATTTTCCCATCCCAGGGATCGAACCCCCATCTCCTGTGTCTCCTGCATTGCAGGCAGATTCTTTACCGCTGAGCCACTGGGAAGTCTCTGTAATAGGGAAGACAGATGATTAATAAACAAAAGCGAGTGTAGTAGGTAGCCAGGAACACTATACAAAGAAACAATATATGTGGTTGTGGTATGCAGAGTAGGAAACTATTTTTTGGAGCTTCTGGGACATCTTTGCCAAGGAACAGTCAGTAAGGCTTAGAAACGAATGACTGACGGATGCAGGTAGGAGATGATCAGGAGAGGGGAATTCAGGGAAGAAGTAGATGGTACCAAGTTCCAAACTGGGAACTGAGCTTAGCAATTTCAAGGCAGAGGAGGATCAAGAGGCCAATGTAACTTGCAGACATTTAACAAGAAGGAAGGTGGCATGAAGTGAGAAGCAGAGACAAGGCCAGGGAGCACCTTGTAAGCAGTACTGGAGATCAGGAGATCAGATGCTACTCTTGCAATGGGAGGCCACTGGAGAGTTTCCAGCAGAGCAGAAACTGGATCTAAGTTTTAAAAGAAGGCTTTGGCTTTCCTAAACTATAAGCTTCTTAAGGATAAGTTGTTTTCTCAGTCACAATACCTAGAAAATAATACCTGGCACACAGTAGGTATTGCATCAAGTTCATGAAGAATCGGCAAATGTCATGTATGGAATCCAACATAGGGAAAATAAGAATGGAAACAGGAATTTTTTCATTAATATTTATTTTCCTTCAGTTGTATGCTGGAGACTTACCTTTTTTGGAAGAAGGGTGTGTTTTCTTGACATTCTAGCCTAGGCTCTATTCATTTTGGGGTTGGAGTTAGACCATAGGGGGTAGCCTCTATTTATTTATTTTTCTAAGAAGAGAAACAGGTTTTCTTCTTGACCAGAAAGTCTAAGAAGAAAGAGAGATTTAGGGTAAATGCTAAGTTTATATTGAAATATGCTGGATACTTGGTGTCTTTGGCTTTGTGGGTGCAAATGAGCAGTGGACGCTGGACGTGCTGATACAGCAAGAGACTGAGATGAGGTCATGGCTGTATAGAGACCAAACAATGCATAGGAAAAAAAATGCAGTGTGTGAAATAATTGTCATCATTTACCTTCTCTATCTCAGTCATATCTATTGCTTCCCCCAGAGAACCAAGATAGCATTTAAAGGACATGCAGTCTGGAGTTGGATTGCCTGGCTGCACATCAAGAAAGCATCACCAATATGACACTTGCAAATCAATTTTCAAAACTTTTGGAGCTCCAGTTTCCTCATCAGTAAAATGTAGATAATGGTAGTCCCTAGTTCATATAGTTGATTCAGTGTTTTATCTTTCCAGCCCCGGAGCCATATAAAAGAAATAATAGATGTTATCTAATGTCTTTATTATGTTCCATCAAAAATATTTATTGCAAGGCTGAAACTCCACTAAAGCATCATTCATTATGAACATCTGCATGTTACTTACCAATGGCCACCACAGTATTTTGTGAAATGTGTGCTTGATAAAGTGTTCTTTGATTTCATCTTACTGGGGTCCCTACTTATCTGAAATCTGAGGACATTGCACACAAAAAAAGGCATAGAAGTAGAGATGGCACACTCTTCTGTATTGGTTCATATCATGGACAATGCTGGGATCCAATACATTCTTTCCACAGAATGTTTAAAGTGAGGTTTAGAGAATTTAGCTGAATCACGTGTTATCTGTGAATTCAAGGTATGATGGAATCCCCAACGCAAAATGTTTATAAAGAGGTCCCGTGTTTCAGCCGTATCAGAGTCCCGTGGATCAGATGCTTACTGAAAATGAGACTCCAGCCTCAACCCTCACTTACTGATTCACAACTTATTGGTGAGAGTTGAGGTGAGGAACAAGCTGCCTGGAAATACCTCAACTGTGGCTCCCTGTATGTTTCATAAAATTCTAGAAACAGAGGAAATCAAGGAGAAAAAAAAGCATATTTATATTTTTGCTGATAGGGAAATTATTTCTAGAGGTCATAACATAGGCTGGGTCAGTGAGATCCCGGAATCATTGTTTGTCTTCATGTAGCCGAGTGTTTCTTTTTTGAAAGGACATGGGAAGTAGGAAGCAGACAATGGCTCTCAGTGACCATCCGGGTTGGCAGGGAGCCTCTTCTTCTGGACAAAATTTCTTTGGGGAACACAAAGCCTTCCCTCAGTTTTGACCACCTCACCCATGAGATGGGTCCTGCCTCCACTCTCCCTGGAGAGAGAGCCTATGATAGTTTTGACCCTTGGTCTCTGCCTCCCCTCTCTACAGCGGGGTGTTATTCAGTTGGGTTCAAAAAATAAGAATTTCTTTTTTCTTTTCTCTCTCATTTCCTGAGTCTCTGCCAAGGCAAACTGGTAAAGGCTATTGGGAGAGCCAAGATGAAGCCCAAGTTCTCTAGAACACTTGGTACCCAAGTGGATTCTTGTTCTAAATCTGTATCCAACCCTTAGTCAAGTGCGGATTCCTGTGAAAGCCTTGGAAAACAGAAACGCAGAACAAATGCACCTTCAGTGTGTTGTCGTGTTGCACTGAAAATCTTTGTGCCAGGAGTCAGTGGCAAGCCACCAGCCCAGGATCAGAACTTCCCTGAGATGCTTCATGAGGAACCTCCCATCCGGCCCCTCCATCAAGACCTGGCCTTTGAGGGCCTTTCCCACCTTCAGAGTGTTCTGGTTTTCTCCCGTGAGAAAGGGCAAGAGTAGCCCCACCAGAGGCCCTTTTCCCTGGCAGCACTCTGTGTCAGCAAAGCGCCTCCAGCAAGCATTTCCGTGGGAAGGTCCTCCATCTGGAGCTTGGCAGAGAGGGGAAGTTTCCTTTGAGGCCCTGCCACCCCTTCCCCATCAGTTCTGTATAAGGTGAAGCTTGGAGAGGCCCCGTCTGATTTTTAGGGATGGCGCTGGCGTGTTTCACGTAGCCCGAGTTGCTCTTCTGAGTCTCCTCAGTGAGTCTGAAAGGCTGCCATTTGTTCTGCTACCACCTCGCATCTCAGTGTGCAACAGGTCACAAGATGTGACAAGTCCATGCACTAATTTCTTCCTTTTCAGTTAACAGAATAACACAGATGGGGATGCTTATTCTGGGATCGGACACAACCTCAAGCAGCAGTTGAAGGAAGACAGAGGCAGCCTGGCCCCTTCTCCGGACTTCATTAAACAGAAAGTGTTTTCAAAGGCATCCTTACCTTCGTCTGGGTAGCCCTGAGAAACTACCCTCTACCAGGAAGACACAGGCCTCCGGCATGGGCCATAGACTCAATGCACTCATCCCATAAAAAGCTCACAGTGTGTTAAAAAAGTAATAACGCCAGACGGGATGTCAGTGTCATTGTTTCCCAGGAGTCTTTGGGCAGCAACGCTGTGGAAGTGGTTCTAAAACAGCCCTGGAGATTGTCTGTGAGATGATAAATGGAACACTAAAGAAAGACGGATGTTGAGATAGAAATAGCAGAGCCCTGAACACCACGCCAAGGATGTTCACTGTCCATTCTGGCGACTGTGCGCGTTGAATGTTTGGGCACAGAACCAGTTTCAGATATTACCAGATTATGACCTAAAATTTGGTCCAGAAGTGACAAAGAACCTTTGGTGATCAGATGGTAAGGGCTTTGAGGGCTGTGAGATTTCTTCCCGTCCCAGGCTGTCACTGATGAACTAGGAGTGTTTGAGCGAATATCCAGCTCTTTCTAAGCCTCTGTTCCCTCACCTGTGAAAGAAATCAGGTTGATACTTTGATCTTTACTCAATTGTTGAGGATCAAATAAAATGTCGAGAGATCTGACTGGGACATATAAATAGTAACTGTGTTTTATTGATGTATTTCACATGTGTCAAGCCTTGTGCCCAGTACTTTATGGGCATATTTCTAATTAAACGTCCCTAAAGTGTGCTGAGGCAAATGCTATTCTTACCCCTTCCACCATATTGCAAATGTGGAAACTGAAACGCAATGACAAGATCCAGTAATGTGCAAGTTATGAGTCTTGGTTTGAAACCAGCTATATTTATACATGACATCAGACTCCAAATTCATAGGCACATCCTAGGTGCTCAGTAAAGGATATCTGTTATCACCACTACTATCATTTCATCACTGCCACTCACCAAACCATGAGGACCCTCCATGCTTTGCTAGAGGGTTTACACCAGTTATGAGAAGATTATAATAAAATTGATTATAAAGAGGAATTTAAAGCTTAGAAGAGAACTGAAGATTTTGGAAATTCAGGAAGAAGAGGGCACATGCTTCTGGTAATCGAAGTGAGGTTAGGTCCAAGATACATCTTCATGGATTTGAGTCAGTTACTTTCTTGGCTTGACCACAGAGGTCATGATCCGAAAGGGTCAATCAGGATCATTCAAATCATTTCATATATTGACACTAGAAGACAGTGTCTCTTTCTTCTGCCATTGCCAGGCTGGCATGATGTAAGTCTGGAATATTCTGTAGTGTTTTTGCTTCTCTCTTATCTACATAAATGGGAAAAGTTGTCAGTAGGAGGGAATGTGACTAATAGCAGAAGAAACAAGAGATGTTCAGAGAGGAAGGAGGGAAGGAGAGGAGGAAAGGAGAGGAGGACAGGGAAGGAAGGAAACGGAAGAAGGGGGAAAGGAGAGGAGATTGCTGTTTTCACTCCAGGATCCACTTTGAACTGTGTGTCTAAGATCAGTTCTACTCCTACGTTTCCATGTTGAGTTTCCATTACTGACACATAAGAATACTGGTTTCCTGAGAACAGATTGGATTTGTCAACAATGAAGTTGAGAGTGAGCTTGGTAAGAGTAGTTTCTGCAGTCTAGAAGTGATGACCGTTCAGGGGCCTCTGAGGCTTTCTATGTCCCTGACTCTAAAACATTTGTCTTTGTCCTTTAGGGACATGTAGAAACACATGCCAGTTAAGCTCCAGTTGGTGTTTTACTTCAGGTTCATGGTGTGATGGAAAAGAACTGAGCTTTGAGAGCATATAGACCTAATTTCAAAGATCAGCTTTGCCAGATGTAGCTCTGTGGTCTTGGACAAATTATTTAAGTTCTCTAAGCCTCCAATTTTTCATCTCTAAATTGAATATGGGTAGAGGATATGAGAATATGGTTCCTGAACAAGTCAAATGATTTAAGGGAAAGAAAAGAAGAGAAAAGGAAAGCTGCTAGCCATAAAATGCACTCTAAAAATTCCATGTAGTTCAAATAGCTGAAATTCACTCACCCCTCATGAAAATAGTAATTAAGCCTAAGTCCCTGCAGTCTTTCTGGGAACCTGAGGAACTTCAATAATTCAGAATATTGATTTTTTTGTATAATGGATATTTGTTTTTGATAGTGATATGTAAAATGTCAACAAAATCTCTCAGCCTCAACTCTCGAATAAGTTACCAAAAATGAGCAAAATACATCGTGGCACTAATTTGTCCACTAAATGAACAATTGCATGTCATACGTTAATACCGCTTCTCCCTGCTGCTTTCTGCCTTGTTAGTAACAAGCTCACAGCTCTCACAGCCCCTGCTCCCGGGGTGGAGGAGGCAGTGACGATCATGTGGGTTTATCTAACAACAAGGATAGCTGGGCAGGTCTCATGGTCTTCATGGTGACAGTCTCTCCTTAGCTGATTTGCTCAAAGAAGGGAAGCAGCACATTGCTGGAGGTTTAGGGAATTTTATAGTTGAAGTTGTTTGTGTGCCCTTTTTACTTTCATATCCTCTAGAGCAGCCTGTTCTGTAGGGTGTCTCTCTGTTTTTCTCTCTCTCCCTCTCTTCTCCTGCCCTCCTCTTCCTCCTCTTGCTTCTGTTTCTTCATCTTCTTCTTCTCTCTCTCTCACACACACATACACATTCATGCCTTAGTTCTAGACAATGGAGGCAAGACTAATGAATAACCCTGAAAAAGATGAAACTCTGCTGCCATGAAAAGATTGCAACCGAGAGCAGTTTATGCTCACTATTTCTTTAGCTTGTAGCCAAGGAGGTGGAGCTGAGACCCACACCAGGGTGCAGAGCTGACTTCGCAGCCTGGGAGAGGTGACATTAAAGAGTATCTGTGCCTCACATGGTGCCCAGATGCCTGCTTTGGTACCCTGCAAGCCAGTGAAGAAGGAACTATCTTGCTATAAATGTAGAGAGCCTTAATGCCTGGCAGACACTGGATGTAAATTTCAAACGATGTGATTTAAGTAAAACTTATTTAAAGTGAAAGTTGTGGTCACACTGAAGATACAACCCATCTTTGTTTTTTGCCTTACAAAAGTTTATGTGGAATTCCTTTCTTTCCCATTTCTGGATGCCCATTGGGTATAGGTATCCTTTCGGCTGACTCAGAACATTCATGGGGAAATCAGAACCAGGACCCCATCTCTTCTCCTGAAAATGGTTTCTCTTTTGCAAATAAACCTCCTGGTAAAATATTTATAAGTGTGATATTTCACACATAGAGGAAAGGATCATATTACCTGAGAGAAAAGGGGGAATCTGCCACCTCATTCAAGCAACATCCCTCATTCTTCTGGGATCACAAATCTAAAGTTCACAGGTCCAGAAAAGGAAGTGATTGAGTACAATGAGGGGTTCCAAGAAAAATTACAGCAAATAAGTGAAAGAAAGTGAAAGTCACTCAGTTGTGTTCTACTCTTTGCAATCCCATGGACTGTAGCCTGCCAGGCTCTTCTGTCCATTGAATTCTCCAGGCCAGAATACTGGAGTGGGTAGCTGTTCCCTTCTCTAGGGGGTTTCCCCAACCCAGGGATCTAACCCAGGTATCCAGGTTTGCAGGTGGATTCTTTACCATCTGAGCCACCAGAGCTGGAATCAGCTTTCCATATGAACTTGCCTTTGGTGGAAGATGTTTATTCATGAATTACCATTTGTTAATCAAAGATAGTTTTTTTCCCTCCTGACCCTCTAGAGAAAATTAATGTTCACTTAGCATCTACTGGGTTTTCAAGGAAAGAGAGACAGAATATTTATTATTTAGAGCGCTCTATAGGAGAGTCTACAGTTCAAATTCCCTTGGCAAATTTGTTGTTGAGGTTTCATCTCTATGAAGGAGTTTTCCTTACTAAGCATTTCCCAAGTCTTTTTCGGTCTCTGTTTTCTTAATTTCCTAATTTTACAAATTGCCCACAAGGTACCAGGACTGAGAGGACAAAACCAATGGAAGGAGGCTGTGTGGGATTTGGTTGCTAAAAACCTAAGAGGGTCTTGCTCTTCCTGGAGCCTCAACTTCAACTGCAGTCTTAGGAACAGAACACAAGCAGTCCCCCTAATGCTCATTTGAAGGGGGAGGGTGGGGTACAGGAGCAAATGGCTTGTCTTCTAATAGAGCTAAAAGTAAAATTCAAGTGAAGTAAATCTGTGAGTAAAGCAATTTTCACAGGATTCACCCAACAGAGAGAAGCAGTCAGACCAAAGAGCCATCACAAGAAATTGGAACTATTTCCAACTGGACTTATTAGACTTCATAAGGGCATTTGAGAATCCTAGAAGTGGAAAGAAGAGCAAAGGGCTATTAAATATAAATGTTCTGTCCTAATATGTCTGGGGCTGTGGAAACTCCAGCCCTTGTTCCTTGGTGGACTGGTCTCGAGGGTCAAGAGGAGGAGCTCTGCCGCAGACCAGGGGAGACATGGAGCTGGGATGTCCAGAATGTAGCAGAAGTGGTGTCTGTTGTAGACTCTGGGCTTGTTGTCATTTCATCACTTGGACTCTTTGTGACCCCACGGACTACAGCCCGCCAGGCTCCTCTCTCCCTGCGATTCTCCACCCAAGAACACTGGGGTGGTTGCCATTTCCCTCTCCAGGGGACCTTCCCCACACAGTGATCAAGCCTGCTTCCCCTGCATTGGCAGGTGGATTCTTTACCACTGAGCCACCAGGGAGCCCAGAATTCGTGGTAGAGGGAGATAATAAAATATTTAATTCAGCTCAGCCAGAGACAAGAGGGAACTTGTTCAATCTTGGCCAGTAACTGAGAGCCAAATGAGCTTGGAGGAGGGGACTTCAACTTGGGTTGAATGGACTAGACCATGGGAGTGCAGAGGGAAGACAACCCCAGATGCTACTGTGTCAAGCAGGGCACAGCATATGAACTGAGGCGGGGAAAGCAAGATCAAGTCCAGCAGAGGTTTCCACAGGGAGGCCGCTGGATCTGGGGCAATGGCATAGGGAACAGGACAGATGGTTCCTGAGCATTTACTGCTTGCCTACTATGTGCCAACACTGTGCTGGGGCACAGTGCTCTAAGATAGTCAAGAAGGGGAGAGAGACAACCCAAGTGACAGCTCCAAAACAACGCAGCAAGTAATATGAGAGAGAAGTGTGGAGAATGCTGAGTGCAGATCTAGTTAGGCTGTATTAATGGGAAAAGTCTCTGTCTTACACTCCTGACACCAGTTCAGACCACTGCCACCTCTTACCTGGGCACTGCAACTATTCTACACTGGTCACCTTACATGCATTCATTCACCTTTCCAACACACCTGATCATATGACATGCCTAGCTGAGCATCTTTAATGGCATGCCACTACAATGTGGGTATAGCCAATTTTCTTTGTTTTGACCAGGGTAGCTCTGGTTGCATCTGAGTATCTCTCTTAATTCATGCCATCCTTTTCTGCCATGCCATCTGAAATGATAGCATACTGAGTTCAAGGTGCCTGTAGGACACCCAGGCAAAAATGTGCAGAAGAACATGAGCTATATACAAAGAGAAAACTTGGGGTGAGGATAAAGAAAGAAGTTACGTGTTCTTTCTGAAATCTACTTTCTTGATGACTCTGAGAAGGTAGGGCAGACAAAATTCCATGATGTCTCTCCAAGACCTCTGGCCTCTGGTTTATACATACATACTCCCAGTTATTAAATCAAGGGCTAATTTAGGTGTTGCTATGACGGGATTTTGCAGATGTAATAAAGGTACCAAATCAACTGACCAGGAAATCATCATGTGAGACTGAGTTAGTCATATGAGCCTGTTAAAAAGTATACTGTTTCCTCCAGCATCACAGAAGAGGAAGCCAGAGATGTGAAATACAAGATTCAGCGGATCACTACTGGCTTAAAGATGGTGAAAGACATGGGCAGGTTCTAGGAGCTGAGAATGGCCTCTGCTAACAGCCAGCCAGAAAGCAGAGATTTCAATACAACAACCGCAATGAGTCTAATTCTACCAGCAATGGTGAGCTGGGAAGAGGACCCTGAACATCAAACAAAGACACCAACCCTGCTGTCCCCTCAACTTTAGCTTAATGAAATCCTGGGCAGAGAATCCAGTCTTGTGCATCAAGACTTCCAACCTATACAAAGTGTGAGCTCATAGATATGTATCATTCCAGCTGCTACACAGAAATAGAAAACTAAAACTTGAAGCAAAAAGAAAATGCAGTTTTCAAAATGTCTAGGTATGTAGGAATTAGGGTCCTCCCCAGTGGCTCAGCAGAAAAGAATCTGCCTTCAATGCAGGAGACAGATTCAATCCTTGGGTTGGGAGGACCCCCTAGAGGAGGGCATGGCAACCCACTCTGGTATTCTTGCCTGGAGAATCATAGAGAGAAGAGCCTGGAAGGCTACGGTCCATAGCATGGCAAAGAGTCAGATCCAAGTGAAGTAACTTAGCACACCCACACACACACATACTCACACACATGGGAATTAAGAAAGCAACCTTTCATTGTTTTCCCACTATGAAGTTTTGAATCCAGAGAGCTGCCTAAAGCATGAAAGTGATGCATGTCACCTATATCTGTATTCTTTTAAGTCTTTATTGAATTTATTACCATATTGTTTCTGTTTTACGTTTTTTGACCTTTTTTTTTTTTCTTTTTGGCAATGAGACATGTGGGATCTTAGCTCCCAGAGCAGGGATCAAATTTGCACCCCTTGCGTCAGAAGGTGAAGTTCTAACCACTGCACCACCAAGGAAGCCTCTTGCCTCTGCTGTTAGAAATGAGATAGTAATTGTTTTTACCCTCAGCGGTAGTTTGCAGTTAATCGTTTGATTTCTTACAGTATTGATACCTGAGTTCTTCTTGACTCTGGAAGAGGAAGAGAAAGAATGCAGATGATCTTTCTGAACAGCTAGGACTGGATAAAAGGTGTCAGTGCAATGAAAGCTAGTGTTAGAAGCAGGGATACATCTTACCTATGGAATAAGTGAATGATTAACTTAATCATTTCTAAGGTCACTTCAAGATCATGAGTTCTAAAAGTCTGTGAATTCAGTTTGAAAATATTGGCATTCACAAAGGTCCAAAGTGCTCTTAGAGTAAGAACCAGAAGGACATCCATGGCTATCTCTTGGCAGTTGGCACACATAGGGAGTCTACATTCTCTATTGGAAGGGAACATTGACATTTGACCTATGGCATTGTTCTCCAAATATACACAGCCTGAGTCAAGGCAACTCTTTGCCAAATGAGGATTGCTGGCCCCTTGCCCAACCACCAGGCCCTGCTTGTTTTAGAGAAATTTATTATCGTAAAAAAGAGACAAATTGTAAAACTCAGACTTCGGTGTTGAAAAATTAATTAGGTTTTTGGCCCTCTCTTCTCAGTATTTGTAAAGAATTTCCTTGCAGACTTAGCCAGTTCGGTGATGGGGTTAAACATGTGTACCCTGGAGATTAGCACTCTTGTTGGAGCTTTTTCAAGAGGGAAACTGTAAGAACCAGGAGCCCACTTAGGATTTCCAAAGAACACATCAGGAGAAGGCAATTAAATCAGCTTGGTGGTTGTCAGGAAAGGCTTCCTGTGACAGCATCGAATGATTCATATGCCAGGCTGGAAGAGGCAAGATAGTCTAGTCAGAGGATCTCAGAGGTATAAAGTTGAGGGCATGAATGAGCATGGGGGATTCAAGAAATGGAAAGCTAGACACAGCTTGTGTGGGGTAAAAAAAATCTAGCCAGTGGCCGGAAGTTAATATATTACTCTAGAAATGACATTGGGAAACTAGATCTGAGTCGGAGGAGTAGTAGCCTTGAAGCCTTTTTAAGAAGTCTGGGTTTTAACCTGTAAGTACTGGAATTTTTTTTTTTTTTTTTTACTGAGGATATGGCATTTTAGAATGATCTCTCTGAGGGTGGCAGTGTGGAGAATAAAAAAAAAAATCTAAGATGGTACCCCATTGTTTGGTTTTGCCAATATCATGAGCTGAGCAAAGGAATGAAAAGTTGGGGATGAGGGGATACATTCAGTTAGCTTTCGGATGTTGAGTTATAATTGTCTGCATTATGCATGTGAATATGTTCTGTTTCTGTTACTCAGAATCTGGCCTATAATTAGAGGTTCAGACTGGAGAGCTGCCATGCTTACCACTGCAGTATCATCAGCTTGCCTCCAGGAGCAGCTAGCAGGGTTATGACCTCTGTAGATTGAGATACCCCTGTAGGTCATGGTGTTATGGCCAATTACTCTAGAATTTTTGTGAATGAAGTCATTCCCTCATTCCCTCATTCATTCATCACTTATCAAAAGATCATCAAAAGTGTAATGAGATCCTATAGTGATGGGCACTGTTCCAGAAATCAAGGGTACCATACAGGACAAGGTGGACAAAGTCCCCAGTCTCCTAGAATCAATCTTTAATAAGATGAGGACAATGAACAAACCACTGAGTAAACAAATGTCAGAAAGTGTGAGTGCTATACAGAAAAATAAAACATTAAAAAGATCAAACACTGTCTAGTGAGGGTGGTTCTATTTTAGGTACATCGCCCAAAGGATATTTTCCATGAGGGGATGACCTTTGGGAAAAGACCTGCATGAGTCCAAGAGTAAGCCAAGTCAAGGTCTACAGGAAAAGAGAGCAAGGTATAAACTGAGCAAGGAATGAGACATTTAAGGAGAGGAGAGAAGGCTTAGTGTAGACAGAGCCAAGTAAATGAGAGGCAGAGGAGTACAAAATGAGAATTAGGTGGGTGACTGATCAGAAAGGACTTGGGGCCAGGGTTAGTGAGTTTAGGTGTGATAGGAAGCCAGTGATGGCATCTAATGTGTATTGGAAACAATTTTATTGGTATCCATAGTGGAAGGTAACTATGCTGAAAGAGTGAGGTTTTATTATTATTAGCATTGTTATTATTATGGTTGTTGGTGGTAGTTTAATCACTATGTCCAACTCTGACAACCCCATGGACTGTAGCCCACCAGGCGCTACAGTCCATGGGATTTCCCAGGCAACAGTGAGTTGCTGTTTCCTTCTCCAGAGGATCTTCCTGATCCAGGGATCGAACCCTTGTCTCCTGCATTGAAGGCAGATTCTTTACCACTGAGCCACCAGGGAAACTCTGTTATTATTATTCACTTATTCAATAACTCACTTAGATGTTTTAGAAACATGTTATGAACTCTTTCTCAATGACAAGCATTGCAGTAAATACTGAAGATGCAGAAATTAGTGAGACATGATTCCTTCCTGCAGTAGTTTGCGGTGTTACAATTATATGTACACATATTACACTCAACATTGACTTTCCTGCAATGTACTCTCCCCCCACCCTTTATACATCAGGTACAGGAGATAGAATTACTTAAATGTCATAGGACTTGGCATGATTTTATCATCTGTGCAAGACCTCTCACTTGATTTACTTATTTTTTGCTTGGTTTTATTTCCACTCCTCACTCTCATTCTCCTCCTAATATCTATCAGATATATGTTTCTGTTTTTATAAATACTTTCAAAACCAATTTTGTGGCATCTTTTGGTCTTTGAAAGTATCAAGTGCCAAGACAGTAGTAGAGAGTATTATGCATTAGATACTATGTGGAGGCCAAGAATCTGTATATTAGAGCAAATTGTATGATCTATATCCCCAGGTATAGTGAAGACTTATCCCAGTCTAGGACTTTTAAAAATGGGAGAAGTGCACTGAATACTGCTAAACTTCTAGAAGGGGAAAAAGCCCTGACTTAATAGTATTTTCTGATTCTCAAGGTGTAAATGTTCCCATCTCAGCCAGTTTCAAACTCAGATTCAACAATGAGGTTGCAAGTCCGGAGTATTTAGCAATTGGCTGGAGCTAGTTACAGCAAAATTTTGTTCACATCCTTAATTCCCCCTGAAGAAGTGCATGATGACATCATTGCTCTGCTAATGAAAATGGACTTTGGGATGCAATATGTTCTTCTTCCTTAGTAACAGGAACTTTCGGTGTCCTGACATAAAGAGCAAGTCAGATGGGTGGTTCAGAAACCCTGAAAAACCCATCTGAAGGTAAATAATAGGACTGTTTTTCTTTTCAAGGATAGGTTAAGAAAGTTCATTATTGGGTCAGCTGTGGACTCTATTGTTGGAGTCATTTGTGTGCACAGGGCATAAGTTGACTATTTAATCCTGACGTTGTGAAAAAAATCTTAGCTAAATTAGAGGGGTGCTGTAACCATTCTAAACATTGCCTCAGAAATGTTTACAATCCTTGGGTTACAGTATTTGCCAGAGCCAACATCTGCTATGGGTGACTGGAGAGTGTGGTTGGACAGAAAGCGGATCTTGAAAATATAGAGGCTGCTTGAATTTATAGAGCCCTTAAAGAGAGAAGTTGAGTCATTTCTAGAAGGCCCAAAGGTGCCTTTTTTGAATTGTGTGATTTCCATAGGGATTCTGGCATCTTAAAAAAGATAAGTATTCTTACTCCTTTGGTATAAATGATGAAACGTTGCCTCAGGTAAGTGGAAATAATGATATCAGTGCTACAGACTGGACTGTGTCTCCCCAGAATTATCTTTTGCAATCCTGAGTCCCAGTGGTATTTGGGGATGAGGATTTCGGTGGTAATAAGGGTTAGATGAGGGCAGAGCCCTGATCCAATGGGATTAGTGCCCTTTGCATCAGAGAGGTTGCTCACTCTTGGCCACGTGAAGACTCAGCAGAAGGTAATCATCTGAGGTGAAAAAGAGAATTCTTACCAGAAACTTTAACCTGCTGGACTTTGATCTTGGACTTTTCAGACTCCAGAATGTGGAGGAAATAAATTACTGTTGTTTGAACAACTGAGGCTAAGATTTTTTTTTTTTTATGACAGTCTGAACAAACTAATACAAAAAATCATCTCCATCATCACCATCATTATCTGAGCATATTTTGTGTTTATGCTCCTATAATCCTCACAATAATTTTTTTTTTTTGGTTGCACACATGGCATGTGGAATCTTAGTTCCCCAACCAGGGATCAAACCTGTACCCCTTACACTGGAAACACAGAAACTTAACTACTGTACCACCAGGGAATTCCCTAAACCTCATGATTATCTGATAAATTGGCTTGAGTATTTTACTCTTCTCATAAATGAGAAAATAAGACTCAGAGAACTTAAAGAACACATACAAGGCATACAAGACAGTAAATGACAGCTGGGATTCAAGCCCTATCTGTGTTCAAAGCTCCCATTCTTCACCACTACACTATACTGCTTCCCAATGGCCACCACGGTGTTTGGCATACAGTGAATGCAGAAAATATATTTGTGGAATGATTAAAAATGAATGACTTATGGTTAGACTATCCAGACAAGAAATAGAGTTTGGAACATACAGTTTTTTGAGATTTCATGTAGTGAAGGACAATGCATATGAAGTCACAGTAAAATTTTTTGCTATGAACCTTGAAAATATCATTCTTTCTTGGAAATCTGAAAAAAAAAAAAAGGATGGAGTGTAAGCCTAAGGTAACTGTCCTTCTGTTATACTGTTATACTTGTCATGGTGCCAGTATCCATATTCCCCGAAGAGATAAAATTAAAATGCCAAATTTTCAGGACTGTGAGATGATTACAGAATAAGTACTGAGTGAAGAATCATACTGTCAAGAATCCAGTACTTTGGCCACCTCATGCGAAGAGTTGACTCATTGGAAAAGACTCTGATGCTGGGAGGGATTGGGGGCAGGAGGAGCAGGGGACGACAGAGGATGAGATGGCTGGATGGCATCACTGACTCGATGGACGCGAGTCTGAGTGAACTCTGGGAGTTGGTGATGGACAGGGAGGCCTGGCGTGCTGCAGTTCATGGGGTTGCAAAGAGTCGGACACGACTGAGCGACTGAACTGAACTGAACTGAACTGAACTGAAGAATCACAGACTAGAAAGAAGTTTATATGTCATGCCATCCCAGCTGGTTAGAGGCAAGCTTGAGGCTCCGCATTATTTACAGGGGACTTAACTACATGCGGGCTTTCTTCATACTCCTGTTGTATGAATCTTTTGTCACCTGATTATCATATGGCCCCTGATTGGTTGTGACATGTGTCTTTAGGAAAGGATGCTTATAAATTCTTCAGCACCTTTCAGAAGGCAGCTTTATCCCTGTCATACTGAAATCCTAGGAAAATTTCACACTAAAGATAACACTGGTATAATCTAAAAGGGTTTAGGACAAAACTAGACATTTTTCCAGTATCAAAACCTCTTCCCATTTATTAGAAAGAGTTTTGACAAGAAAACTTCAGACAGAGTGTGAAAAATGAGGCTTACGTTATGCTCATAAATATGATTCTGATATGATATCTAAACTTCCAACTTATTTAATTGTTGAAAATGGTACAGATTAACCTATTTGCAAAGTAGAAATAGAGTCACAGACATAGAGAACAAAGGTATGGACGCCAGGGGAGAAAGAAGGCTTGGGATGAACGGGGAGTCTGAGATTGACGTATAGACACTTGGTTGTTGTTCAGTCATTAAGTTGTGTCTGACTCTTTGGGACCCATGAATGGCAGCACACCAGGCTTCCCTGTCCTTCATTATCTCTCAAAGTTTGCTCAAACTCATGTCCTTATATACACTACTATCGATAAAATAGATAACTAATGAGAACCTACTGTATAGCACAAGGAGCTCTATGTAATGAGCTGTGGTGACCTAAATGGGAAGGAAATCCAAAAGTGAGGGGATATATGTATACATACAGCTGATTCATTTTACTGTACAGCAGAAAATAACAAAACATTGTGAAGCTATATAATCCATATTTTTTTAAAACAGAAAGCAAAAAATGGAGGAGAAAGTTGAGTTCTGATGGCAACAGTTTAACCCAGAAAACGTATTCTTTTTAATGTAAAAAATACAAGTTACAGATAGAGAATGGCAAATACAGATTCAGTCCCTTGCACTTTCATTTCCCGTTTCAATGGGATGCAGCCAGATCTGTGAGGAGAGTTGCAAAAAAGCCAACAAGAAATACCCAGGGCTCACTCCTGGGGCTGCCTTTGATTTTACCCTTGCTGACCACAGACTGTATTCTGATGGAGCTCTGTTAGTTCTCCCTCTGGGGCTGGTGGGAGGGGACACATCCATTTGTCCTGTTTTATAAGTGCACTGCCTTTCCTTCTCAAAAGGAAGAGCTTGCCATATGCCATATATCCCATCATTAGTCAAGCAGTGGAGAAAACTCAATACAGGCTAAGAAGTACAGTGCCCAAAGGGATACCATCAATTCCTTATTACCACAACTTCCTCGTTTTTGAGTTGTTGATATTGATTCATCTTTTGCTCAGGTAGAGTGACTGAGAGTACTTTTCTCAGCCAGGCAACACATATTGCCTCAGTTCTCAGCCCAAGCCTCTCTAAGAATGTTTTTCATCTGTCCTCACACAATCATTGGCCGCAGGACATGGTGGCCAGCATATTTCCCCCTCAGAACGCAGTAGTTTCTGTTTATTCAGGCACGTGTGTGGCTACCGTGATTTGGTGTCTATTTATACCAACCTATCTTTTCTTCATACTTCCTTTAGAATGTATAAAGTGCTAGTTGCTCAGTTGTGTCTGACTCTTCGTGACCCCATGGAATGTAGCTGCCAGTCTCCTCTGTACATGGAATTTTCCAGGCAAGAATACTGGAGTGGGTAACCATTTCCTTTCCCAGGGATCTTCCTAATCCAGAGATCGAATCCAGGTCTCCTGCATTGCAGGCAGATTCTTTACCATCTGAGCCACCAGGGAAGGTATACATCATCCTTAAATTGAATGTTGTTTGGGTAAATCTTGGATTTTATTCTGTTTTATTAATTTTGCTGTGGATTGATGAATTGCTTTAGTCAGCAGATTATTTTCTTTTACTCGACTGTTTTTTTTTCCTATTTCTTACTCTTTACAATCACTTTTTTCTATCCTTCTCTGAGATATTTCTTCTATATGTGTATGTATATATTCACATATATTCTTTTATGTATATGTGCATGCTAAGTCAGGCTTCCCCGGTAGCTCATCTGGTAAAGAATCTCCTGCAATGCAGGAGACCCCAGGGGTTGAGAAGATTCCCCTGGAGAAGGGATAGGCTACCCACACCAGTATTCTTGGGCTTCTCTGATGGTTCTTGGGTCTCCTGCATTGGCAGGCAAGTTCTTTACCACTTGTGCCAGCTGGGAAGCACAACTTTTACATCAGGGACCCATGATAAAAGAGGTAATAGATTTTATGCTAAAGATAATATATATCACAAGAGAGAGAAGGAGAAAAGAACTTTGAAACTTAGAGGCAAAAAAAAAAAAAAAAAAGGAGAAGCAGCCTAAAGGAATATAGGGAATACATACATAAAAGAGGGGTTTCCCAGGTGGCACTAGTGGTAAAGAATCTGCCTGCTTATGCAGGAGACATAAGAGATGTGGGTTGGATCCCTAGGTCAGGAAGATCCCCTGGAGGAGGGCATGGCAACCCACCCCAGTGTTCTTGCCTGGAAAATCCCCATTGACAGAGGAACCTGGTGAGTTACAGTCCATGGCATCTGGACTGAAGTGAAGCAAAGTGAAAGCTGCTCAGTCGTGTCTGACTCTTTGTGACCCCATGGACTATATAGTCCATGGAATTCTCCAGGCCAAAATACTGAAGTGGGTAGCCTTTCCCTTCTCCAGGGGAACTTCCCAACCCAGGGATCGAACCCAGGTCTCCTGCATTGCAGACGGATTCTTTATCAGCTGAGCCACAAGAGAAGGGGTCTGGACTATCGGGTAGCAAAGGGTCTAGACATGGGGTCACAAAGAGTCATACATGACTGAGGAACTAAAGCATACCATGTGTCTAAGTCTTGTCCAATGATGGTCTGCATCAGTGTATATGTACTAGATAGAAACAGCAAGTTAGAACATGGTTTTAACAACTGTATGGCTTACAGTGGTATTTGTCTTCTGCATTTTATGCAGGTCATGACTCCAAGATACTCTTTTTCCATTTGCTTGAATATTTGGAAATGTATCCAGACTATCTTTCACCTCTAAGTTGGACCGCCCATGTCATGTTTCAACTCATAAATGGTAAGCAATACTCTCCTAATCTCAAAAATTTATTATATTTTAAAATGAACTGCTACAGAAATCAGCACCTCTTTCACCCACTGAAGACCTACTTTGTGCAAAACTTGAGAACTTAGAGGTAGAACCCAGAAAGTTTTCAGTTTGGAGAGAAGTTGGGCATCCCCATGTTCCCTCTTTCCATATATTAACACATATGTGGAGTCTAGAAAAATAGTATAGATGGTCTTATTTGTAGACCAGAAATAGGGACACAGATGTAGAGAACAAATGTATGGACACCAAGAGGGAAAAGAGTGGGGTGGAATAAACTGGGAGATTAGGAATGGGAATAAATTGGGAGATATACATTATTGATACTATGTATAAAACCAATATCTAATGAGAACCCACTGTAGAGCTCAGGAAACCTTACTCAGTGCTCTGTGGTGACCTAAATGGGAGGTAAATCCAAAGAAGAGGGGACATATGTATATATTTAGCTGAATCACTTTGCTGTACAGTAAAACTAACACTGTATTGTAAAGCAACTATATGCCAATGAAATTAATTATAAAAATAATAACATTTAAAAAACAAGGTGTTATGGGTCAGAGGTTTTAAATGGACCTAAATGTTATGTAACTTTTAAAGACTCAATGGCAAAGAGAGCATATGAATGCCTATTGAACTCTGAGAACCTTGGCATCCTACAGAAAATCCTGCCTTCTCTCTTGCTGCAATCCAAGGTGGGATGCATTGATGGCCAGAAAGGATCTGGCTGCAACCCAAACCCACTCCTCTGACTTTGAGAGCAGAGACTACACATTCGCTTTCCAATGGCCCATCCGACAATGATGAGACCATGGCTGACGGGAATTATCTCAACTGTGTCAGGAATGAACACACACTTGTTAATGGCCTATTTCCTTCCCCACTGACATCCCTACAGAGGAAGAAGGCAAGAGAGAGCGAGACCCTTGGCTCAGTTCATGCCTTTTCTCCTCTTTCCTTTCCCAAACACCCTCTCCTCTCACCCCAAGATCAAGCTTGATTCTTGAATTCCCATCAGGTTTCAGGGGAAAGGGAAATACTATTTCTTGCACTTTTTGTTGGCGAAGAAATTGATGCTATCTGTCTCCCATTGTTCTGTCCACCATCCGGTTTGGACCTGACTGAAGGCGGAATGAAGGTGTACATCCAGCTGTGTTCCATATCCTTTGAACAATGCAGTCTCTGCACAGAGATACCGATTCAGAGCCTGTTCCCATTTACTCAAAATATTGGTAGCAAGCTCAGCACATTACCCAAATGAGAGTCAATGAATGTCTTGAGAGAGCTACTAAGCTCCTTATCTACTAAAGAAGATACAAGGAAACAAAGTCCTCAATATCTTGATTAAACTTTTGGAGAGCTATAGACATAAAGGACACCGCAGAAAGAAACAAGGCTCCAAGAAATGGTTTCTCCAGTGACAATGACTTGGACACATCCTGTATGTAGAATCTATACATGATAGTTAAACCATCAGATCATCAGCATAGTGTAGGTGCTCCATAGATATTTGTGAGTGTCAGAACTATATTCCTGACATATTTGCCTTCTAGGTAACTGAATCTGAAGAAGAAGCAATTAAGTTTATCTAGCCTAGAGCCAAGGAGGTAAGCTAGTTTTTAGAATATGGGGAACTTTTAAAAAATATGTTCAATTATGGAGCTATTTTAGATTGATGAAAGTAACAGGAAAATACAGATAGCCTCCCTACACCTCTCAGTTTCAATTTTCCTTAAAGTTACTATCATATGTTACCATTGTATATACTTGTCAAAGCTGAGAAGCCAACATCGATGTTTTACTTAAAACAGACTTTATTTAAAGTTCATGAGTTTTTCCATTAATATCCTTTTCTGTTGCTGTTTTGGGATCAAATCCAGAACACAGTATTTCATTTTATCATCATATCTCTTTTTTTTTTTTCATTTTATCATCATATCTCTTAAGTGCCCTGTGGTCTGCAACAGTTTCTTAGTCTTCCCTTGTTTTTCACGATCTTACAATTTCGAGAAAAACCCATAAGTTCCCTCAGTGTGAGTTTGCCTAAGTTTCCTCATGCTTATGGATTTTTGGAAAGAATCCCACAAGGAAAACATGATATCCACATGGCATTGATGATGTTAAACTTCATCACTTGATTAACCTTCATCACTTGGTTAGAGTAGTGCCAGCTCTTTCCATTGTTACTATTTTTCTCTCTTATGGCAGGATTTTTAGATGTGATTATAACTTCATTTGCAAAGCTTTGTGTAGAAGTCAGGAAATGGTTCTTCGTTGTGTAATGAAGAAAAAGTGGTAACAGAAATGTCTTTCTGGGATTCTGGAGAAAGTTTTATCAGTAACTGACTTTGTTGGAACAAAATAATATAAACTTTGAAGATCTGGAAGAAGGTGAGAATTGGAGTGGTGAGTCTGATGCTCTTGACAGAGCTCTTTTCATAGTACAGGGTCTGAGCATGGCCTCCTGTGTGTACTGAGGTCAACAGAGAAATTCATTCTCACCTGCGTTCCTTCCATTCTCTTCTCGCCGCCCTTCTAGCAGTCCTCTCTGACCCTCACCCTCTCCCCTCCTACCCAGAAGCTCCCACACCATTGGGTACTGGCCTCTGGCATGCCCAGTCAGTCATGATTATGCCTGGTTCTAAAGCTAAATAAAGGACAGAATTGCAAAGGGGACAAATGTCGAGGTTCTGGAAGGAAGAGGAGAGTAGCCTCCTTTTTGGTCTGGTCCCTGAATCAGGTACCCGCAACACAAACAGACCTTTCACAGTGTAGAAACGAACCCTTCTGCAAGCATCACTCCTATGCATCATGATGCCCCAAGGGGTCTGTCTTCTTATCTCTCTTGAATTATTATGTGAAATGTTTATTTCTATCACCCCAGCATTGTAATAGAAGTATAACAACACCTGTTTCCATGTTGGTTTAGGAGTTCCAGAGGGTTTAAGAGAGTTAAAAATGAATCCTTAAATCTGTTTTAAATAATCTATTCACTTTATTGTTAAGAAAAAGACCTGGGAAGAGCAGGGTCAGATTTCTGCTTAAACTTTCTTAACTTCTGTGATTTAGATAGGACTTCCCTGGTGGCTCAGATGGTAAAGAGTCTGCCTGCAATGCGGGAGACCAGGGTTTGATCCCTGGGCTGGGGAGATCCCCTGGAAAAGGGGGGTGGCTACCCACTCCAGTATTCTTTCCTGGAGAATCCCGTGGACAGAGGAGCCTGGAGGGCTACAGTCCATGGGGTCACAAAGAGTTGGACACGAATGAGTGGTTTAGATACTTGCATCTATCAGTCCAACTGTAGGAATGACTTGATCAAGGTTCTCCTAATATGAAGGGTTAATTTCCATGCCAGTTTGGGGGAAGGGGAAATAGTCTAGGAAAGAATTCTCAAAGAGATAAAATTAGGGAAACAGTTTCACCAGTTAATGATTTTCCAGTTTCAAAAATCAATACATAAATTACAAGAAAGCATAACCTTGCCAAGATTGTAATTAAAGATTTGAAAGCTGATGTTGATTAAAAAAAAAAGTGTCATGAAATAAAGCAGAAACATATAGCCATAAGTTCAAGAGTGAAAAATAAGAGTTTTGAGGACAGAATCAGGAAATCTAATTGCAATCACTGGATTAACAGGAGAAGAAAAGGAAAAATAAGAGGGGAAAGTAGTAATTTTAAAAGAAACATAAGGCAATTTACTTGAGCTGAAGGAAAATAAATTTGCAGTTAAAATCTCTTACTGGGTTTTGAAAATTACCAAAAAAATCTAAACCATTGAAATTCCTAAATTCTAAGCCACACAAAAGTCCTTAAAGTTTCTATTTAAAAGTAGCTGTTTTTTGTTTTTGTTTTTTACATAGCTGAGTATACCTGTCATTTCTCTCCAGTATGGGAAACTAACTGTTCTGCAACATCTGTAGACTCTTAAGAGAGGACGGCTGCAACGTCGCTTGGTTGTTGCTGTTTTTTAGTCACTCAGTTGTGTCTGACTCTTTGTGACTCCATGGACTGTAGCCTGCAAGGTTCCTCTGTCTGTGGGATTACCCAGGCAGAAATCCTGGAGTGGGTTGCCATTTCCTTCTCCAGGGGATCTTCCCAACTCAGAGATCAAACTGGGATCTCCTGCATTGGCAGGTGGATTCTTTACTACTGAGCTACCTGGGAAGCCTGTACAGTGTCAATATTCTACACATAATACATCTATTGGCCAAAAAAAGAAAAAAAAAGGTGTCAGAGAGTATAATCCATGTTCAATGTCAGAGGAAGTAACTGTAGTTATGAACATTAAATTTCAATAAGACCAAAGACTTCAACCTATTGTAAGATATAAAAGGAAAAGAAATAGGGATAGGCAACAAATAAATATATAGCAGGTAGAGATGGGTGAGCACTCCATATATGTATGCAATTATGTACAATTGATTATGACAATGCTACTATGAATTTGTAGCATAGGTATAAAGTAAGTAGTCCTGGAAAAAATGACACCCAAAACAAGGGAAGACTTTTAATAGAATGTCCTCATAAAAACAAAAACAAAAAACACAACTCTCAGCAAAATCCAGTAGTGGAGAATGAGAGGGGAGGGAGGGAGTTGCAAAGAGCAGAAAATTAAAATATGATAAAATTCCACCATGATGGGATATGTGGTGTCCAAATAACCCAATTGTCAAAAGATGCAGGCCCTTGGTGTTATGAATTTAATGAAATACATAATACAGTGTTATTTGTAGATCTGGATGGTCAAAGATCAGGAAAAAAAAAAGACAGTGAAATCTCATGAAATGTTGCCTCCACTGAGAATGTCCCAATTAGTAACAAGCAGCTCCTTTCCAACCACAACCCAAAAAAGCAAGAACTTTAACCAACCCACCATAGTTTGAAAACTGGAGCTGGCCAGAGGTCAGGAGACACTGACTAACTGCATAATCTTCAGATCATGTTTTGCTGTGTTTACTACAGTTCTGAAGGTTTAATATGGAGGTAAAAGTGACTCCATGCTAAAACATCCCTCTCAATGGAAATGGAGGAGTAGGTATGTGAAGCATCAGTGGGAGAAACACAGGTTTGATTTTGACAATTAGAAGTGGGAACTACTAACAGACTTAAAGATATAATAAAGCTTCTAAATTACCAGGAGAGAAGAGAAGGAAGAAAAAAAATCATTATTGAGGGCTATGAGAAAAATACAAATAAAATGAAGTGCGAGAGAAAATACAAATATAAGGACAAGAAAAATCAAAGTCATGGGCACTAAGCAGGATAAAGAAGGATATTATATAATAATAAAATGCAACAGTCCATAAGAGACTTACAAAGGATGTACATCCCTACACAGCAAAGAACACTGCAGCAAAATGTAAACGTTGGGTTAGAATTTGGCAATTTGGTAATTTAACATGGTAATTTGTTAAAATGCATTTATTTGGAAATTTTCAGTCTAACTATTTTGGGATATAAAAATCCATGTGGGTAGTAATAGAACATTTGAGAAAAATAATCAGTAAGCACAATTTAATAGATTTATAAAGAGTATGTTATCCTAACAAAATGGAAATATATGTCCTTTTATGTCCTTGGAACATGGTGAAAAATAACCATATATGTAGCCACAAAAATGCTCAGCAAATTTCCAAAGGACATATTTTATAGGTCTCATTTTAGAATTATTTCCCTCTCTTCTTCAAAAATATGGAAATCAATAACAAATGATGTCTGCCCCTGAAAAATGTAACTAGCACATTTCTATTTTAAAACATTTTGAAACAACACCTGATGAAGAGGGGAAAATGAAAATTACTAGTTATTTTTTAAAAGAATGAATGGGAAAGAAAAACCCAAACCTCATAATAAAAATTGCGGGTCACAGCTAAGCTGTATTTTTTTCAAAGGAAAAGAGCCCGAATTGCATTTTCAAAAATTATTAAAAGAGGAAGGCTGAAAATAAAATTTAATTTTAACTGTGTGCAATAAATGTTGTGTCAAGTCAACATAAAGCCTTAGGTGATGATCTGTGATGGGTAAAATGGATAAAGTGGTCAAGAAAACCCTCTCTTAAGAGCTAACCATGAGCAGAATGAACAGTATAGAGAGTAGACCGAGTGAAGATCTGTTGTGACCCACCAACATGAACTACTAGAGATTTTAGACTTTTTTATGGGTACCCATGATTTTTGGTTCATATTGGGTTGGCCAAGAAAGCTTATGTAGACACCTAGAAGAGACAAAATTTTCTTCCTTCTTCATTTTTCAACATTTTTCATGCTGTGCTTGGTCGCTCAGTCATGTCCACTCTTTGTGACCCTGTGAACTGTAGCCCACCAGGCTCCTCCGTCCATGAGATTCTCCAAGCAAGAATACTGGAGTGGGTTGCCATGCCCTCCTCCAGGGGATCTTCCCAACCCAGGAATCAAACCCAGTCTCCTACATTGCAGGCGGATTCTTTACCATCTAAGCCACCAGGTAAGCCTATCACTAGTTCCTAGGATTATGCAGTTAATTTATTTTATTTGTAAAAATACAGGTGACGTATAAAATTTAATGTCTTTTGAAATCCTGCTTTTCCAGCATAATCAAAATCAACATGTTGCTGTTTATCTTTCCATGCACCTTATATGTGTGTGTGTGTGTGTATGCACATAATTCTTTTGCATTGCCTTTCTTTGGAATTGGAATGAAAACTGAACAGTCCTGTGGCCACTGCTGGGTTTTCCAAATTTGCTGGCATATTGAGTGCAGCACTTTCACAGCATCATCTTTCAGGATTTGAAATAGCTCAACTGGAATTCCATCACCTCCACTAGCTTTGTTCGTAGTGATGCTTTCTAAGGCCCACTTGACTTCACTTTCCAAGATGTCTGGCTCTAGATTAGTGATCACATCATCATGATTATCTGGGTCGTGAAGATCTTTTTTGTACAGTTCTTCCATGTATTCTGGCCACCTCTTCTTAATATCTTCTGCTTCTGTTAGATTCATACAATTTCTATCCTTTATCGAGCCCATCTTTGCATGAAATGTTCCCTTGGTATCTCTAATTTTCTTGAAGAGATCTCTAGTCTTTCCCATTCTGTTGTTTTCCTCTATTTCTTTGCACTGATCGCTGAAGAAGGCTTTCTTATCTCTTCTTGCTATTCTTTGGAACTCTGCATTCAGACGCTTATATCTTTCCTTTTCTCCTTTGCTTTTCACCTCTCTTCTTTTCATAGCTATTTGTAAGGCCTCCCCAGACAGCCATTTTGCTTTCTTGCATTTCTTTTCCATGGGGATGGTCTTGATCCCTGTCTCCTGTACAATGTCACGAACCTCATTCCATAGTTCATCAGGCACTCTATCAGATCTAGGCCCTTAAATCTATTTCTCACTTCTCCTGTATAATCATAAGGGATTTGATTTAGGTCATACCTGAATGGTCTAGGGGTTTTCCCTACTTTCTTCAATTTGAGTCTGAATTTGGTAATAAGGAGTTCATGATCTGAGCCACTGTCAGCTCCTGTTCTTGTTTTTGTCGACTGTATACAGCTTCTCCATCTTTGGCTGCAAAGAATATAATCAATCTGATTTCAGTGTTGACCATCTGGTGATGTCCATGTGTAGAGTCTTCTCTTGTGTTGTTGGAAGAGGGTGTTTGCTATGACCAGTGCATTTTCCTGGCAAAACTCTATTAGTCTTTGCCCTGCTTCATTCCGCATTCCAAGGCCAAATTTGCCTGTTACTCCAGGTGTTTCTTGACTTCCTACTTTTGCATTGAGTCCCCTATAATGAAAAGGACATCTTTTTTGGGTGTTAGTTCTAAAAGGTCTTGTAGGTCTTCATAAAACCGTTCAACTTCAGCTTCTTCAGCATTACTGGTTAGGGTATAGACTTGGATAACTGTGATATTGAATGGTTTGCCTTGGAGACAAACAGAGATCATTATGTCGTTTTTGAGATTGCACCGAAGTACTGCATTTCAGACTCTTTTGTTGACCATGATGGCTACTCCATTTCATCTGAGGGATTCCTGCCCACAGTAGTAGATATAATGGTCATCTGAGTTAAATTCACCCATTCCAGTCCATTTTAGTTCGCTGATTCCTAGAATGTCGACATTCACCCTTGCCATCTCTTGTTTGACCACTTCCAATTTGCCTTGATTCATGGACCTGACATTCCAGTTTCCTATGCAATATTGCTCTTTATAGCATCAGATCTTGCTTCTATCACCAGTCACAGCCACAACTGGGTATTATTTTTGCTTTGGCTCCATCCCTTCATTCTTTCTGGAGTTATTTCTCCACTGATCTCCAGTAGCATATTGGGCACCTAATGACCTGGAGAGTTCCTCTTTTGGTATCCTATCATTTTGCCTTTTCATACTGTTCATGGGGTTCTCAAGGCAAGAATACTGAAGTGGCTTGCCATTCCCTTCTCCAGTGGACCACATTCTGTCAGACCTCTCCACCATGACCCATCCGTCTTGGGTTGCCCCACAGGCATGGCTTGGTTCATTGTGTTAGACAAGGCTGTGGTCCTAGTGTGATTAGATTGACTAGTTTTCTGTATGGTTTCAATGTGTCTGCCTTCTGATGCCCTCTTGCAACACCTACCATCTTACTTGGGTTTCTCTTACCTTGGGCATGGGGTATCTCTTCATGGCTGCTCCAGCAAAGCACAGCCAGTGCTCCTTACCTTGGACGAGGGGTATCTCCTTACTGCCGCCGTTCCTGGCCTTCAACGTGGGATAGCTCCTCTAGGCCCTTCTGTGCCTGCTCAGCCACCGTTCCTCCGGTTGCTCCTCCCGGCCTCCAGCCCTGGTCTTGGGCGTGGGTGGCTCCTCCCTGCTGCCGCCCCTGGCCTCGGGCGCGAGGTGGCTTCTCCCGGCTGCCCCTGACCTTGGACGCGGGGTGTCTCCTCCCGGCCGCCACTGACCTCGAACGCAGGGTAGCTCCTCTAGGCCGCTGCCCCTGACCTCGGACGTGGGGTAGCTCCCCTCGGCCGCGCTGCGCTTAGTGTGCCGGCTGGAGAATGATCAAACTACCGCAGGATTGCACTCATCTCAAAAGCTAGTAAACTAATGCTCAAAATTCTCCAAGCCAGGCTTCAGCAATACGTGAACCGTGAACTCCCTGATGTTCAAGCTGGTTTTAGAAAAGGCAGAGGAACCAGAGATCAAATTGCCAACATCCGCTGGATCATGGAAAAAGCAAGAGTTCCAGAAAAACATCTATTTCTGCTTTATTGACTACACCAAAGCCTTTGACTATGTGGATCACAATAATCTGTGGAAAATTCTGAAAGAGATGGGAATACCAGACCACCTCACCTGCCTCTTGAGAAACCTGTATGCAGGTCAGGAAGCAACAGTTAGAACTGGACATGGAACAACAGACTGGTTCCAAATAGGAAAAGGAGTATGTCAAGGCTGTATATTGTCACCCTGCTTATTTAACTTCTATGCAGAGTACATCATGATAAATGCTGGACTGGAAGAAACACAAGCTGGAATCAAGATTGCTGGGAGAAATATCAATCACCTCAGATATACAGATGACACCACCCTTATGGCAGAAAGTGAAGAGGAGCTAAAAAGCCTCTTGATGAAAGTGAAAGAGGAGAGTGAAAAAGTTGGCTTAAAGCTCAACATTCAGAAAACAAAGATCATGGCATCTGGTCCCATCACTTCATGGGAAATAGATGGGGAAACAGTGTCAGAGAAACAGTGTCAGACTTTACTTTTTTGGGCTCCAAAATCACTGCAGATGGTGACTGCAGCCATGAAATTAAAAGATGCTTACTCCTTGGAAGAAAAGTTATGACCAACCTAGATAGTATATTCAAAAGCAGAGACATTACTTTGCCGACTAAGGCCCGTCTAGTCCAGGCTATGGCTTTTCCTGTGGTCGTGTATGGATGTGAGAGTTGGACTGTGAAGAAGGCTGAGCGCTGAAGAATTGATGCGTTTGAATTGTGGTGCTGGAGAAGACTCTTGAGAGTCCCTTGGACTGCAAGGAGATCCACCCAGTCCATTCTGAAGGAGATCAACCCTGGAATTTCTTTGGAAGGAATGATGCTAAAGCTGAAGCTCCAGTACTTTGGCCACCTCATGAGAAGAGTTGACTCACTGGAAGAGACTCTGATGCTGGGAGGGATTGGGGGCAGGAGGAGAAGGGCACGACTGTGGATGAGATGGCTGGATGGCATCACGGACTCGATGGACATGAGTCTTAGTGAACTCCGGGAGATGGTGATGGACAGGGAGGCCTGGCGTGCTGCGGTTCATGGGGTTGCAAAGAGTCGGACACGACTGAGCGACTGAACGGAACTGAACTGAATGCACATAGTACAAATATTAAGTTGCTTATTTTAGATATTTTAATGCAATTAAAAAAATGATGTCTCCTGCTTTCCCTTTCCTGGTGCCCCATCCTGCCCCACATGACTTACATTAAACACTTCTTGTTAACATTCCATAGCCTAGTTAATGATCATATGATCCAGTACCTATAGTTGTGGCTTTAACTGTTGATATTTTTGCAAGTATTGATATGAATATAGATAGTAAAAAAATTTGCCATCATTTTATTTTAAAAATGACCCCAGTACATAAAGCATCTTGGTTTTCTCCCTTCACTATAGATGATAGTACTCTTGTCAAATTGTTTGGTCTTACTCTAACATCTTCTTTTAATGTTAACATAATATTCCCTATTGTGGATGTAGCATAATCTACTCAAACTGTATATCTCAAAAAACTTTTGCTCACTCACCTCAGATTCTGTTAAAAAAAATCCTCCAATAAATATTTGCTTCCATGTTTGGATCTCTACACATTGGTATTTTTATTTCTATAAATTAGATCCCCAAGAGTGGGATTATTGGGTCAACAAATACATTTTAAGAAAAATTTTAAAAAACCTTTGAAATTACTGAGCAAATATTGTAAAGTTAAAAAATAATAATAATAAATAAATGATAAATGGTTAATAGATTAAAAAAAAAAGCTGTTCTACTGATTCATGTTGACAACAATGGTGGATTAATTCCATATCGTCTATATTACTATTTGCCATAAATAACACTTTTTCCTCTCATCTCTTAGATATAAAAGATGATATTGTTGTTAATTCTTAAAATTTTTTTTACTAATAAAGAGATTGGGTATTCATTCTTTTGTTTCCATTGGCCTTTTATGCTTGCAACTATCATTCACACATTTTGTCCATTTTTTTTCCCTGCAGATTTGTATGCATTTTTGTTGTCAATTTATTTTTTAACATATTCTAACCTTTTATCTAAACATGTGTAAAATGCATTATTTGCTTTGCTTAAGTATTGATTTTAAAACATATTTAAACCCAGGTTTAATTTTTAAACAATCAAAAGTCTGCCTTTCCTTAAATTTGTTTTGGGTTTTGTTGTCTTAGTTATAATGATTTCTTAAACCCTCAGGTTTTAACATGTCCCTACCCTTCTTTTTTTTTTTTTTAGTAAATATTTATGTTTTCATCCCAGATAGAATTTTTAAAAAATATGGCATGCAGTAGGCGCCTAAGATTTTTTTTTCCCCCTTTTTGATGGAAAACCACTTGCACTGGCATCATTTATTAAATTTCCACTGAGTTGAAATACCACTTGTTTCATTTATTAAATGGCCATATATACTGGAATCTGTTTCTGGGCACTCTATTCTGTTTCTCTAATCCCTTTGACAATTTTTTATGCCAATAACAAATTTTTTATTACACTGCCATATAGTATATTTCAATATCTGGCAAAGGAAGTGTTTCTTCAATATTCTTCTGAACCTGAAGCTGAAAGTTAGTGTTGCCTCTCCATCCTCATATTACATCCTTCAGCTTTTCCAGTGATTTTGTAAGCCATCAAATCCCTTCTATAAAATCACTTTTGCTTGAAAACCTGGAGTGGTTTATGTATTTTTGGCTGAGCCTAACGGATGCAATAAGAGCAGAGCAAGATAGCTGACTAGTCAGTTAATATATTAAAAAGCTGTTATCCACATAGCCAGCAAGAGATAGTTACAATAATTAATTTTCAAGGGTATCATTTTCAATGGCAATAGAGAGCATAAGATATCTAAGAATACATCTTTAAAAACATGTAAGAGACATTTATGGCAGGTTCTCTTCGATACCAATAATGAAAAGCAGTTGATGTATTAAAACATATTAAAATGGAAGTCCACTGTGCAGAATGCAAAGGATACAAATAAAGAAATGACAGGCCACAGGCTGGATATTGAGTTTGGCCAATCAAAAAATCTGCAAAGCTTTAATATCTACTAGCCAGTTTACTGGTTTATTATAAAGGGTATTGCAAAGCTGTAGATGAACAGTCAAATGACGAGGTACACGGAGTGACATCCAGAAGAGTTCTGAACAAAAGAGATTCTATCCCTGTGGAGTTGGGTTGTGCTACCCTCCCAGTACATGGGTCTGTTCACCAACCCAGGAGTTCTTCAAATGCTCTGCTTTACCAGTTTTTATGGAAGCTTCATCACATAGGCATTGCTGATTATTAACTAAATTTCCTCTCCCCTCTTCCTTCCCCAGAAGGCTAGTGGGTAGGGATAAAAGTTCCAAGCTTCTAATCATGGCTTGGTGTTTCTAGTAAACAGTTCCTATACAGGAGCTATTCAGGGAGCCCACCAAGAATTCCATCATAGAATAAAAGATACTCTTTCATTAATTCATTTTTTTAAACTTTTTATTTTGTATTGAGGTATACTCTTGCCTGGAGAATCCTATGGACAGAGGAGCCTGGAGGGCTACAGTCCATGGGGTCACAAAGAGTCAGACAGGGCTGAGTGACTAACACTTTCACACAGTAGCCAACTAACAATGTGGTGATAATTTCAGGTGAACAGTGAAGTGACTCAGTGAAGCTTATTCAGGTATCCATTCTCCCCTAAACTCCCCTCCCATCCAGGCTGCCACATGACATTGAGTAGAGCTCTATACGGTGGTCTTTATTGGTTACCCATTTTAAATGTAGCAGTGTGTACATGTTCATTCCAAACTCACTAACTATCCATTCCCTCCATCATTCCCACCCCCATCACAACCAAAAATTCACTCCCTAAGTTTGTGAGTCTCTTTCTGTTTTGTAGGTAAATTCATTGTATCATTTCTTTTTTAGAGTTTACATATGAGGGATGCCATACAATTTCTCTTAACATGATAATCTCTAGGTCCATCCATCTTGCTGCAAATGACATTATTTTGTTCTTTTTCATGGCTGAGTAGTATTCCACTGTACATATGTACCATAGAATAAAAGAAACTCTTATCATCCAGTAAATTCCAAGGGATTTGGGAACTCTGTCAGGAACTGGGGTCAAAGACCAAGTATTAGGATACAAGGTGCTTCTACCACCCCTATGACTCTGGAAATTACAAGGGTTTTAAGAGTTCTGTGTCAGGAACAGGGGGCAGAGACCAAATGCCTACTTCTGATGTGTCACAGTTAGCCAGGGCATAATGAAAGTAGCAAATATTACTCAAAATATTCTCAAGCTTTCCACAAGGGATTGCTTAGTTTTAAAAATTTACAGTAATGCTGTTTCAAATGGAAAAAGTAGTCTTAGAGGTTACTGCTCTACTGTGTCACAAGGAAGTGACTGTATGCAGAGGTCGAGAATGCATTTTCTCTAATCGGATCTTCTGGATTTACATCTCAACATGTCACTTTCTAGCGGTAACCATGAACAAATTATCTGACCTCTTTAAAGCTCAGTTTCCGCATCTTTAAAGCGGAGAAATAAATCTTACCCAGAAAGTTTTTCTGAAGGTCAAATAAAATGCTTCATGAAATGACTGACATATAGCAAGTACAAAATGATATAGTCTAGGAATATTAGTATCTTACATATTTCTTATCCTTACATAAGAAAATGAAAAAGTTTCACACTTTGGAATTGGCTGCAAAATCCAATCACACCTGTTTGACATGACTGTACGTTACTGTCTTGTTTCCCATTGTTGTCACGGAACCAGGTTCTGGAAACAACTGTGAAGCTTCTACAGTGATTGGGGCAGACCTGTGGTTGTGCTGACATGGCCAGACTCAGCTTATGCCTTTAATTGCTGTACCATTCATGCTTTACCTTTCTGCTTAAGTCTTCTTTCTGGGTGAAAGAGGCTCCCCTACTGCAGACATCATGCCATCACTCTCTGAACTTACTTCTGCTGCATTGCCCTTTAATCCTTGCACTATGGCAGTGGAGGTTCTGTGAACTACAGGACCACTTTGTAACAATAGACTGTGCTCTGGGGCAGGTTCTCCCCCAGTCCTGCCTTGACCCTGATATAATGGTGAATACTCCAATGGAGAAGGGGTTGGGAGGTGCCCCATTAATTTTACATATTGATGGGGCTTCTGAACTAGCCGCCAACTGAAGATGTATATGTGGATGGTGTGTGGAGGAGGTTGCAAAATAGCCAAGTAGCAGACACCCAGACGGGAGGCTGAGATGGGGGCAGAGACAGAGAAGGGAGCGAGAATCTTAGCTGTGGATGAAACTCTTCCATTCTGCCCCTGGGATGTCCTGGGCTGTGAAGTCAGGGCAGGAATATTAGTCTGAAAGGGGAAATGCAGCCAGGATAGCTCTGAGCTCCTCGCCCTCCCCTGACTTGTCCTTTTCTTCATTCAAGTCTGAAGCCTGCCTCATCCCTCACTCTGGGTGGGTAATGTTGTGTCAACTGCTTGTTAAATCAAGTCCCCTCAAAGTTCTTTCTTCTGACCTCTGAAATGATCTATATGTCCTCTCTTTCCTTTTCTATCTTACATCAGTGAGCTCTTGCTCATCAGCTCAGACTTCTGTGCCCATGCTTGCACAACTTTCTTTTCTTCATCTTTACCCTTCACAAAGCACTTTTCTCCCAGTTTTGTTGGTTTCTTCCCCATCATTTAAGTCAAATTCCTGTATCTCCCTGGAGATCTCCCTCTCCATGGCCCCTGTCCCAGCCTGTCTTTCAAAATTAAATTCTGAAGCCCTCTCAAAACCTGTGTGCTTTCTGAAGATTCTTCCAATTGTCCTAACAGCTTATAATCTTATCTGACTCAGAACTCCCACAGAAACACTCATATTACATTTGCAGAGATAATATATTTATCTACAATGCAGGGCAGGAAATTCCTGAGGGCAGACACTGAGACTTTTTTTTTTTTTTTTTTTGCATTTCTAATACTACAAAGAAAAGACCAAACACATATAGGTGTATTTGAATAACAGGACATGACATACATTTATATAATGCATCATGTATAAAAAGAGCACATGAAAATATGCTCAATATTATTAATTCATCAAGGAAATGTGAACTAAAACCACAATGAGATACCCACTAGAATAACTTAAATTAAAAAATAAAAAAAAACACTGACATTATCCAGTGCTGGCAAACTGATAGAGCAACTGGAACTTCTAATATACAAGCAAAATAATACAGCCATTTTAGAAAACAGTGTAATGGTTTTTATGAAGTTAAACATATACTTATCATGTGACCCAACAATTCCTCTCCTAGGTATGCCTAAGAGAAATAAAAGTTTATTCTTTTATATATTCAAAAAATAACTGCAAATGTTCCAGTGGTTTCATTCAGAATCATCAAAAACTGGAAATAACCCACCAGTCTTTCAACTGCAGAATCAGTAAACTGTGGTAAATTCATACACTGAATTACTATTCAGTAATTAAAAAAAAAGAAGCTAAGAGCTAATACGTGCAACTACTGAACTCAATGCATGACGCTATGTGAAAGAAGCCACATTCAAGCAGCTTTGCACTGTATGATTCTGTTTAGATGATGCTATGGACTGAATATGTCCCCCAGATTTACATGTGTGCATGAGTGCTAAGTTGCTCAGTTGTGTCCAACTCTTTGCGACCCTATGGACTGCACCAGGTTCCTCTGTACTTGAAGATTCTTCAGGGAGAATATTGAAATGGGTTGTCATGCCCTCTTCCAGGGGATCTTCCTGACCCAGGGATAGAACATGCATAGCATTATGTCACCTGCATTGGCAGGCAAGTTCTTAACTACTAGCAATACCTGGGAAGCCCCCAGGTTCACATAATGAATCTTAATCCCTGTATAACCAAATAAGTTCTTTTTCACTCTATGCAATATTATACTTCAATAAAAATTAACAAAAAGAAAGAAGACATTTCAAAAATAGTACAACCTCAATCTCATCATTAATGGTCCAGAGAATGTACCCAACTGACATCCGTAGTTGTCTAGAATTATCAAACAAGATCATAAACACAAATCCAAACATTGGCAATGTTTTTGGAAGTGAGGCCTTTGCAAAGAGATTAGGTAAAGATGGAGGCCGCATAGTTGAGATTAGTGCTAGTAAAAAGGAGACCCCAGAGAGTTATCTCTCACTTTCCATTATGAGAGGACACAGCAAGCAGAGGTTTGTCTGCAAACCAGAAAGACGTCTGTCTAAATATCTCACCAAATACTGAATCTGCCAGCACCTTTGTTTCTAAATTAATTTATTTTTAATTGAAGGATAATTGCTTTACAGAATTTTGTTATTTTCTGTCAAACCTCAAACATGAATCATCCATAGGTATACTTATGTCCCCTTCCTCTTGAACCTCTCTCCAATCTCCCTCCCCATCCCACACCTCTAGGTTGTTACAGAAACCCTGTATGAGTTCCTTGAGACATACAGCAAATTCCCATTGGGTATCTATCTCACATATGGTAATGTAAGTTTCCACGTTACTCTCTCCATACTTCTCACCCTCTCCTCCCTGCTCCCCATGTCCATAATTCTGTTCTCTATGTCTATTTCTCCATGAAAGTGAAAGTGAAGTCACTCAGTCGTGTCCGACTCTTTGCGACGCCATGGAGTGTACCAGGCTCCTCCATCCATGGGATTTTCCAGGCAAGAGTACTGGAGTGGGTTGCCATTTCCTTCTCCTTGCTGCCCTGCAAATCAATTCTTCAGTACCATCTTTCTAGATTCCATATACATGTTTTTGTATACAACACTTACCTTTCTCTTTCTGATTTGCTTAATTCTGTATAATAGGCTCTAGGTTCATCCACCTCATTAGAACTGACTCAAATGCATTTCTTTTTATGGCTGAATAATATTCCATTGTATATATGTACCACAACTTCTTTATCCATTCATCTGTCAATGGACATCGAGGTTGCTTCTACGCTCTAGCTATTGTAAATAGTGCTGCAATGAATATTGGGGTACATGTGTCTTTTTCAATTTTGGTTTCCTCAGGCTGTATGCCTAGGAGTCGGCTTACTGGATCATATATTGGTTTTTTCCTTGGTTTTAAAGGAATCCCCATACCGTCTTCCATAGAGCCAGCATCATCTTCTTGGACTCCCCAGATTCTAGAACTGTGATAAATATATTTCTGTTTCATACAATCCCTCCAGTCTATGGTATTTTTGTTATAATAGCCTGAACACACTAAGACAGATGTCGTCTGAAAGAGGCAAAAACTGGAGGAACAGAAAACAAATCAGAGATTGTGGAATTGGAGGTAGGCAGAGTTATGGGGTGTTGTTTATGGTCTAAATCTCGATTTTGGTGGTTTTAAATGTTCATTTATTTCCCAAAAGTAGAACTGTGTAACAAAAAAGTGATTTTTACACTGTGCAATAGTATAATTTGATAAAGAAGTAATGTGAAGAAAGAGGACATTTTAAAAATAGTACCACCTCTCTTGTTCCTCATCAGTGGTCCAAAGGGAGAAATAGAGTTCCCCAGGCCCAGGTGACATGCACAGCTCTCTACTATAATCTGGAGATCACTAAGTTGCTGACATGAGGGTGTGACCATCACAAACTGTCCCCAGGTCCAAAATTGGGGTAGTAATAATTTAAACTGTTTTACAAATGTGAAGGAAGTAGAAGTGAGTCATCCAGAGTTATCGAAAAAGTTTATGTCCAGAACACAGGAGCCCAAACATTTGACTGACATAAATTATATTGAGCTTTTTTATATTAACACAACCCCATGGATCAATGGATAGATTTCAATACAAATAACATCATTCAAAATACTGACATATTTAATATTAATCAAAGTTTCCTTTGGACTCTCATGGCACATATGTATACCTCTTGATTACAATTTTATTAAAATATATTTTAGTTATTTGTTTTGCTCTCAATCTTTTCCACTAGGACTTTGGGTTCCTTGGAGTCAGGGATTTTAATGTACTGAATTTTGCATACCAGGTACATAGTAAAAATGAATGCTCGATACATTTCTGTGAAAAGAATAAAAGGATGAAAGAAGACTCATCCTCCCTCTTCTGTCTCATGCTTCTGCACAATTCATCCACTTACAAGCATCTCTAATGTCTTCCCTCTCTCATGACCATAGAAATAGTCCTCTGGCTGCCTGTCCAGACTTCTACCCCCTCCTACAGTCCTACATCTATATACCACAGTGATCATCTGAAATGTTAATCAGATCCCACTCCTAGGCCTAAATACACCACTGGTTTCCAATCAGGCTTAGAATCAAAGCCAAATTGCTTAGGTAGGCTTTTAGCACTCCCAAATTCCTGGTTTTTTCTAACTCCCTGAACTCATATCTAACTACTCCTTCTGCTTAGTGTGCTGCAGATGACTGCACACTTTTTTCTTTCAATGCCTTAAACATGGTTGGTAGGGTCTGCCTCAGAGCCGTTGGGCAGGCAACTTTCTGACCTAGAACAGTCTGTACTCTGCCTTTTACAAGTACTGGCTCATTTTCACCATGCAGAGTTTTGATTCAACAACTCCTCCTTGGAGCCTTTCCTGACCATGCACTCTAACCTAATTCTCTATGGCATCACCTTGTTTCAATAGCTTGTACAGCAATCATCTGAATATGTTTGTATTGTCCATTACATATTTGATAATAATAATAATAAAATTCTGGCTCCCCTCCTGGAATGTATGATCTGAGAGAGTGAGGGCTCTGCTTTATCCCTGGTTTCTCCCCAACACTGCTTCTGCTGCTGCTGCTACTAAGTTGCTTCAGTCATGTCCGACTCTGTGCCACCCCATGGACGGCATTCCACCAGGCTCCCCTGTCTCTGGGATTCTCCAGGCAAGAACACTGGAGTGCATTGCCATTTCCTTCTCCAATGCATGAAAGTGAAAAGTTAAAATGAAGTCGTTCAGTCTTGTCTGACTCTTAGCGACCCCATGGACTGCAGTGCACCAGGCTCTTTCATCCATGGGATTTTCTAGGCAAGAGTACTGGAATGGGGTGCCATTGCTCCCCAACACTAGTACATAGTAAATGTTTCATGAACACTGGTTGGGGGATGGATGAATGGACAAACAAATGGAGTCATGAATGAATAGCTCCTTTCACTGAAACATGGTAGCCTCCAACATTTTCTAACAGAAAATTCAATCAAACTTATCCATAGAAGCATTCCCTATCCTGTATTATACTAACATGTGTGCCAGACAGCCAGCCTTACTGATGCCTGTCTGCATCTGATTTTCTTTTTTTTAAAGTTTGGCCAAACTGCACAGCATGTGGGATCTTACTTCCCTGATCAGGGATTGAACTCATCCCCTCCCCATTGACAGGCAGATTCTTAACCACAGGACCACCAGGGAAATCCCTGATGTGCGTTGTTTGGTTAAGTTAACAGGAAGAATGAGCAGGGAATCAGACATAGTTTTCTTTTTTAAAAAAAAAATTATAAATCTATTCATTTATTTATTTTTAAATGAAATAAGATGAATATTTTTAAATAAATAAAGGCAAAATTTAAAAGATATTTTCAATTTTAGTTTTAAAATTAAAGATATTTAGTTCTTTGGCCCATTTTTTGATTGGGTCGTTTATTTTTCTGGAGTTGAGCTGCAGGAGTTGCTTGTATACTTTTGAGATTAGTTGTTTGTCACTTGCTTCATTTGTTATTATTTTCTCCCATTCTGAAGGCTGTCTTTTCACCTTGCTTATAGTTTCCTTTGTTGTGCAGAAGCTTTTAAGTTTAATTAGGTCCCATTTGTTTATTTTTGCTTTTATTTCCAATATTCTGGGAGGTGGGTCATAGAGGATCCTGCTATCATGTATGTCAGAGCACTGTTGATAATAGCCAGGACATGGAAGCAACTTAGATGTCCATCAGCAGACGAATGGATAAGAAAGCTGTGGTACATATACAGAATCGAGTATTACTCAGCCATTAAAAAGAATACATTTGAACCAGTTCTAATGAGGTGGATGAAACTGGAGCCTATTACACAAAGTGAAGTAAGCCAGAAAGAAAAACACTAATACAGTATACTAATGCATATATATGGAATCTAGAAAGATGGTAACAATAACCCTGTATGCGAGACAACAAAAGAGACACAGATGTATAGAACAGTCTTTTGGACTCTGTGGGAGAGGGAGAGGGTGGGATGATTTGGGAGAATGGGATTGAAACATGTATAATATCATATATGAAATGAATCGCCAGTCCAGGTTCCATGCAGGATACAGGATGCTTGGGGCTGGTGCACTGAGACAACCCAGAGGGATGGTACGGAGAGGGAGGAGGGAGGGGGGTTCAGGATGGAGAACACATGTATACCTGTGGCAGATTCATGTTGATGTATGGCAAAAGCAATACAATATTGTAAAGTAATTAATCTCCAATTAAAATAAATAAATTTATGTTAAATAATCTATAAAAACTAAAAAAAATTTAAAAAAAAACATAAAATTAAAGATAAAAGGTACAATTCACAAAGAAGATAGACATCATAAACCATTAGACACCTAACAACAAGGAAGGATACATAAAGCAAAAATCAGCAAAAATATAAGGGAAAGAAAAAATATATAATCGTAGTGAGACATTAACATTTCTCTGAGAATGTTTATCAAGTGCAGAAAAAATAATAATGGAGCACTTTGGATGACAGACACAGTTTTCAATAGGGTAAGGAGGATTTTTTTTTTTAATGGTAGGAACAAAAAGGGGATGTTACATTCTTTATAATTCTTACAGCTCTCCCTGAGTTCCCTCTTAGATGGTAGTTGAATGCATCTGTTTTTCTCTTATCTTTGTAGGACTAATTCTCTCTATTTCCCCCAACCTGCCCAGGCCCAGGATCTCCATCATCTTAGGGAAGGCCATATCGACTTCTCATCACCCCTGCCCATCCAGCCCAAGGTTGTATTAATAGTTAGGCTTGGTCTGGAGCAACAGAGCCAAGTCAGTACCATCTTTTCTCCAAACACTGATTTGTCTTTCTGAGGCTTCCAGCATTTAATATGGTCTCTTTGCCTTTTCGCCCATGACCTGATTAAAGATAGTCATTTTGGATTTTTCACTGTAATGTAAAAATCAAGGTTAGAAATAAATATTTTAAAGAATTCTGCTCTCTCAACAGCTCAGCTAAAATAAAATAATGAAAGCAGAAATACCCCAAACCAAAAACCCTCTGCATCTAACATGAACCACATGAATTACATGTGTGCCTTGGCAACTTTAATATTAGAATTTCTCCAAAGCCAAAGTCAGATTGACCAGATGCCAGCGTTTTTCAGAATGCAGTTTCTGCAGTCAGATGGTCTGGGTTCAAGCCTTACTAGCAAAGACTGAGCAAGTCACTTAGTATCTCCCTGTCTTAGTTTCCATGTCTATACAGAATGTCACAGTCCCTCTCCCAAGCTGGTGGGGAAATGATTCCATGAGCAAATGTATACAAAGTTCTTTGTTTCTTATCAGGCCTCAGCTATGTGCTTCATACCTCGTATATCTACTAAAAGCAGTTATTGTTGATTGAATAAATTAGTTCAAAGCGAAAATCTCTCAGTCATGTCCAACTCTTTGTGACCCCATGGACCATAGTCCATGGAATTCTTCAGGCCAGAATAGTGAGTGGGCAGCCTTTCCCTTCTCCAGGGGATCTTCCCAACCCAGGGATCAAACCCAGGTCTTCCACATTGCAGGCAGATTCTTCACCAACTGAGTTATCAGGGAAGCCCAAATTAGTTCAGTTTTTCATTTTGTTTTGTTTTATGTTTCCTTCCCTGGAATAAAACCAAGCCCACTCCTGGCTTTGAAGGATCCATTACTGACAATTATAATATGTAATTTCCTTCATTCATGGGTCCACAATAATCCTGATGCATTTGTTTGTTTGTTGTTTGTTTGTTTCCCAGAACCTGAAGATGGCAGGGTGCAGACAGAATGGGAACACTCTTTGCCTCAACCACTGGCAGCTGAAGTGAAATTGTAGCAGTCAGTCTAAATCCATAGCTGGTGAGCATCCAGCAGCAGCGCCCTACAGGAAGTAAACAAGTTCCTCCCACTCTTACTTCCCTCTGTGCTACATCTGGAGATGCAAAACCACCCCCAGACTCCAGAACACCCTCACCCTACACAGCAGGTCAACTCACAAAGGGAAAACCACAGCTTCAAAGGATGATGTATTTGCTGTAAACAAACAAACAAAAAATGATTGAGTCCCAGACAGCAACTATGCATGTTGGTTCAAGAAATCCAATTCTGAAGAGCCCTCAGGAGAACCAATGTCTTCCTCAAGGGAATGGATGGAGAATCATATCATTCTGATTCACGCCCATCATTGATGTTTCTGCAGCTGTTTGAATGAATTCTGAATACAAGCAATCTCAGTAGGAGTCTGAATTTTCATTAAACAATTCCCTGCTGAGTTGGTTCAGCCAGCCCCACTCTAGCCCTTCCATACACCTTGGCAATGAGGACATTTACAGGATAGAGTTATTGTTTCTTGAAATACCCAAATCCTTCAAGTCTAATGCATCTCTGGATTTTTCCTTCCTGCCTGAAACAAAACAAAGCTGTGCAACAGCACTGGGAAACATGAGCAGCACTGAGCACTGAAGGTCACAGGCCTGGCTCCAGTTAGAGGAAGTTTCTGTTAACTGCTGCTTCCCAAATCTCTTTAACTAAAGCTTCTCAGCTCAAAGTCTGGTTGCCTTTGCATCAGTCCAAGGTGAATCACTGGTCCCTGTGTGTCCACTGAACGTCCGTGTTCCCTCATAGTCCCCGTGAAAATGAAGTACATGCATCAGACTTTCCCCTAAATCAGGGGCTATACACTCAGCGGTCCACAACTGCAGACCCTTTAGTTCCGTCCCTGACTCCTTTACACACAACCATGATCTCTTCTCCAGGCACAGGATGCTGCACTCTGACATTTTTTTTTGCATTTATTAAAATTAGAATAAAATATATATCACCTAATACTTAGTAGCCTAGTTATGTTTAAGTGTTCAGTTCAGTGATATTAAGTACATTCATATTGCACAAACATCACCATCTCCAAAACTCTTTAAATCCTGCCAAATGAAAACTTTGTACCCATTAAAGAGTAACTTTCCATTCTCTCTTCCCCCTAGTCCCAGGAAACCACCAATCTACTTTCTTTCCCTATGAATTTGACTACTCCAGTTGCCCCATATAAGTGGAATCATACAGTATTTATCTTTTTGTGACTGGCTTATTCCACTTAGCATAATTCACCCACAGTTTATCAATGGAGCACATGTCAAAATGTTTCTCCTTTTTAAGACTAATATTGCATTTTTTGTGTGTACCAAATTTTATTTATCCATTCATCTATCAATTGACACTTGGGTTGCCTCCACATTTTAGGCACTCCACACTTCTCTAAACATGGGTGCACAAATATCTCTTTGTTATTTCACCTCTTTGGGGGTATAAACCCATAAGTAGAACTCGTGGATCATATGGTGATTCTATTTTTAGTTTTTTGTTAAGGAAATGCCATAACATTTTCCACAGTGGTTGCATCATTTTACATTCCCACCAAATGTGTACAAAGATTTGTTTCTTCACATCCTCACAACACTTGTTATTTTCTGTTTTGTTTTTATTGTAGTTCTTCCAGTGAGTGTAAAGGGATATGTCGATATGGTTCTGATGCACATGTCTCTAGAGATGTCGAACATCTTTTCATGTGTTTATTAGACATTTATTGGAAAAGAAGTCAAATTTTTTGGTCAGTTTTTAATTGGATTGTTTGTATTTTTGTTGGTGAATTTTAGGAGTTCTATATATATATATTCTGTATATTAATTCCTTATCACACATAAGCTATTTGCAAATATGTTTTTTTTTCCCATTTATAGACTGCACTTGCATTCTGTTAATGCTGTCCTTTAATGAACAAAATGTTTCTTTATTATGAAATTCAATATTTTTCTTTTCTGCCTGTGCCTTTGGTTTCAATTCCAAGAAATAATTGATAAATCCAAAGTTGTGAAGATTTTACCATATGCTTTTGTATGATCTTCATAGTTTTAGCTCTCCATGTAGATTTTTTAATTATTTTGAATTATATCTTGTATATGGTATAAGATAAAGGTCCTGGCAGGGTTTGCATGTTTTTATTTTGTTTATCCTCTAAATATTTTTTTTATGTTTTCCTGTGATTTCATCTTCAATCCATTTGCTGTTTGAGTTTGTTTATTTCCACACACTCACGAATCTTCCAATCTTTCTTCTATTATTGATTTCTGACTTCATTCTATTTTGGTCAGAGAAGACACTTTATATGGTCTATCTTTTTAAATCTACTGAAGTTTAACTTGTGACCTAGCATATGATTTATCCTGGATAATGCCCCAAGTACAGTTAAGAAAAGGGTACATACCATTGGGTATTTAGGGAATTATTGTGTTGTTCAGATCTTCTATTTACTCATTTTTCTTCTGTATAGTTGTTTTATGCATTGAGAGTAGGGTATCAAAGTGTTCAGCTATGATTGAAAGCTATTTCTCCCTTCATTTTTTTTTCAATTTTTGTCTCATATATTTTGACTGTTGTTAGTTACACAAACATATATAACTTATATCTTCCGTGTTGTACATTTTCTTAATATAAAATGTCCTTTTTCCCTTTAATTTTTTTGATTTGAAGTCTATTTTTTCTGACATTAGTATAGCCACCCCTGCTCTCTCTCTCTCTTTTTTTTAAAATTTTACTTTATTTTACTTTACAATACTGTATTGGTTTTGCCATACATCAACATGAATGTACATGTGTTCCCAATTCTGAAGCCCCCTCCCACCTCCCTCCCCATACCATCTCTCTGGGTCATCCCAGTGCACCAGCCCCAAGCATCCTGTATCCTGCATTGAACCTAGACTGGCGATTCGTTTCTTATATGATATTATACATGTTTCAGTGCCATTCTCCCAAATCATCCCACCCTTTCCCTCTCCCACAGAGTCCAAAAGACTGTTCTATACATCTGTGTCTCTTTTGCTGTCTCGCATACAGGGTTATCGTTACCATCTTTCTAAATTCCATATATATGCGTTAATATACTGTATTGGTGTTTTTCTTTCTGGCTTACTTCACTATATATAATCAGCTCCAGTGTGGAGATTCCTTAAAAAACTGGAAATAGAATTGCCTTATGACCCAGCAATCCACTGCTGGGCATACACACCAAGGAAACCAGAATTGAAAGAGACACTTGTACCCCAATGTTCATCGCAGCACTGTTTATAATACTCTGCTCTCTTTTTGTCACTGTTTCATGAATGTCTTTTCCACCCTTTCATTATCACCTGTTTTCAACCTATTTGTGTCTTTGGATCTGAATCTCTTGAAACTAGCAGTTGGGCCATGTTTGGGTGATATTTGTTTGTTCTTTTCATTCTGTCAATCTTTGTCTTTTGATTGGAGAATTTGATCCATTTACATTTAAACTAATTACCAATAAGGAGAGACTTACTTCTGTAGCTGTGTTATTTGTTTTTGATATGCCCTGTATTATTCTGTCCCTCATTTCCTGTATTACTGTCTTCTTTGCTGTTTAGTTAATTTGTTTTTAATAGTGGAATGTTTTAATATCATTCTCATCTTTTACTGTGTATTCTATAAAGATTTTCCTTGTGGTTATCATGAGAATTGCATTTAATATAGTAAAGCTATAATACTTAAATTTGAATTTATATCAACTTAAGTTCAGAAACATAAAAACTCTGTTCCTCAGCAGCTCATTCCCCTCCCATTTCACTTACTGATATCACAAAATTACATCTAAAGCAAAAATTAAAGCCAGAAAGATGTTAGGTTTCCGCTATAAGAGACAGAAAAGCTTTGACTCATAAACTTGACCCCAATGACTGCCACCTAAAGCTGCCCTTGTTTCAGAACTCAAACTATACTGTGCTTTTGAGGAATAATTGAATCAAAGAAATAAGCATACTGGAGAAAAAGTGAGTCCTCAAAGCTGGACACATAGAAGCTTCTGTCCTAGATGTTGTCTAGGATTAAATGCCTTTTTCTCCAGGCAGCTCCTAAATAGCAGCAGTATGGACAACCAACAACATGATGTCATTGCTATAACAAAACTGGAATTCTTGGAATATGTAGTTGAGGGTTTTACTTTATGCACTAGAAATGAAGACTAGAGGTCTTCCATGTCTCCAGAACACCATTATTTTCCCCCTCCATTAGACTAATAAGAAGGTATCATTCATTCTGTTATAATTCTTGTGACCTTCTCATGTTGTTACTGGCACACTCTGTGCTTTACAACAACAAGCACATGAAACATCCCTTGAGTCACCCCAGGTTAAGTTTATTTGACTTTCTTTAAAAAAAAAAATGAAAAAAGCCAGAAATGAAGTGAGGTTGTGAGCAGACGTGTTTTCCTGGCTGAGTTCAAGGAGGTAGTCTGTGGTGAGGCCAAAGATGGGCAGGGCTGGCTGCCAGCAGGAAAACACAAGTGACGACTTCTTTCCCAGTATCTATATGAAAGTGGGTTCATCTGGTCTGGCACTGGGGCTTGAAGCTTCTTCTCATTTCACAGAAAATGCAGGAGGCTTCTGGTACAGAGCAAAGCTGTGTGTGGGTTTGATGATTTTCTTAACTTGCTTGAGTTCACCATCTCTGGGGTTTTTCCAAGGCCAGTGATGACTCTCAAATGCAAGTTGATTTAAGCTCAGGAAAACACATTTGATTACAATGACTGAATGAAATGAAGACAGCAAGAGAAGATATCTCAGATTTGACTAGTTATTAATGCAAGTCCATATGGAAAAGTTAGTTTGTCAAAGTAAACCAGAATTCAGATTCCCTGGGGACCAGATGAGGGACATGAAACATGTCTGAATTACTCACTTAAGAGAAGTTCAAAAAGTTTGGCTTAGATCTTCATTCTCTTTAATACAGTTCCACAGGCACTGGAGATGAGGAAAAGAAAAGGAATGGGAAGAAGTGTGAGGAGGACAGTGATTATGAGAAAATTCAAAACAGAAGCTTCTTGGTTTCTCTGATATCTCACCACTATTTTCCACTTAGTTAGAATCTCTTCTACCTGGCAGTGCCGAGACTGAACTATATAATGGAAAACTGGATGGGTTACAGTCCAATGACAAAACAAACAAAATGCATCAGATTTGAAAAGGGGAGTACTCAGTAGCTAGTGAACAAGAATCTAAATCTTAGGTCAAAGCCTCATGGGGGTGGCAGGAAGACAAGCCATGTAAACAATGGAGTCAACTTTTTGAATTTGCTAAATACAGGCTCTATGCCTGAATGCCTTTGATGGTAGATCTCAAAGAGGAGGGCATTCTGAATTATGTTTAGAATCTTCAGTTCAGTTCAGTTCAGTTCATTTGCTCAATCGTGTCTGACTCTTTGCGACCCTTACCCTGTCATAATCAATAGACTGAGACTGGAATTTGGAAAGAAAAAAAAAATCATTGGATTGGTTAGTTTTTGTTGCAGAACAGAGCACCTCCAAAATCTCTGTAACTATAAATATATATCATTTGTCACACTTCGCTGAGATCTGTGAGATTCATGACTCCCTGGTGGGGGTGGGGATGGGGGAGGTTCTTCTGGTCTGGGGTGGCTTGGGTGGGCAAGGATGGCCCCACTCACACATCTAGTGGTTGATGCAAAGTCAGCTGGGACTACAGGATTGACTCAACCACATATCTCTCAGAACCCAAGAGGCTGGTTCAGGTTCATTTCCCTGTATTTGGTCATAAGACTCTCAAGGGTGGCCAGAGAGGGCCTGAAGTCCATTCCTTGTCCAAGTATCAGTTTGGGTCACACTGACCAAAGCAAGTTATGGTGGCAGGCCAGACAGAGTATAGGAAGACACTCCCAAGGGCCATGGAGAGAGGGTGAAGAGTCATGGGTAGCTATTTTTAGAGTCACAAGGGTTTTCTCCCTTCCATCTATCCTGTTTGTTCCTGACAGAGTCATCTCCTTTTCCATTTACAATTACTGACTTGAAATACATCCACTAAAAAGAAATCACCCCAACAGGCATGGTAAATATTCAGAGATTTTGGTGTCAGTGGTTCATAAGGTTCTCTTATATGTCAGAGGGTGAATTCAGTGACAGTTGTTAACCTATTTCTGATACTCTCCATCTAAACAGAAAGGATACACCCATTTTAGAGTTAAGTCAACACAATGTATTTTCCATGGGGTAATTGCTAAAGCCACTGCTTTTCCAAGAGGAATCTTTCTGGAGCCTTTTGTTCTTTTGATGGAAACTTAATCAGCTTCTTGTTTGACAAAAATGACAGGCTGCGTAAAAAGGGAAACGGAGTTTGGGTTTTACCAATCCTAATTCCTATCAAACATCAGAAGAAAATAAGCACTTTCCTCATAATGTGTTTCAGACTCAAATTTATCACTTAAGGAGAGAGAAAGAGAAAAACTGTTTATACTTAGAGGGGAAAAAAAGAAAAGAAAAGAGACAGTTAACTCCTTCTCTCTGGGGTTTTTCACATCAAGTATTTTAAAGAGCAAGACTGTTTTTGACATTGCCATTTAGTTTGGAGGGATAGAGATATGAGGAAGTAAAAGTTCAACAGATCATTTTTAGATGGTGTGTCCTGACGTTTCTCTACCCTCTGACAAAGGGGTCTATAGAGTCAAAGTTCACTTTCCTCCGAGTCTCATCCAGATCCTGAATTTTGAACCCAAGCTGTGACACTGAATTTGTCTGAGACCAAGGATTCCCAATTCTATAACTATGAGTAACTATAACTATGGATTTAGAATCAGAAGACATATCCATTTTGGCCAGTTACTCAACAGCTGGGTGACCTTGGGTAGATGAAGTGTGTTCTCTGTGACTCTGTTTCTGCATTGACTTTACTTTTCCACTTGAAATGTGGTTGGGAGGTTTCAAGAAGAAGACACATCAATGTGCAAATCCGGGGCCCCAAACTCAGTAAGTGCTTATACCAAATATTCATTTTACACCATCTTCTTGCTCTCCTTCCCTTCACCTCCATGCTGTTCCCATTTTCTCATTCTCAGAAAGACATAGACTTGCATATTCTCTTTAAAAAGTAAATAAACAAATAGCTATACTGCATGTCTCTGTGATAGAAAAAAAAAAAAAAGGCAGATATTCAAAACAGAGAGGCAGTTTGTTACCAGTTTCGTGGATATGCTAGTGATTGACCATAGGTTGGAGAATGAAATGACAACTCACTCCAGTATTCTGGCTTGGGAAATCCCACGGACAGAGGAGGAGCCTGGTGGGCTACAGCCCAGGCAGTTGCAAAGATTCAGACACAATCGAGCAGCTGAGTGAGCATGTACATGGTCATAGGTAGGCACGAGGCTCTGTGAGGCTTAAACACAGGCTCTGTTACTGACCAGTCATAGCATCATAGACAAGTGGACATCCCCTTCTGTGTTTGAGCCCTAGGAATCCAATCTCAGAATCCATGTGCTTTTCTACTAGCCTATGTCTCCTCCCTAATATAAACAGTCCATTCATTTACTCATTTATTGTTCAGAATATTGGTTGATTATCTATGAATGTTGAGCATCATGGTGATTGTTGAAACAAGGTAAAGCTGTTAGAGGGTCACAGAGGAGAAAGCAGTGAATTTTCTCAGGGGGAGTGAGCACACATCTTGGTCTCATTGATGAGGATGTGGTGTCTTGCCTGCTAGTTGAATTCTATCTGTTAGTTGAACTCTCTGAATTGCAGGCTCTGTTTTTGTTTAGTGGCTGGTGAAAGTGTGCTTTCTGATATACCTCTCAAGTTCGATATGAAGACTAAAGCCAAGCCACTTGTGAAAAGACCTAAACTAGACACTAGCATATGGTTGATACTCAATATATGTTCATGAAAGGACTTCCCAAAGGAGAAGGTCACTGCACACAGGGACATTTTCAGAGGTCTGAGAAGAGACAGAACTCAGATTGATGATAGAAGGCAGGGAGAAGACACGGATAGTCAAAGGTCGAGGCTGGAAGTGTACGGTCTGGATGCAGTGGCAAGCAGCCCCAAGAAGTACTGTCTGCATTTTACTCACCCTGAAGCTGAGTCCTCTTTCTGCCATTTGTGACTATGGGCCATGGCCAAGTGGCTGAACATCTGTGAACCCTAATTTCTACATCAGTATCACAGAAACGAGAATGTCTCCTTCTAAAGAGCTGAGAGGTTAAATAAGATCATGGACTCAAGTACCATCTTGATTGTACTACTCATGTGACACATGTTCAATAAACTATGGGGAAAATGTTTACTGACAACAGAGAACAGACAGAATAGGTGGGGTTGGTGGTGAAGATAGACCATGATTTGTAGGGCTTTAGAGTATCCCTCATAGGCCCAGGCTAGCATCCATTATCCAGCTTACCATGGGAATTCCGATTCTTCTCATGACCTCAACCAAGTTCTCTGGATTTCAAGTCAAGGGTCAAAGCACCTGGGTCTCTGCCTCAGTCCTCTGTCTCTGGTTTAACTGGATCTGTTTGATGCCTAGGTGCCCTTGAAATGACCCTTTCCTCTCATGCACACAGGAAACATGCTTTGTCACCCTGAAATGGAATCCCATTTCATAGAAGTTCAGCTCCGGTTAGGAAGACACGATGCTTAGAAACCTCCCAATAGTACTTCTTCCTCAGAAAGGCCTCTACTCTGGCCTGAATTCAAGGCACATAGGTCCTGAATCAAGGCAGGCCCGATACCCCCAAGCACAGCCAGCCACACCTGCCTCCACAGTCTACCCTCCATTCTGACACTTTCATGATGAAATGGCTTTAATTGTTTATGGGTATGTGTTCCATAAATAAGCTCTGGGAGTTGGTGATGGACAGGGAAGACTGGCATGCTGCGATCCATGGGGTCGCAAATAGCCAGACACGACTGAGCAACTGAAATGAACTGAACTGAACTGATGCCTCCCCAGCTAGGATGAGTTCTTCAAGGACAGCTACACTGTTGAATTCACCTGTGAATTCCAAACCTGGGTAGAGTTAATTCTTCATGGATAGTGCTGGAACATACAAATGGATGACTATAAACAACCAGTGCAGAGCCTTACTTTTGGGAGATACTGCCAAGGGCAGCTGTGTTCCAGGAAATAGCCCACAGGAGATGGGTTCTCCAGCAGAAGAGAGAGAGATGTATATACAAGGAGACGGGAGCCCAGGAGTTGGATATCTCCACCAGATAAAGAATGGACAGTGTTATAAAGCTTCAGGCCAACCACTGGGGAAGAAATGTTGGATCTCTCTGAAGATTGAGCCCCACTATGGACAGGGATCACCATCTATTGTCTTCTGCTCTGTTGCATATCCCAGAAAGCACGGGGTTGCCAGGCCAGCAATTCTAGGCCCAGCATGAGCAGAGCAGATGACATGGGGATGTGTGACGTGAGGAAACCCATCACATCTACTCCTGTGTTTGTGGACGTGTCTGTGTTGGCAGTTATGCTGTAAGAACCAAGAGTGGGAGAGAGGAGGAAACTGAGGCAAGAGAGTTTGGGAGTATGATATGAATTAACACCAGATTCTTGGGCATAAAGCATTCAGCTCTTTTTTTAAAATTAGTTTATTTATTTTAATTGGAGGATAATTATTGTGATGGTTTTTGCCATACATTAACATGAATCGGCCACAGGTATACATGTGTCCTCCCCATCCTGAACCCCCCTCCCACCTCCCTCCCTCCCTTATCCCTCTGGGTTGTCCCGGAGCACGAGCTTTGCGTGCTCTGCTTCAACAGTCAGTTCTAAGTGGAAACTTGTATCATGTACCAATGAGTCAGAGTCATTTTTGCTTCTAAGAGAGATCTTGTTCCTTTAGATAAAATGTTAGATCCTAACATTTCTATTCCTTCTTAGTTGAGAGGAAAGAAAAAGAAAAAGAAGGAAGGAAGTGAACGAGGAAGGGAGGAAGGAAGGAGGAGAGGGAGGGAAAGAAAAGTCAGGGATGGAGGGAAAGAGAAGAGAAAGGAAAAGCTGAATTTCCAGAAAGACCAGGAGAAAAGAAAGAAATCACAGCAGCTGAACCACTTCCCTCCTTTCTTTTTAATCTTAGTTTAGATGTTCTCCTGGTAAAATCATTACAAAGGCCGTTTATTTTTAAAATTGAAAGATTGAGAAGAGTCATAATGAGATATTATGTGTAAAAGTTGCACATAAATTTCCTCTTGTCATATTTTGGGCTCTGCTAACGCATCCCTTTGGCAGGACGGAGGCAAGCTGATCGCTTTAGTATAGATTGTGTGTGTCTCAGAAATATTGCCCTAGGAGAGAGCTCCTGGGTGGCTGACTTGGCTCCATGCTGATTTAGAAATTAGCTGGGCTTTTATTGGCCACACTAAATTGTTCTCAGGAAAAAAAAAAAAATACATTTTTATTACAGAACAAGGGGCAGATGATTGAAACAAGCCTGCCTTCCCCTTCGTTTGGAGTTGTGTTTTAGGTTGTTAAGTATACTTTCTTCTCCAGGGTTCTTGCTGCTGTTTAATGGGGGCACACAATATCCACCAGTAAAGAAATTACCTCGTTTCCCTCAGTGTCCCCAGGGAATTCCTTATCCCTTAATATGTTCCATTTGAGTTCTCCTGAGTGCATGAGTGGGCAGTGTGAGGAAAACAGAAGACCTGTACAATATTCTTATTGCAAGATTTTGGCATAAGAAGGAAATGGGAATTATCCTTACAGAGGGGGTTAGGGAGACTGGGAATCTGGCTATTGGTCATTCTTTCCAGATCTAGAGCCATGGTAAAATCATAAAGACCCAGGGCTGCCCAGGTTCCACCCAAAGAAGCTCAGGGCAGGGGCTGGGCAATGGATTTGCAGGTGAAGCTGATCCAATCCGGTGCTTCCCTGATGACTCAGAGGTAAAGAATCCGCCTGAGATGCAGGAGACACAGGAGACGCTGGTTCCACCCCTGGGTTGGGAAGATGCCCTGAAGGAGGACACAGCAACCCACTCCAGTATTCTTGCCTGGAAAATCTCATGGACAGGGGCGCATGGTAGACTGTAGAAGCTACAGTCCATAGTGTCGCAAAGAGCCAGACGCAACGGAGCACAGCACAGCACACAGCACTGGGCCAGACTCGTGATTCTGGGAGCAGCAGGACTAACCATATCTCGAAAACACTCAAATCAACACTTTCATGGTTCCTTTCTCTTAATAATCAGCCCGACTCTTCCTCTGACTTCCTTCTCTGATTTGCCATGGGACATCAATGAAAGTGGAAGTTGCTCAGTTACGTCCAGCTCTTTGTGACTCCATGGACTATACACTCCATGGAATTCTCCAGGCCAGAATACTGAAATGAGTAGCCCCAATCCAGGTATCGAACCCAAGTCTCCCACATTGCAGGCAGATTCTTTACCAGCTGAGCTACCAGAGAAGCCCAAGAATACTAGAGTGGGTTGCTTATCCCTTCTCCAAGGGATCTTCCCAACCCAGGAACTGAAACTGGGTCACCCACATTGCAGACAGATTCTTTACCAGCTGAGCTACCAGGGAAGCATTGTGGGACATCAGGGTCTCCCTCAACTAAGAAAGGCCCTGGAAGTACTTCTGTGTCCATTACTGCCCTCCCACACCACTGCCCTCTTGATTTCAGACAGAGCACCTTGCTGGAGTCTGTTCCAACTTTCCACTCCACAACCCTCCAGGAGAAATACCATGTCTGTAGAGATGGGAACAACTAGCTGATTTCTGGAAATTTTTCTCAAAATTAGTTTTATTTATTAAAAGCTCAAAGCCAAAAATGCAGCCATAACCAAAGTAAATTGGTAGAGTAACACAGAATAATCAAGGTGTTCTCTCAGCCAACTGAATCATCTTATCAATCCTTTAAAACTAATCCTTAATTTTGTTTTTTTTAAAAAATTCTAAAATGCATAGTCATACCTCCCTGCACTAATGCATGGTGTGAAGAAGCAGTTACAATCTGGAACTTAAGGGTAAATCAGAACTGAGTGTGATGTATGATGCTGTCCCATTCATTGTGTCCTTAGGAAAATCACATACATCTTTTACTGCTCCATTTCTTCATTTGTATGATGGGGATAATCGTAGTCTTACCAAGGAGGATTATTTATATATATATACATATACCAGGAATAGCATTTGTTGTTTTATATAACATATACATATGTGTGTGTGTGCACACACACATACATGTGTACACACACATACATGTGTACATATATATAACATAAATAATTTTATATATTGTTGTTTTGTTTAGTTGCTAAGACATGTCCAACTCTTTTGCAATCCCATGGACTATAGCCCACCAGGTTCCTCTGTCCAATGGATTTCCTAGGCAAGAATACTGGAGTGGGTAACCATTTCCTCCTCCAGGGTATCTTCCTAACCCAGGGATCAAACTCACCTCTCCTGCTTGGCATGCAGATTTTTTACTGCTGAGCCACCAGGGAAGTCCTATTTTATATATAATACATACAATATTTGTATATAATATGTATGTTATATATGTACACATTATATACACATATGCAGATAATATATACATAATATATACATATATCATATATACATGTATTTTATATATCCTATATATTTTATACACACACATGCATATATTTGTATATACTTATAGAATATATATAAAATGATAAGTACCATGCCTAGTTCTCACCAGTAAGAACTCATTAAATGATAGCTGTTATCATTGTTCGTTCACCCCTCCCTAGCTGAAAGGTAGATTTATTTCCCCTACCAGCTAAATTCTACAACAGAACCAAGTCTCACAAGAAGTTAGTGGTCAAGCTAAGATAGAAAACATAATTCTGATTACTTCTGCTCCTTCACTAAACTTCAGACCACACTGCCTCCTATTCTGGTGTCTTTGGGTGGAGACTGTAAATTTGTCATGCCTCCCTAAGCCACTGAACCTCAAGTCCCATCGCCAATTGTTCCTTAGGGAAGCCAAAATGGCTTGAGGTAATTAATCCACTACAGACACCCCTATCAAGACTGGAAGGAAACACCTAATTCTACTTCGTTTCTTTCTAATTAGTAACAGAGAGAAGGAGCGAGGGAGAAACATGGAGACTAAGGACGCAAAGGGGCTGAGCTAAGTGGGGTGTGGTTCACATGTGTTCCCAATCATGACCACACAATGAAAATGTTTTCTTTCTGGGGCAATCAGGCGAAATCTTGGAAAAATGAATTTTTTTTATTCCCCCCTTGTACGTACAATAACAAATCCCAAATTTGAAACTTTTCCCCCCGATCTTGGCAGAGTTTGGCTTCCAGAAGATCTGGAAAACTTCCAGGCTCTGATGGCCTGTGCATGACCCTCTTCTCTGAGGACCAAGGCATTCATTTAGTAACAGTAATAAGCAAACATGTATATGATGCGTATCATGGGCTCTGTTCTAAGTGCTTTCCATACATTGACTAAAATCCAGCTCCCCTGAACAGCCCTACAATTCAGCACCATTAGAATCTCCATTCAGTGGATGAAGACACCGAGTCTCACTGAGGTTTAGTATCAGTGACTTGTCCAGAATGCATCAGCTAGCCCAGGGCAGTGGCAGAAGTCACACCCCGGTGGTCTAGCATTCCAGCCTGTGCTCATCATCACTGCCCATCCTTCTATCACGTGTCCTCCATGGTGGAGGCATTAAGACAGAGTCAGATGGTCAGCACCCAATGGCAGAGTTAGAGAAGAGACACAGAAACCAAGACGAGAACTCTCAGGGCGGGAGGGCACCCTGCTGAGCAACAGGGTGGCAGCCCCTCTTCGGCCTGGGCTCTGCTTTCCTAGTTCTGCTCTTTTCCAGAACTGTCACCATCGCCCTCCTTCATTATGCTTCCTTCTGCTTTCCACTTTGACTGACATCCCAATTCCATTCTCTTACACTCTTGACCTTGAATTCCATTTCTAGCCTGGGCTTCCCCCAGGTCCTGACCTCCATATCTCTGTCCCTGGCCAAGCACCCTGATCCTGGCTCCTAATTGCTCCCTTTGCTTAACTGCCTGATTTAATATCCAGATCCTGAATTGGCCTTGGGCTCTGATTAATTACATCCTAGGGCTTGGCAGCAGGGCTCTGAATCCCTTCCCAGGCACCAAGGTAACCAGCCTTGACCCCTGTCAGGGGGGTGCCACACCCACTTGTTGAATACAGAGGCTGCCATGGCATAGACTTTATGAGCTGGTGCTCATATCAGGGACACAGCACTGCCGGTAGGAAGACCCTAGGGGGCTGGCTGCCATCTGCTAAAAGGTCAGCGTGGATGGTTGGATGGATAGATAGATGCATGGTCTCTGACCTCCTCTGATTCCTTCCAGGGTTAGAATTCTTGGATAGTAAAGTTCAGGACACTGGGGATATCACCATTCCAGGAACAGCTGGCCGAGCTGGCATTGTTGGAGCAATTGATGGCTTTCAGGGGCAGAGATTAAGTTTAGGTCAGCAAGAGAGGCACAGGTCTAGGATACAGAACAGTGATTCAAAGATAATGAGTCTGAGCTGACTGAGGAGAAGTGAACAAAGTATTTAATCTGGGAGGGAAGGATACTGATGACACAGATATTCCAGCAGGAGATTCCCAATAAATGCACACAGTTCGACTCAGAAGCCTGATCTTTCCCATAAAAGTAGAGGGTATTGGGGGACATGTTAATCTCTGAGAGCAATAAGGATCAGGGGCTTCCATTCCTGGATTCTCTAGACACATATTCAGGTGAAAACTCCTTCAAAGTGACGTGAAGAGAGTGTTACCAAAAGAGTATGCGTGTGGCGTACGGCTGCTTACCCTTCAAAAGCCAATAAACAGGCCAGGTTGGTGGAAAGGAAAGTTTGCTTTATTTCAGATGCCAGCATCTGGTGTGGGGAGAGTGGCAGACATCTGTCCAAAGGCCGACTTCCTCACACCCCACCCCACTCCCGACAAGCAGAGGGTGAAAGCTTTTATAGACACAGTGGCAGGCAGCTACATGTAAAAACAACACAGTCGTCTCTAACAGTTATCTTCAAATTGGGCCTCAGTGGTCTGACCAGCATCATCTTGATTGTTTTAGGTACAGTTAATCTTCAGTTCCAGGGTCCATTTTTTCCCATGCCTTTGTGGCCAGTTTTTGGAATTGTGACAGCTTGTGTCCCGGGTACCGTCTGGTTGCTGTTGGTTTAACTCCTCCCTACATACATATGTACATCTGTCTATATTCTGAGTCACTCAATAAAACATCAGCTCATTTAATTTCATGGCTACCCTATGAGGTTATGGTTACTATGATTATCACTATCCAGTTTTATACACATGACGGAATTGAATCATACATAGTGAAATGTGCCATCTGAGTGTAGTGGCAGAGCCAATAGGTGAACCTTGTCTGGGCTCTTGAGTGCTGTGCTATGGTGCCATCATGATGGCCAGGACAGTCACTCCCTTTCACACTTCCAAATCCTGTGGCTTATTCTCCAGCACCCCAATGGAAACTATAAATGAGCAAGCGAACCCAATAATGTGGTGATGGACAATTAGGCCACTGAGATCAGCCATACGTTCACTCCTGGAATTCAGAATTGATCCACGATGTGGGTGAATGACGAGTTGACATTCAAGTCATACTTGCATGCCCCACATTCCTGGAGAAGAGAGAGCTATGAGCCTGCCCAAAAGAGCAGAAGCATGAGGGCATGCTCAAAGCAGAATAGAGCCTAAAAGTACCTTGCAGAGCACAAGAGATAAAGGCAGTAGCTTCATTCCCTGATTTGCAATCTGAGAGCTCTATGGTCTGGCGGAAAGCTGCTTCTTGTTTTTAGATGGTCATGTAATTGATCAGGTAAACAATCAATAACATTGACTAATTAAAGCAATCCTTGGCTAAGAGGTGAGCTCCTTTACAAATGGAGATTGTCCCCAAACTATTATTGTGGTCTGAGATTAAAATGATTGCCAAATAATAATGATACTAACGGTTTCTTGAATGTTTACCAAGTAACAAGAACTGTGCTAATACCTCATATGTTTTGTTTCAGTTAATTCTCATGATAGTTTTCTAAAGCAATTAGTGTTAGTACTCCTATCTTTAAAAAGAGAACTTTGAGATTCAGAGGTTGTCGTGCTTAGTCACTCAGTTGTATCCAACTCTCCGGAACCCCATGGACTGTAGCCTGTCAGGCTTCTCTGTCCATGTGGATTCTCCAGGCAAGAATACTGGAGTGGGTTGCCATGCCCTCCTCCCAGGAATCTTTCCAACCCAGGGATCAAACCTGTGTGTCCCACATTACAGGGAGATTCTTTACCAGCTGAGCCACCAGGGAAGACCAAGAATACTGCAGTGGGTAGCCTGTCCCTTCTCCAGTGAGTATTCCCGACCTAGGAATTGAACCAGGTTCTCCTGCATTGCAGGGAGATTCTTTACCAGCTGAGCTACCAGGGAAGCCCTCACAGAGGTTAGGGAATTCATTTATCCATTTCACAAATATTTATTATCTGCTGTTTGCCAGTCACTCTTCTAGGACTTGGAATATATCCACAAACAAAATAGGTCAAGATCCTTCTGTTCTCATGGAGACTATATTCTTCAGGGGAAAGCAGAAAGCAAACTATAACCATAACAAATAAGTTAACTTATATAGGATAATTAAATAGAGAAACATGCCATGGAAATGAAGTGAGACCTGGAGTGTCACAGTAGATGTGTGTGATGGCTTGCAATTTCAAATAGGGAGACTATGGCACATTAATTTCCCCTTGCTATGGTCTAGTATCTTTTTGTTTTTGTTCCAACACAAGAAGCATTTACATTGAACTGTCATCAGAATATCAATTAATATTGATGGTGTATGAGGGTCTTAGGGTTTCCCTTATGGTTCTGATGGTAAAGAATCCACCTGTCAATGCAGGAGACCCAGGGTCTTCAATCCCTGGGTCATGAAGATCTCCTAGAGAAGGAAATGGTAACCCACTCCAGTGTTCTTGCCTAGAGAATTCCATGGACAAGGGAACCTGGTGGGCTACAGTCCATGGGGTCACAAAGAGTCAGAAACTACTGAGTGACTAACACTACTACTCCTCTGAGCTTCTTACAATTGCCTGACACTGAACTAAGTTGATAACTGTACTGTCTCCCTCTGGCTCCCAGGGAACTCCTCCACTTACCAATTTCCTCAAAGATCTACCATGGGATAGGAATGCCCTTTCAAGCAACTTCTCACTGAGAAGCTGGTCAGCTCTCATTATTAACCAGAGATACATTAATACCCCTTTGGTCACCCAGACGTTATTGACTGTAGGTGGTTCAGTGTTCCTTTCCACAACAAACCGCTGGCCACTGGCATTAGTTTCTGCAAAAATCCCCTGGTCAATAATGTGTTAAGACCAGAAACCAAGTCATATGCTTCTCTTTATTAATCTGTTCCCAGGACAGTATATGGGAAGAATTCTAATACATTTATTTTGGATGAATGACTTATGTTAACAACAACTTTTGAAAAGTGAGAATAAACAAGTGCAAGTGTTAATCACTCTGTTTTCCGACTCTTTGTGACCCCGTGGACTGTAGCCCACGAAGCTCTTCTCTCCATGGAATTCTCCAGGCAAGAATACTGGAGTGTGTAGCCATTCCCTTCTCCAGGGGATCTTCCTGAACCAGGGATCAAACCCACATCCCCTGCACTGCAGTTAGATTCTTCACCATCTAAGTCATGCCTCTCTTTATTATTCTGTTCCGAGGACAGTATCCTTCACATGGAAGAGGTCAAATGTATTTATTTTGGAATGGATGACATGTTAACAACAACTTTTAGCTTAGTTAAAAAGAGAACTACAAGTATTTCCTTAGAAGGTGATTTTAATTCTCTTATAAGCCACAAAGGAATGTGTTCATGGAGTCTTGGGACACCATGGGTTAATGAAGTTTTAAGTGGGTAATGAATTTACATTTGCTGACCCACTGATTCATATTAAGGGGCCACTCTATTTTGTAGCCTACTCTGCCACTCTCTTCTGTTATGTACCCAACCTGAGTCTCATTTTTTCCCTCATTTGTAAAATGGCACTGCTACTAAGGCTGTTATAATCACCCCATTGTCTGATCCATACAAAGCGTTTGCACACTACCTGGTCTATACTAGGTGCTCAAGAGTTACCTGTTATTCCAATAGACACTTCAAATTCCTTTTGTCATCCTAGGGATGCTTGGTGCAAAACTAAAATCTGCTGGAAGACAGGTAATCTTCTATAGCCTTGATGTTTAGAAATACATGTTATAAGGACAGTGATATGTTGATGGTGGCGGTTTAGTTGTTAAGTCTTGTCTGACTCTATGTGACCCCATGGACTGTAGCCCACCAGGCTTACCTGGAGTGAGTTGCCGTTTTGTTTCCCAGAGTATCTTCCCGACACAGGGATCAAACCTGGGCCCCCAGCATCACAGGCAGATTCTTTACCACTGAGACATCAGGGAAACCCGGTATGTTGATAAATGTTTAACAACTCACTTTTTTAAACAAAACAGAAACCTAAGTGTAACATTCGTCAGTTTCTGTGGTGTAAATACTGCCACCCCGGCTGATCTCAAGTTCCCGAGGTGATGTCACTCAACATGGAGTTAGGAAAGGAAGGTGCACAGTTGGCTCTTACCACTGGGTTCCAGCTGTGCCTCACTGGGGCTATTTTCATACCATGCTAAGCCTTCTTTTGGCTACTTCAGAGTGTCCTCTCATCCCAAGTGGAGCTGATTCCACCTCTTTTTCTCCACTGAGGGATTTATCATTACTGCTTGTATAACGAGGTGATTTTTACTTTCTTTTCATAAGCAGTAATGAAGTGCCCCACTCTAAGCCTACTACACACCTTAATTCATGTACCCAATATACCGCCTTTGAGATGTGATGTTTACCCACATTTTGATTCTAAAGAACCCGAGAGCCAGTGTGCGATTTCAGGACCATCTTTCCAAGGGTCACCCAGTTAGTAAATGGTAGAGCCAACATTCAAATGAAGTGGCCTGGCTCTGAGTCCATTCCCCTGTCTCCTCTGCTGGCTCAAGCGGAGAACTGTAGTGGACCAGATCCAGATCACTACCCAGAAGGGAAGTCCAGAGAGTTCTATTGGTCACTATGAAACCAACCAATCCTCTGGGTGAGGAGCGACCTCAGAGTTTTCTTGGTAAATGCTTCCTGCTTCTGAAAACCCCTTCTATTCTGAGTTGATCACCAGCCAGTCAGCATTATCGGGCGCCTAGAAAGTTCCTCCCTCACTTCTCCTTTCGGTGCCAGCAGCCCAAGTGCTGTGCCATACCGAAGGGGTCTGCGGCTGAGGCTCTTTGATAAATGTCACCCTTACACCTCCCTGGAAGGTGCAATTGCAAAGTCTTCTTTAACTTGCCTTTCCTAGGTCAGAATAGCAGAAACTCCTGCTACTTCTGGGCCTCGGTTTCCAAAGGTTGTGCTGGCAGCCGGAGCACAACAGCTGCTCAGCAACGCAAGGATCTAGCAGCCCCAGAGGAGGAGGGTGGAGTAAGGCCTGATGCCCTGTGCCAAGCCCAGCACCCACCAGCTGCCTCCCTCCCCCTTCCATCAGAGCAGGAGCAGCATTAACCCTCTCAGCACCGGCCGCCCAGGCTCAGAGAACGAGCTGGGCTTCCCAGAGGCTTCATTGCTTGTGAACACTTAGCCAGTGACTCCCAACTCTCCCACATCCTTTTCACTTCATAATATATATATTTTTGAATTGTACTATATTCCATTGTTGTGAAGGCACTCTGCTGGGCATTCTTTTTTCTCATATTTTTTCTATCCCAGTCCTGCAAGTTTCAATACCTTTTAGCCTGGAAGCCATCGCCATTTCATTACAGTCTACCCAGTGAATTGTAATAGAGAGAAAACATACATTATAGCACATTAAGTGGATTCTAACATTTAGAAGAGTCTATCATGATTAGAAAGCCCCTTATTATGTCATTTCTCTCTCTTGGCACAGAGGCATTAACATTCTTGGATACCACAAAGCGTGAGCAAAAACACAGAGAGATTCCTGCTCCTCGGTAGGCAGAGAAGTGGATGTCTCACTCCAAATACTGATCCTCTACTTAAAAGATGGGGCAGAGACTTCCAGATTCCTCCTCCCCAGGACCCAACCCAGCATCAGCCACTTGGGGTGGGGTCTGGATCGGTCTGGATCCCTGAGGATCCACGTCAGAAGCTCTTAAACCAAACAGAAAAAGCAAAGCAGATGCAGATGTGAATAAATAAAGCAGACAAACCCGCATATGGAAAGCACCCTCCCCCCACCCCAAGGCCCATTCCCAGGAGACAGGCTCCCTTGAGGCCTTACAGACATCAGAGCAGAATCCGCTTGCACATTCTGAGTTGTGCAAACCTAGTGACTGGTGTTACTCTAGGAAAAAATGGAGCGGAGAAATGGGAACATTTTGGTTTGAAAGAGAAAAGATCCTCCATTCCCACCCACTCAACACACACACACACACACACACACACACACACACACCCCAAGACAATTGCTGCTCCCATATCATTTCATCCAGCTTTGCCCTCAGTGGGGCTCGGCTGAGTTACCCATTTGCACAGCCTCAGTGGAGATGGCCAAGGGCTGGCCTGGAGCTGGTCTATGGAGAGAAGAGATATGAGACCAAATTACCTGGTGGAGGTGAGGCAGAGGGGTGCAGAGAAGGAAGGATAAGGACAAGAATCCAGGAACAGACAGAGAGCTATCTTCACAGAATTGTGTTACTGCTTTTGAGAAGAGGCCATGTTAACACCATCTTGGTGGATACACATTCATAAACAGAAGCAAAGGTAGTCTCAAATAATTGTCCTCTTAGCTTTCTAAAATTAATTGCCATTTTTAATGTCAAAAATAAGGTTTATTCCATATTAAAGGGACTTTTTAAAAAAATTGAGTCATTTTTGATGTGTTTAAAGATCATTTTATTTATTATTTTTATTTTCTTTTTTGCCACACTGTGGCATGTGGGTTCCTAGTTCCCCAACCAGGGATCAAACCCATGCCCTTTGCAGTGGAAGCAGAGTCCTAACCATTGGACTACTAGAGAAGTCCCAATGGGAGATTTTTTTTTAAAGAGAAAAATATGTAATCACATTGAGCTAGCACAATAGTAATTTGACAATTGCATTTTCTGTTGAGTTCATATATATGTATGTGAACACATATTTAAAATAATTATAAATAAAATGTCTGCTCTATTTTTTTGCTGCCTTTTTCTTTCATTTAACTTCAGAGTTTGTATGGTTTTGTGCTTACAAGAGACTTCTGAGTGACCAATTTTTACTGATACATAATTTTCCAGTGAGTGGAAATTCCTCCATTGACTGAACCACTCTCTAATCGTTAGCTTTTTAGGTTGTATCCATGACATACATATTCTTTGTGAAGCCAAGTTTTGGTTCTGGTGAATTATTTCCTTAGGAAAAATTCCACTTAGAAGAATGACTGAGTGAAAGAAAACTAATATTTTGTGGCTTCTGTTACTGTTGTCACATTGTTCTCCAGAAATATTTGCATTGGTTTTCAAAACAACATCACTGAGGCTTCCTTTGTGGTTCAGGGATAAATATTTGCCTGCCAATGCAGGAGACACTGGTTTGATCCCTGATTCAGGAAGATCCCACATGCTGCGAGCAACTAAGCTTGTGCACCACAGCTACTGAGCCTGTGTCCGAAAGCCCAGGAGCCCACTTTCTGCAACTACTGAAGCCTATTGCCCCAGAGCCTGTGCTTCACAGTAAGAGAAGCCTGCATATCATTGAGAAGCCTGCCTATCAGAACTAGAGGGTAGCCCCCACCTGCCGCAACTAGAGAAAAGCTTACACAGCAACAAAGATACAGTGGAGCCAAAAACAACAACAACAACAACCCCACAACATCACCATAAGAATGGACCAACTTCAACAAAATGCTGCCAGATCTGGAAATTAGACACATTTAAAATCTTCTTCAGCCCTTACTTTTTATGATATCCAATGTAATAATAATAAGAACAATTAAAAAGCAGCATTCCTTATACGGACCCTAGGAAAACAACTCCACTTTTTTCTATAAACTTCAAAGAATCCCACCCAGACAAAGAATCCCACCCAGACAATGCAACTTGGACCAACCTGGAAGAGGATGCTTGAAGCTGAAAAGTATCTTTTGTGGAGTGGGAAGTGATGCTGCAGGTTAAAAGACAGTGATTGAGTGCTGTTGAATGTGAGGTAGGCAGTTCTGAAGAACTCCACTAAAACTCCTTAATCTGAAGAGGCAAGGTTAATGCTATAAATGTGGAAATCCTTCCAAAAATCAGCAGAGAAACATCCCTCTAGCTGCTTGGGGCTGCTGTTTCAGGAATGGACTCTAAGTCTGGCAAGACAGGGATGCTTAGGGTTTCTAGGATTCCTTTCCAGAATACCCAATATGTCATTAGTGCTGCTCGTGCTCTTGATGATGATGAGAATAATAATAATAATAATAGAGTTTATTCCATGCTAAGCACTCTAGTATAGATTATCTCTTTAGTCTTCCCATCCGTATTACACTCAGAGTGTAATGAAGCAGAAACATCCTAGGCTTAAAATACTTCTCAGGGTCACACAGCCTATTTGCGGACATAAACCCAGGTCATTTGAATCCAGAGACTTTGCTCGCTCTCCTCAGTCACCCTGTAGATCATCTCCTTCACTCAACTTTCATTCCACATCTCTTCCTTTTTACCCTCCCTTCCCCAATTGTTGTTATTGTTCGGTCGCTAAGTCGTGTCTGGCTCTTTGTAACCCCATGAACTACAGCAGGAGAGACTTCTCTGTCCTCCACTATGACCTGGAATTTGCTCAAGGTCACATCTATGAGTCGGAGATGCTGTCTAACCATTTCATCCTCTGTCGCTTTCTTCTCCTTTTGCCTTCAACCTTTGCCAGCATCAGGGTCTTTTCTAATGAGCCAGCTCTTTGCATCAGGTGGCCAGACTATTGGAGTTTCAGCTTTAGCATCAGCATCAGTCCTTCAGGGTTGATTTCCTTTAGGACTGACTGGTTTGATCTCAGACTTGCTGTTTGACCTCCTTGCAGTCCAAGGGACTCTCAAGAGTTTTCCTTCTCCAGAAATTCCTACAAATCTTCCTCAGTCAACATGCATATTGGGGGTCAGGTCTTATATGCATTCTCTACCTTTATGAGTGAATTTAGCACTGATCTTGGACATCTCAGACTGGTCCTCTGTCAAGATTAGACTCCACCCAATTCAAAACTCCTTTATTCTCTGGGGAAGCTTTTGCCTCCTTTCTTTATTGGAAGTTATTTGACTTGGGAGCCAGATTTTAACTTGAAAGCTTCACTGTCTTGTCCAGAAAAATCATGAGATCTATTTGCATAAGAAACATTCCTAATGACTCACTGTGCTGGATCTCGTTTCTTCCCAATGACTTGCTTGTGGGACTGTCTCCTGAGACTCTCATCACAGATACTGTTCCTAAAAGAAGTCAAGGCCACAAGTCCAGCCCAGACTCCACACCTCACCAATGCATCCCACACAAGCAGAGTTCTTGATGTAGCAATAGCATTACAGAAAACTTGTATTCAACTCTCCTTCCATCCTCTGGCCATAAGAACATGAGAAATTATGCTATTTTTCTTCTAAGAAATGATTAAAAATAATTATCAGACTCAAAATCTGTTGAATAAAGCCATCACAACTTATTTTGAACAAAAATATAAGGAAATATTATATCAGGTATATCAAATGCCCCACATTTTTAGTTTGTTCATTTTCCAAAGAAATAAAAATGTAAAGGTATATAACACAGGACTAAAATTAAAAAGCCTATGGAAGACAGTATCTTTTCCCTCTGATTGCTTATTTCAATCAAAATTACATGAAACTAGCATTATACTTTAAAAGATTAAAAATAACTGACTAGGTAGTACTCTGGTTGATTAACTATTAATTGATTTATCAAGTATTTTTCAACATAGAGTCAGAGGATCAGTCAGAGGATCCTGGGTAGACAGTTCAATGCAAAGTACTGGCTTAATGCCAGGCCTATACCACAACAGACTTCTGGAATCGGGGCTTGGGAATTACAGACTTGAAATTTCCCATGGTTATTCTCATTTACTTTAAAGTTTAAGAACTGCTGCTCTAGCATATTGATGCCATATTGCCAGGTTCAGATGCAGTGGATGCAGACTCAAATTCTGGAAATAAGCAAACCTGCAAGAGATTCTCCTCCTAGGCAGATTTCCTAGGAGATAAGGCAGGAATAACATGGTAAAAAAAAAAAAAAAAAACAATAATTGTGACCAATCAACAGTTACACAGATTTCTTCCTATTTTCCACACTTTCTATAGAAGTAACTTAAGTCAGGAGGCCTCACTATGGTACCATGGTCCTATGGACTATAGCCTGGCATGTTATAGTCCATAGGGTCACAAAGAGTTGGACACAACTGAAGTTGATGGAGCTCATAGCACACACAGCCACTGCAATAGACTGAGTGGTTCATTAACAACAGACATTTACTTCTCACAGTTCTGGAGACTGGAATCTGAGGTCATCATGCTGGTATGGTCACGTTCTGGCGAGCATCTTCTTCTGGGCTGTACACTGCAAACATCTTATGTCCTCACATGGTGGGCAGCAGAGGAGGCAACCAAATTCTCTCATGATCCTTATAAGGACATTAAGTCCATTTGTGAGGGCTCCACCTGCATGAACCCAACTAATTCTTGCAACCTCCCAAAGGCCCCCCTCCTAATCTGTCACATTGGAGGTTAGGGTTTCTATTTGAATGTGGGGAAGATACAAGCATTCAGTCTATGACAGGTGGGCAGTAAGAAGCAAAAGGGGTCTTTTCAGGTAGAGTCACATCCAACTTCACAAGATCAGACAGAACTGTGGCCACGTTTTTTTCCCTGGCCCCTGTATCCATGCCCCTTGGGTATGTTCTCCCACAAGACTCTGGACTTGGTCTTGTGTCAACCTTTGACCAACAGGACATGCTGAAAGTGACAGTATGCCAGATCTGAGTCTCAGCTTCAAGAAGTCTTACACTCTTCTTCTACATACTCTCAATAATGCTGTTACTTTGTAAGAAGCCTGAGCTACATGGCTGAAGGATGATAAAGCTTAAGGAGAAGAGTCTAGTTGTCCTGTCCAAAGTCTTTCCAGACCAACCTCAGACAGATGAACTCCCAAACACAGATAACAGTCCACATAAGATGAGCAGAGGTTTACTGACCTGACCCACAGTGGACCATTGATGTATCAGTGAGCAGAGATGCAATCAGATGGATCACCTTGTTGAACCATAGACTGGTAAATGATAATGCGATGGTTTTAAGCCACTGAGTTTTTGAGTGGTTTGCTACACTGCAATAGCTAACTGATACACTCCTAGAGATCTAAGAGATCAAAAAGATGTAGACAAAATAGAGAAAAATAAATATTGCCACTTTTATTGCTGTGACTTCATAGCTTATTACTACAGCCCAGTTCCCACCAGTTTCTCTCTAGTTTAATGAACCATCAGAAGAAGATGAAGACCTTGGGGAATGGGATCAAATATTCCCTCTGATACTTCTTCAGTCTGGGTCTAAGGAAAAGCCTTACGAGGAGGAAGAACTTCTTTCTTCTAGATACCAAACTCGCTCATCATACCTCCTACTTTCTAATCCTTTCTATGGATCACTCCTCAAATAAGCCTTTCTTTGGAATAAAGTCAACTGATGGTTGTGCCTTGGCTAGGACTGAAAAAAAAAAAAAAAAAGACTACAGAAAGAATTACAAAGCAAAGCCAACAAATGGACTTTTCATCTTATTTCATTATTTCTCCTCTAAAACAGTACCCATACTTAAATGTAACAAAATATATATAAAAACAAGCTGTCAGACTTCTGACACAGTCAGTGCCGGGAGGCAAATGTTTCTGCTCAACTTTTGATGGAGCTCTGGGGAGAGCAAGAAAGGGTCCCAAACTGGGAGGGATTGGCAGCTGGGCTGGGATCGCAACTTGACTCTCCCTTCCCCTTTCACAAAGAAGGTTTTGTTTGGATTGTTAAGCATAGTGAGTGATTCCTCTAGAGCCAGGGGGATATGCTGTGTTCTCAGGGAACATCTGGACTGCCAGCTCAAGCCAAGCTGAAACTGTATCCTGGCCAGAGCTGCCCCAGTGAATCAGGTATAGGTGTATTTTTCCAGGATGTTTTAAACCACATCTTACCCTGAGAAACAAGGTTTTGTCCATCGAAACTTCATTCCAAGGGGCAAATGATCCTCCTAGGTTCCCATGAAATGTATGTTTACTAAGGCTTCCTGCCCAAAGAATCAAATCCAAAGACTGAAAGCATGGTACCCTTTTCCAAAGTGTGTTGGGAATCCTCACCAACAAAATCTCTAGTCTCATTTGTAGGCTCACCCCATGCCATTCCCACCTTGTGTATATAATACAGTTTCAAAAGATTCATCCATCATCATGAGCTGAAAGACTGCATTTTTAAATCTCCCCCTTTTTTCTTTTTCCAAGGAAATTTCCCATCACTCTAAGTTCTTCATTTCTTATATCACTTTCCTATTGCACTATTGCTAATAGTAACACTTCTATTTTCAATAATCTTTTGTTTTAAAACATACCACAGACTCCAGGGTCATGTTATTATATTATAAACATCAATAGTTGCATTTAATAAACCTTTAATATTTAAATTTCACATGGATCATTTTAACTTGATACTATAAATTAACTAGAAAGATTATTAAATATCATTTCTATATCTGATGTCATCTTAAATATGTTGGTAGAGAAAATGTTATTATTTCCCATTATAAATGAAGTAGATCTTCCCTGGTGGTTCAGACAGTAAAGAATCCACCTGCAATGCAGGAGACCCAAGTTCAATGCCTGGGTCTGGAAGATCCCCTGGAGAAGGGAATGGCTACCCACTCCAGTATTCTTGCCTGGAGAATTCCTGGCAGGTTACAGTCCATGGGGTTGCAAAGTGTCAGACACAACTGAGTGACTAACATGTAACTAATAAATGAAGTAACAGAGTCATAGAGATCGATTTGGGATGACATTCCAGGGTCTAGATGGCTCCTTTCAAGCAGACCATTGGTTCTTAGGGATGGTCAACTAGCAGGCAAGGACAAGGACTGATCCAGTGGAACAGAGCAACAAATAAGCCTTCCACCATGCAGAACAGGGATGCATATTCACCAGCAAACAGCTGCAGTCAGATGCTGAAGCACCAGGCCAAAGGCAGACCAGAGACAAGGTAGGTAATCATGCCTTCTTGCAAATTATAACTAATGTAAAACTTGCTCAGGAACTATAATTTGTGGAGAATACATACTTACATAAAACTAAGTTTTACAAAGCATGAGAATTTGGACATCAGATTATAGCAGTTTGGGGCATGCAGGTTTCAAATGCTAACAAAATCAGATACTCCTAGATGTATGCATATCTGAGTAGTTTTATTAGCATCATGCTTCATTGTAAACTATTCTTTCTCTCCAACTATTCATAATGTCTTGATTCTACTTTGAGAAATTAACCTCTTTTCCATTTTCACCTTTATAATTAGATAAAGATGGACCCCATCCTCAATTGTAGATATGGGTTCAAACTGGCTTAAATTAATCATAGTACTTCTTTTTCTCTGTTATCACTGAAATTCATTCAGAGATGAACATATAATCATATTATGACCAATAGAACCCAAGGTGATTTTTTGTGTGACTTTTTTTTTAATTAAAAAAAAAATTAAACTGGGTAGCTGGTCATTTTCCAGGATTAAAAGATCTGGTACAAAAACAGAAATATAGACCAATGGAACAAGATAAAAAGCTGAGAAATAAACCCATGAACCTCTGGGTACCTTATTTTTGACAAGGAAGGCAAGAATATACAATGGGCCAAAGACAGCCTCTTCAATAAATGGTTCTGGGAAAACTGGGCAGCTACATGTAAAAGAATGAAGTTAGAACACTTCCTAACACCAAATTCAAAATGGATTAAAGACCTAAATGTAAGACCAGAAACTATAAAACTCTTAGAGGAAAACATAGGCAGAACACGCGATGACGTAAATCAAAGCAAAATCCTCTATGAACCTCCTCCTAGAGTAATGGAAACAAAAACAAAAGTAAACAAGTGGGGCTTGATTGAACTTTCGAGCTTTTGCACAGCAAAGGAAACTATAAGCAAGGTGAAAAGACAACCCTCAGAATGGGAAAAAAATAATAGCAAATGAAACAACTGACAAAGGATTAATTTCCAAAATATACAAGCAACTCATACAACTCAATACCGGAAAAACAAAGAACCCAATCAAAAAATGGGAAAAAGACCTAAACAGACATTTCACCGAAGAAGAAATACAGATGGCTAACAAACACATGAAAAGATGCTCAACATCGCTCATTATTAGAGAAATGCAAATCAAAAATATAATGATATATCACACTGGTCATAATGGCCCTCATCAAAAGGTCTACAAAAAAATAAATGCTGGAGAGGATGTGGAGAAAAGGGAATACTCTTGCACTCTTGGTAGGAATGTAAATTGATCAGCCACTGTGAGAGACTGGTATGGAGATTCCTTAAAAAAAAAAACTAGGAATAAAACAACTATATGACTCAGCAATCCCATTCCTAGGCATATACCCTGAAGAAACCAAAATTGAAAAAGAAAAAGACACATGTATCCCATTGCTCATTGCAGCACTATTTACAATATCTAGAACATGGAAGCAACCTAGACATTCACTGAAAGATGAATGGATAAAGAAGTTGTGGTACATATGCACAGTGGAATATTACTCAGCCATTAAAAAGAATACATCTGAGTCAATTATGATGAGGTGGATGAACCCAGAGCCTATCATACAGACTGAAGTAATGAGATAGATAAATATCATATACTAACACATGTATATGGAATCTAGAAAAATAGTACTGAAGAACTTATTTACAGGACAGCAGTGGAGAAACAGACATAGAGAACAGACTCATGGACATGGGGAGAGGGGAGGAGAGGGTGAGATGTATGTTGAGAATAACATAGAAACTTATATTACAATATGTAAAATAGATAGCCAACAGGAATTTGCTGTATGTCTCAGGAAACTCGAAGAGGGGCTCTGTATCAACCTAGAGGAGGGGGATGGGGAGGGAGATGGGAGGGAGGTTCAAAAGGGAGGGGATATATGTAAACCTATGGCTGATTCATGTTGAGGTTTGACAGAAAACAACAAAATTCTGTAAAGCAATTATCCCTCAATTAAAACATAAATAAATTTTTTAAAAAAGAAAAAATATATTAATGCAGAAAAAACATGCTCTCTACCTTCAAAATGTGAATAGTTAATTGGAATAACTAGCACTGCACTAGAGAGATTGAGGAATTGCATTGACAGCAGACAAGGAGAAGTATCCTTAGTGTTTAAGGAAAAATAAGAGAAGTGTGAGCCTCAGGTTTTTCTGGCTTTCCCTTGGCTCCAGCCGCTTCTTTTCAGGATCTTCTGATGTATCAGGGAATTTGGGTCTCTCCTTGAATCTATTTTTCCAGAAATATTTGTTTCTGATTAGGTCCAGATCCTGGTTTGCTAATAATATTTGGGACCCTAAATGCAAAATCTTTTCATTATCTGACCAAATAGTGTCTGTCCAACGGATGAACACCAGTGAGGTTATCTTAACATCTTGTGTAGGATTATTAAACAAAGAGAAGTCAAAGGAATAAAAATGGAAATCAAGTTAGAAAGAGTAATCAAATAATAAATTAATACAGAAATATGTAAAATCTGAACTTCCAAGAATACCACTCTAATAGTAATAAAATACAAGTCAGAAGTGATAGTACTCATGATTTTAAATTAGCAAATTTTGAGTGCTGTGCTAAGTTGCTTCAGTCATGTCCGACTCTTTGCAATCCTATGGACTATAGCCCACCAGGCTCCTCTGTCCATGGAATTCTCCTGGCAAAGATACAGGAGTGGGGTGCCATTTCCTTCTCCAGGGGATTTTCCCTACCTGGGGATCAAACCCGCGTCTCTTAAGTTTCCTACACTGGCAGGCGGATTCTTTACCATTAGCACCACTTGGAAGGTGCTAGTGGTAAATATGGGTTCAGTTTAGTAGCTCAGTCGTGTCTGACTCTTTGCTGCCCATGGACTGCAGCATGCCAGGCTTCCCTGTCCATCACCAACTCCTGGAGCTTACTCAAACTCATATCTGTAGAGTCAGTGATGCCATCTGACCATCTCATCCTCTGTCATCCCCTTCTCCTCCTGCCTTCAGTCTTTCCCAGCATCAGGGTCTTTTCCAATGAGTCAGTTCTTCACATCAGGTGGCCAAAGTATTGGAGTTTCTATGGGAACCTACATCACACAATAGAATAGGTAGATATGGGTACCTAACAAAACATAAGTTAATCAAACTTTTTATTGAGTTCCTTGTATTCAGCAAGTAAGTATTGAATATCTTATAAAGGTCATGAATTGGTCAGTGATTCTTAAACTGGCACGTAAACAACTGGAAAGTAGACTGTTGAAGGTAATTTTTAATGGAAAATGAAAAATGAGAGCAAGATGTTTACACTGAACTTATATTTACAAAGAACTTTCACTACACATTTGACATAGACACCAATTTTGCATTTTTATTTATAAGACCACACTCGAGGTCTAGAAAAATTCATGGCTATTGAGGCATTCTCTTGATTTTACGGACTTCCCTGGTGGCTCAGAGGTTAAAGCGTCTGTCCCCAGTGCCGGAGACCCGGGTTCAATCCCTGGGTAGGGAAGATCCCCTGGAGACTGAAGTGATAACCCACTCCAGTATTCTTGCTTGGAGAATCCCATGGATGGAGAAGCCTGGTAGGCTACAGTCCACGGGGTTGCAAAGAGTCGGACACGACTGAGCGACTTCACTGCATTTCATGTGACATAGTAACAGGAATATAATGTAAACTTTAGCTCATTTTCCATGAGCTTATGGTTAAAATTCAGATTGTGAAGTCAGTAATATCTAAATTAGCCTCCTGGCTAGATTAGTTACCAGGTAAGGAAACTATGTTTAAACTTCCTAAGCCTTTATTTTTCTTTATCGCTAGAATGGAGAAATAATACCTAAATTTCAGTTATTAAAACAATTAAGACAGTTTATATATATAATGTGTAATGGCAACCCACTCCAGTACTCTTGCCTGGAAAATCCCATGGATAGAGGAGCCTGGAAGGCTACAGTCCATGGGGTCACTAAGAGTCGGACACGACTGAGAGACTTCACTTTCACTTTTCACTTTCATGCATTGGAGAAGGAAATGGCAACCCACTCCAGTGTTCTTGCCTGGAGAATCCCAGGGACGGGGGAGCCTGGTGGGCTGCTGTCTATGGGGTCACACAGAGTTGGACACTACTGAAGTGACTTAGCAGCAGCAGCAGCATACACAATATATTATATATTGAAACAGTCTTATATATATATCAATATACAAATATAAAATACAAAGCTTGGCACATAGTAGGGGCTCAATGAGAACTGAATGAACAGTAAATGGACAGGTGAATAAATGAATGATAGAAATAAATAAGACAGAGAAATCATGTATGAGTAGATTTGTTTCTATCTTTATTTTAGGAAACCATTTTTCACCATGGAAAAATATTCGGTACATTGCCGGTGTGAATAGATGTTTCAAAATTCATGGTATATCCTTAATTCTAGGTAATTTATTCTGTCTAATAAAAGTTACACATTAAAATTATAACAAAGTGTGATTTAAACTCTGTGTCATGGTATACTTTTTCATACTAATGAATTTATTTTTCAGGATATAGTATCTGAGTGCATATAGCTTATTTACATATTTAGATATATTTCCTATATATAATCAGATCTTGAATTACTGTGCTAGTTTTTAGCTGAATAGTTTATAGCCAAATTGTTTCCCCATAAGTTTGCTATTTTTTATCTATGAGAGGGCCAATTTGCTTACACCCACTTTAAATTATTTCTTAGACCAAAGAGAGTATCTTTGTCTTAACAAAAGTTTTTTAATAGTTTGCATAAAATTCATTGAGACTATTTATTATGGCTTATGAAACTGGTATTACTAATTTATAACCATATATCAAATAACTTTTTTCTTTCACAAAATACTTGAATTCAATTATTAAACAGGTAGAGCAAAAGTTTAAAGCAATAGATCCCAACATCCCTACTGGTACCTTATTGGCTATGAGTATCTAATATCTGCTTTTATGTTAAGCTTCAAGCTAGAGGAAGAAGACAGAATATTTCAGTGGCTCTTTACAGTTTTACAGAATGCTATTATGTCATCCTTCAAACCCATAAATCATTGTTTTGTGCCTCACAGATCATCCTTGGGGGCTGCATGTAATATGCCCCGTTCCACAGAATCACTTATTCTTAAACTCTTGATGTACTTTTCTCAGGCCATCCCTACCTCAGGAAAAGACAACTTCTCTTTTCTGGAAGTGGGACTCAAGACAGCAAGCAAAGTAGAGGTGGTGGTGGTGGTTTAGTCTTTCAATCGTATCCTATTCTTGAGACCCCATGGACTGTGCCTGCCAGGCTCCTCTCTCCATGAGATTCCCCAGGGAAGAATACTGGAGTGGGTAGCCATTTCTTTCTTCAAAGGGGTCTTCCCAACTCAGGGATTGAGCCCACATCTCCTACACTGGCAGGCAGATTCTTTACCACCGAGCCACCAGGGAAGCCAGCAAGCAAAGCACCCTGTGCAATTGTTTTTCTTAAAGGAAGCTGAGTCATTTTTTTCTTACATGGTGAAAAAAAAGTTTGTACTATATTAACAGACAGCACAATAACTTCTCTCAGGGCAGTAGTTATCCTTGTGAAAATAACTTCAAGAGCCCACTGGTAGTGGATGAAAAAGAGTATGGTACATTGATTCCAAATATAGTGTAAATGTTTCCCCTCCCTGAATCTATTCCCCTTTGTAAAATGACTTTGCCCCTCCCTTTAAGAGGTGGGGCATATTTGTCCGCCATTAAATTGGAACTGATCTTGTGAGTTGCTTTGGTCAATAGGATATGACCAAAGGGTGTGAAAGTGACACTCAATCTGTCTTAAGGCTAGGCCTCAAGAAGCTTTGCTCATTTGTCTCTCTTGAAATCCTGCTCTACCATGTGAATCATCTCAGGCTACCATGTAGACATATAGATCTAGCACCTTCATGTCCATTGTCACCAGTAACCCATGCAAGTGAGGCCCTTCTAAATCAAGCAACCCCCGGTTGACCAACCAGCTGATTGCAAATGCATGAGCAAAGCCAGACAAGATCAGGAGAGCAGCATAGCCTAGATCAGTAGAACCATCTAGCAGGTAAATATGCTAGTGAGCAACAATGTTCATCTTCAAATCCTATCTTACCACTGATTTAGGTGTGGTTTATTACTTGGCCATAGCAAACACACACACTCACAAGCAGGAATACCAAACATCAGGACATGAAAGGCTGTAGGAAGCTGCTCTGCAGAAGCAGGAACATACAGTTAGCACTCCTTACTTAAGCTTTCTGCATCAGAGGAGTCAACTACACACTGATTGTGTAGTGTTTACTATCTGGGAGGAGGAACCCGCGGAAGGCAGAACCCACAGGCGGAGGAATCGGCCACTACAGTGTCCGAGAATTTAGTATCCCAGGAGCATGTGACTCCAATCCCCCATGGATACTAAGGAGTGACTGTTTTTTTTTTTTACTGCTGAGAGTGAGCTTCAAGGACAAATGGGGTGAAGAAAATAGAGAAGGGATCAGAAGAGGAGGAGGAACAACAAAGTGCAGGCACCTGTGAATGTGAGTGGGAGGGCTGGGACGTTTCGTGGTGGCAGGGTCACTAAAGGGTAATGAAGAACGGTGAGTTCGTTTGCTGCCAGGAAATGAGCTTATTCATCTTGACTCAGACATTTAAAAAGTTATTTGTGTAAACAATGCCGCACATGTTGTGGTTGTTTGTGAAATCAGAGTGTACATTGCTCCTTTCCATTGGGTAAAGTGATGTGGTATAAAGATGGTATGCTTGGAGGTCAGAGACTAGGACGCTGAGTGAGCCATAGGAATGTCATGCTCCATTTCTGCCCCCTCAGATGGAGCTCACCAACAGCAACAGCAACTAAAGAGCATTAAGGACTTCCAGGGACGACTGAATCTGTAAAGTCAGATGGAAACAGGTTGAGCCATGTTTAATTTCCTCTCCTGTAAAGCAGAGATCTGCCTGTTGACGTCTGAATAGCATTCCTCCGCTGTGAAGAGAATGTATCAACACAACCAAACACCTAAGCCTTATCTCATGTGATTCTCAGAGCAACCATACCAGGGCATTATCAGTTATCCTCACTATATTTAAAAACATTCTGACTTTAAGAGACATTAAGAAATGTATTGACTCTCAGGCAGCTGGTGAGTGATAAATGATATTTGAAGTCCAGGATTGCTTGACTCTTGCCCAATAATCTTTCAGTTCTACTACAACTGCCAGAAACATGTGCGCACATCAGGTGTGGTGTATCTACCAGCTGTTTTGTTTGTTGTTGCTGAAATTTAAATATAACACCTCCCTTAGCAACTGAACAGACCCTTAGCTACCTGTGATGTTTAACAACTACCTTCTACAGACGCAGCTTTCAAAGGTTTCATCTCACACCATAGTGGGTTCCTGAAAGCTATTATACCAGATGAAGCAACAGGAGGTGGCCCAGGGTGTAATCCTGGGTGGCTGCCTGGGAGAAGTTGATCAGGTATTGACCCTTGGCAAGTACTGAGGACAATAATTACCCAGCTGGTTGAGCCATTTCTTTCACTGGAGTTAACCCAAATACCCCATCTAGGAGGCAGAAACAAATATTCTGAAGCTATGATTTCCAACTTTTATTTTATAGAGTTCAGTGGATATTCCTTAGAATCAACTGAGAATGGCAAGGGAGTATGTAATTTAATAATAACAACATCAACAGCTAATAATTGTGTAGTGCCATGCACTGTTCTAAACATTTTATGTATATTTACACATTTAATCCTTTTTTTCATCTTGATGTGTTACATATTCCATATACATATAACATTAGCTCCATTCGACAGATGAAGAAACTGGGATGCAGATTGGTTAAGGAACTCACTCAAGGTGATCTAGTAAGTGGTTTGCTGGAATTCTTCCACAGGCAGTTTAGTTCTTAGACTGTAGCATATTTTTTCTTCTAGGCAGAGAAATATTTTAAAAAACACCTTCTAAGGTGTGTGTGAAAGCACACACATGTGTGTGTATTGAACTATCAAGACTCAAAGGCTGTAATCACAAAGCAGCTTCATTTCCCCCAACAAATGCCCTTTCCAACCTGCCCTACTGGGCCAGGCCCTCCAGGAAGATTGCACAGCTTCCCAACTCCCTCTGAGGTAAGAAGAGGAACTCCAGACACTTGAGCCATATAAAACAGCCTCTGTTCAGAGAGGAACAGGCCCAGCTCAGGGTAATCACTGAATCTCTGAACTTCACTCAGAGTTAAGCCTCTCACCTTGATCTTGCAGCAGTTTTGTAAATCTACTAAAGGGCAATAAGGACTTCTTATTTCTTTGCTCTCCCAGCTCCCTCCATCTACTCTGATTCCCTGGTGTTGACTTCTGAATGTCCTGGTTGGGGCAGAGAGGGGAAGAGAGGCCAAAGGCTCAAAAGTGCCTTACTGGAAAAGCATTCATATGTATTTGATTTCCTTTGGCTAAGGCCTTTGTTTAAAATTAACTCTGTTGAGGAGTGTTTTGTGGGGTTTTCATCTTCAAGTCCTTGGTACAGGTGGTATATAGTCTAGTTGGTCCTGTAAGGGGACCTTTAAACCTAGGGTTACTTATCCAGAGGTCCCTCAACTTAAGTGGAATACAAAGTATTTGTGTATTTATATATGTATATAATATGCTTTCACAGATCTCTAACTGAAATTTGTTGTGGCCATCAATTATAAAGGTGCAAATTCTAATGGAAATTTAGCATTTCCTGCTATTTAGAATGTGGTTTTATTAGCAGTACTTGTGACTGTGTCACCAGTGAAATCAGAGAGTTTCATATTATATTGTGATTATGATGATATTTTAAAATGTTGTTTACACTTATCACTGTTTCAAAATTACTAAAATTATGGTGTTCTTAGAGCTGATACTAGATCTGGTTATTTAATGTGTTAAGTTTTTTTTTTAATGTTAACTGAGATATGGATCGGAGAAGGCAATGGCACCCCACTCCAGTACTCTTGCCTGGAAAATCCCAGGGACAGAGGAGCCTGGTAGGCTGCAGTCCATGGGGTCACTACAAGTCTGACACATCTGAGTGACTTCACTTTCACTTTTCACTTTCATGCATTGGAGAAGGAAACGGCAACCCACTCCAGTGTTCTTGCTGGGAGAATCCCAGGGACAGAGGAGAGTGGTGGGCTGCCGTCTATGGGGTTACACAGAGTCAGACACAACTGAAATGACTTAGCAGCAGCAGCAGCAGAGATATGGTTGGTTTCCTTTGCAATTCTATGAATTTGATTTTTGCACTTGCAAGCAGTAATCAAAGAAAGGGTCATCCATAGATATAGACTACCAAAAGGGTCTATAGCCAAAATGTCATTGTTTTTTGAGTTTCCCATCCACCATATAGTCTCTCTGCTGTTGTCCCATTTTGCTTCCAAGCAGGCTTCTTGGACACATTCCCTTTATAGTGATAAAGGCTAGTTCTCTTTCCTCTGTACACATGACTGACACCGCCCCTATGGGAACCATTTGCCAGTGCTCCGCAGGGCTGCAGGTGTTCCCTAACCACAGCCCCTGTTCAGCTACCATGTTCAGGCCTGCTAATCAGCCGGTATGCACTAGGAGGATATACTAACTGTGTGTGCATTGAAGTGTTCCCTTAACAACTTGTAAATAGCTTTTGCTCTAAGAACCCCCCAAACCCTCTCTACCAATGCCCTCCCCTTCCCAGCCCCCACTCATGAATCTAAGAATTGAAATACCTGGCAAAACAGGACCCTGCAGGAGCAGACCCCTATTGCACAGCTGATGTCACTTCTTATTTGTCAGTGTGCAGGCCTCATTCACTGTTGAAATCCTTTGGAAAGTCAGACCTGTTCATTGTATCCCGGGAAAACAATCTAGCTCCCTGGTTGAGTCTTTCAAAACTGTCACCAGACTTGAGGCAACAAGGCCACACCCACACCCACCCCCCCTTCTTGGCAAGGCAGGAGGGAAAATACTCATACATTTTTCCAAAGAAATTCTCTCTTTAATCTACCACTTCAACCTTCTTTTACTTTTCAGTTGACTTTTGAACCATATATATTGAGGGGCCATATTAAATTTTCATTCATTGAAATTACTGCTGACAAGCAATCTCCCTCCACTCTTTCCACCCAACCTCCCCCTCGCCCCCAATAAACACACACACACACACACACACACAAACCTCTCCTTCTGCTTGCCTAGGACTTTCCATAGGATTAGACTCTTGAACTACAAAATTTTCAACACTGATGTTTGGAAAAGCTTCAAACCTGAAAGCAGAGAAAACTAATTGCCCAAGGCTTCCAATCTAAAAATAGGGTCTTCTAATCCTGGCCTGGCCAAGCTGTGTAGTCCTGTAGCGTCTCCTCCGCAGGAGAGTAGCCAGATGAGGCTACCCTCATGCCTCTCCTGTTTCCACTTGCCCTGTGACCTGGCCGGCTCCCTGCTGGCATAACTCTAGTGCCTGCCTGATCCCTGTCACAAACTAGACGTGAATAACAAGACCAGAGCTCCATTCGGTCATTTCTTGGGCCACCCATCTCTCTCTCTCTTTCTCTCTCCTGTCTGAAGATGTCCACAGCCAGGAATAAACAGAGGGAAAGCCTTTGCTTTATGTTTTGAATGTGCCCGCATTTCATCGTGTGGATTTGACTCTGAGGCCATTGTCTCTTAGCCGTGATCCTTGTAACTCTGTGACAGCCAACAGGATCTGCTTTCAATGACTCAACCAAGGTTTCCTTAGACAGTAAACAGCCACTTTTTGCCTTTTACACCACCATGGAAAATGAGGTTACTCCTTGAGGAGGCCAGCAGCTCTGGACTGCTGTTGAACTGGCTGCTTTGACTGTTTGTTTGGCTGCAAGGCACCCTAGCAAGCTGCCGGAGCTTGTTTAAAATTAGCTTCCACCATAAATCACTGGCACAATGAAATGCCTGCCTCTGCCCTCTGACATATTTGTGTCTCTGTTTATTTTTAATGATGACATGGCTTTTTCTGTCTCCATTTAACTGTTTATCCTCCACACTCCTGAACACTAAATTCTGTGTCAGAAGTGCAAAATCTAAGAAACCTCAGGGAAGAAAAATTCCCCTTTCTACCCTCACACCAAGGTAGTGGGGAAACTGAGTTAGCCCTGAGATCTCTCTGAAGGAAACTGCCCCTCCTCCACTTTGATCTGATTATTATATCCTAAAAATGTTCCCTTGTAATGGGGCCAAACAGTCTTTCTTTGTATGCATTTGTGCAACTCAGTACTTTTAAGATTTCTGTGTTCCATTGCATGTAAATTTTGCATGAAAAAGAAGAGTTGTAAACAAACCATAAACTCTTTGTAATAATATGCATGCAGAAGTATTTAGGAGGAAGTGTCCACCATTTATTTTGAAATGCTTCCTAAACTGTGATGAATTAGTTGATGGATAGAGGATAAAGATGGATAAATGATAAAGATGGATAAAGGATAAAGGAAACACAGGACTCCTCCCTTGTCTCAGTTACCTGTGGTCATCCATGGTCTGGAAATATTAAATGGAATATTTCAGAAATATACAGTTTGTAAGATTTATCTGAGTAGGGTGATGACATCTTATGCTGTCCCACTCATAACCACCCAGGACATGAGTCCTTCTTTTGTCCAGCATGCTCTGCCCATTAGTCATTCAGAACCCTTCTTGGTTCTCATTTGCATTCAAGTAACCTTTATTTTATTAATACTTACTAATGGTTCCAAAGCACAAGAGTTGTGACGCTGGCAATTTGGATATGTCGAACAGAAGCCATAAATTGCTTTCTTTACATGAAAAGGTGAAAGTTCTCAACTTAATGAGAAACAAAATTAGGATGCTGAGGTTGCTAAGATGTAGGTTAAGAATGAATCTTCTATCTGTGAAATTGTGAAGAAAGAAAAAGAAACTTGTGCTACTCTTATTATTACACCTAAAACTGCAAAAGTTATAGCCACAGTATTTTGTAAGTGCTTAGTTAAGATGGAAAAGGCATTAAATTGTACAATTTAGCTATTCTGAGAGAGAACATGTGATACCAGACTCACATAACTTTTCTTACACTGTATTCTTAAATTTGTAGTATTTTATTTGTAGTTGTTATTAATCTCTTAATGTGTCTAAATTATAAACTAAAGTTTATCCCAGGTATATATGCATAGAGAAAACATAGTATATAGGGTTCAGGATTCTCCATGGTTTTAGCAATCTACAGGGGGTCTTGGAACACATTCCCTGTGGATAAGGGTGATTACTCTATAATAAAATTTTAATGGTAAAATATAGGTGGTTCATTGTGACCATAAGGCTGTGCATTGTGACATTCTTTCAACTTTGCTGCATGTTTGAAATTTTTCATGATAAAATGTTAAACAAATAGCTCCCTTAGGAATCTGGACTGAATCTTTGGGAGCACTAGAGAACTTCAGCTTCCAAAATCCTGTCTTTAATCCAGATTTCATTTTAAATAATCCATATTTTTTTTATTAGTAGAGTTAGACTTCAATAGTTTACAACAAGGATAAAAGGACCATTGACCCAGTGAAAAGTCTAAATATTCTATATAAAGTCTGAAATATAGAATGTTCTAAAACAGTACATTTACTATTTAGACATGTTGACACCTTTTTCAATTTTAGATGATATCTGAGTGGGAGAAGTTCATAACACTCCAATCCATCACATAAAACACAAATGAAGAACAGCAAAGTTCACACCATGACCAACATGTATATTAGAGAAACTCAAAGGTTTTCAAGTCAAATGGGCCTAGGGTGAGAAAATTCAAAAGTGGTGGACCTTCTGTTACCTATTGGAAATAGAGAATTTACTCAGAAAAAAACCAACTCAGGGAGAAACTTTGGAAATCCCTCTCTACTTTATGAATGGTACCTTTTGGAGGCCAACAGAGTATTTCTGTTTCCTTATCACAACTTTTAGAGACTTCAGCTTCCAGAAAACAACTGGAGAGTTAGGAAAGAAGAGCTTATTACTGTGGTACCCTGCATACGTGCACTGCTTTGGCAGGAAAGTAGGCAAGAAAACACGTGGTAGCAGTACATATCAGGAAGAATTGTCATATGTTTATCTCTTTAGATTATCAGATGGAGTTGAGGAAGCTAACTCAGTGCAGCAGCGCTCAATTATGTAAGTGCTGGTCAGATACTAGAGATCAGCCTAAATATTGCAATCTACTTGGGAAGCAGGCTCCCATGAAAGAGAGTTGGGATGTGACGAGAGCCAGAAGAGTGTTTCTACAGATAGGAATTAGGTACCCCATTTGTTGACAGCCATCAGTTCTTGAAACATTTCCTTTCATTCAGGGATAAGGAAAGAGGTAACAAAACGAGGTGGGGAAAAGTAGAAGGAAGAGAGAAGGGACAGTTTCAAAGAACAGACAACAAAGTCTGCATCTGTGTCAGAGAAGTGCAAAATCAACACAATTTACACTTAGGATGTGGACATGAAACATAATCTGAGAAGTAGAGGACAAAAAGAGAGAGAGATAAACAGGATACAAATTGTAGACTTAAATGTATGCCCAAGGAAGTACGCAAAGAGTTGGAAAAGAAACAACAGTAAAAATAAAAATCGGAGAAAATAGAGTATGCCACCAAGGAGTTCATAACATTTTAGGGAAGTCAATGAAAAGGGTCCAAGTGTGATCTTATGCACACTATGATGAAAAATGGGTCAAACGTAAAAGTATGATTAGAGAGTTTAAGGGACTTGATCAAAGTGAGAAGCTAAAATGGGCTCTCAGGAAATTATTCCAGACAACTTTATTATAAGAATCATAAATCAAGACACTCAAGTCTGTGTTATTATTTGGAAAGCCTAAACTGACAATTTTGAGACTCAGCTGTTCAGAATTGTCACCTCTCTTTGAAGTTCATTGCTTTTTAGTGCTCTTGCCCCAATACCAAGGAATCCCTAAATAATTGCCTTTGCTCTATTCAATCATCCATTTGTCTTTACAAGCAAACATTGATGTTGCACTGCCTTATTGGACACTTTAATAAAGGCCTCTGATAAAAAAGTAGAAAGTGCAGTAGTAATGGTAAACAATTTCAGCATAAAATGTGAAATATAGTGTTTAACTGTTGAGAGAAACAAAGAAATATATAGTAGAAAGATGGAGAGAAAGAATCCACAAAAAATTATTACTTGTTTTATGTAGTATTTTCCTTTTAATTTACACATATAACCTTCTCTTTGTTCTGTCTCTTCTCTCATCTCTTACTTCTATCTGGTATCATTTATTAATTTCCATTGGCAGCATCTATTAGTACTAAACGGTCTGTTTTTCTTCTCTTAAAATGTCTTCATTTTACCTTCATCCTTGAAAGATATTTTCTCTGGTCACGGAGTTCTAGGATGGGAGATATACACTGAGTATATCATTTCACCTTTTTTGGCTTCCATTGCAGTTGTTGCAAAGTCAACTCTCAGTCAACACGCTATTTCTTTGAAGGTAATCTCTCTTTGTATTTGGTTTTCTTTGGTATCACTATGACATGCCTAGGGTTTATTCCCACTTGAGATTGTATGGATTTCCTGAATTTTTGAATTAGCTTCTTTCATCAGTTTTGAAAACTTTTGAACCATTATCTGTTTAGACATAACCTCATCTTCCCTTGCTTCTGGTACTTCTATTATGTATATGTTGCACTTTATATATGTACACTCTATATCAACACTGTTCGATACATTTGCCTTTAGCATAAGTGGCTATATAAATTTAAATTGAACTAATGTTAACTATAGGCTTTTCTGGGGCTCAGATGGTAAAGAATCCACTTGCAATGCAGGAGACCCAGGTTTGTTCCTTGGGTTGGGAAAATCCCCTGGAGAAGGGAATGGCTACCCACTCCAGTTTTATTGCCTGGAGAATTCCATGGACAGAGGAGCCTGGCGGGCTATAGCCCACGCAGTTGTAAAGAGTTGGGCATGACTGAGTGACTTAACACTTTCACTAAAGTTAACTATAGTTAAAATGTCAGTTCTTCAGTCTCAATAGACACAGTTCAAGTACTGAAGAGCCACCTGTGCCTAGCGGTTACTACATTAGACACCACATATGACACACCCAGTTTCTGTTGATCACCACCACTGTATAGCTATTGTCTGTTCTATATTTTCTAACTTTTTGTTTTCTTTCCTTGTCTCATTTTGCAAAGACTTCTGACTTATCTTCTTATTTAATGATTTTTTATCCAACTCTACCTAACCTAATGAAAAATTAAATTTTTTCATTCAGTTATGTTCTTCTATAATTTTAGAATGCATATTTGGTTCTTTTTTTAACCTATGGTGTCACTTTTATGGTTTCTAATTCTCTGCTAACATTTTATAGCTTCATATTTTTTCTCTCATAGTGAATAGGGTTGTAATATAATCTGGCTGGTAATTCTGTTATTTGGACTTTACCTAATCTTTCCCTATTCTGCCTTCTTTTGCCTTTTTTTTTTCTCTTATGGTGTTCCATCTCTTCATGTGTCTGATTATCTCTGATTGTTCACTGGGTATCTTTTTTGAAAACTGACTCTTAGTAATAGTTTAAGACATGATTGATGTTGTCTTCTTGCACCAAAGATTTTCATTTTCTTTTGCCAGAATCCAAGGCATAGAATTTTTGGTCATTTTAAACCAGTTTAATACTTGATGTTTTCTGGGGAGTAAAATGATGCAAAGCTGTTACTTTTGCTACCTAGCTGTAGCCCTTAGAGTTTCAGCCCAAGGTAGTAGAGGTTTACAAAATCCAGACTCTTGAAAGAACCTGCATTCAGACTTTTCATGCCTTCAACATACAGCCCAAGCCACCAATAATACTCTGAATCTTCATATTATGAGGGGAGAAGCAGCCTCTATTACTAGACTCTATCTCCGGGTTCTCCAGCTCCGTCAGGTCTCTTCCAGATAGCTCATGATCTTGTTATTTTTTTAAATATGGTATTTGTAACTCATTCAGCTATTTTGCTTTTCCTCAGGAAGACAAAGAAAAATGTAGTAATGACTTAGTCCATCATTGTTTTGCTCTTGTTTAGTCACTAAGCTGTGTCTGACTCTTTGAGACACCATAGAATGTGGCACACCAGGCTTCCCTGTCCTTCACTGTCTCCCAGAATTTGTTCAAGCTCATGTCCATTGAGTGGGTCATTACTGGAAATTAAATTACCCATCACACTTTTTAAAGTTTTTAATCTCTGGTTATAGTGATCAATACCAGAATCTCACCTAGATTTCTCCAATTTAGCTTAGGGTTGTTATATGAATACATGATGTTGTGTTTTGCAAAGTATTTCATTGAGGTTTTCCATATTCATTAGAGGTGTATTAGACACTTTTATATTTTCTTATTTGTGCATTTATTTAAGCCTCTGACATTCACAGAGTATCTGCTATGACCACAACTGTGATGTGCACTGGAAGTACAGTGAAGAACTAGACGTGGAATATATATATATTCTAAAGGGAAGGACACAAACTGTAAACTGATTAATAAATAAAATAATTCTACATGGTGCTTTATGAGGAAGAAGTGAAAAGGTGGTAAGATTGAAAGGGAGGATAGGGGAGGGTGGATGTAGGATCCTCTGTAGGTGATATTGTCAGGAAAGTCATCCCTGAGGTGACGCTTATAGGTTAAACCTAATGAATGAGAAACAACAGTGAGTAGAATGGATAAGAAGCATATCAAAGGGACTCACACTTTGGAAATGGTAAAAGGGGTCAGCAGAAGCTGTCTCAGGAAGGCTGCCACAGGGGTGCTTTTCTGGCCAGTGGATTACCTGTCCATGACTGCTCTCTGTGCTCTAGAAACAGGCTTTGTGGGTCACCATCCCTATTCATAAAGGAGCCATATATAGTAACACTCAAAAATTTTCTGTAGATGCACAAACCTATTGATCCTCATTTCCTAGGAAAGAAGGCAGGAGCAATATGATAAAAATTTAACAATCATGACCAAGCAACCGTTACACAGAGGGTATTTAGTCCTGAATCCCCAACCGATTATTTTGTGAAATTGTGACAGTCCTTCAGTCTCTCTGCCTATGTATAATGAAGTATAGTCCTATGTGATCTGTAAGATCTTTTCTACTTTTAAACATCACAGACGTGTTTCACTTCTATTTTCTCAAGAGGCTCATCCTATTGGCTAACATGTTTTAGTGCACTTTCTCAATTTTGTTATAGTCTATTGGTTTCCTAGGAAGGTTTTATAAGTAGATATGGGGCCCTTTTTTATTGAAGGACATTTGGTTTCCTAGGGATTTTTTATATTATTCAGTAACATAGGAAATGTTCCCAAATTCCAAAAGTTATATACCCAATATAATTTGGAAATGCTGTCATATACCTATGAAATGAAAATGGGGTAGTCTTTGCACTGTGCAAAGATTTTAATAAATTCCTGAGGAAAGTGACTTATCAGGTATGGTTTGGGAGCCCTTCTCTTAAAAAAAAAATACTAGTATAATAACAGAAGTATAGCACGTAAAAATTTGTGCAATTGGTACACAGAGGGAGATTCATAACCTTAATACATATTTTTGTACATAAGAGAAATGACCAATTAATGACCTGAACATTGAACTCAAAGAGTTAAAAATGAAAGCAGAATAAATTCTCCCTCAAAATGTACAGAAGCTACTAATAACTGAAGATCAGAAAATAAGGAAATGGAAAATAATAAAAGCAATAGAGAAAAGTACCCCCCAATTTTTATTTTTTTGAAATTACCAATAAAATAGACAACTTCCTGGAAAACTATCTAAGTAAAGGGAGGGGAAAAAAAGGAATTTGCACAAATAATTGCTAGAAATTTATTTGAAACATGACATAACCACAGACATGCAATAAATTATTATATGAGAAAATTTTATAATATTAAATAAACACTGCTGCTGCTGCTGCTGCTGATGCTAAGTTGCTTCAGTCGTGTCCGACTCTGTGCGACCCCACAGATGGCAGCCCATTGGGCTCCGCCATCCCTGGGATTCTCCAGGCAAGAACACTGGAGTGGGTTGCCATTTCCTTCTCCAATGCATGAAAGTGAAAAGTGATAGTGAAGTCGCTCAGTCGTGTCTGACTCAGCGACCCCATGGACTGCAGCCTACCAGGCTCCTCTGTCCATGGGAGTTTCCAGGCAAGAGTACTGGAGTGGGATGCCATTGCCTTCTCCGAAATAAACACTAGCATTTACTTAAGAAAAAATATACAGTCCATGGAATTCTCTAGGCCAGAATACTGGAGTAGGTAGCCTTTCCATATTCCAGGGGATCTTCTCCACCCAGGGATCGAATCCAGGTCTCTCGCATTGCAGGCAGATTTTGCCAGCTGAGCCACCAGCGAAGCCCAGGAATACTGGAGTGGGTAGCCTGTCTCTTCCTCAGGGGATCTTCCTGATCCAGGAATTGAACCAGGGTCTCCTGCATTGCAGGTGGATTCATTGCCAACTGAGCTATCAGGGAAGACCTATACCAGCACCACCTGGGAAACTTAATGTGTGCTGCCCAAGCAGCTCAGTGGTAAAGAATTTGCCTGCCGAACAGAAGAAGTGGGTTTGATCCCTGGGTAGGGAAGATTGCGTGGAGAAGGAAATGGCAACCCACTACAGTATTCTTGCCTGGGCGATTCCATGGGCAAAGGAGCGTGGTAGGCTACTGTTCATGGGGTTGCAAAGAGTTGGATATGTCTTAGCAACTAAACAACAACAAATATATATATACACACATTGAACCAATCAATATATTTTAGAATGTAAATACATCCTACAATAATAGTAAGATATATTTCATACATATCCATCAAACTCACACAATTAAATTTCTAACAGCAGCAAGGTGCTGCTGAAGTTGCAGGGTACCTATACGTTCTTCCATTGGCAGCAGGAGTACAAAAACCATTTTCAGGAGCTGTTTGGCAACCCACTCCAGTGTTCTTGCCTGGAGAATCCCAGGGACGGAGGAGCCTGGTGGGCTGCCGTCTATGGGGTCGCACAGAGTCGGATACGACTGAAGCAGCAGCAGCCGCAGCAGGAAACTTAAAGATGCACCTATCCTATGAATCAGCAGATTTACTTGTAGGAATGTATCAGAAAATCCACAGAAGGATGAGTTCATTAAAGTATTAATGTAATAAAAGATAATTGTAAACAATAGAAATGCCCAGTAACAGTGGAATGGACTGGTAAGTTATATGTATTCATACAAAAAATGCTATATATGGCTGTTAAAATTAATGTGCTTTTTCTGTATGACTCACCATTCATAAATTCCAGAAATACACCATCAAATGAATAAACCAAGGTGGAAGAGACTATAGCATTGGCACAAATTTTTAAAACACACAAAACAATTAATAAGCATATATCTATGCTATGCATAGATATATATAGCATATTTATTTTAAAAATATATAGAAAAGATACATCCCCTGTATGAAGGGGATGTAGAAGAACAATTTCCTTTTGGGAGGGAAAGTAAGAAATTGAGATCCAAAAAAGGTACAATGAGGACCTACAGCCTGTCTGAAAAGTATTTTTGTCTTTAAAACGAATTTGAAAAACTAAGGCTCAATAATAGCACTTTCACATCTAGGTGGAGGGTTCTATTAAATGTAATATTAGGCTATTTAATAGATTAACTGTGAAAACTGAGTTAATGCACTTGAAGGGCTTTTATAACAGAGTATGTTCTCTATGTCATGGCTGTGTGTCGACTATTTATAATTATTTACTAGACACAGTGCGTTTAGCACGTAAATTTTCTGTAGATGCACAAACCTATTGATCCTCATTTCCTAGGAAAGAAGGCAGGAGCAATATGATAAAAATTTAACAATCATGACCAAGCAATTGTTTTTTCTAAAAATCTGATTTTTTTTAAAATCACTATGTCCTTTATGCACACCACAGAGTCTAGCACAGAGGAGAGGTTTAGTTATTTGTTTGGATACACACGCCTTAGATTCCTCTCTTTATCTCAGTTCCCCAGTGGTCTCACCTACATCCATGCATGTAGGTGAATGGAAGGGGATACTGTGTGATCATAAACCACTGGTAAAAATTTTAAGTCTTAATATTTAATTCTTATAACCAGTTCCATATGTGACCTGATTGATGGTTTCAGGGCAAATGATTACTTTAAGTAACCAACTAGCAGAGTTCATATATGTTTTGAGATTCTTGAAAGAAGGTTGATTATATCAATGCCAGCTACATTAGTATAATTTCTCAAAGAATAAGAAAAAAAAAGCTGAATTGACTATTTATTATTCCTTCTATCCTTTACCATTGCAAGGACTTCGTGGGGATCAGTATTTCAAAGCTATTTCAAAAATCATCATATATAAAGAATTCCTTAATATAAAAGGCCTTAAGAAGAAGAAATGGGCCTTGGCTGACTTCACTCATATGCTGAACTCCATAAATATTATATAGTTAACACACAGGCCAGATACTTAAACTTCACAGAGCTCAGGAAAGAACAACTTCTGTTTATAGTGAGTTTTCTTATGTGTTGAATATAAAGTACCAATTAAAGTGTAATCGGAATAGCTGTTTGAGTTTTTGGCAGCATATCAGAAGGAGTTACGGAAAGCATAGCCTTTTCAATGATAGACACGAATTTGCAGAGGTCATGCTATGGTCTGGATGGGGTACACCTGGCATAATTTCAAACTGTAAATGCACTCAAATCTAGTCTAATGAATTATTTTCCCAGGGCCCGGATCCTCATTGCCTTAGGAATGATTCCTCCATTTCCAAGGCAGTTCTGGTTTTTAGAAGACCTTGTCTGGAACCCAGTGTCTATATACTCAGGAGATCCGCTCAGGTCTAGAATGGCTAAGATATTGGGGGCATTTTATTTTATCATTGCTACTGTCCACTTCTTTGTAGACTTTGATTTGGAGAAGTGCTCAACCCATTGGAACCTGAACCTTTCCCCCTTCATCCCTAGATTAACTTATCTTGTCATAAGTTTCCATAGAACTGAATTCCTCATCTTCTGAGCTTTTATCAATTTGTGATTATGCACTAAGGGAATGTCTGAAAAGTGAAGAAATGATGGTAAGGAGGAACTGAATGGCATTATGCAATCAAGAAGTAACAAATGGTAAATAAAGAGAAGAAAAAGCAATAGGGCAAGTGAGCATTAGTAACATAAGCATGGGATACGAATGATATCTGTGAGCTCTTGGAGAGAGCAACTGAATGGGATTAGCAGTCACTTTAGAGTCTCAGTTAAAATCCAAAGAGAGAAGCCCGACCCAGGATAATGGTACAGTCAGTGACTAGCTCAAACTGTAACAGCTTCCCAAAACCAAAAACAGGCAATTGACCTTGTAACTAGGATTGCATATGGCACCCAGCCAAAACCCACCAGTCTCTCCAGGGCAAAGAGTGACAGCTTTGCTGCCCTGCAGCTGAAACAGGTTGGAGCCCATATTAAACTGTGCCAAGTAGGGTCTGCCACTAAGCTGAACACCTGTAATTCACCCATCTGTGTCCCTCAAGTCCTCACCCCAAAGTAAATTGATTCTGAGCTCTAACAGCTGTCTGGGGGACTCTGATGTGCTATTCACAGCAGGAAAAGCTTTGGGAGATGACAAAAACTGTGGGTTGTGTTTTCAAGGTCAGAACCCAAAGAGAGACATTTCTTTGATTCTTTCATGTGTGGAGATAACAAAAGTGGTGCTGGGTGGGATCCATAATTTTCAGATCATTTGAGTAACTACTAGACATTAGTCATCACGTAATCTGATTTGAAAATAAACATGGTTGATGAAAAAGAGGAAAGTCTGGGCATGATAATCCCTCTCATCTAGAAGTATAAAAGAGCAGGGAGAAATGGGGTACAAACTTGAGAAATGTCATATGCTGTGTCTCTGTGAAGGTAAGGGAGTGTCCGTTGTGTTGTAAATGTGTATTCACTAAAATGCCGACCATGTTCATAGCAATGATAGAAAAATAGATCCTAGTAGCAATAATTCAAGATTATTTGGAAGAGAGAAAAGGAAAACACATGTAGCTCTCACCTACTATAATCTCAGATGAAAAGTACACAGAAGACTCTTGGCTCCAAGCACTGATAACTTTCACTTACAAATAAGTGAAACAATTGTATACCATCTAAGTTATATTGTAAAATAAACAGAATCTCAAAGGCTGAATAGCTGATTCCTTGTGATTTCAGCCATAATCATGTGTTTTTTTCTTTTAAAGTGTGTATACTTTTTCATTTCTTTATTTTTAAGTTCTTTGAGTACAAATCCTCATTTATGAATTTGTTGATTATTATTTATTTTTCAGATAACATTTTATTTGCTGTTATTTGCTGTTACTAAAATTTAAAAAATCTTTATTTGTTTGTTCTTTCATTGACCAGTCATACATTCACTTATTTAGTTAACAAATGTTTATTGTCCAAATACTGAAAGTAGAGTGATCAATCCCAGCTTGCAGGTTGGCCTTCAACAAGTAGAGACTCTCTATGTACCATTTTGTTTTGCATACATGAGAATATCAGAAGTAATAGGCATGGTTTTTTTCATAAAATTTAAAAGTTTATTTTAAAATTTATATAGAAATTCAAAGACTAGCCAAAGCAATTTTGTAAAAGAACAAAAAAGTTAGAGGGCTACTTCATACATTACTTGATTTCAAGATTGGTGGATTCATGTCAATGTATGGCAAAACCAATACAGAATTGCAAAGTAAAAAAAAACAAACAAACTATAAAGTTACTATATAGTCTTGATTATTGGTGTAAGTACAAATACTTAGATCAATAGAACAATAGAAAGACCAGAAATATGCCCACCTGTATGCAGGTTATTGACTTTTGGCTAAATATCTTGGTAAAGATACCAAAGCAATTCAATAAGAAGTTGACAGTCATTTAAGAAATAACACTGAAAGAGAATCCATATGGAAACAAATTAAAATTTTACTGTCTATATAAAAGTTCATTCAAAATGGATTGTAGACATATGTAAAACCTAAAAGATCTAGGCAAAATATAAAGAAAACATTAACATTTAAATTTGGCAAAAATTTCTTAGGAAATGGTATACACTAACCATAAAACAAAATAAAAAATTGGACTTCATCAAAGTAAAAGATTTCTTTTCAAAAAGTGCCATTAAATGACAGTGAGAAGATAAATCTATAGACTGAAAGGAAATGTCTGTGATACATATATACACACACGACAAAACAGAGTTAGGAAAACAGAAGATTTCCACATTTCTGTTTTCAGTCTGAGACATGATTCTATAACAGTGGGATTCCAATCTTGTCCTTTTTCTTGCTACTCAAAGTGGGATCCAAGGATCAGGAGCATCAAACATCACCACCTGGCAGCTGTTAAAAATGAAGACTCTCTGGACACCCTCTAGACCTACTGCATCAAAATCCTCATTTTAATCAGATCTCAGGTTACTCATATGCATTTTGAAATTTGGGAACCCTGTTGCCTTTGACAGCATAGAAAAACAGCTTCCTGCGCTGGTACCTATGAAGGTGTGTAAATGTATCCTGGGATGTCTGAACTGTGCCAGGAAGAAAGAGGGTGTCATCAAAAGAGCACAGGATCCAACACGGACTATACCTGAATTTGAAGCTCCACCGCTTGCTAAATATGTGGGAAATGATAGGCAGGTCACTCAGCCTCTCCCAGCCTCAGTTTCCTGTCTATAAACAGGGGATGACTACATCCTCTTCATAGAATTGTCATGAGTATTAAATGAGGCAACATTCATAAAATAACCCAGGATGGTACATGAATATCGGTTCTCAATAAATGCAGTTCTTTCTAGCGATCAATAAAGAATGACTTTATTTTGCATTAAATAAATGACAAAAGTCAGTGCCTCAAAGCCAGTCCAGACCTCTGACATTTCCCCACATCAAGGCGCAGGCTCATTTGCATCTTTCTCCACACGTGCTTTTTTCCCCTCGTTCCCGCGGTCTCAGTCAATGAGGGGGGGCAGGCTGCATTAGCAGAACTCTTGCCTTTAGATTGTGGCCTCCCTCCCATCTGTCCACATCCCCAGCAGCCTACTTAATAGCAAGAGCAATAATGGGGTTCATTATGCATGCGGCTCTGCCATCGTTGCTGAGGAGAAAATTAGTTTGATGCCCTGAGCGACAGTTGAACTCTAGAAAACGCCTAAATAAAATAAAAGACAAGGAAAATATATACATATACATACATATAATAAAGAGCGCAGTGAGAAAAGTTATAAAGAAGCAGCTCACAAAACTTACTCTGGCTGGTCCTTCTTGGCTCTCCCGGCAAGGTGCTTTGGTTTCTAAGAAGTGGTCTTATTAAAAGATGCCTTTTTCTTGGCTTTGGGTGGGATGGTAGGAGAAAGTCTGGGATACACAGGCATGTGTGAGCACATCAACACTTTAAACATTTTGGGTCATAGTTTTAGATTTATGAAAGAGTTGTAAAGATAGTACCTTGTTGTTTAGTCACTAAGTCATGTGTGATTCTTTGTGACCTCGTGGAATGTAGCATGCCAGGCTCCTCTGTCCTCCACTGTCTCCTGGAAAGTAAAAGTGAAAGGCATTCAGTCATGTCTGACTCTCTGTGACACCATGGATTATACAGTCCCATGAAATTCTCTAGGCCAGAATACTGGAGTGGGTAGCCTTTCCCTTCTCCAGGGGATCTTCCCAACCCAGGGATCAAACCCAGGTCTCTCACATTGCAGGCAGATTCTTTACCAGCTGAGCCACAGGGAAGCCCAAGAATACTGGAGTAGGTAGCCTATCCCTTCTCCAGGGGATCTTCCTGACCCAGGAATTGAACCGGAGTCTCCCGTATTGCAGGCAGATTCTTTACCAACTGAGCTACCAGTGAAGCCCACTGTCTCCTGGAATTTGCTCAGATTGGTGCTCATTGAGCTGATGATGATGCTGTCTAACCGTCTCATCCTCTGCTACCCCTTCTCCTTTTGCCTTCAGTCTTCCCCAGGATCAGAATCTTTTCCAATGAGAGCTCATTTTACATGTTGCCTTATAGTAATACAGTGTTCCCTTATAACCTTCACCTTGCTCGAATATTAATGTACTGTGTGACCATGGAATAGTTATCTAAGCTAAGTAATTAACATTCATACCTACTGTTAACTATAAGGGTTCTTTGGATTTCTCCGCATTTCCTTTTCTGCTCCTGAATCTAATCCAAGACACCACATTGCATTTATCCCTCATGCTTCCTTAGTCATCTCCAATCTGTGAGTTTCTGTCTTCCTTGGTCTTTCATGACCTTAGTCCTTTTGAAAGCATACTGGTCTGGTATTTTATAGAATGCCTCTCTTTTCATTGTGAAAGAGTCTGATTCTCAGTTTGGGTTGATCTGGTGTTTTCTCATCAGTAGACTGGGGTACTGATTTTGAGGGGAAGAAAATTATGGCAGTGATAAACTTCTTATCACATCCATCAGGGACTCATAGTAACAGTGTATCTTATCACTGGTGATATTAGCCTTGGTGACTTGGTTAAGGTGATGTCTCCTAGTTTCTCCACTGTAGAACTGGTATTTTTTTTTTCCTTTTCTGAACTCTGTTCTTTAAAAGCAAGTCATTTAGTTTAGCCACCCTTGAGGGAAGAGGAATTAACCCCACTTCTTGCAAGGAAGGGTATTAAAGAACTTGTGATCATATGTCAAAATGCTCATGGTAATTAACAAGTTTGGGAGAAGATACTCTGAGGCAGTGCCCAAGTCTGGTCTTCCTTAAAGTTATGCTCGCTAATTTTAGCACTTGCCAGTGGATTTTGCCTGCAGCAGTCATTACTTTTGTGTTCCAATGGGGATTTTTATTTCTCTCTTTCTTCTGCATTTATTAATTAGAATTCTTTCATCAGGAAGATTTGCTCCTTCTTCTGCTGTTTAGTCACTAGTTCATGTCAAACTCTTTTGCAACCCCATGGATTGTAGCACGCTAGGCTCCTCTGTCCATGGGATTTTCCAGGCAAGAACAGTGAAGTAGGGTTGCCATTTCCTTCTCCAGGGAATCGTCTCAATCCAGGTATTGAATACATGTCTCCTGCATTGGCAGGAAGATTCTTTACCACTGCGCCACCAGGGAAGCCCCCAAACCAGAGTAAGTGCTACAATATTTTATAACAATAGAAGGTAGGTAGCTGGAGATACTACACGCTAACAGACAATACATAACCCCTAGGGGAGGAGTCAGCAGGGAATGTAGGTGAGGCCAACGGTTCAGACTAAGAACCTTTCAGTGGACTGCTGGATGGACTGGATCTGCTGCTTCCGTTGTGAGCCTTCTTTGATGGTGACACCACTTTATAATTTGCTTCATCATTTATTTGTATCAGAACGAATCCATGGGTATTTTACTTTCTTTGGGGGCTATCATCCAATATTATCATTATTTATTTTATTGCTCAAATTGTTCCAGCATGGCTATCAAGAGCTCTTTCGGGTTGGCTCCTGCATCTCTTTAATACAATTTCATCCTTTTGGTCTTTGAGTACTTTCTTACTTTATGGCCCTCCAAGATGCGCCAGGCTCATCTTGGAGTTTCCTTCCCCACTTTTTAGAATCAGCCATTTCTGTAAGGAGGTCTGGTTCCTTTTATTGGAGAATTATATTTAGAAACCAAGATTCCGGTCCTAGATGAACATTTTTAATTGCACAGTTTTGGGGTACATACTTAGGGCTGGATATTCCGCTACCTGCTTACATAGCCATGGCCTCGTTAAATTCTCACTCCAGTCTCAGAGTGGGTAATTAAGGGCATTTCTTCTTTCTCCCATAGGATGTTTTTCTTACAAGCTGTCTGCTAGTCCTCTCTGTGTAACATCTCATCACGTTACCTACACGAGCTTCTCTATATCACCACGTTTGCAAAACCTCTCCCTTCTGCCTGTAATATCATTTTTATGTCTACCTCTTTTTTATATATTTTTAAATTGTTTCTTTATTTATTATTTGTGGCTGTGCTGGAACTTTGTTGCTGGTTTTTAGCCTTTTATCTCGTTGTGTCCAGTGGGGGCTACTTGCCAAATGCAGTCCCTTAGCTTCTCGTTGCAGGGGCTTCTCTTATTGAAGAGCACAGGCTGCAGGGCGCCAGCACTTCAGTATTTGCAGCTCCCAGGCTCTAGAGCTCAGGCTCAGCAGTTCTGGTGCACAAGCATAATTGCTCCAAGGCATGTGGGAACTTCCTGGATTAAGGATTGAACCCCATCTCATGCATAAGGAAGGCAGATTCTTTACCACTGAGCCACCAGGGAAGCCCAAAGGACAGTTTTAAAGAGCCAGGCTCTATGTTGAGAAATGCAATGTTCATGTCAATCTTTTTGCAAAAAAGCTGTTACCATCCTGTTTTTCATTTGAGTTCAGAGAGGCCGAATCAGCTCCCCAAAGCCACACAGACTCTGGGGGTGGTGGTTTAGTCACTAAGTTGTGTCTGACTCTTGCAGCCCCATGGACTGTAGCCTGCCAGGCTCCTTTGCCCATGGGATTCTCCAGGCAAAAATACTGGAGTGGGTTGCCATTTCTTCCTCCAGGGAATCTTCCCAGCCCAGGAATCTAACCCAGGTCTCCTGCATTGCAGGCAGATTCTTTGCTGACTGAGCTATGAGGGAAGCCTTATGGACTCTGGTGTGGCCTCTATTTAAACTTACATCTCTTTGTCTTTGGCACTCTTGCTCCTGTCTTTTACACTACCCTTCAGTAGGATTTCTGCTTCCTAAGAGATCCACCACTGGGCCCAGGTAGATTTGGAACCAGCCCACCCCCCACCCCGCACCCCCACCTGCCTTGCATCAATAGCTGTTGCTTATTCTCCGCAGGGAAGGTTGACAAGAACCTTGACAAGAGACCTGCTATCTTTCGGTTAAAGTGAATATGTTATCATTACCTTGTGCAGAGGAATCTGATCATTGCCCCTAAAGACAATTTTGTTATCTCTCGTTGCATATGTGATTGTTACCTGGAGGGCAGAGGTGCAAACACTGCCCTACAGGAATACCTATCATTATAGCTTGGCAAGTGGAAAAGCGATAATTAACTTGTACAAATAGATGGGATCATGGCACCACAATGTTATTGCATTTCTCCGAGAAATGGAGTCTTTAGTGTGCAAAAGACAGTGTGTTCATTACATTTATGGTAGAGATATGCTGGTTATATTGCCCATAATGATGATATCAATTGCATTTTCAGGTGAAAATTGGTATCATTGCCTTGCTGATCAACCTGTTGTAATCACATTGCAAGAAGAGATACAGTCATCCCCTTGCATCTGGCACCTATGGAGATGGGATCACTATGGGACAGGTAGAGCTGCAATATTCTGCTCCATAGATCCTTGTTCACGGCTGGACGTAGTATGTGAAAATAGGATCCTTTCTTTCCTGGAAGACCTAGAACCACTTCAGTTACAAATGATGTGCTTATTGGCCTTTGCCCTAAATAAAAATCGGGGGTCTCACAACTGTTTTAAGTGCGCTGTACGTGAAAGTTTCAGACGCTACACTGAGAATGTGTGGAAGTGATGCTGGCAATGCTCAGGCACAGTTTCCATTGTTGTACTCTTGTCTGGCTCCGAGATGCCTCATGAGGAAACCTGGGATAGATGGCCTTACATGCAATAGGCCACATGGATAGGGAGGCCTTAAAGGATAAAAGATCAACAGAGAAGAGAGAGACCCACACAGGCTCCCACAAGTCTAGCTCTTCTAGCTGACGTGCCAGACTGTGAGTGAGACCATCTTAGACCTCCCAAGTGTGCTAGTGCTTCCAGTTAGCTTGTGAAAACATGTGAGTCCAGCCAGTGGACCCATAGAGTAGGGTCAGGATGCCTCAGGTGAGGGAATTCTCTGGTGGTCCAGTGGTAAGGACCTAGCACTCTCACTGCTGGAGTCCGGCTTGATCCAAGTTGTGTATTGCAAGGAAAAGAAAAAAACAAAAACACCCAGCAGAGCACTAAGTTTTGGGGTGATTTGTTATACTGAATAAACAACTGGACTAACTGTGTATATTTTAATGATATATAATCAATCCACAATGTGTTATGATAGCCTTTTTAACAGAATTCAAGCAATAACTTCTCTATTTACAATGCAAAGCAATTCAGTGGTAATAGCTACAACTGCCCAAAAATGATCTAAAGCTTCATGAAACTGATTTAATATATAGTTATCCAAAGTATCTGATCATGTGTCCACTTGATACATAATGACTGCATCTCCATGAGCAACATCATAATAAAGGTTCTTTTTCTTTTACTCCTTCTGCTTTTTCTGAAATTGTATGATTACATTTACAGTGTGAAAAACTTGAAGTTGTTTGTCCTGCAGTTAGTGAAACCTAGGTTCAAATTTCAGCTCTATTTTACGCTACCTGAGTGACCTTTGGTAAGTCCCTTAAACTCTTTAAACCTCCTGTATAAATTGAGGAAAATAACTCCAAACTCACAGTGTCATTGAGAGAATTAAATATAACTTATATATAGCTTTATCATAGTTGATGAGACACGTGGTAGCATTTAAACTGTAATTCTTACGCATGTTTCTGATGTAATGGACAGTGATATTTCTCTTCAAGGATTGATCTGATAGATTTTTGTCAAATAAAAAGACAAAGATTTGTTTCAGAAGAAAATTCTGATGTTCCTTTGGTATAACTCAATAGCATATTGGCAGACAATCTTTTGTTTTGATTTGTGTCATACCAAAGTCCATTCAATTAGTGGTTCATTTTTTATTTATTAAACATTGTATTCACAAAATAGCACCTTTTTCTACTTTATGTTACACTGTGATTACAAAGATGAATAAATTATACTGGGATGAAAGCATTCAATTGGTATCCAGTATGAAAAAAAAAGCCACAGGGAAATAAAGTTATTTGTCAAGAAGAAAGGAAGAGAACAGTAGCTTAGGATCTCTTCTAGGTTTGAAGAACATCTTATAAAATATCTAAAATTAAATTTTGTATATATTCTAACATATATAACTTATATAATATATAACATATATTTTTCAGATGTGGTAAGGATATGAGGCAATTCTAACTCATACTTTGCTAATGGAATATGCATTGGTTTAACCACTTTGAAAAGTTGTTTGGTAATATCTACTGAAAAACCTACTTCTACCTTATGCCCCAGAAATTCCAAACCTTGGTATAAATACATGAGAGTATATGTCCTCGAAAAGATATATACAAAAATGTCCTAGCAACCATAGTCATAGTAGCTAAAAACCGGAAATGATCCAAATCTCTATAAGCAGGGAATGAATAAATAAATGATGTTATAGCTATATAATAGACTGGTATTTAACAATAAGAATGAAGACACTACTTATATATGCCATAACATGGATGCATCTCAGACATTATGCTGAGTGAAGTAAGTCAATTAAAAAAAAATAATAACATTTTTCATTTATTTGAAATTTGAGAACAGACAAAAATTATTTATGATGATAGAAATAGCAGTCTTCTCTGGTTAGGGGAAAGGTATTGACAAAGAAAGTATATGAGGAATCTCTATAGGTTGAGAATATTCTAGATATTATCTAGGTTACTAAGTTGTATGGACACATAAAAACATAACAATCCATACGTGTAAGATTTGTATCCTCTACTATATGTGTGTTATGCATCCATCCATTAAAAATAAATTGATAGAAAGTAATGTCTTTGGAGTTTGGTCTAGGGAGAGCTAGTGAAACCAGCATTAGGGTCCCAGGGATGTGGGTGAATGTGGTACCCACTAAGGCAGAGATGCCCCGGTACCAGGAGTTCAGAGGTGCTTCTCTTTGGTTCTTCTCTCTAGCTGAATGGGCAGGGCTCTTCCTGTCTTTTCCTGCCACAGAACTATCACCAATGGGGCAATGTAACCACCCTTAAACCAAAGCTAAATTTCCTGATGTTCTCTGTTCTCACACAGAGTATGTCACACTGAATTTCCAGTTCTGGCCTGTCTGCTTTGCTCCTTTTTCAGGCCTGGAGGGCTTTCAAGATTGAACATCCACTCAAACCAAATGACAAGAAGCGAAACCTGCTATTAGCCTCTGGTCATTCCCTGGGCAAGAGCTGCAGTGCGGCTGCTGCTGTCACAGGCAGACCCACTTGGGTCCTCTGACATTCCCTGGGACCAGGCCGAGCTCTGGGGGTGAGCCCCTCCAGGCTGGCCTTAAAGAGAACTCAGGGATGTCTGGGCCAGACCCTAGACACAGGGTCCTGGGCCAGAGACCTCTGGTCTCCAGGCCAGCAGAGTTACCACGCAGACAGATTTATGTGCCATTGGCGAAAGAGCTGGCATTCTTGTGGCCATCTCTCTACCTCTTCCTTTCCACATGACCTTATCCTTAGCCATATCCTCATGTCCTTAGATGGCTGTTGCCTTTTGGTAAATTGGTAATTGGAAAAAAAAAAAGCACATTTATCATAGCCTTGTGGTTGTCCATCCTGAACCCCTCAGGGCAGCAAGCTGCCTGAAGCTTCCTCGTCTGACCTTAGCAGCATTGACACAAAGAGGGCATCCTCTCCTAACCAGTTGCAGTTTCCTCCCAGGGGAACTACTTCCAGGATTGATATACTGAAAAGGCCATAATTTTGTTTTCAGTGAGGTTGGTTTGTTTTCAAGGAGGATTGGAGCTCCTTAAAGTCAGATTAGCCTGTTTTAAGTCTTTCATCTTCCATTTATTGGTTTTCTAAATTTGGATGAGATGAAGCCTCACAATATATGTATAGTTCTTTGCAGGCAACTACAAAGTTCCATGAATAAAAGAAATTATAATTTTATTCATGGTTAACATGGGGCCATCTTTCTTGTTTGGAATTTTCATACTTTATAAAGGCAGGTCATTTACAATGCCCTTTTATATTCTCAATTAATTATCTACTTCTTTTATCAGATTATTAAATACAAGAAGCATCTTTCTCTCCATCACTCAGTTTACATTCTCACTCATATTCACATCCTTCAGTCAGTCACCACGGCCTGTTAGACTTCCTGGTCAGTTTCTCCTCCTGTCCATTCCCACTGCCATTAACCACACCCATGCCCTTATCTTTTCATACTGGGATTACTACCTCCACTTGGTGCCTCCTTCTCCTCTACTTATCTTCAACATAGCTTCTAGTCTCAGATACCCTAATCTCAGCTTCCAGGATATCACATTCTTATTCTATTGACCCATCTTCTCAGAGGATTCCTACTTCTTTCCACATCTCTCTAACAACTCTGAGGACCTTTCCAGCACTTCGTTTTGAAATTGCCTTCATCCCTTCTCCTATCTGTGCCCATCAACACAGTAATTGACAGAATTACTATATGCATTTTCTTGTGAATATATGGCCACACTTCATTGGTCTATGCAAAGACACCTGACCCAAGATGAGTCAATTAGAACCATACCCAGAGAATCTATAGTTCTCTTAAGAAAGTGTCAAAGCGAATAATTATATTCTTCAGAAGACATCATTAAGAAAATAAAAACACAAGTCAAAGAACAAAATATGTTGTGTATCAGATAGAACACATAAAGAGATTTACAGCTCAGTAAGAAGACAGACAACCTGAATTTAAAATGAACAAAACATTTGAATAGACATTTCACCAAAGAAGACAAAAATGATTAACAAACACATGAAAAGGTGGTGGACATTATCAGGCTTTAAGGAAATACCACTTCATATACATTAGAATGACTATAATCCAAAAGACTGATAACAGTACATGGTAAAGGTGTAGAGAAACTGGAAATCTCATATACTTTTGGTGGCAATGTAAAACAACATAGCCATTTTTGAACCCAGTTTGGAAGTTTCTGAAAAAAAATTAATATCATATTTATGCATACCTTATAGTCCAATAATTCCACTTCTAGTCATATATTTAAGAAAAATAAAAATATGTTCACAGAAAGACTTGTAAGTGACTATTGATAACAACATTATTCATGAAAGCCAAACAATAGTGAAAACAATCCAATTGTCATCAACTGGTGAATGGAAAACAAATATGATATACTCAGCAAAAAAAGAAACTATTGTTATATATTAAAACATGGACAAACCTCAAGCCATTATGCTAAGTGAAAGAAAGCAGACATAAAACTTTAAATTGTATGATTGCTATAATAGCAAATTTCCAGAAAACACAAATCTATAAAAAAAGGAAATAGTGGTTGCCTGGCATTGAGGTTTAGAATGCAAACTGATAGCAAATGAACACAAAAGGAGATGTTTTGAATGATGCCAAATTTTCCAAAAGTTGGATTGTGTGATGGTTGTGGAACTGTATAAATTTATTAATAATCATTGAACTATATATTATAATAAAATTGGTGACTCTTATAGTATATACAGTTTTTTGTTTTGTTTTATTTCAAAGCAGTGACTATGTGGGATCTAGAACCCCTGTCAGAGATAGAGCTGTTTTCCTCCAGTAATGATTCAGAATAATACTGTTCATTCCCATTAAGCAACATATACTTGATTTCTGTTAAGCATGTGGTCAGCCAATCTTGTTATTTTCTTTGCTTCTGCATACTCTATCTGCACTTTTGACTTACTATCTTTATTGTACCCCTTTAATGAAGTGCTTGCCATTTTCTTAAGACCATATATTCAGAAACTGGCTAAGCTCAATTTGAATTTTATTCTTGACTCTTAGATTTTATTAAGACCACCACATTTTAGGTGTCTCAGAGTTTTTGTCTGTGAGCATGGAAAACACATTCTTGGCTCCTTTTTATTCATGACTACAGAGATAGACTAAGAGGCCAATGACTGACTCTAACAGACATCAATTGCTCTGTTCCCCTACCTGATAATGAGCGCCAACCCAGGAGAATCAGCGAGCGTTAAATCTCATAATAACAAACAGAAATGTGCAGTATCATTATCACTAAGCCAACACCATTAAAAGCTAGTGTTTATTGACACTTTAGGTGACTGGATGATTCCTCTCCAGGCCGAGCTAATGAAGAGAACCTCTCCATTACCTCTTATCGAGATTTAGCAGCATCCCTGGCTACCCAATGAAGACGGAAATTACTGGGCAAGCATGACCATTAGCCAGGTGTTGGCCTTCTGTCATAATGCGTGCACTCACGGACAGATTTGTAGACTCAGAAATCCAGCTGGTTGAGGTTTTAGTTTTTGCCTGTTTGCAAAAGCCTGTGCCTTCAAATGTTTTGCTCTTCTCCCCAGGATAGCACTGGAGAAGGAAATGGCAGTCTATTCCAGCACTCTTGCCTGGAAAATCCCATGGACAGAGGAGTCTAATAGGCTACAGTCCACAGGGTCGCAAAGAGTTGGACACGACTGAGCGACTTCACTTTCCAGTATAGTGCAGAAGTGGCTGTTTCTGTGGATGGCTCTCCTGCTGCCTGTCTCAGAAACAAACAAGACCAGAGCATAAATGTGAAGGTCTTTTGGTTTTTGTACTTCTTAGAGTCCCACAAGAGTCATTATTTACTGATGGGATCTATTTATTCAATTCCAGTCATCCAAAGACAATCTCCATAAATCTGTCATTTCTACATTCTGTCTGCCCTTATGGCTCAGAGAGACACAGGTTCAGGAGACACAGGTGATGTGGGTTCCATCCCTGGGTCAGGAAGATGCCATGGAGAATGAAATGGCAAGCCAGTTTAGTATTCTTGCCTGGAAAGTTCCATGGACAGAGGTGTCTTGAGAGCTACAGTTCATGGGATCACAAAGAGTAGGACATGACTGAGCACACACACACACACACATCAACAGTGTTAATTAATTACTTTTTTCTTGAAACCAACTCAAAATTTAACCTTTTTATTTGTCCATGAAGGATATATAATTTCATTATCATTGATGAAAGATATGATTTTAAAAAACCACATTAAAGTAAACAGATGTGTAAAGTAAACACATACCTATAAACTGCTATTTGCCAACCCAATATGCTTCATTTTTTTTTTTTAAGAGTAGCAATGCACCCAGACAGAAAATGACATTTCCCAATCTCCTTTGCAATTAAGTTGGTCCTGAATTTGGTTCTGACTAACAAGATTAAGGAGAGGACCCAAGGGAATTCTGGGAAAACTCTTCAAAGAGGTTGAGGTAGCTAGCATAAGCCTTTGCTTATCCTCTTTTTCCTGCCCTGAACATGGGCACAATGTTTAAGATGAAATAGCCATTTGAAAAACACTCTGTTGATTAAATGCAGTGTGTGTAAAAATGTCTTTCCCGGAAACAAAGGTCATTTTTATTTTTCACTATTTCACTGTCGGCCAGAGGTAAGCTTTTGAGGGCCCAAAGTGGCATTTCTCCCATTTGATTGTACATTATGGTAGACAGCCCTTGCCTTCTCTCTGTCATTGTAGGAGATTTAAATGGTTATGGGATGAATTGAAATTTGTTCTACCATAAATACTTACAGGGCCAGTATTTATTTATATTAAAGGGCCAGCCCATAGCCAGCCTTGTTTCCTAACACAACTTTTCCTCATGGGAATATAAGCATACAAGTGACCTTATCCTTTGTTCTAGGTTAGAGCTATAACTATTGACTCTCTCTGAGTTTTAAGGAAAGTGATATTTGGTTACTTAACCCTTTGCTTACTATTTGAATAGGAAGTTCAGAACCAATAAGCCAAAAGAGCAGTCGTTTATATGGTCAGTTTCTGAGCACAAAATCTTTATCTTATTTTACTATCCCAAATGATGAGCACCTAAGTATACAAAGTTCTTGCTCAATGATAGGTAATGAAAAAAATCATTTGAAAAGATGTTAGAAATAACATTGGCTGTTACTTAATATTTATTGAACTTGTTCTGTACACTAAATATATGTGTGCGTACTCAGTCAAGTCCGATTCTTTGCATCTCCATGGACTGCAGCCCACCAGGCTCCTTGGTCCATGGAATTTTCCAGGCAAGAATACTGGATTGGGTTGCCGTTTCCTTCTCCGGGGGATCTTCCCGATCCAGGGATCAAACCTACATCTCTTGTGTCTCCTGTGTTGGCAGGTGAAGTCTTTACAATTGAGCTATCTGGGAAGCCCAGTTAAATGTGTACTCATGTTTAATTTTCAAGCAATCTTATGAGGCAGCTATTATTGTTTTATTATTATTGTTATTACTATTATTATCTCTATTTTACATTTGAGGAAATTGAGTCTTAGAGAAATTAAATCCCTTCCTCAGGATCACCCAGTGAGTAATAGGAATGAGAAATAAAATTCTTCCTTGCATAGTTGAAAGTAAAAACTTTCAACTATTGCTATCCTTTAGGGATGTGAGTACAAAAATATCCTTACATCTTTGTATGTTGGCTAATTTCTATCAATTATTTACACTTAAATTATTACAAAATATTGATGTTTAGTCATATTTAATATTAATTCAATAAAACCCTTTATAAACTTAATAATATGAACCAATTAACTTACTGACCCTTGGCAAGTTATTTGTTTATATTTATTTATATTTAATTAACACATATGGCCTTAACTATGTGTCAAGTTCTGTCCCAAGGACTCTACAAATATTGCCCATTTAATTCAGATTTTAAGTCAATGAATTATACACTCCATTTAGACAAGACAAAACTGAAGCACGGGCAGTTAGGTAACTTATTAACACCAAAAGTCATACCTGTAGTAACAGATTCAATGCCAATACCCTCATCTGCAAAATGAGAAGATCACCATGGATAATCTCCAAACTTCTGTCACTACTGGCTTTCTATGAGCTGTGAATAATATTGTCTTTCTGGTTTTACTAATAACTGGTTGATTGGTTGATGCTATGCTGTTATAGAGTACTAGCTTTAATAGCTCTCTCTATCATGAATATTTTTCTCGGTTCAAAAAAAGTCAGCCTTTTCCTTCTATGTTTTTCTAAAAGTTCAGTTTGTAATCCATGTGAGTACAGCTGGTAAATAAGTTAGAATCACTTCCCAAAGACAGACCTGTGACAAAATGGTTTCTTCCTGGATACTGGAGGATGGTCTTCTCGATGAAGTTTGGGCTGTCTTTGTGACCAGCTGGCAAGCATCTCCAGATCAGTCACAACTTTTGGCTTTCACAGGAGACAAGGCACAATAACAGAAGTCAGATGGCCTGACCCTGACTTGACCAAGCCCTGAACTAGAACCTGGCCCTGGATCAGCTTTGGGAATTCGAGTGTCAGTGGTTCAAGCACACATTCTTAGAAAGATTGACAGCTTCTGTGTATGTGGGAAGTTACAAATCATTGCTGGCAGAGCAGTGGTATAAATCACTTTCCTAGGATCCTCCCAGTGTGCACAGAGATGTCCCCCATCTGAACTCCTCAGATGGTAAGTTGCTCTCATAGAGGGCAAACAGTTTTGCTAGTTGTTATTGATGTCTTAGCTCCTTGTAGCTCCAACTACCAGTGAGCTTCACTTACAGGCCTGGTATGTTCCATTACATGACTTCACTCTGCCCAGCTTATTTCAGCAGTGCATTATTGTGACAGGTGGTGTTAGCGACTCCCACTTGACTCCATCTTATCCAAAGGGTGTCCTTATCTTTTATCTACTGGGAGTATGGACTGCTAATGATGCATATCCTCTTCTTGAGACTCTTCCTTGGCTGATGGGGGCTGCCTTGTCCGGATGCCTAGGAAGTCATACTTCTTTCCTGGAGGTGCCCCATTACGAATAACTGACGCTGATGCATGGCAGCCTAGACTCCTTTGCCTGGGGGTGGACTGGGAGTAGAGGAGGAGCCGAGAGTGCACTTCATCCTCAGAACTCTCGGTGGGATCAGAATAAGGTGAGATTTCTCCTGAACTCTCTTGTCTATCGTACTCCCTCACTACCTTGGAGGTTTCTCTTGAAAGCAGTCCCTCAATAAATCACTTTATACACAGTTCTGAATCTATCAAGGCCAAAGCTCTAAGCCAAAGTTCGTAGGATTCTTGTCTTTAACTTCTGAGTCCCACTCAGCTTTTGGTTTACAGGTGTCCCTCTCAAATGGCAGGGCTTCTTTGCCATCTGAGCACCAAAACCTTTTTCTTTCTCCTTGTATTCTTTTCAAACAATAGAAACTCTTTCCCTTTAACATATCTAGCCAGCACTGCTTCTCCTACACAAGAAGGATGGACAGAAGACCAGTGCCAGAAGAGGAAATATTCTGCATTCCCTGGAGAACCAGTGACCAATGGAGATGGTATTTAATTTAACCAGGAACATGCACTTAAAATAATTTATAATATTTCACAGCAAGGGTCAACCCCTGAACAAGGAAATTGAAGCGATCTTAATTGGAAACTACTTGCTGCATTTGAGAAGGAAGGTCAGATGAAAAGAAAATTGATTTCTCTCATAGACCACACATTTCCCAGATATTCCAGAGGGTGATGCTCAAAACTCTTAAAGAATCCAGAAATGCAAGCTACAAAGGGAAATAACAAAAGTGTGCTCATTTAAAAACTGACCAAGAGGCTTTCTGTCTCTAGCTATCCTGGATATCTAAAGATGTGGAACGTTTAACTGAACTTTTAAAACTCAAGTGTTTTGCTGATGTGTGGGTATGAAATTTGTTTATCATCTGTCAGCTTCACTCTGCATATTTTTTTTTAATGAAAGAACCAGAATGATCATTAGCATTAGTCCACTGTAAGTGAAAACAGAAGATTAAATAAAAAGAGATAAAATATTTGTCATTTATGTCTAAATGAAAGTAAGTTTAACCCTTGAAAAAGCCAGAAGAGGATTTAACGTGCTGATGTTTCGAAACTACTGTTTAATATAATGAAATATGATTTGCCCAGATGTCATTTTAAAATTCAGATAATAAAAGCTCTGAGGGCAAGGCAATTTTGTCTAGAAATTGGCAAAATAAAAGGCTAATCATGTAACAAATAAATATAGCAATTTTCAATAAATATTTACCAAAAGCTCATTCATGGCCGAAAACATTTTTAATTAAAAAAAAAAAAAAGGTAAACAGATACAATGAGTGGCCAGCATGGTGCCAAGGAGCACGTACCACTTCCTGATGGAGAATATGAAAGCGTCGTGGAGGAAGCAATAGATGAAGCAGACCATTCAAAATAGGTAGGATTTAGATAGGTATAAATAGATGTTCAAAGGAAGATGTCAGTGACAAGAAATAGCAGGGCCATATGTTCATAGGAAGGAAAGAGTAGGTAATGCTCAAGGAAGAGAAAAAAATTTTCACTTAGGATTCTGCAAAGAAGTGAAGGAGATGAAAGGTATATTGGAGCTGTGGGATAAGTATGGTATTTAATGGTTCAAGGACTGTTAGAATGTGTATGCTGTATTAAAACAGAAAGATTTTAAAGCTGGACCACCAGGCAGAATGATATGACAGTGACCTAAATTGAACAAATAAGGCACTGATGCCCAGGGCATAGAAGGAGTCAAGGGAAACCAATTTGAATAGAGAAGGAAAGATCAGTGATGCCAGCCACTACAGAAAGAATGAGGGTGATGGTCAAGTAGGACTTGATAGGAAGTTTGGTCAACCAAAGGCTGATTCTTATTCTATATTCCCATCTCTTGGGTTCCTCCAAAAAGCCAACCTCAACAGTAGTCACGGTTTATTTGGGAGGTAATCCCGGGAAGAACAGGGAAGGAGTGAGGACAGAAGCAGGAATGGGAGAAGAGTCAGTGAGAGGTACACAGTGAGCAAGTGATCCCTCTAGAGGCATCTGCAGAATGGATCTGCAGTTGCCCCCAGGGAGGGAGGAGAAAGCTGAGGTCATCCTCAGTGATGGCAGCCCCTAACTGGTGGAGTATTGTCTCTAGGGGCCTTAAATTCCCTTTTCTATGGATTGTCGTGCTTGGGTAGAGCAAACTCCTCTGACCTTTCTCAGGAAGAGAAACAGAGAAATGTTAGCACTAGAATTATACAAGCAATCACCCACGGAAGCCTCAGACAAGCTTAGAAGTAGACAAAGGGATTTGTATTAGGAGGATAAGTAGCAACGACTCCAAGTACCCACAAGGGCTAGGTACTTGAAAGTGACTTCCAACTTCAAGGTCACCTGACAGCTTATGATGGCTGCTGGAATTCAGCTATCATATCTATTGTGTGGGGAAAAGAAGACTCAAAAAGGAGCCCATTTAAAAGAGCCCACTGCATTTAATCAGATCTCCTGTAAGTATCACATAAACTCTCAATTGCTAGAACTTAGTCATATGACCAAATCTTGGTACAAGGAAGGCTGGGAAATATATTTTAGTTGGGCACTTTAACGCTCCACATAAAAATATGATTTTTTTTTATGAAGCTAGAAAGGGTAAATTGATGTTGGATGGCAGCCAGCAGTCCCTGCCATGCCATATAAAAGTACACTTAAGTCAGGGTTTTAATTTCCTTTTTATTTATCAGTCTTATGTCCCACCCACTAGATTTCTAGTTCCTTGAAGATGGGAACTGGGTTAGGTTTGCTGTGTTATTATTCACTATGACTCATACACTGAGGTTTATTTTTTCCCCAACATAGTCTAGCCTACTTTATTCATTTTGGCTTTTCAAGTAAGGAAATCAGTATCATTACTCCAATTAAAGAGAAGAGTGAAGATACCCAATAACTAGTCATAATGAAAAGTCAGGAATTCCCAAACCTCAATTTCGGGCTTCATCAAAAAAGCAGGTGGGCCCTGGAGATGGAAATTATGGGTTATTTGACATATTGAATTCTTCAAAATAGACAAATATACTGCATAGAGCCCTTTTAGGATAGAATTTTTCTTCATTTCCCACTGTGTGTACTCTTCTACACATAAATCTATACTACTATCCTCTGGCCTTAGTCAGGTCTGAATGTATTTTTAAAAATACCTTCCATAACTAGATGTATCTCTTTAGTAGCAATGGACTTGAACTCAGTAGACTGGGGTTTGAGAGTCCATTTTCTTGATTACCAACAAGCAGACACTGACAAGCCATTTACCATCCCCAAGCTTTATTTTAGTGCCATATCATACTGCAGAGGTTATTTGAAGAAAAGGAATATTTGAAAAGCTGCACGGCTCTTAGCATAAGACACAATCAGAATATGAGCTTTAATCAGAATTAGTTGTGTCCAAGACTACAGAGAATTCCGACTTGATCTTTGGCTCTCTTGACAGTGAGAAATTTTTGCCACCAACTTGAAATGCTGTGAGGAACCCCCTGAAATTCCTGTTCCATCTCCTAGATTCTTGGGCATCTGGCCTTGACTTTCCCCAGGATGCAAAAGAGGCCTCCAACTAACAGATCCCAGAGGGAGCATTTCTGAATGGTTCTTCCAAGCACAATGAATCAATTCCTTCTCCCTGCATATTCTGAGAATTAGCAGAGAGCACATACATATTTCAGAGTTACTTCTTAATACAATTATAGTTCATTTAGCCAGCAATTACAGTAATAGAAAGACTGGCAACCACTGCAAATCAGGTTTAAAGGAATTGATGGCCTGAACTGCTAAAAATTCATTTTGCCCCACTTTAGTAGTAGAACATGTGTTGGGCTTGAGACCCTATGTAGGGAGTGGAGGTTGGGGAGACCAGGCAGCCCAGTGGGGTAAGTTAACTAACCATGGTGACCATTTTGCTACTGCTGCTGCTGCTAAGGCACTTCAGTCGTGTCCTACTCTGTGCGACCCCATAGACAGCAGCCCACCAGGCTCCCCTGTCCCTGGGATTCTCCAGGCAAGAACACTGGAGTGGGTTGCCATTTCCTTCTCCAGGGCATGAAAGTGAAAGTGAAGTCGCTCAGTCGTGTCCGACTCTTAGCGGCCCCATGGGCTGCAGCCCACTAGGCTCCTCTGTCCATGGGATTTTCCAGGCAAGAGGACTGGAGTGGGGGGCCACTGCCTTCTCCGATGGTGGCCATTTTAGGCACTGACAAATAAGTACTTCTGAAAGGCTTCACATGCTGTGGCCATCCTCTGTACGACTGTAGGAGCCAAGAAGCCTGACCAGTTTGTTTTTAAGAAACTACCATTAAAAAAACAAATGTTTACAATATTAAGCAAAAGATGGTTGGGGAATTCCCTGGCAGTCCAATGGTTAAGACTCAGTGCTTTCACTGCCAGGGCCTAAGTTCGATCTCTGGTTGGGGAACTAAGATCCCACAAGCCATGCAATCTAGCCAAAATTAAATATATACATATATTTAAAGGATGGTTGTGTTGGGAGGGTGCTCTAGTGTACAGGTAAGCCCCATATAGTTTTCAATCCCCAGGTAAATTTTCACTAAGCTTCCTGTACGCCTGGAAGCCAATTACTTCTCATTCTCATAAATAAAAATTCATGCCTGATTCATTCTCTTTTAAATACTTAGTGCCAAAATAAATAAATAAATAAATAAATACTTAGTGCCTAGATATCTAAGGGCTTCCCTGATAGCTCAGTTGGTAAAGAATCCATCTACAATGCAGGAGACCCTGGTTCGATTCCTGGGTAGGGAAGATCCCCTGGAGAAGGGGTAGGCTACCCACTCCAGTAAGCCTGGGCTTCCCTTGTGGCTCAGGTGGTGAAGAATCTGGCTGCAATGCAGGAGACCTGGGTTTGATCCTGGGTTGGGAAGAGCCCCTGGAGAAGGGAAAGACTACCCACTCCAGTGTTCTGGACTGGAGAATTCCATGGACTGTATAGACCATGGGGTCACAAAGAGTTGGACATGAAAGAGCGACTTTCACTTTCACTTTCAGATATCTAAATACAAACTGTATCTGGCTAGAAGACCTCAGTACATGTTTGTACCTAGAAATGATTTTTAAAAACAACAAAGGCTAAATATCTAGACAAAACAGCAAAAATAAAGAGACAAAACAGAGTCAGAAGATGAAAGACTGAGCAGTATTTATAAGATAAATATGTCAAGGAAAGAGAGAAAGTAAAAGTAGGAAAGGAGGGAGGAAGAAAGGGAAGAGGAGAGAAGGAGAAAGACAGAAAGAGGAAAGGAAGGGAAGGAAGGAAATCTCTCCCTGAAATGAAGACAAGTCAGTGCTTGCAGAGAAGGCAATGGCACCCCACTCCAGTACTCTTGCCTGGCAAATCCCATGGACAGAAGAGCCTGGTAGGCTGTAGTCCATGGGGTCGCTAGGAGTCAGACACGACTGAGCGACGTCACTTTCACTTTTCACTTCATGCATTGGAGAAGGAAATGGCAACCCACTCCAGTGTTCTTGCCTGGAGAATCCCAGGGACGGGGGAGCCTGGTGGGCTACCGTCTATGGGGTCGCACAGAGTCGGACACGACTGAAGCGACTTAGCAGCAGCAGCAGCAGCAGTGCTTGCGGGTGAAAGTAGAGTCATAACTGACAACTTGTTGAAATATAAGAAGGAAGAATAAGGTTTCCAGTCACTGAGGCAGAAAAACATACCACTTCACTGAATACTTCACTGTTCATCATACTTCCATGCAGCAACCTTGGTCTCCCTGTCACCCCCTTAAACAGCTCTCCCCTAATGTGATCAGAGTGAGCCTTCTACCCGTGAATTTCCTCATGCAGCTCACTCGCTTGGAACTCTGCACTGGTTCTCCCTATTCACCTTGTGAGAACCAAATTCCTAGGCAAGACATGGTCTACGCCCCTCTGCCCCGTCTTGTCGCCTGCAGCTGCTGACTTTTCACTGTCACAAGTGGCCTAGAAGAGCTGTGCTATTTCATCTACCAAAGGTGCCCTTCCCCCCGTCTATACCCACCTCTCACTTTTTGGTCCTCATTTTTTTTCATCTTCCATTTCCCCCAGACAGTCTTCCCTGCATCTCCTTCTCAAAAATCCCTCTAGCCTGTGCTGATATTCAACTAGGACATAGTTCTACTGAAGTTCTTGTGTTTTGTTGAATTCTTCCCATGTCTGTTCCATGCAGTTTCTCCCACCAGCTTATGGCTGCCCTCCGGTTGAGTGTATGTTCTAACATTTAGCATGGCATCTAGTTGAGAAACCATTAGGTGTAGGATGCGCTTGTTGACTTGAATCATGGAAAAATAATTGGGCCATATATGAAGCACAGAGAAGTCAGGGAGAGGGGCAGGTAAGACGAGGACTTTAATGTTACACCTGGTATTGTGAGGACCACCTGTCTTTCCTGGGTCCCCAGAAACTTAGGAACTTCTTGGTCAGTAGTTTCATATAGTCCCATAATCTCTAGTTTTGGAGAACATTTAGAAAGAAAGAAAGAAAAATTAGAAACAAGGCCTTTGGTTTTCATCTTGATTGTATTATTTTATCACTATCATAGAACAGAGAGATCCATAGTGATTTATGGCAAGTGGAAAAGGCCCCAAGGCTGGAGTGTGACTGAGAATTTTGAAGAAGGCTAGTGGGTCAGGAACCAATAAATCTACAGGGGAAAAAGTAGAAGATACAGTCAGAATGGTAACAGGGGGCCCAATTATGGGAACTGTTGGTCATTAAGAGCTTTGACATTTAGTTTGGATGAGGTACAAAGCTATTGAAAATGTCGTGAGCAATGCAGTGACATCTTATCAGGATCAATCTGGCTCTCTTTGATGAGTAGGAGCAAGATTTGATGTAGATCAGTTAGAAAGCTTCTATGGTTATCCAGGTGCAGGGGGGTGGGGGGCAGTGGAACAAGATGGTGGCCATGAGGAGAAAGGAAGTGGTTGTGGTGTGGGTATAATTTAAATGTAGAGCTAATAGGATTTCCTGGTAGATTGCATGTAAGTTGGTACTTACAGGAAGATCAAGTAGGAGACAAGCAGGGGCAGAGGAAAGAAGAACAGAAATGAGGAAAGTGAAGGAAACCCTGTGTCATTCTAAGGCTTCTGCTAAAAATACAAGGGATAGAGGCCACTGCAATTTGACAGGCCATGAGACTGGTAAAACCAAAGACCCAGTAAGATCACTGAAACAGAAGATACCGTTCTCTTATGTGTCAAAGTCTCCAGTTCCTGATGGTTTGCCAGAGACCCTGCACTGAGGGTACAACCTGAGGAATCCAGTGGATCAGGAAATAAGAGATCACCTTGAGGATACATTTGGAAAGGAGCATGACTGAGACACCACAGTGGGTTCACAATGCCTAGTGCCTTCATCATTAAACATCAAAACACAAAGCTATTATTTCCAAGACTCAGAATATATTAGTAAAGGGATCCTGATAAATTGGTCCAGGTTCACCATCAATACAAGAAGATGAACCTGGCCCCTGCAGCTAATTAAAGCTTGGGAGAAGGGTAGGTGAGTCATGGTCAGAACCCCTCTTTCAGCTCTGGCTTTCTGGGTCCTGTCCCCTTTCCTTAGTCCTGGTATCATGTGCCAACACCAAGTTCAAATAGCTGAATTCAAGCTCAGGTCATCTTGGTCTCCCCTATCCCAAGTCAAGATGATCTGCCTTCGTCTCACTCCTCCACCAGCTCCAATCTGCAGCTCCAGGGCAATTTCATAGGTTACTTACCAGTTTCTTCTTCTTCAGACACATGCACCATGAAGTGAATCCAGAGAACTAAATCCACTCTTTATATCACCTTCCATCGTTGACCTATGCATTTTATTGTCTCAAGTGAGAATCCTCTGCTCTTATTCTTAGCTCTTTACAATTTTACTCCCTGAGAAATCCTGGTCAGGTCAGGTCAAACAGGTGGGAGAAACTTAGATCAGTATAAACTTAGCCATCATTTGCGGGGTAAATTTAATATTCTTAGTTGTCTGATTTGGTGTTGTACAAACTTTATTATGACAGAGATCCTTCAGGGCTCGTGGCCAGGAAACTCAGAAAAAGTATGTGTATAGTGAAGTTGCTCAGTCATGTCCAACTCTTTGCAACCCCAGGGACTGTAGCCCACCAGGCTCCTCAGTCCATGGGATTCTCCAGGCAAGAATATTGGAATGGGTTGCCATTTCCTTCTCCAGGGGATCTTCCCGACCCAGGGATCAGACCCAGGTCTCCCGCATTGCAGGCAGACGCTTTAACCTCTGAGCCAGCAGGGAAGCACTTTAATATAATAATATATATATAACATAATAATGTTATAATATAAACATATACATTATATATCATAATGATGTTATATATATTTAGGTTAATATATATCATATAATGTATGTGTATTTATGTAAATATGGGCTTCCCAGATGGCTCAGTGATAAAGAATCTGTCTGCCAATGCAGGAGATGTGGGTTTGACCCCTGGGTCGGGAAGATCCCCTGGAGAAGGAAATGGCCACCCACTCCAATATTCTTGCCTGGAGAATCCCATGGACTGAGGAGCCTGGCGGGCTAAAGCCTTGGGGTTTCAAAGAGTCGGACATGACTTAGCAACTAAACAACAACAATGATTTATGTAAACATAAATAATTTATCTAGTTGTATGATTATTCTGCCATAATTTAATCATGTTTAAAATCTTGAAACATGAAACAAACATGAAATCAGATTTGTTGTAGCAGAATATAACCAAAAGATATTGAGTTTCTAGACATTTTATTGTTTTTTATAACAATCCTTTTTTACTGCTGATATTTATTTTTCATTTGCTTCATGCAAGCCCTGTACTAACTTTATCACCTCTAGAAAATTTTCTTGCCACAACACTCTGAACTTAATGATAATATGATGTATATTTTACAGATGAAAGAACTGAATATTAGTCAAGGGGTTGGAATCAAACGTAGATCTACTTCAGGCCAGATCCTGAATTTTTAAAGCACCAAATACATATTATTATCTGATAGTACATGTATTAAAACATTTTCTTGGTCTTCGGCATAAATACAGGCCGATAATGTTCACATTTATTTTCAAACTGAACATATTTAATTTTCGAACTCCCTCCAAGGAACAGTTCAGAATTAGTCTAAATCTTTGATAAACTGTCTCTAAATGTGTTCCAAAGACAAAGAATCCAAAAACCCCCTTTTTTCCAAAAATAGGAAGTGATTCTAGTAGGTTCTTCTTTTACAGAAGTATTTATTTCAGCAACCAGAATTCTTGACTGAATCATGTAATGCCCAAATATCGCTGGTCTTTCAAACAGAAGAAAATGAGGAAAAAGATATTCCTTTTACTGAAGAAGTAAAATTTTCCAAATTTTGTTGTCTCAGTGAGAAAGCTGCTTTGACAGAGATAAATGATATATTGACAAGGAGTCTGGTTTCTTTGGATTTCTTTGTATGGATAAGGAGCCAGATTAGCTTTTCATTGATCTGTTGGTCCAGATAATTTAAGTGAACTTTGTCATTGACCCTTTTATCCAAAGCTATTGCTATTTTGGATCTTCCCAGGAGGCTCAGCACTAAAAAGTCTGCCTGCCGATAGAGATACAGGTTTGATCCCTGGATTGGAAAGATCCCCAGGAGAAGGAAATGGCAACCCACTCCGGTATTCATGCCTGGAAATTTTCATGGATAAGGAGCCTGGCAGGCTATAGCCCATGGGGTCACAAAAGAGTCGAATTCGACTCAGCAACTAAACAGTAACAACAAATTGCTGTTTTGAGATTGCGTCCTGATGGAGAAACTTGTCCTAAAGTTGGATCACGTGCTCAGAGGTTCTGTTCTTCTCCCTGCTAACACACAGCAGCCACTGTTTTTTTTTATTTTCTGTCAGTATTTAAAACAGAATTATATCAGTTTCATCAAATTAATTAAAAAGCCTGTCTTACATGGTTGAAATAATTTATATAATTTAGGAATTATCTGTTCCTTTAGAACTTAAAATTCCCTGTTTAAAAAAAAAAGCAGCAGTGATTTTTCTAAAATCAGGTATAATTTAATTAAGGCGATAAAAACATCGAAGAGAGTTTTAAAAATAAACATAATTCACAGTAGTGATTCGATAGTTATGAAACTTTATGTGCCAAATAATATAATACCAAACTATATAAAGCAAAACTGATAAGCAATAAAATGAGATGATGGGAAATAAAATTATACTAACAACCTTAAACACAATATCCTGTATATAGGAAATAGCAAGTATATGAAAATCATTTTACATATAAGAATATTTCTAACATCACTATTTACGACAGTGGTAAATTTAAAATATACAGTAAAAAAAATCCTAAAATCATTATAACAAATCAATAATATAGAATATTGCACAGTCTTTAAAAATTATATTCTAAATAACATTTAGGCATGTGAAAATATCATTGTAATACTGTTTTTAATTATAGCTTCTGAGAGATTTTAAAGCTACAAAAAACTATAAATGAAAGAATAGTGTGAAGCCACCTAGAAGTGATAAATATAACTGTTTCTCACAGAAGTCTTATTTTTATATGAATGGAGTATCATAACCACATCACACAGACACACGGACAGAGACACACACACTCTCTAGAGAGACACACACTCTCTAGAGAGACACACACTCTCTAGAGAGACACACACATTCTGACTATAGTAGCTCCATTTTCTTCTTCCTCATTCACTACACTAAAGCCTTTGATTGTGTAAATTCTTAAAGAGATGGGAATACCAGACCACTCTACCTACCTTCTGAGAAACCTATATGCAGGTCAAGAAGCAACCGTTATAACTGGACGTGGAACAATGGACTCGTTCAAAATTGGAAAAGGAGTATGCTATGTCTGTATATTGTCCCCTGCCTCATTTAACTTATATGCAGAGTACATCATGCAAAATGCTGGGCTGGATGACTCACAAGCTGGAATCAAGATTGCTGGGAGAAATATCAACAACCTCAGATACACAGATGATACCACTTTAATGGCAGAAAATGAAGAGGAACTAAAGAGCCTCTTGATGGAGGTGAAAGAGGAGAGTGAAAAAGCTGGCTTACAATAAACATTCAAAAAACTAAGATTATGGCATTCAGTCCCATCACTTCATGGCAAATAGATGGGGAAAAAGTAGAAAAAGTGACAGATTTTATTTTCTTGGACTCCGAAATCATTGAGGATGGTGACTGCAGCCACAAAATTAAAAGATGCTTACTCCTTGGAAGGAAAGCAATGACAACCTAGACAGCATATTAAAAAGCAGAGACATCATTTTGCTGATAAAGCTCCACATACTCCAAGCTATAGTTTTTCCAGTAGTCGTGTACAGATGTGAGTTAGACCATAAAGAAGGCTGAGCACCAAAGAACTAATGCTTTCAAACGGTGGTGCTGGAGAAGATTTTTGAGAGTCCTTGAACAACAAGGAGATCAAACCAACCAATCTTAAAGGAACTCAACCCACTTCATTTGAACGACTGATGTTGAAGTTCCAATACTTTGGCCACCTGATGCAAAGAGCTGACTCTTTGGATAAGTCCCTAATGCTGGGAAAGATTGAAGACAAGAGGAGAAAGGGGTGACAGAGGATGAGATGGTTGGATGGCATCTCTGATTCAGTGGACATGAGTTTGAGCAAACTCCAGAAGACAGTGAAGGACAGGGAAGACTGGTGTGCTACAGTTCATGAAGTCTCAAAGACTTGGACATGACTTAGCAACTGAGCAGCAATCCCTTTAAAAAATTTAATGTATAACCTTTTAAGCCATTGTATTCAAATTTGTATGTAATTATTCTAATACTACATGGAGTTTCTTTGTGTTTTTTTTTAATTATTATTACAGCAACGTAACATGTTATATTATAACAGTTGTCATTTTAGTTGCAGTTGTGTCCAACTTTTTGTGACCTCATGGATTGTAGCCCTCCAGGCTCCTTTGTCCACAGTATTAACTAATAATTTTCACTTAAAGAAAATCACATATCTAAGATCCAGTCACATTGGAATATATTTCAAATTGTAACTACAGATTTAATATAGATGATATACTTTGGGGGCTTCCCAGGTGGCGTTAGTGGTAAAGAACAGTGAAAGTCACTAAGTCTTATCCAGCTCTTTGCAACCCCAAAGACTATACAGTCCAACCCAGAACTATGCAGTCCCCAAACTAGGGATCGAACCCAGGTCTCCTGCATTGCAGGTGGATTCTTTACCAGTTGAACCACCAGAAAAGACCACCTGCCAATACAGTAGACTTAACTGATGAGGGTTTGATCCCTGGATGGGAAGATCCCCTGGAGGAGGGCAAGGCGATGACTCCAGTATTCTTGCCTAGAGAATCCTATAGACAGAGGAGCCTGCCGGGCTACAGTCCATAGGGTCTCAAAGAGTCAGACACGCTGAAGTGACATAGCACATACCATATACTTTTTAATATTTTGTGCTTTTGTTTTAAATCATGCTAAATTATAGCATTTTACATTTATTCTTTTTTATTCAAAATCATTCTTACACCATATATACTTGTGCATGTGCTCCAGGATTTTCTAAGGTATATACTTAGCAACAAAACTGCTAGGCTCTAAGAGATACCTATTTTCAGTTTTCCACATACTGCCAAACTGTTTTTTTCAAAATGGTTGTACCAACTCACACAGCAGAGTATGAAAAGTCCCTTTCCTTACAGCCTGGTTAAATCTGGATGTCACAAGTTTTCTGAATTGTTTTCATTTTTTTCCCATTCCGATGGGAGTAAAATGTACTTCAGTGTTGTACTGATTTTTATTTTATTCATTTCTAATAAATTTATACATTTTCTAATACATTTTTAGTCCTAAGGCTCCTAATTCAACTTCTCCCCTCTCCCACTCCCCATGAATTGCAGGGTTATTATCTCTTTCCACTTTTTTTTTTTAATACCTGTTTTGGAAGTTCTTGGTATAGCCTGGATATTAACTATATTTCTTTTACATGTTAGGCAAATGTTATCTGCTACATAGTGGGGCTTTTTCCCTTTATTTTGTTTATAATTTTATTTTTCATCTCATTACATTTTTCATTGTAACATCATCAGATATCTACATCTTTTCCTTTGTGGTTTACTCTCTTTATGTCATGTTTAAGTCCTTCCCTACTTTGATATCATATAGGCCTTTCCACTTCAGAGATTCGGTTGTTTTGTTTTTTTCACTTATAAGTTTTATTTGCTATGGAACAATGCATTTCTTATTAACTATAAGAATTATTTCATGTATATTGAGAATACTTAACACAAGTTAGTGTACTGAATATGTCATTTTCCCCTCAATTTTTTAATGCTACCTTACTCATTTAAGAATTTGGATATGATCATTCTATTTACTATAATTTTATAATGTCTTGACATCTGATCAAGCCAGTTTCCCCTTCATTTTTTGTTCTTTTACTACTTTTTATATTCAGAATCGTCTTCATTTTGTGATTATTATTTCATACCAATCTTAGAATTAGCATGCATGTTTCATGTAGAAAAATCTTTGTGTAATTTGGATTGGCCTTGCAATGAACTCAATGCCAATTTAGAGGACAATTTATATTTGGTATGATTCCTTTTCTAAAGTATTCTATGGTAATCTTACAGCAATCATTTTCAAAGATGTGTTTTTTCCTACAAGTGGAATTAGTTTATTGTGATTTTTTTGTCAGTATGGCTGTATCTCACAATTTTTGATACATAATAATTTCACTTTCATTAATTCCTCTTCCCTAATTATAAATTTTCTTTACTTTATTTTTATTTGTAATGATTACCAGGCACTGCAAAATTGATGTTTCAATCTTTCAATTCTTTCAAAGTTCTCCATCAATTGATTAACATCTATTCATTTAGCCTATGAGTTCCCCAAAGCCAGAAATTGTCTTCTTTTAATCCCCTGCCTCGGGCCCTGGCATAGTCGATAGACATACACTATAGGAACTGATAAATACATACCAATTCTTCAGACCTATTTACCATTGATTCTTGCATCAATTCCTTTATTCCTTTAATAGTTATTTCTTGAGTTTCTGAGAAGGCTATAATAGGGAGTGTTCTAGGCACTTAGGTTGGTTATACTCTAAATATTGTTAGCATCAGCTCAGTTCAGTCACTCAGTCATTGCTGTTGCAGCACGCCAGGTTTCCCTGTCCATCATCAACTCCCAAAGCTTACTCAAACTCATGTCCATTGAGTGGGAGTTAGCATAGGACTTCCCTGGTGGCTCAGACAGTAAAGAATCCACCTGCAATGCAAGAGACCCAAGTTTGATCCCTGGTTCAGGAAGACTTCCTGGAGAAGGAAATGGCAAACCACTCCAGTATTCTTGCCTGGAGAATCCTATGGACAGAGGTGTCTGGCAGCAAAGAGTAGACACGACTGAGCAACTAACACCTACTTACCTACAGCACTCTGAGACACGAGCTCATCTGTTTAATGGGGGGGCTCCAGATACAATTTTTCCTCAATATCCCAGAGGGATTGGTTCTATGGATACCATGTTCTATGTATCCCCATGGATACCAAAATCCTTGAATGCTCAAGTCCTTTATATACAATAGCATGGTATTTACATGTAACTCACACACACCCTCCTGTTTACCTTAAATCATCCCCAGATTACTTATAATGCCTAATGCAATGTCAATGCTATGCAATTGTCAATACAATGTAAATGTTATGTAAATATAGTTAACAGAACAGGTATAGAACCCATGAATATAGAGTGCCAACTGTATAAGTCACTACACAGGTCACATTTTTTTCTATAATAATTTTTCCTAACCCTTCACATTGCTATTTTGACTACCTGTTGATGGAATTAGAGTCCATATTATAAATTAAGATGTCGCATTGTTTTGGGGAGTTTAAAAGATGGGGACAGTGGATCTTTTAGTCTTCCTTTCGTTTTGGATGTAGATATAAGTTGATTTGATTTCAGTTGTGCTGTGTTGTGCTGTGCTCAGTTGTGTCTGACTCTTTTCGACCCCATGGACTGTAGCCCACAAATCTTCTCTGTCCCTTCTCTAGGCAAGAATACTGGAGTGGGTTGCCATGCCCTCCTCCAGGGGATCTTTCCAACCCAGGAATTGAACCCAGGTCTCCCACATTGTAGGCAGATTCATTACCATCTGAGCCACCAGGGAAGCCCAAGAATATTGGATTGGGTAGCCTATTCCTTCTCCAACAGAACTTCCTGACCCGGGAGTCAAACCAGGGTCTCCTGAATTGCAGGTGGATTCTTTACCAACTGAGCTACCAGGGAAGCCCCAAAACACTGTTATCTGGACACAAACACAGATTAAAAGATATAAAAATACAAGTCAGGTGTGGGTCTAGGCATCTGTATTTTGTCAAAGATTCCCAAATGATTCTACAGTGTACTCAGGGCTATAACAATTGGACCACAGTTACTGTTTAATCTATAACTTAGTACCTCTCTCTACCTTTATTGTCTACTCTTATTTTTTCAGTTTTGTTTACCATTTCTCATAGGGCTTCCAAGGAATTCATATGGGTCGGAATTTGCAAGCTGGGTATATAGAATATTGCAGGCATTGGTAAAACAGTTTTCATTTTGCTTTCAAAGAGCATGCTTGTTGTAAATAAGTCTTTACTCATGTTTGAGATAAAGAGCTGGCTGATCTCAGTCTCTCCTTTGTATCTAAGTACAAATAAGCAGTATGTTGAAACCTAAAAGCCCTTACAGCAGATAGATGGGTAATGAAAACATTATCGTGGATATCTCATAAAGATTCCAGAAACCTAAACCAGCTCTTCAATACCTCTTCTAGGCACCAGAAATCCCATAATTGTGGTCAAGTGGTGAGACTCAATACAAGAAGAATGTGTGCTCAGTTATGTCCAGCTCTTTGGGACCCCATGGAGTGCAGCCCACCAGGCTCCTTTGTCCATGGAATTTTCCAGGCAAGAATACTGGAGCAAGATGCCATTTCCTACTCCAGGGGATCTTTTGACCCAGAGATCGAACTCAGGACTCTTGCATCTCCCACACTGGCAGGCAGATTCTTTACCACTATGCCACCTGGGAAGCTGAACAAGAGGAGTACTTTTTCATATTTCTGCTATTTGCAGGCGGAGGCAATACCAAACTTTAGAGACTCACATGTGCATGGACACGCTAAACTGGGGCCCCGTGGTGAGGCAAAGCAAGGCTGTACTGTCTTTGCTCTTTGCCCATCAAACCTCAATAAATGAGCCTCTATTTTACAGAAAATAAAATGCAATGGGCTAATAGTTTCTTGCCATACTAGTTCACCGATACCTCCTTTTAACAGCTGAAACATCAGTAACAGTAGGGTGCTGATTGCCCAAATTCTATGAAAGAATTACTAGCCCATGTAGAAGCAGCAAGTGGTGCAGGTGGCAAGTCAGAGCCCCAAAAATGTCACTGCACGGATAGTCTTTCTGCAGCGATAAGTAAATCTTTCATCAGTGAAGTCACTTTTTGCTGTATATCCTTTCCGATAATTTGCTGTATCCTTAAGTAATCCTAGTTTCTCCTGATGATAGGCATTTCTATAACTCAAACTGTCACAGAGAGGGTACGCTTTTTTTTTTTTTTTGAAAACTTTATATTTTCTTTAAGAGTCATATTATTGTTAACAAATGTATCTTCTGGGAGGAATCACCTGGAAGGTATGTGTTTGTGGTTTCTTCCAAGTGGTACACCCTGCCTCACTTCTGAATCACTTTTTAGAAAAACATATAGTGATATCTTTTGGGGATCAAATAAGGTCAATTAGAAATATTACAGTCATACCCTAATAATTTTTTTCTAGTTGTGATTAAAACTTTCACTTGAGCTTTCTTTTCATTTTCTAAGAGAGAAGCATTTTCCTCTACACATGTGGCAGTTTGAGGAAATTCTCCCATGTAGCTAATATAAACATATTTCATGTCATTGTTGAGTCTAGGAAACTGGATTCCCCAAATTATCCCTCTTGTAGAAATTTATTTGTTAAGTAAACTGCAGTCCACACCACTTCCTCAGCCTTGCCCAAAGAAACACATTGCCTGAACAAAGAATTATTACAAACTTGGAAGGAACATTAAAGTTCATCTAACTGAACCAACTACCACACAGAAGCCATCCTTTCTCCTAAAAAGCATGCTTACTTCCCAGGGATTGTTTTGCAAGTAGCATTATAAAGCAGTTTGGAGAAATGTATGCATTTGGTCTCATTTTAACTATGTTGGTTGGCAGTATTTCTGTACTCAAAATTTTTATTTTCTTCTGGTTTCCTCCAAATTGCAAGCTGGCTTTGATCTTAAATCAGTGAATGTATTCCCATGGGCAAGCAAGAAACATGCTAGAAAGTAAAGAAAAGTATTACCGAAGATGCTTATTGTTAGTGCATAAATGGATGGTTTTCATGTCTGTAGCTATAATAATCCAGGTTCCTCAAACTTCATAGATTGAAAAGCTTTGGTTTGATGAATTGTCGGTCCAAGACTTGTTTGGCTAGAAAGGCTTGAGCTTAGGTTTTTAACCTTCTGCAGTGAGTGGTGGTAATAGTAATTGGGGACTGTCGGGGGGATGGAGCCTGATGAATTTAGCGACATTAGTTATGAGAATGGGAAGTTTGATTGAAAACTTATTGGGTACTTCCAGCCCAGTTGAAAAATGTAACTTCAATTGACCATCTCTGGTTTAGTTTATCTTGCATTGAAGATGAATGAGCTCTCTCTCCTGTGAGGCAGACTTCAGCTAAGGGAGTCTTTTTCAGGAGCTAAGAGATCTACTGTGTGCTGAACCAAAGTTTGAAAACTCCTCTCCTACTTCATTTTAAGAACTTGCATCTTAAACTTCGGGTTTCGATAGTAAGAGATAAACATAGTAAATCTTACAAAAAATTCATTTCCAGAAGAAATTGCAAAAGATTTATGATCCTTATCTTCACTAGTTATTGAAATTCATATTTGTTTTGTCTTTGGGGTATAGAGTTATGTGAACTAAGAATAACTTATTAAGTTAAAGTATGCCAATGATCAGTTTTTAGAACAGACCCACTCTATAACTTATTAATTTTGATGCTTTATATAATTCAGCTCCCTAAGACCTGCCTTAATAATGACTATTTGAGCCAAAAGTCTGGCACCGTCACAGGAAGGAGTAAAATATTTTTTAAAAATTATCATTTCTTTAAAAATCATAAAGGTTATTGTATATTGTCAGAATTCAGTATGTATTTGTGTGTGTGTGTGTGTGTGTGTGTGTGTATACCCTCAGTAACTATGGAAATGAACAAAATAGGTCTTAAAATTGGGGAAATCTTTGTTTTCCCAGCAGGGAAGAGAGGAGGAACTCACCCTAAATAAGGAAGTCACAAATGAAACAGTGAAGATGTTTTGAACAGGGCCAAAACGGAGCCAGAAAACTAAGTAATTGAAACATTATAAATCATATACAATCATAAATATAAATCATATAATTATAAAAGCATATACAATCATGCCTTTAATTTTCTGGGCTTTTAAGAAAACCGATTCTCTTTGCTTTTTTCCTCGAGGAAAATTAGAACCAAATTTACAGCCCAGCTATTGTAATTGCAGAGACTTCTTGATATACAGACCCAAGTCTGACTCACACTCACTGACACACATCCTTCTGTATGCTTTAAATCATTCCCACTGACTGAGGGCTGTTAAGGGATTGTTGACTCCGGGACACTTACAGCCTGCCCCATGTAGGGGCCAAGTTTCTCCCAAGCTCTCTGTGGCCTTGCAGGCATTAGAGGAGGCAGCCTTTGGCAGGAATAAGGAGATGAGACACCAAGGAAGACTGCCACAGGGAATGAGAATAAGAACAGGAGACGAAGGTATCTTCAAGACAGTACTTCTTGTATGATTCTTTGCATAATTTGGTAACTGATATTCTGTCTGCTTTGGAGAACAGGCAGGCAGTGACCAGTGGTTCAAGGTTAGAATAATGGTGTCCTGTTTTAGCCTTTTTAGGCATAATAAGAATAGCAAGAACCTATTTCAAAGTCAAATGAAAACACATCTTAGACTTGTGGCCGCCATATATTCCTCTTATCTCTTGTTAACAGTGTGACTTCTGGGGAGCCAGCTACTAACAGCAGTCCTGCTAAATGTGGGTTCAAGGAAGAACATCAGGAAAGAGCCTTTTACTGACTCTTTCTGCAGTTACTTCTTTCAGTACCCGCTGCAGGACTCAGCCGGCCAAACTCCATCTGGTTCCCATGCATTGTAACACTTTTAGTCTTTGCCCCAACCTTCTCTTGAGATAAACTTATGGATAACTTTCTTTAAGGCCGTCTGTCCTGATCCTTTTATATCTCCAACAGTCAGTTTCTGTCAAACTTGTGGGAAATAAAGGATTTTACAGATGCTGAGAAAAGATCAGAGGCACAAACCTAGTTAAAAATTCCAAAATCGATATTTTAAAAAAGGGATGAAAAACCCCAGGAAACCCCCAGGTTGTCAAAGAAGTGCTCAGTTCAAAGGTAGTAATTCAGGGATGAATCTGAGGATCTGAGTGTCAATAGGATCTTGGTTTGATAGGAAAAGAACGATCTTTTTCAGGTTGCCATGGGACTATTTGACTTTACGACCGTTGTACAAGGTGAAACTGTGAACAAGAGTTTGGGGGCCATTGGAAAAATGTGCAGAGGAAAGTCTCTTTCATTCTGCTTTTCTCTAACACCCACTTCTTAATTTTTCTGGAGAATAAAAAGCAGAGGGGAAAAATGTCGGCAGTTTATCCGAAGTGTCCATTGTAATACATAGCTGCACTGGCAACAACTAAAATGATCAATTGAGTAGGTAATTTTATATCTGGATATCTTGGCTGTATATTTTGAGGAGATTTGCATGAAGTCCTTAGGGTCCTGAAGAAAGAATAAGGTTTGGGTGCAATTTTGATGAAATATTCTGGAACCTGGATTATAAGTCTCTTTTAAGCTAATGTACTGAGCTATTCATCGATAGAGCTTGCCTGATTGTGCCTTGGGCCAGGTGAGACATCCAGACTGTGTTACAGGATACTCATGTTGGACACACATCTTCCTCATTCTGTTGAGACACATCTGAATCCCCGAAGCTTATCTGTTTACCATGCTAGTTCAGCTTGTACAAGGGACCTCAGGCTCCATATTTCCCTGTTCTCTTAGAGGTCTGATAGGGCTTCCCCATCAGAAGCTAGTAGTAAAGAATCTGCCTGCCAGTGCAGGTGATGCGAGAGACGCAGGTTTGATGCCTGGGTTGAGAAGATCCTCTGGAGAAGGAAGTGGCAACCCGCTCCAGTACTCTTGCCCAGAAAATTCCATAGACAGACGGGCCTGGTGGGCTACAGTCCATGGGGTCTCAAAGAGTCAGACTTGACCAGGCACAGTAGAGCACATAGTGACAGCCCAGCTTACAGGTCTGAAACCCTGGATGCTAGCTTTCTTGTCTTTGCCTCCCAGCTCTTTCTCTATGACCTAGGTTCTCCCCAGGTCCCCAAGCTCTGTGTGAATAGGAAATTTGCCCAGATATCAACATCTGTGTCTGGTTGACTTAGAGTTTTTCTGATACAGGGGCGTTCCTGGAAACAGTTCTCAGTACCCTGGAGTCCTTGCTTTCAGAGTCTTCTCCGGGTGTTGGAACTTGTACAGGCCAGCCCCTCACTCTCTATTTAGTGTCTGGAACTGGCCGACTGCCCATGTTGCAGTAATCTCTGCAAACCTGTGGCCCAAAATGCTCAGTTGCTCATTTTCAGGTTTTGGTATATCTGATGCTGCAGCCCAGCTTGTTTACACCAGAGCTCCCTGTGATGGGGAGAGGAGTCATTTGATGTGTCCAGGCAAAGGATGGCCAACACTCAGCACTTGTGACACTCCTTGTTTCCAAGCAGGGATCTAAGCAGACTTTTCTAATTAACCAATTAGCGTGCACGTTCACATCTAGGCCAGACATAGCCACAGGGATTTTCTTAGTTTATTATTTTATACAGCTAGTGCCAATAGATCACAGTTAAATGAAACCCACATTCTATCTCTGGTGAAAGCCTTGCTGCTAAGGCAGGCACATAGAAAAGAAGGCACCCTGAGTTGACTCAGAGAATGAGTGCATGGAGCAGGATAAGATCCCTGGGGACAGAACAGAGGGAGAAACAGTTACTGGATCCCATTGAGGGCTCATTATGAAGGGAATCTTTATTGTGATGGCCCAATGAAACTCACAGTCTTGGCTTTGGCTACATTCAATTCTTTAGCAATCTTGGCTCAGCAGATCAGGGTCAGAGAAAGCAGTTGGATGCCTTGATCCAAATCTGGCAAGTCTCAGGATAACCACACTGGCAGTGGTGTTTCTCCATTACTGTTGGTTGTGATGGCAAGTCGAGCATATTATGAGTACTAATTCTTTTCAGAGAAGCCCTTCTACCAAGCTCCAGAAGTGGCTCTCCTTCACTATGGAGAAGAATAATATTCTGGTACATAAACAAAATTCAAATAAGATTGTGTTAATATCATGCTAACAATGACCAGTTAGACTTAATGGTAATCAGCAAATTCAACATTTATATTTTTTTATATGATGTCTACCTAATTGCCCCCAAGATCCCAAATCATCTGCTCCTAACTGTTTAGGGCTGTTGTCCCTAATACTCCAACACAAGCGAACTCAGTATTCTTCACATTTTGAGCCAATATTGATCAGCCTGGTCATTTAGACCAATCACAGCCCGAATGTTTCCCTGACCTTAGAATAAAGTCAATACCTTTCTTGGAGAAGAGACACTTCTATGCCTCACCTCAAATTCATAACTTTACCCTTGGGATTAGGGATACATGCGTGCATGTGAAATCACTTCAGTTGTGTCCGACTTTTTGCGATCCTTTGGACTGTAGCCTATCAGGCTCTTCCGTCCATGGGGATTCTCCAAGCAAGAACACTGGCGTGGGTTGCCATGCCCTCCTTCAGGGGATCTTCCCAACCCAGGGATTGAACTTTCATCTCCTACAACTTCCACTTTAATTCTGCCCTCTCTCTACCCTTTATCACCACTCCTCCACCTCCATAGTTAAAGACCCTTTAACCTGAATGTTGAGAGTCCATGATGTTCTTTGGAGAAAGTTTTCCAGTAGATAGTAATACAGTGCTTAGAAAGCTGAAGACAGGGGAAATCTTCATATTTGTGCCTTCCTATGTGGTGAATAGAATAGGCAGGACCTATCTTGTCATGCCCAGCTCTCTGCTTTGCCTGTAATTAGGAAATATCGGCCCTGACATGGATGCTTGGCCATTTAGGATTTAGTGAGCCTGAAGAAGAAGGCCCCATTTATGTCTCCAAACCTAAAAAAAAGTTTGTAAATTCATCTTTTTACAAATAAATTCAGCATTTGAACAGAGAGGAAGTTTCAAGCATTTGCCTAGCTTGAAATGAAGTATAATGTGGTTCCCATTTTTCTTTTGATCCTTGTTTGAATGTTGGCCCAACTGCTGGCTACAACCCAGATCATTGAACCACTTCAGACACTTCCTAATTACCTAAGAAGGAGCCTCTGTCAGTCTCAACCTTCGCCAAAAAAAAAAAAGTAGGAATGTCTTAGCAGATTTGTTTGAGCATAGAAGCAAGTTCAATCTTCGCTAAAGATCAGTGTGAAAGAATATGATTGATGAAAGACATATGCTATGACTTCAAGACAGGAAAGTATTATTGTAAGTGCCAAATATTTGTCACTTCATGCCTGGAATACAAGCTTCCATGGATGCAGCAAAAATATGGCTAGAACTCAGATATATCCAGAACAAATGTTTAATTCCCTTATCACTCAGAATGGAAAGTGATCATAAGCCACTTTTGCCCAAGGCAAATGTGTTTATACTTGCAGTCCGTCTTTCACCCTAAAAAGTGTCCCAGTTTGGATAGCATATGACATAGTCACCCTATGAGATTAGTTCTACTACATCCTAAGTATAAATCCTAAAAGCTTATATTGGAAGGTAAGACTCCTCCTAACCTAGTATAATCCTGATAATTCTCTTCTGTCTCAAAAATAGTAGCCTGAAATTGTCAAAGTTGACAAAATTCAAGTATATTGACGCTAAACTTGGTTTATGGGCTTCCTTGGTGGCTGATTGTTAAAGAATCTGCCTGCCAATTCAGGAGACATGGGCCCAAATTCCAAGGTCGGGAAGAGAAGGAAATGGCAACCCACTCCAGTGTTCTTGCCTAGGAAATCCCATGGACAGATGAGACTGCTGCTGCTGCTGCTAAGCTGCATCAGTCATGTCCGACTCTGTGCGACCCCATAGATGGCAGCCAGCCAGGCTCCTCTGTCCCTGGGATTCTCCAGGCAAGAACACTGGAGTGGGTTGCCATTTCCTTCTCCAATGCATGAAAGTGAAAAGTGAAAGTGAAGTCACTCAGTCATGTCCAACTCTTAGCGACCCCATGGACTGTAGCCCACCAGGCTCTTCCATCCATGGGATTTCCCAAGCAAGAGTACTGGAGTGGGGTGCCATTGCTTTCTCTAACAGAGAAGACTGGTGGGCTATAATCCATGGTGCTGCTGAAGAGTCCAACATGACTTAGTGACTAAACAACAGGCTGATATATACATATACAGAATAAAGCTTCTAATTTTTTCAAAGTATAGTTGAGTATTTTATTGCATTGCAAGGTTCTAGAATGTAGGACATTATGGTTTTGGTACATGATCTAGCAAGAGAACACAAATAGCTGCTTGTACAGACATGTGACTCAGGACATAACACTACATTCCTAGTTGGTCTATGGAAGGGTCATAATATCCACAGAAATGTACGAAAACAACACCCAACTCAGAGTGTGCACATGTACACACACAAACACACATTATTTTAGATGAACTATTAGCTTTAACATTTGTACCTGAAGCAATAAAACTGATGAATATAGAATCTATTTTTGAAACAAGTTCAGCAGTCTCCTTCAAACGCCATTTTGAGGTCCCAGAATAAATGCCCTTTCACGGCGCAGCTGAAGCCCCAGCCAATTCCGCAAATGGTCTTGGAAAATTGCCTTCAGAATTGACGCTCCCGGGGGAAGGATTACTGGTAGAGGAAGCAAGATACAGGAGGTGTTTCTGAGACCCAGAAAGAGGCAGAGGAGGAGGTGAAAGGGTAACTTGGCACAGGTGGCTCCAATTTCTCCTTGCCCAGTAGTCCCATTCATTATTAACTGCAACATTTTCCACTTGCATAGAGAACAGTTTTGTATTAATCCATTTTAACTTACCAAACCCACCAAGTCTAGGGTCTATATTCCAGCTGTAACATTGTGGGGAAGTTATTTTTATTTAGGAACAAGGATACTCTGAACTCTGTTGATTCTGACTCAACAAATAGCTGAGGACTTATTATGTAGAATCTCCCACTCCTTTTATTTCATTGTGCCCTCAAGAAGATTAAAATTCACCAACTCAGAAATACATAAAATATGACAAGCTAGGCGCCATAATCAGATTTAGTAATTAACAAATTGCACAAACATGCAGATCTCATTCAATTGATTTAGTCAGGAAATAATTGAAGAAGGAAACTCTATTTTGTATTGGCCCAAATAGATGGGTAGTTTTTAGTGGGAAGGGAAAGTGACTACATTCTTGGGGAAATTCACCCAGCATAAGTAAATATGCAAAAGCAGAGACTTTAAGAGGTTTGTATTGCAAGAACAAGATTACCTCACTGGATTAAGAAGAGTGTTAATCTTAACTTAGTAATTAGTAATTATTAAGAATTTAAGTAAGTTGGCATTAAAATATTCCAAATAATTCTTTCAAGAAAGAAAGAGTTAAGGTCTATAACCAAAGCTCTTCTCTCAGGCTAAGTCACATCTATATTTGTTTTTATTGAATAAAAAAGAATACAATATGACCTAAATATTTAAATTAAAAAATTAGTATTAAAACAACAAGGTAAGTTTAAAGAAAATAAGAAAGATGAAGTATATAAAAGTGGAGACCAATGAATTAAAATATAAACAAAGAAAACTATATATATATATATATACTTATACATACACACACACATATATACATATCCCTACCTAAGAGAGAAAGGGAAAGAGAAGAAAACAACTGTACAAATATATAAAAGTAAATGTATACCAGATATTAGATTGAATAAATAGTAAGAATCTCATGCATCCTAGGATGTAAACAAATTTTAATGTTAAAGAAAAGACTATTATTCATGAAAAACTTGAAGCATGCCAAACATGCTTAAGAAAATTAAAAAGCCTAAATAGACCTGGTGGAAAATTGTGGCAGGATGGAAGTGGAGCAGGCGGGTTAAAGGTTCAACTTGGACTATTATGTTTTCCATTGAGCTATTAGAAATTTCAGGAAAATAAAATTCTCATGATATAGAAGCTGCTGCTGCTGGTGCTGCTGCTGCTGCTGCTGCTGCTAAATTGCTTCAGTCGTGTCCGACTCTGCACGACCCCAGAGATGGCAGCCAACCAGGCTCCCCCATCCCTGGGATTCTCCAGGCAAGAACACTGGAGTGGGTTGCCATTTCCTTCTCCAGTGCATGTAAGTGAAAAGTGAAAGTGAAGTCGCTCAGTCATGTCCGACTCGTAGTGACCCCATGGACTGCAGCCTACCAGGCTCCTCCGTCCATGGGATTTTCCAGGCAAGAGTACTGGAGTGGGGTGCCATTGCCTTCTCCAATGATATAGAAGCAATTATAGCAAATGAAATATGCAATGAATCCCAATTAAATTTAATCATTTGGAAGCAAATAAACATAGATAGCATATTGAAAAGCAGAGACATTACTTTGCCAACAAAGGTCCGTCTAGTCAAGGCTATGGTTTTTCCTGTGGTCATGTATGGATGTGAGAGTTGGACTGTGAAGAAAGCCGAGCGCCGAAGAATTGATGCTTTTGAACTGTGGTGTTGGAGAAGACTCTTGAGAGTCCCTTGGACTGCAAGGAGATCCAACCAGTCCATTCTGAAGGAGATCAGCCCTGGGATTTCCTTGGAAGGAATGATGCTAAAGCTGAAACTCCAGTACTTTGGCCACCTCATGCGAAGAGCTGACACATTGGAAAAGACTCTGAGGCTGGGAGGGATTAGGGGCAGGAGGAGAAGGGGATGACAGAGGATGAGATGGCTGGATGGCATCACGGACTCGATGGATGTGAGTTTGAGTGAACTCCGGGAGATGGTGATGGACAGGGAGGCCTGGCGTGCTGCGATTCATGGGGTCGCAAAGAGTCGGACACGACTGAGAGACTGAACTGAACTAAACTAAATAATGATAAGAGATACAGATAACTTAAAAATCATAATTAAAACTTTAGTTAAATTGGCGTATAGAGAACATTACACACAATAGTTCAGGAAGACACTTTCCGTTCACATACACTTGAAGTACTTACAAAATTTGGCTATGGGCTAGGTCACAGATAAAGCTTCAGCACACATTAATAGATTGGAATTATTGGTATTATTTTGCCATTTACAATAACATGGATGGACCTGGAAGTGTATTATGTTTAATGAAGTATTCAGAGAAAGAAAAACGCTGCATGTTTCCGCTTATATATGGAATCTAAAAGTATAAAACAAATGAACAACTGTACCAAAACAGAAACAGACTCACAGATATAGAGGTCAGACAAGTGGTTATTTTTATCAGTGCAGCGAGTAATGGGAGGAGGGGCAAGATAGGAAAAGGGAATTAAGACGTATACACTAATAAGAATAAAGTAAGATACAAGGATGTAATGTACAGCAGGGGAAATATTGTCAGATTTTATAACTTTATTTGGAGTATAATCTATAAAAATATTGAATCACCAGGTTGTGTATCTGAAAATAATGTAATACTATAAGTCAGCTGTATACTTCAATTAAGAAAAAACAATACCTAAAGATCTGGAAAATTCTTCTGATATGATTTAAATGCAAAAGCTAAATAAAAAATAAAATACACATAATTCCAGTTCTGTAAAAAACCAAGCCTATCTATACACATTTAACAATTTGAAGAAAATTATTAAAGATGTTAAGAATTTATCTCTAAGGATTAAAATTAGCATAGAAGGAAATATTTGGCTTCTGTATTTTCTATATATGTTCATGATATTTATTTTTAAAAGTTTCCCTACACACAGAAATATATTAATTCATCTTTACTAATGAAAAAAAAAATGTTCCTTTAGTTGGTCAACTTGCTTTGTATATGAGTCTGGGTTTGAACTCATGTTTGTCTGACCACTAGTCATATTTTTTCTTCTATACACAGTAATACTTTCACCCCCCATAGCCATTCTGTTTATTTTTTATCTTTGTCAGTTACTCTGCTAATATAAATCAAACTCAAGAGCACTGCATAGGATAGAATAACTGCAGTGTTTATTGGAAACCCTTCAGGAGAAATGGGCTTCCCAGGTAAAGAATCTGCCTGCAGTGCAGGAGACCCAGGTTTGATCTGGGTTGGGAAGACCCCTGGAGAAGGAACTGGCTACCCACTCCAAGATTCTTGCCTGGAGAATTCCATGTACGGAGGAGCCTGATGGGCTACAGTCCATGGGGTCACAAACAGTCAGACACGACTGAGTGACTAACACACTTTTACACTCCAAGAGAAAAGTACCCTTTCTAGATATTTAATGTAGATTGGAGAATTTTTGAATACAAGGTAGAAGGCAAGCTTATGTCCCACGTAAAACATTTTCCAATCAGCCTTCCTAGGAGTCACTCTCCTTCCCCATACACCCCTGCCTAATTTCCTGTTACCCTGTCCTGAAATGTTTACCACCTAACTCTTAGAATTCTAAAGTAAAAAGTTGGGAAGAGTAGAAAGAGTTTTGAAAGATTATGAATATATACTTTTATCAAATTGAAGATTTCCTTTTAAACAAAACCAATCATGATTTATCTCATAAGTTATTGGACAGCTCTAATTGATAAATAATTTATTGTTGATTTAAAATCCATCTCCCCATATTTCCCTACCCTTAACCTTAATTGCGCCTCTGGGAATAGCTGGAACATGGCTGTCCTTCCTCTCATAGTCAGAGTTTGATAAATGTTCAGTCAATGCATGATTCCTGGGTTTTTCCTCTTCCAAACTAAGCAGATTGAATTCCCTTGCAAGATCTTTGTTGAATGTGCTGTCCTGTATCATATCTAGGCAGGATACTCCAATTTGGATTTGGAAGAAAACAGAATTATCCTTGCTTTTTTCTTTACTCTCTTGCTTTCTAAGAAGAGATTTAGAAGAAAAGGACCATCACGTTAGAGAAGTATTAAAACATTCTACCAGTGCACGCTCTAGTTTAAGCATTAGTGCAGTGAGCTCCCTTGCTATCCATTTACATACGTATCCCTGAAGATAGATAGAAATATATAGGAAAAATAATTCTACTTGAGGAAAAAAGCTTTTAAATACTGGAAATTTTATTTACTATGTGCACGCATGTGTACATTCTAAGTCTCTTCAGTCGTGTCTGACTCTTTGCGACTCTGTGGACAGTAGCCCACCAGATTCCCCTCTCCATGGGATTCTCCAGGCAAGAATACTGGAGTGGATTGCCATTTTTTTCCTCCATGGGATCTTCCAATCCAGGGATCGAACCCATATCTCTTACGTCTCTGCACTGGCAGGCAGATTCTTCACCACTAGTGCCACCTGGGAAGTTCTGATTTACTATGTGACCTTGGGCGAATTGCCATCTTTCTGTGTCAGTAGGTTTCTTCCAGTTATTACAGAAAAGCCAAGTCAAAATAGTTCAAAGTGAAAAGGGAATGTGTTCGCAAATTCAACAAACATTTTAAGGTTAGTGAATCATATGTGGTTGTATGGATAAACTCAGATAATATTGCTAGAGTCTCGTCTCTTTTCCTTCCCTCTTTTGTCTCAGCTTTCCTCTCTGTTGGTGTCACGTTAATGGCAAGATGGTTGCCATCATCTCCCCACTCACATTTGTTCTCTCAGTTACCCCAAGGGAAAAGAAGTTCTCTTTTATTATCACCAACAAAAGATCCAGAAATGAGTCCCATTAATACCCAAGAAAGAAATTTGTGACAATTCTGCAAAGGACACAGAGGAGCTAAATGGAAGGCAGAGAAGGGAGTGGATATTGTTGCCTTAAATAAATACATTATGAGAGAATGTCCTGAGACCCAGACTTTAATATCTAGAGCATTCCCATTTTATACAGTAACAGATTTGGGCTCCTTGACCCTCTATCCAGAACCTCAGCATTTTTGTCTGTCAGTTAAAGAGGTTAAATTAGGTGATACAAAGGCCCAGCCTCCCTGAGTCTGTGACTCCAGTTCTTTCCGAAATCTTTGTTTCTGACAGATTTTTTCCTGACTCATGAACACTTCCACCACCAAGATCCTAAAAGCTGGGGCCCAAAGAATGAAGCCCATTCCCAGTCACCTTGGAGGCCTGCAGAAAAGCCAAGCCTTTATTTTATTTATTTATTTATTTTCAGCTGGATAAACTCTTAACCTTTAGCAGTAGGGTATTGATTTTCCTGCCCTGCCTGCTGAATTCTGGTAACACAAGCCTTCTGATCCCTGTGGAACTGCCCTGCACAGCAAGCCTAAAATGTGGTTTGGTGCTGCAGAAATCCAAGTGGGGCCCTCCATTTTCAGCCAAGACCAGGAAATTTCTGATGGTCTCCTACAGTCTTCCCTTGGATACCAACACCCTCCTTCACCCACCAAAGACCATGCAAATGACACTTGTGAACTGCTTGGGTCTGGTTGCCAACATTCCACATACCTCAGAGGACATGTGACCACTCTGGGTGCCTAACTTTGCTTGGAAAGGTCACAGTCAAATGTGCACTATAAATCTCCCGGTGTTAAAACTGGTCTGCTACCCCTCCACCACCACCAGAATACCCAGCACTCAGACAGTTTGACTAAATCTGCACAGGTTCAGCTTTCTTGGATTTGCAATTTAAGTCAGATGCTTGGGATATGAGAAAGTACAGGAAGGGCAGTAGAAGGTTTTATGTAGGAAAAGCATACATATTAAGTTGTCAAGGACAATCATGTTCTTATGCTCATTTTCCCCGATATAGTCATTAATAGAATCACCTATTATTCTCAAAAGTGTCCTGGTTTGGAAGATAAACTATATAATCACCTTGCATGCATGCATGCATGCTCAGTTGTCTAGTTGTGACCAACTGTTGGCAACCGCTTGGACTGCAGCCTGCCAGACTCTTCTGTCCATTGAATTTGCCAGGCTAGAATACTAGAGTGGGTTGCTATTTCATACTGCAGGGGATCTTCCCAACCCAGGGATCGAACCTGCATTTCCTGCATCTCATACATTGGCAGACAGATTCTTTACCACTGAACAACCTGGGAAGCCAATACAATCCCTCTAGACTTTCCTAATGAGGCACAGGTCATCAACTTCATATTAAAAGTTCAGATCCCCCAGTTTCAGGAGTATATTTTTTCCTGAGTCATAGATAAAAGCACCTTCCTGAAAAGCACTACCCTTGTCACTCAAACCACATTGTGTAGACTTCAAGACCAATCTTCTCTCTACCAGTGCCTGGGACACAACTTTATTCCTTCCTGTCTCCAGCAGGGAAGGTAAAGGTCTTTCTTAAGGTTATGTCATTAACAACTGAGAACTATTAGTCCTGCTGAAATGGAAACATCCACATTTTAGCACATGTCAATGATTTCTCTCCTGTCATTGAACCTGATTTTCACATTTTACCCAGAAATGTGATTGCTAGTTGGCAAAGGAAGGTAATCTGATGCTTTTTTGAGAGTGAGTGGAAAAACAGACCTTGCTTTTAGGTTATAACTTTGGCAAAATATAATAGAATCCTGCAGGTATTGCATGTGTGCACACATATGCACACACACACCCCCACCTGTTTTATCTCAGCAGGAGTTGCCAGAGATGAATAATCCATTAATATCCCTTAAGAAAATTAGACATTAAATTCAAAATAATTAGCTAGATCCAGGTTAATTTAATAAGAGAGTCTTTGGACTTGTAGAGGTATAAAGTTAGAACAAGGTGTTAAGGAATGTGGGTTGACAGATTAGAGACTCTAAGTTTTACGAAGTTGCTACATAGTACTCTATTCAGAAATGCCACTGACCCCTGGGAGCAGGCCAAAGCACCAGCTACTACCCTCTTGTGTTCTGAGACTAACTCCAACATGAGTGGGGGAGGGGGAGTTCTACAACAATCTTTTTTTTTTTTTAAACTGGAGTATAGTCGCTTTACAATGTTGTGTTAGTTTCTGCTGTACACCAAGGTGAATCAGCCGCGTATGTACATATATCCCCTCTTCCTTGGATTTCCTTCCCATTTATGTCTCCAAAGAGCCTTTAGTAGAGTTCCCTGTGCTATACAGTTGGTTCTCATTAATTATCTATTTTATACATAATAGTATATATATGTCAATCCCAATCTCCAAATCCATCCCACCCCTCTTCTCCCTCTTAGTATCTATACATTTGTTCTCTATGTCTGTGTCTTTATTTCTGTGTGGCAAGTAAGTTCATCTGCACCATTTTTCTAGATTCCAACAAACTATTCTTAAGACACCAGTTGGGTGTCCTATGTTCAAATCAATTGTGGCACTATTTATCCAGAGGTAGTATCAGATTTCACAGGTTAAGTGTTCAGTCCTCCAAGTACCAGCCCCGCCCCCTTCAGATGGTAGTCACAAAACCAGGTCATCACCTGTGTTTCTGATCAGCCAGCAGTAAATCAGAGGTTCCTGAGACCACCCCTCTTCACGTTTGGTTAATTTGCTAGAGCAGCTCACGGAACTCCAAGAAACATTTTGCTTATTAGATCACTGGTTTATGATACAAGCTACAGCTCAGGAACAGCCAGACAGAAGAATTGCATAGCACAGGGTGTGGAAAAATTGCGTGGGGCTGCTATGCCCTGTCTACTCATTCTGAATCTCCATGTGTTCACCAACCCAGAAACCTCCAAAACCTGTCCTTTGCTGGGGGTTTTATGGAGGCTTCATTGTTATAAGCATGGATGATTGAATAAATCATCATTGGCAGCTGAGTTGACCTCCAGTCCTTCTGTGCTCCCTGGAGGTTGAGGGGGTTAGGGTTGGTTACTGAAAGTTCCAACCCTCTAACCTCATGATTGGTTCCCCTAGCAAACAAGCCCCATCTTTGGGTTGCCAAAAGGGCTCTCCAAAAGTCTTCATTAACATAACAAAGACACTTTTATCATTCGTCACTGGAAATTCCAAGGGTTTCCGGAGCTCTTTGCCAGGAACATGATCAGAGACCAAATATATATTTCTTATTATAAATCACAGTGTCACAACTCCAGAGATGTTTGGTTTGCATCAAAGTAACAGTGAAAGTCACTCAGTCATGTCTGACTCTTTTCGACCCCATGGACTGTAGCTCTCCAGGCTCCTTTGTCCATGGGATTCTCCAGGCAAGAGTACTAGAATGGGTTGCCATGCCCTCCTCCAGGGATCTTCCCAACCCAGGGGTCGAACCTGCATCTCTTATGTCTCCTGCATTGGCAGGCTGGTTCTTTATCACTAGCGCCACCATAGTACTATCAAATTCCTTGTCTTCCTTGAGCTTTCTGGCCTGATGTCTTTGAGGAAAGACAGAGAGATGGAATGACTTTCCACCCATGCCTAGCTAGGAAAGAAGGGGAAAAAATCAAGCTTTATCCCAAGGAAAGGAAATCTGAATACCTAATATAAATCATTCTTTCCCATTAACTAGATAAGAAAATTGAGTCAAAGAAGATTAGTGACAACCCGAGATCCTTGGAGTAGCTAGTATCAGAACCAAAAGATTGCAACCCTGTTCTGTGACAGCCCCTTCTCACTGTTAGCATCCTTCTTACACATGGTGGTGAATCCAACCTGCTAGTTCCTAGAGATGTCCTACTCTGCTTAGGAAATAAAACAGCATTGTTCTTAATTCAGAGTCAGCTCTTCTGTGTGTTGATGGTATGGCTTTGGCCAAGTCATTTCAACTCTCTCAGCCCCAGTTTCTTAATTTATCAAATAGATAAAAATTTCTCCCACATAATGTTATTGTCAAGTATGCATGAAATTACAACAAATACTTCTAGTGCTTACTATGTACCAGACACTATTCTTTGTCCTCTATATATAAGAACTCATGTGCTCTTCACAATGTGTATTTTAAGGTAGCTACCACAACCATCAGCAATTTACAAAGGAGGAAACTAAGGCATAGGGAAGTTACCTCAAGTAGCTATTTAGTGACCAAGAGGAAATTAAAACCCAGAAGGTCTACTTTTGGGGTCTGTATTCTACTTCTTCCTTTTCTACCTAGCATACTGGCTTTAAGAAGCAATTTAATAAATGCTCCTTTATTCTCTGATTTTTTTTTTCCATTCAGTACAAAGAAAGGCAAGAGAGAAAACATGCATTCTTGGACCCTTACCATATTTTCCTAATTTGACCTCAAGATGAAGCAGTTCTCTGCATGGCCATCACCCCTTCCCATCACCTGTGTTTGCAGATATGGCTACAGAGTTTAGCAAAGCTTCAGTGAACCAAACAAAATGGAAAATCATCAAAACTTTATCGAGTCCTTTTGGCATATGTTCCAGGACAGACTATTTTCTTGGGCTCCAAAATCACTGCCAATGGTGACTGCAGCCATGAAATTAAAAGACGCTTGCTCCTTGGAAGAAAAGCTATGACAATCCTAGACAGCATATTAAAAAGCAGAGACATTACTTTGCTGACAAAAGTCCATATCATCAAAACTATGTTTTTTCCAGTACTCATGGAGGGATGTGAGAGTTGGACCATAAAGAAGGCTGAACACCAAAGAACTGATGCTCTTGAGCTGTGGTGTTGGAGAAGACTCTTGAGAGTCCGTTGGACTGGAGGAAGATCAAACCTAAAGGAGATCAATCCTGAATATTCATTAGAAGGACTGATGCTGAAGCTGAAGTCCCAGTACTTTGGCAACCTGATGTGAAGAGCTGGCTTATTAGAAAAGACCCTGATGCTGGGAAAGACTGAAGGTAGGAGGAGAAGGGGATGACAGAGGATGAGATGGTTTGATGGCCATCACTGACTCAAAGGACATGAGTTTGAGAAAGCTCCGAGAGATGGTGAAGGACAGAGAAGCCTGGCGTGCTGCAGTCCATGGGGTCGCAAAGAGTCAGATGACTAAGTGACTGACAACAACAACAACCAGGCACTAAGAGGCAGAAGCATGGATAAGGCCTATCATAGATTTGCAAACAAATGGGCTCACGTCACATTTGTTTAGATAAACTAGGATTTACATGACCAGCACCAAGGGGATTTTGGTTCTGGGATTATCTCTGCTTAATCTTAATTCAGGAAAAAAGTTTCCTTTTTTCTAGATATTCTCAGATCGGGGCAGGAGGGTGCGAATACCTTCTATGGGTGTGGGGGTGGGGTTTACTGATTACTGAGTCCCATCTCCAAACATTGCTCTGAAAATTTTGCAAATGAGCCTGGCACTTATGCACTTATGAGTAATCAGCCTCAAGCAAAGAGGGAAAATGGCATGAGGTGTTTCATGGTTTGGTTGGCTTTTCTGTTTTTTGGGTTTTTTTGGTGGGTGGGGGGATTTTTTTCCCTCCAGTTTCTATCAAACCCCATGAGAGAGCTCCTAGTCTCTCCCAACATGTACATCAGCCTATAGACTTAGGCAATATCCCAGCCCAGAAATTCTACTGGAAATCTCATGTCAGCCATCCTGACTTTACGTATAGCCCTTCACGAGTATTCAGGCTGCATGGAGGTAGAAGTATTAAAATCCTTCTTTCTTAAGAGCCTCACGATGATCCTGTGATTCAGGCTGGATTTTAATCCCCATTTTACAGGGGAAAAAATATTGAATCACAGGATGATGGAGCAAATTGTTTCAGATGACACAGTGCAAATTATGCAACTGAGCTGTGAGTTTAGGTCAAATCTGAACCATACTTCTTTCTTTAAATGAGGTATCTCCTTAGGTTAAGCACTGGAATTTCTATGCACTTTTATTTAAATGCACATAACTTTGCTACAAGATAAACCAGGAGTCATTGACTGATCACATTTTCATTCTCCATGAATTAAAGTCAGAAGAAGTTTGATATCATAGGTTCTTATCCTAAGGTAGAAAGGGAGATGGGAATGGGGAAAAGGCTAAAAAATAGTAAAGAAACATAAAACCATCACTAAATTTCTAATTTTGTCTAAATTGGACCTGCAAAAGCCGATGCCCAATGTTAAGGAATCAGACAGTTGAAGTGACAAAGGCGAAGGTGGGTGATTAAGGTAACAAACAACCACATAAATTTTGGCCTATTTTGTTACTGTTGTTCTGCTTCCAATAAATGCAAAATACACATTTATTTTAAGCGCAAATGAAACATTTATCAAAACAGACCAGACGCTGTGCCATAAAGTCTCAATCAAGGTATTGAAGTCATATCAAGTATGTTCTCCAAACGCAGAAGTTAAGCTAGAAACCAGTTAAACGAAGATAAATGAAAATCCTAAAATGCTTGAAAAAGAGGCAATTTTGAAAACTTTAGGTATAACTTATGCACACTACAACTTCTCCTTTTTAGTAAACAGTCTCAAGTTTTGACAAAGGCACACATACAAGCTGTAGCACCACCATGATGGAAATGTGGAATAGTGTCATCACTCCCAAAGGTCTTTTTCTAAAAAAAAAGACACGTGTCTTTTTGTAAAAAAACCTCTCCCACAACCCAAGCCCTGACAACCACTGACCTGATTTCTATCCTCATAAGTTTGCCCTTGGAATCTGACTTAAGAACATTTGAGGTTCATCCATTGCTTTGGGTATATCAATAGTATGTCCCTTATTACTGTGGAATAGTATTCCAGTATATGGATGTGTCACATTTTGTTTATCCATTCACTAATTGAAGGGCATTTTCAGTATGTATTTCCAGTATTTGACAATTATAAGTAAAGTACATATAAGCCTTTTTACGTAGAATTACTGGGTCTTACAGTAATGTACATTTAACTTAAGTGAAGTTGCTCAGTCGTGTCTGACTCTTTGTAACTCCATGGACTGTAGCTTACCAGGCTCCTCCATCCGTGGAATTTTCCAGGCAAGAGTATTGGAGTGGGTTGCTGTTTCCTTCTCCAGGGGATCTTCCTGACCCAGGGATTGAACCCGGGGCTACTGCATTGCAGGCAGATGCTTTATCATCGGAGGCACCAGGGAAGCCCATATTTAACTTAAGGAGCTGCCAAAGTTTCCAGTGTTTCTATACTACTTTTCATTCCTATAAGCAATGCATGAGAATTCCTTTTCTTCCATATCCATACCTGCACATGCTATGATTAGCTCTTTTAAGCATTTCTAATGAGTACGTAGCCGTGTCTGATTGCTATTTTAGCTTACATTTTGTTAGTTATTAATGATCTTTTAATATCCTCTCTTGTTGATGTCTTATCTTCTTTGGTGGAATGTTTGTGAAAGTGTTTCACCCTTTTTAAAATTGAGTGCTTTTATTACTGAATTTTCAGACTCATTTACATAGTATGAATATCCTTTATTAAATATGTGTTTTCTAATATTTTCTCCTAGACTTTGGCTTATTTTATTAATCAAAATGAGCAGCAACTTTTAATTTTGATGAAGTCTACTTTATAATTTTTTATTTTGTAATTTTTGTGTCCTAAGAAATTATCGCTTATTACAAGGTTACAAAGAATTTCTTTTAGTTTTCTTCACAATCTTACAAAACTATACTCCAAATTTTTCCATTTCATCCTTTACACAGTTGTCATAAATTGACTTCTATGAATAGAATAAAGAAACAATACATTGCTGCCTTTTTTTACTTCAGACAATTATCTTATTCTGCGTAAATCCAAGTTTCTGATTAGGATATTTCTTCTCCCTGAAGAACTTATTAGCATTTTTTTAGTGCCAAAGTTTTGCTAATAATGGATTCTCTTCATTTTTGTTTGTCTCATAAAGCGTTATTTCCCCTTCATTACTGAGTTTTGGGGGAGATGGGCTGGGTGTAGAAGTCTATAGTGATAGTGTTTTTGTTTGCATTTGATTTGTTGGTTTTTTTCAGTACTTTATGGATGTGACGTGATTTTTTTTTTTTTTGCTTTTTTAGTTTCTGATTATAAGTTGACTTTAATTCTTGTTTCTGTTCCTCTGTATATAAAAGATCCTTTTTTTCTTCTGTCTTTCAATATTTTCTCTTTATCCTTCAATTTCAAAATTTTGACTCTGATAGTTTAAGGGTGTGTGTGTGTGTGCATGACTCTGTAGCCCATACAGGAATTTCCTTACTTGGGTTGCTTCACGTTCTCTGAGCATCTTGGATTCTGCCTCTGCTTCTGTGATTTCAGTTACATCGATCACATATGTATCAGACATAGTCCCATGCTTTTTAGATAATTTTTTTTCTTGGTTCTTGTTTCTTTTTGTGTTTTCATTTGGATAAAGTGTTCAATATAGGTTTCCCAGATGGCTCAGTGGTAAAGAATCCACCCGCCAAAGCTGAAAATGCAGGTTTGATCTGTGGGTTGGGAAGTTCTCCTGGAGAAGGAAATGGCAACCCACTCCAGTATTCTTGCCTGAAAGTCTCATGGATGGAGGAAACTGGAGGGCTATAGTCCATGGGATCACAAAGAGTGGACACAACTTAGTGACTAAACCAACAATAAACGGTTCAATAGCCATTCATTATGTCCATTTACATGTGCATCCAATTTTATTTTTATAATTGATATGACCACCTTTTAGTTCACTGAATCCATCCTTGACTGTGCCAAGTGTCCTAATGAACTCACTAAAGATATCATTCTTTGATCCCATGTTTCTGATTTCTAAAATGAAAACGTCCATGCTGAAATTCTTCACCTGTTCAGACATGCCATCCATTTTTTTTCACTAGCACCTCTGGTACATTAATAATATTTACTTTACATTTCCAGTTATTCCAACATCTGGGTGATATTTGAGTCTGATTCTGTTAATTACCAGCTGAATGAATACCATAAATCAAGTATCATAAGAATTTCATAGATGTAGAAATTGAAGCTAAAAGAGGCTGTGTGAGTAGTTCAAGATCGCACACCTGAGAACTGATCCGATGAGGGCAAATGGATTTCAGATTCCATCCTCTGTCCGCCATACTATACTGACCCATAGTATGGACATAATAAATGGGTGCTGGGTAGGTGACTAAATGACCTGGAATTCTTGGGCATGCAAAATCTGTCCAAACTCTTACAGTATAGATATTTCAGGAGACATCAATCTTGGGACACAGGTGAGTGGGGGCACCCTTAGAAGCTTATGCCTATGTTGTGATGGTGCCGAAATACTACAAAACAAAGCAAGGAGGTGGGCATTAGTAGGTGAGTGTCACCGTGGCCAGTGTATGTTCACATTTTTACTGACATCCCAGGCTTGCTCACATGACCCACACTTACTCACCTGGAACAATCAAAGGACAGTCCTAAGCAGCATTTCACATAAATCATGTAGATCCCAATCTCACCCTGACTCTTCACTGGGAAAATGCCATTTGCTTTTTCACTGAATAATCCTTTGTAGCTTACAAAATAAGCCCTGAGATTTGTGTCTTTTCTTATTAAAATAAACAAAAATTGCAACCTTGTTCTATCCCACAGCCAGGGATATGCTGGCTGCAAGCCAACATTGTGGCTCCACAAGTCCAGGCAGTGGAATGAGCTGGGATGGGCCCTGTGAATTGCTCCTAGCTCCAAAGGCACAGCTGTCCAGATTCCTCATGGATTAAGGAATTCAGAGGAGGCCTGTGCACCACAGAGTCAATTATCTCACAAATACCTTCTTCTCATTCAAGACACTGTTCTTTGTAACAGTGCAGCACAGGGCAAAGTCTTTCACATAAGGTCCCTGGGAGGATATGCCAGACACTGGCATATCATCTGGCATATCATCTGCCAGACAGGTAGAACAGGGAAGAAAAGGGTTATCTTCACAAGCGTCTGTCTGCAGTACACCTGAACTGCCCCAACCAGAGGAAGTCTGCCTTTCCAGAACAGCCCTGGGGCTGTGTCTTTGTGACCTAAATTCCATCCAGGAACCATCACTGGCCCCAGACTTGCTTCTTCAGTGTAGAAAACACTCGTTTAAGGGGTCTTCTGAAACCAGAGGTCTCAAGAAAGTCTATATAAAGCTTCCCAGTCTTTGGCCTAATAAATATAATTCCTGAGGAAATAATTCAAAAGAAGGATAAGCACAGATGTTACTTATAGCAGTCTAAGTTTATAACTTGGCTTAAAGCTCAACATTCAGAAAACTAAGATCATGGCATCCAGTCCCAACACTTCATGGCAAATAGATGGAGAAAAAGTGCAAACAGTGCCTGACTTTAATTTTTTGGGCTCCAAAATCACTGCAGATGATGACTTCAGCCATGAAATTAAAAGACACTCCTTGGAAGGAAAGTTATGACCAACCTAGACAGCATATTAAAAAGCAGAGACATTACTTTGCCAACAAAGGTCTGTTTAGTCAAGGCTATGGTTTTTCCAGTAGTCATGTATGGATGTGAGATTTGGACTATAAGAAAGCTGAGTGCTGAAGAATGGATGCTTTTGAACTATGGTGTTAGAGAATACTCTTGAGAGTCCCTTGGACAGAAGGAGATCCAACCAGTCCATCCTAAAGGAAATCAGTCCTGAATATTCATTGGGAGGACTGATGTTGAAGCTGAAACGCCAACACTTTGGCAACCTGATGCAAAGAGCTGACTCATAGGAAAGGACCCTGATGCTGGGAAAGATTGAAGGCAAGAGGAGAAGGGGCCGACAGAGGATGAGCTGGTTGGATGGCATCACTAAGTCAATGGACATGAATTTGGGTAAACTCCGGGAATTGGTGATGGACAGGGAGGCCTGGCATGCTGCAGTCCATGGGGTCGCAAAGAGTCAGACACAACCGAGTGATGACTGAACTGAAGTTTATAACATTAGGGCCAGCGCCTATCTATTTAATGAAATGTTGTGCTGCTATTAATAGGATTCTTCCCCATTAATAAAGATACAGGGAAAAAATAACGGTAGGAGTAAAAATACCAAAGTTTTAATATATGAGAATTTCCCAGAGAAATAAAGGTCACACCATTCATATTGAGGGGATAGAGTCCAGTGCAATAGGAACATCCAAACTTACATACATTGCTGTAACACTGCAAGCATTAAGAATAAAGAGCAGATCCAAAAATTTCCCAAGATGTAGAATAGTTGCCTATAAAGAAGTAAAAATTAAACTAACCTCAAGCTTTTCCTTACCAATGTTGTATCTTAAGATTATTTTATCTTTTAGACAATAAGACAGAGAGTCTAGGGTCTCATGAGTTTCTTAAGTTCTATGAAAATGTTTTCTAGAAAAGAACTTTCTTATAAAAATACACATTCTATCTATATCGGCACATAGCATATAATGTATTATATAATATGTGATATTATAAATAATGCAGGATATATGTCATATAACATAGAAATATTGTATCCATATGTAGTGTTTATGTGTGTATATACAAAGAGATGGAATCAAAAACATAAAAATAAAAAATGAGAGATCATTAAGTAAATGCATGTGAAATGTAATATTACTTTGTGACAATTGTTTGCATTATGTTTCATATGCTGAGAGGTGGGGCTTCCAACCCTAAGAGTACTTGCTGCTGCTGCTGCTGCTAAGTCACTTCAGTCGTGTCCTACTCTGTGCAACCCCATAGACGGCAGCCCATCAGGCTCCCCCATCCCTGGGATTCTCCAGGCAAGAACACTGGAGTGGGTTGCCATTTCCTTCCCCAGTGAATGAAAGTGAAGAATGAAAGTGAAGTCGCTCAGTCGTGTCCGACTCTTAGAGACCCCATGGACTGCAACCCACAAGGCTCCTCCATCCATGGAATTTTCCAGGCAAGAGTACTGGAGAGGGTTGCCATTGGATCTACAAAAATGCTGAAAGTCTTGCAAATTCTCTAACTCTATGCCTAATAACTCAATGATATTTATAAGGAAAGTGTCTCTTTCCCATAGATTTGGGTCTCCAGTGAAACTATCAATCACATGTAGGGATTAATGAAGAGATTTTTAGATATGACAAGACTCAAAGTTTTAAGTTAATTTCAAGTTGCTGATGGGATTTGAGTAGTGAAAATTAATTACACCTTTCACCTCTCCCCAAGTTAGTAACCAATTAAGGAACAGACACGAGAAACTGAATGATATGCCGAAAAACTGCTGATAACACTGAACTAGATCTATGTATAGTCAGTTGGGTCCCTTAATAAACTCTAGATGGATCTAAAATCTAGTGTTCAGGATCAATCACCTGAGGGGTTTGGGGAGCAGACAGTCTTATTAGAATTAGAGCCTTAGATACATGTTCAAAGCCAGTCTTAGTCCCTGACCCTGGAGGGCCTCTGGGTCCAGAATGCCAACAGTCAGTGAGGGCCAAGTTGAAAGAGAAATCTCACAAAGGGCTGAGTCACAGGTATTTATGAGTTCCTTCTTTCTGCATCATTCCACACAAAGTCACTGGCAGCAAGGGAATGAATAGGAAAGAGAGAAGCTGGAAGTATTCCTCCCATTCTTACTATTTTCCTCAGGCAGAGTGGTGTGCCAAATGTGGTCCTTGAACAAGTGGCATCCGCCTCACTTGAGAAATTGGCAAAAGCACAAATTCTCAGACCCCACCCTAGACCTACCAGATCAGAAACTCTGGAGGTGCAGCCTATCAGTCTATTTCAAAGCCCTCCAGTATGATTTTGATGAACAATCGGTCTGAGAAGCCTCATCACAAAGTATAGGCTGGAAATTTGGTGTGTGTGTGGGTGGTGTGCATTGTGTTACACACCTTAAATGTCTATTACTTTTAAAAAGAGAGATGGGAAAAGGCAGATTCTTTATGATGTCTTCTGAGCAGCCATATTTTAAGAAGTCTTTGTCTGGCCTATCTCTCCTCACTTTTCTAGAAGGAGGAGAGAAAATTAACTCCAGCAAGCACAGTGATTTTCAGCCTTAACTGCTCGCTGAAATCACCTAGTCAGTTCAGTTCAGTTGCTCAGTGTGTCTGACTCTTTGTGACTCCATGGACTGCAGCACACTGGGCTTCCCTGTCCTTCACCAACTCCCAGAGCTTGCTCAAATTCATGTCCAGTGAGTCAGTGATGCCATCCAACCATCTCATCCTCTGTTGTCCCCTTCTCCTCCTGCCTTCATTCTTTCCCAGCATCAGGGTGTTTTCCAGTGAGTCAGTGCTTTGCATCAGGTGGCCAAAGCATTGGAGTTTCAGCTTCAGCATCAGTCCTACTAATGAATATTCAGGACTGATTTACTTTATGGCTGACTGGATTGATGTCCTTGCAGTCCAAGGCACTCTCAAGAATCTTCTCCAATACCACATTTCAAAAGCATCAGTTCTTCAGCAATCAGCTTTCTTTATGGTCCAGAAATCACATAGGAAGCTTTGCAAATACTCATATCTCAGACCTACCCCCGTTGATTAGGATTTCATTTGTTTGGGGGTGTGTTGTAAGCATCAGGATTTCATTTATTTATTTATTTTTGAGACTTCATTGCTGCACGGGCTTTTCTCTAGTTGCAGCAAGCTACTCTCTAACTGCAGCAAGCAGGCTTCTCATTGCAGTGGTTTCTCTTGTTGTGCAGCATAAGTTCTAGAACATATAGTTCAGCAGTGGCAGCGTATGGGGTCAAAAGTTGCAGCTCCTGGGCGCTAGAGCACAGGCTCAATAGTTGTGGCACACAGGCTTAATAACTCCATGGCATGTGACTCCCAGGCCAGGGATCAAACCTGTATCTTTTGCACTGGCAGGCAGTTTCTTTACCATGAGTCATCAGGGAAGCCCCATGGGCAACTGGATTTTTTTAAAGCTTTCCAAGTGATTCTATAATGTACAGCTAAAGTGGAATACCACTGGCTCATTGGTTCTGAAAATCTGGTTTCCAGATAAGCAGCATTGGCATCACGTGCAGGAAGTGCCAACGTGCTCAGCAAATAATACTTTGACATCAACTCTCGCTTCCTCGCATAGACTTCAGATACCAGCCACAAGCCCAGTTTATCTCCTGTGCATCTGACCCTCTGGCTACAAGTTGGAGGTTCCAGTGGCCTCTTTCCTGGGTTCAACTAAGTAGTGGAGCAGCACACAGAACTCAGAGAAACATTTTACTTACTAGGTCACCGGTTCATCCTAAAAGGGTGTAACTCAGGTGGGAGATCCATAGGACAATGCATGGGAAGGGAGGGTGGAGCTTCCACACCCTCTTCAGATGAGCCGCTCTCCCCAGTCTCAATAGGAACCAACCAGGAGGTTCTCTGGACCTTCTCCCTTTGGGTTTTTCTGGAGGCTTCATTACATAGGCATGACTGAGTAGATCATTGACCTTTGGTGACTGATCTCAATTTCCAGGCACTCTCTACTCCCTGGAGGTTGAAGGAGTGGTACTGAAGGTTCCAACCCTCTGACCACAGGTTGGGTTCCTTGGCAACCAGCTCCCATCTTCAGGGACTTTCCAAAAGTGCCCGCATTCACATAACTAGACATTGTTATCACTTTCATCACTTAGGAAATTCCAAGGGGGTTAGCTCTGCTCCAGAAATGGGGATGAATATGAAATATATATATTTCTTATTATACATCACAATATCACATTTAGCCACATAGTTGACAAATAATTATTGGGTGCTCCTCTGGCCCAGTTCCAGCAAAATCTCTAAAAATAAAACGGTGAAGGAAAACAGGCATAGTTGCTTTCCTTGGAAAGAGTTCATCCTGTAGGGAAAACAAATATTAATCAAATAATCATCACACACATACATACACAGTATGTCTATAATAAGTCCTGTAAGTGTCAGGAATACAAAACTGTGCCTATAGATGACAGAGAATGTGACCTAATGTAAGAGGAATGAGTCGGGTATCACAGATTTCCTAAGAAGCTGCTGTCAGAACTGACGTCTAAAGGATGAATAGAAGTTGAATAGGCATCGAGAAAACAAATCAAACATTTTCCAAATATCTTGTGCAAAAGTCCTGCGGCAAATAGGAATGCCAAGGAACCAAAAATGATAGTGGGTGCTATGTTCAGAAGGGGAAGGAGAGTATAGTTCAAGATTAACTTGGAAAGAAAGATAAAAGAGAGAAATGCAAAAGTTACACTCTGTTGTTGTTGATGATGATGGTAGCGGTGTGTGTGTATGTGTCCGTGTTTGCTTGCTTGCTTGCTTGATATACTCCATTACAAATTTTTTTCTTCCTGCTTTGAGGAATTTTGTCAAGATTGGTGTCAAACCACATACATCATAAAGAATGCTAAGAGACATGAGGCTGCCCTGGTTACACTCAGTTCATCCTGCCCATGGCATTGTGGGAAACTCAGTCTATTGGGGGATTTTTTTGGCCCTGCAGTATCTTAGTTCCCAGAGCAGGGGTTGAACCTGCACCCCCTGCAGGAGAAGTGCAGAGTCTTAACCACTGGACCACCAGGGAAGTCCCTCAGTCTATTTGTTGAGCAATGGCATGGCCCCAGTGTGGTGGGGTCCATGACTGCAAGGTCACACACCTTTCTCATTTCCTGTCTCTTGTGGGTTTCAACAGTGCACTTGGAGGTTGTATTACCAAATCACTGGGCTGGCCATTCTCTAGCTGTGACTGTGTCCTGAAAAACTCTGAATCTGGGAGAAAGATGATTTAAACCCACGTTGTTTTCCACACAAAGTTCTGAAGGTATTTACGTATTTGGCCCCTGGTCCTTCGGCATCTGCAGTGACTGGCACTGCCAGTGTGTTTTCTTCCTAGATCATTTTTATTGCCAGTGTCCACTGTTGCTGGAAGACTTTCCAGGATCCTCATGCATATGGCTTTTGACGGAAAAATGTCTCCCTTGGCACCTTCTTGTAGGAACCACATATATCAAAACCAAGCTCCCAGACCACCCTTCCAGCCAAACATTCATAAATGTCCAGGAGGGAAAGAAGTTATGCAGGAAGACTATATCTCTTAATAAAATCTTGAAAGAGTTTCCATTTCATTTCTCATAAATCCTCTGTGAGTGAGCATCGTACAGTACTTTCTTAAGAGGCAAAATTGCCTCCAAATCTTTTCCTGGATCAGGACTATAGAATCATTTGTACTCGTCCAACACGTCATAATCCATCTTTGGTTTGACAGTAAGAGACATGATTTTTTATTTCATTTATTATATTATTATTCAAGCTCATTTTTAATAAATAGGCTTTCACTGAACACAGCTTCTTCTTAATAGAAGAGTCTAATAAAGTTTAGCATGAATGTTATAACTTAGGAGCCTCTGTTCTACGTTTTCGCATTCCAGAAAGTGATAGCAATTTGAGACAACTGGCATAGCATTATAGGTAAGAATTCCAGGTAAACTCTGGAATTAAACTGACCCAGGTTAAGATCCAAACATCTCTATGTAATCTACAGCAAATAATTTTACCTCTCTGGGCATGTCCTGCTTTCCTCATCTATAGAATGGGGATAATAAGAGATCAATGAAACGATTTAAAAAGGTAATGACCTAAAAAGCTTAATGTAACATCTGGCACGTCATATACACTTGTTAAGTTGTATTTTATTATTTCCTCATACCATCTAATCTAATAACAGCCTCAGGTCCTTCTGTCTCATTATTGTGATAGTTGCTATTTTTTGAGCACATCCCGTATGCTATGAGAATCCACTTTACATGGATTCTCTCATTAAATGTTTTCAGTACCTTTGGAAGAGAGGTGTGATTATCCCTGCCATTTCACAGATTAGGAAGTGGAGAGGCAGAAGTTCTGATGTAAGTAGGAAGGAAGTGGAATTGTTAGAGCACTGTTAGGCCTGCTCTGTGCCGTGGGGAAAGGCAGAGTCGCGAGGCTGTCCAAAGTTCCTCAATGGAGAATGAAGCTGGAGGACCTCTTTACGATGCTCTGTGATTCCCCTCAAGGGCACACATCATATCTCAGACTTTGGAGCCAGGGCTCGGCCACTAGACCAGGGTTGCCCACAGAGGGTCATTTCACAATCCAGTGAAACACTGGAAAGTGCCTGGAATTCCGACTCTGTCAAATCTGCACTCAGAGAGGAGGTTGAAGGGGCGCCTGACCTCCTACAATTATTTTACGTGTTCTAACCTCCAGTTTCTTTATTTGTAAAATGGAGAAAGGAATGCAACTAGCTCTCAGGGACCTTCTGGGGAGGGTGTCCTGTACTGTAGTTTAAGCATGCATGTTCTGGAATCTGGCTGCCTGAGGTTCACCCAGGACCACACTTCACTAGCTTTGTGACTTTGGGAAGTTACTGAATCTTTCTCAGCCCCAGTTACTTCAGCAGTACCTTTGCTCTCACCAGCACTAGAGAACCAATGATATTGTTGCAATAACTTGAACAGAATAAATATGACTGCAGTGAGGGGTGAAGGCATACTTTTGCCCATTTTCCTTATGTGAGGAATTCATCGTGCCCCAGTTACCATGTTTCAAGGAATGCCGTTAGTTACCGTGATCCTAAATGACAATTACTAAATCATCCAAAGCTCTGGGACCAGACTTGGCAGCCTCAATTTCGAGGTAAGAGTGCCAGGGTGTGGTGAAGCCGGGGAAGATGCTTTTGGATTCACAAACTTGAGCACAGCCCCCTAAGTGAAGCAGTTTAGGACTCAGTCTTCAGAGCTTCTTAGAGAAACCAGCCTTCTGTTTATTCTCTGCTCAGTCAGGAGCTAGCAGATTTTTTCTGTAAAGGACCAGACAGTAGCTATTTTAGGATCTGTGGACCAAGAATCAATGCCTTCAACTCTTCCAACATCTGTTCTCACCGAAGAGCCACCACCCAGCTTGACACAAACAGGCAGCAGGTGGAATTTGCTCTGTAGGTATAATTTGCCAGCCCCTGCCCTGGAGTATGGGGCTTCCCAGGTGGCACTGGTGGTAAAGAACCTGCCTGCCAATGCAGGAGAGACAGGCATTCGATCCCTGGGTTGGGAAGATCCCCTGGAAGAGAGCATGGCAACCCACTTAAGAATTCTTGCCTGGAGGATCCCATGGAGCCCAGCACGTGCTACAGTTCATGGGGTCGCAAAGAGTCAGACGCCATTTAGTGACTGAACAACGATAACAATAACTGGTAGTTGCTCTGCACATGAGGCTTAGGATCCTACCCTCAGAGTTCCTCATATCCTCCTTCTGATCCCAGGCTGGAAGACAGCTAGTAAAGGAGGAATACCAACCACTAAATTAACTTCAACTCCAGTCCATCAGCAGTCTTGCCTGAGGCTCCAAACCCAGTGATTGAATACACAATTTCCAATTTCCTCCAAGATCAGGAGGGAGAGAAGTAACAGATGATTGGGAAAACCAAGCATGTTCCTGTCCAGACTGTGTGAGCAGGCCAAGGGGAGTTAATTCCCCATAGAAAATGAACTCAGTTGAACCTTGTGGATATGGAAATCAGCATGGAAGGGCTAACCTTATAGTGGCCCAGGTCTCCTTCCAGAACAGGTCCAGAGATGCACAAACACCTCTGGACTTCCCCAACCTCCACAATGAAAAACAAGGATCCCAGTATGCAGCCCTTCAGGCAGAATCCCTTAGGGCTTACTTCTGAGTAAAGCAACTGTTACTTGTTTTTAAATCTATTCCACAAAAGTAAACTCATGGGGGTGATAACTAGGTTTTTTGTAAGATAAAAACTTCAAAAATTTATCAAATCTGTATAAGGTAAAATTTAAAAGCATGATTCTATACTTAATTTCTGTCACCAAAAATAATCATTATTGTCATTTTCTTCTGTGTCCTTCTAGAAGCCGTGTGTGCACAGAAATTTGCTGGATGTGTTTGCTAGAAATGCATTTCATTTTCACTAATGCAATAACACAACATTCACTTTAGGCAACTAGTTATTTTGACTTAAATTATATCCTGGGACAAATGTCCACTCTTAACTCTAAATATCCACCACTGTGACTTTTTATCCTTTCCAGTATACCACTTGTTTCTTCCTTCCATTCTGTAATGCTATTATTTATATTACTTAGAAATTAGACTAATGGACATTATCATCACCCAAGTAAGGATGAATGCTTCTAGATAGAAATAAATTTCTTAAAATGCAACAAATGCAGAGACAAAGCTCTCCATCACTCTCTAAATCAGTCCAGTGTTTTCCTGGACTCTCTTATCAAACACCATGTTGCTCCTCACCCCTATTTCACTATTTCTGTGGATACTTGTTTTTCATCTCTCATCTTACTCTAGGAACAACTTCCAGAATAGGTGACACGGCTATGAGGAGATAAGAGAGGACAAGATGCTTGCTTAGAGCTCTGTCCAGGGATCTTGTAGCTTGGAATCTTCCAGCTCACATTTGGCAATTCACAATGAGATTTGAAAGACTGTTAGGTGGGGTATCAAACATTTATTTTCTCACAAAACCCACTCCATCCTACATGTTACTATTTATTTTGAGACTCAATAAGGTCTCCAGTGGAGAATAGGAGGACTTCCAGAGAGTTGAAGACAAACAAGGAATATCTGGATTTTTAGAAAAAGCAGACTCCTTGATGGTAGACCAGAAGGCCTGCAGTAGCTTATCAGAATTTGAGAGTAGGTGAGTGAAACACAGACTTGTGAACACTTAGTTATAGAGGAACCAGCCTGAAGTCACCAAGATGACACCATTCAATACCCCAGAAACCACATTCCTTTTTTTGGTGCAGTTACCAGACTGGCAGATGAAGAACATGCCATGAACAAAGGTGATCAGAAGTTCAGCAAAGGGTTTTACAAAACTCTTGAGTGTAGGACAGTATTTCATTTAGTTTCACTTATTCTTAGAAAATCTGGACATAGGTCATGAGTGGTGTGCCTCGAGATTTGCTGAGATATGTATGGGACCTTGTGGATGACACACCCTCAGGGAGAGGGCTACTGAGAATTCTACTTTTGAAAGAATGCAAAACCCCTAGGTAGACTGAAATAGTGGGATACCTATTATTAATACAAGACGTGTTTTGGAGCTGATCAGTTCAGTCACACATACATGTCCGACTCTTTGTGACCCCACAGACTGCAGCACGCCAGGCCTCCCTGTCCATCACCAACTCCCAGAGCTTGCTCAAACTCATGTCCATTGACTTGGTGATGCCATCCAACTATCTCATCCTCTATCGTCCCCTTCCCCTCCTGCCCTCAATCTTTCCCAGTATCAGTCTTTTCCAATGAGTCAGTTCTTCACATCAGGTGGCCAAGGCACTGGAGCTTCAGCTTCAGCATCAGTTCTTCCAATGAATATTCAGGACTGATTTCCTTTAGGAAGGACTGGTTGGATCTCCTTGCAGTCCAAGGGACTCTCAAGAGTCTTCTCCAACACCACAGTTCAAAAGCATCCATTCTTCGGCACTCAGCTTTCTTTATAGTCCAACTCTCACATCCATACATGACTATTGGAAAAACCATAGTCTTGACTAAACAGACCTTTGTTGGCAAAGTAATGTCTCTGCTTTTCAATATGCTGTCTAGGTTGGTCATAACTTTCCTTCCAAGGAGCAAGCGTCTTTTAATTTCATGGCTGCACTCACCATCTGCAGTGATTTTGGAGCCCAAAAATATAAAGTCAGGCACTGTTTCCACTTTTCTCCATCTATTTGCCATGAAGTGATGGGACCGGATGCCATGATCTTACTTTTCTGAATGTTGAGTTTTAAACCATTTTTTTTCACTTTTCTCTTTCACTTTCATCAAGAGGCTCTTTAATTCTTCAAGCAAAAATAAGCAAGGGTCGTTGTCAGTGGCAGGAAGCCATGAGGAGGGTGGAAAATGTGGGAGGAAAGGCAGGAAAAGGAGCGAACCCTTCCATGCCAGGCAGATGGTGGGGCAGAGATGGCTTCTCTCAGGGTCAAAGGATCCCCTAGGTTGTTAGTTTGGGGTGAGTTTCATGGAGAAGAAAGAAAACCTCCAGACACTGTTAACATAGCACCATAGAGCCCTTTAAGAATAGAATCTGCCCAACAGAAGGGAACAAATTTAAAAAGAAGATCCTGTTGGATTTTCCAAGCTCCTTCACAAATAGTCCAGACAGCTGGACCCCAGAGGGCCAAGCGGGATTTCAGTACCTCCTGAAAATTCAACCTCTTGCCTCTCTTGAAATAATGATCTCTGATTGAGTGATGTAGTCATTCATTCAATCTATTCTCACCAAATACTATCTGCCCTGGACTTCTTTTTGTGACCTGTGCTTGGCAGATAAAGATGCTTGAGACATCTCTCATCTTTAAGGGTCTCACAGCCAAGACCGTGTTTCCCCAAAAATGATGCATAAATTACCTGAAAATGAATCATCTGAAGGCCCAGGCTAAAAACGCAGATTTCTGGAACCCACTCTAGATTTGTTAAATCTATATTTGAACAAGTCGCTTGCTCATAGGTATGAACAGAAAGCTTAATAACCACTGCTCTGAAGGAGGCATCTAAGAATCTGGCTGTAAATAAGACAGTGAATGTATATATGTGGCAGTGAGTGAAGCTATGTGCATGCATACATGTTAAAGCCATGAGGACATGCTGCGAAAATATATTTGCCAGCACCCGTAAATGTTTGTGGTGATGCGTGGCAGTAGGCACAGTTATCCTTTGTGCTCAGTTACCTAGTCAGGGGAGAGCAAAGGACCGTACCTTGAGTTTCTGAAACTGAAAACGGCTCACGCTCCATCCAGAGCAAGCTTAAGGATCAGAGGTATGAAGAAGCACTTTGTCTTTACAGTTTAGTCTGCAATTCATGGAACAGAAAATGAGTGAAGATTTTGAGGCTGTCAGTGTGTTGTAGCAACAGCAGTATTCAGAGGCATGTAGATCTAGACTTGTGTTCAGACCGCAATGCTCATCACCTGTGTGATCTTGGTCAAGAAACATGCTCTCAGAGCCTTCCTGTCTCTGTCTGAAGAATGGAAGCAGCAGCAACGTCCTTCAGGATATCTCAGTGACACTGCAAGGCGTCATGCAGCCCTGATGACCAGGTGAATAAGACTTGAAGGAATGCAAAATGCAGGAATTGAGGAGGGAGATCCAGGATAATGGAGGACTACACTCTAATAAATATGTCTCTGGATGGCTTCACCAATGCAATAAACATGAACTTGGGCAAACTCTGGGAGATGGTAAGGGACTGGGAGGCCTGGCATGCTCTATAGTCCATGGGGTTGCAAAGAGTTGTTGGCAACTGAACAACAGCAACAAATATGTCTCTGAGGGTCTTGAGCATGAATTCCTGGGTTCACAGTGAACATCTTCTCTCTCTCCATCCTCTCTCCTCCCTGAGTTCACAGTGAAAGGATACATCTCTCCTTCCTCTCATGAAAGCCTTGCTTTTTCCTTTCCCTTGCAACAGGAGTGACCCATCAAGTCATGGGCTTCCTTAACAGATACCATGATCTCTTTTAGCAGAAACTGGACCATGGAGACTCATGCCCCACCTGCCAGCAGCACTTTTACCTTGGGCACCTGCCATCCCCCAGCACCAGGATTCCATGATTCTGACACCCTGGGTTTCTCTAGTCATCCAGTGTTTGTCTCATTTATTGGCAGAGATGTGATGGCATGGCCAGTTCCCACAGTGAGTCCAGTTTTCACCCAATTGCATTACTAAAAATAGTTCTAAGGAGTTGATCAGAGGTTGCCAGGAGAAGGTTATTCACACAAACATGAGGTACATCCAGCTCCCCTCCGCAGTGAAAGTGCCACGCCAGGTTGGAAGAGATGTGGTCCTCACCACAGGACCTTTCCCAGATGCACCCTGGAACAGGATGGGGGCAGCACTCAGCCCGAACTTACCATGTTCCAACAGCTTCCTACCTACCAGGCTGCCATATGTTCAGAACCGTTCGATTGCCAGATGTATGTCAAAGTTTTCCTTTTTAAAATGTAATTTTCCCCAGAATTTATTGGCATCCTACAATGCTGCTTCTTGGCTGCAGAAGCGGCTTTTCTGCCATTTGGGCCCAAAATAGAAACCACACGCAACCTTGACAGTAATCATGACCAAGGAGAGAGAACGCACATCTATTTATAAGGCACTTGAAGGTGAGTTCTTCTTTTGTGCTACTGCTTTGAGGATAAGGTCAACAAAGCTGGGAATAGCAGCCTTATTGACTGTGCAATTTTATTAAAACCTGGTGCAATCACAAATATATATCAATTACTAAAATATTAGATATGGAAAAAGTATATTACTTTGAGATTTCAAAGAGTTTTTTTTTTTTAAATCACATATTTTGTTGTCTGTCTTGCCCTTCATTTCCTGCTGTTATCGTCACATGCTGGGTGAGATCTTAGCATCTCATGATCTGATGTATGTTGGGATAGCTAGGCATGGGTTCATATGGATGAATGCAGTACACAGAGAGATAGTAGAAAAACTCTCAAGAATTTTATTCAAGCAAAGCACCAACATATGTTTTTGGCATCCGGGAAGCACTTCTTGGAATGGAAATCACATTCATGTTTAAAAATTCTTACTCATTTTCATTTGAAGAGTTTGGACAGATAATCAACATTTTTGTTTTCCTTTTCAATTCCTGAAAGTTAGAATGTCAGTCTTAATGGACCCAACAGCTAACAGTCAGCTCAGCTCTTAGAATAAGAGCATCCATATATCCCAGGATACTGATGTTCACCTCCACCTCACCATCTCTCAAAGATGATCTCCTCTTTCCTTTCTTCTACTAACCCAATGCATCCCTGGATTGTTTCTTTATTACCTGGCTTATTTGTTCAAGAGCTGATGGATGAAAAAATACACTGCCTGTTCAAATATTCAAAAAAAAAAAAAAGTACTGCTGGGATTCCCAAGGGATGTTGTTTAGTCACTAAGTCATGTCCAACTCTTTTGTGACCCCTTGGACTGTAGCCCACCAGGCTCCTCTGCCCTTGGGACTTTCCAGGCAAATACTGGAGCGGGTTGCCATCTCCTTCTCCAGGGGATCTTCCCAGCCCTGGGACTGAACCTGCATCTACTACATTGGCAGGCAGATTCTATACTGCTGAGCCACTAGGGAGGCTCAAGGGTAGCCAGTGGAAAATTCACCACTCTGGGACTTTATTAACGCAGTCTTGATTGTATTTAAGAAAGAACAGGCACATAGTGGCGTTTTAGATGTTAAGATAATGTCAACCCATTCACTTTTATACTATCCCTGCTGAGGATGTTTCTGGAGACTAATTCAAGGGCTCTAGGGCAGGGTCTGGCTGCCAGCTGGTGTTGAGATGGAGTTTTCCCTCCAGAGTAATCAATTATGGTTTCCCAAGACGAGCTTGTGGAATGCTGCCAGCACAGTGGGTGAAGAATCTTGGAGCTGGAACTCTTTCCCAGATGTATAGGTCATCTCCTATATGTGTGGTGGTGATGAACCAGAGCATCAGGGAGAAAAAATAGTAACTATTGAAAGTAGGTTTTATGTGAAGAAAAGTTATAAAGCGGGTACCAAGGATATTATACAGATTACAGGTAAGTTGTTTTCAGCTCGGTGATGTTGGAGAAATCACAGACAGATTTCCAGGGACTGACGGAAGGAATGGATCTTTGGTCTAATCTTTTCCAATTCCCTAATTAATAAGGCAACAGCTTTGATGGAGAAATTTTTACATTATATGCAAAACACTACACTGCTACAGAAAAATACAAAGACAGCAACCCAAATTCTTGCCTCAAGGAATTTACAGGACTTGAGTAACATTTGTAAGGAACTAGAACATATTAACAAATAATAATAAAACAAGGTAATATATGATAATTGTAATCACTTTTTTCTTTTTTGAGCACTTACCATTAGTCAAGTATTTTGCTCACATTTTGTGCAATTTCCATTCATTGTTTTTTTTAAAAATGCAATTACTTGAAAAAATATTTTTAAAATAGGTCAACACTATTAAGATTTATAAATAAACTGAGATTCAAGACATTGCTAGAACCAGGTGAAGTGAGCGAGGCACTTGCCTTGAGTGTAAAATTAAGGGAGAACTTCCCCTCTTGCCAAAGAAAAATCAGTAATCAAGATTTTAAAAAGGCAGAAGTAATGTAAAAAAAAATAACGATGAGCAAAATCTCAAAATTCTAAATAAAGACAGGGTCAGTATTGATGATTTTTCCCTTTGCCTTCAGGCTCCAGTCTGGCGTTGGGCAGTGCTGGTTCACAGCACTTGTTAGAAGACTTTCCAAAGCTCATAAGGCAGTAAGTGGTGCATTTGGCCTAAGAGACTGGATTTTCCAGCTTGAACTTCCAACCACTGCTCTCCAAATGGGAAGGTCAAGTGTCTAGCCTTGCTCATGTGGGTCCTAGGCCGGAACTGTCAGAGGCAGCCTCTCTTGCCCAGATCTACAAGTGGTTTAAGACAGAGCAGATGTGCAAAGTCAGAACAGAAATGACAGTGGGCCAAGTCCCATCCACGGGAGAGGAAAATCCAGCTGGGTTTAGGGAGACTGATTGTGAAATATAGAGATTGAAAGGCTCTTGTGGGGAACAAGAGAACAGCAGCTGAGTAGGCAAATGGGAGTCAGGACTGGATCCATCCCTGAGTTAGGAAAGGGCTCATGAATTCCAAGAAAAATGAGGTGCCAGCAGCTCCATGAAAGCGCCCAAGGATGGAGTAGATGGGCATCTTGGTCCACAGAACCTTGACTCAAGATTGGCAATCAACAAAGTCAGGACTTGCAACTTAACGACCACACCAGGCTTTCCTGTCTCCAGAGGAAGGGTGATTGCCTTATTCACTTACATAATCCTGCCCACACCCCTGCCCCCACAAATATTTGACTGCTGGAATAGGACAGGGTGGGTTAATGGCTCCTGGGGGACAGGGTGGACCCTGGCTTATAGATTCAGAAAGATTCCTTTCTGCTGAACCTCTGAGAGCCTGGTAAGAGCACTTCACTTAGTGGGGCTTCTTATCTTCTTGTCCACTTGTTCCTAACAGCCTAGTCATTCATCAGTGCTCAGCAGATTGGTTTGTCTTCAGAGGGGCAAATATTATAGCTCAGAATCCAACGACAGCCCCAGCAAGGGGCTGCAGGCGGGGAATGAGAATAGGAGATGGATTTCCAATGAAGGAAATATGGAATTTCACTTACATACATAATGGAATGCAAGCGCTGTTGGAATTCCATACCAGAGAACACCCCAAGGAGTCCTTCCCGAGTGTCCTCACATTACTGCCTGTTGTGATAATATCCAGGTTAATGCAGGAGATGCCTCCCCAGACACCCAGGTAATCTAGAAAACATGTTATTCTGATTTCAAGGGGGACTCACCTAACAGACCTGGAGACACGAGGCTCTAATTTTCTACTTTTCTCACCATTCCACTGACCTTCAGAAAATAAGTGACTTCAGTGAAGAGGATCCCTTTTATTTTGTATCACCAGACTTCAGAGCCCTCAATAGTGCATGAGTTTCTGGGGCCTCCCTCCCTCTGACTCCACCTCCCATATGAAAAACCTCAGGCATGGAGCCAGCTAACTTGCTTGGCTATTGGCACCTTGAAGCAGGAGTAAACCCCTAATCTTCTGATTTATTATTTCCTGTTCTTCAAAGACAGGGGAAGGCAGCAATGCTTGAAGCATTTAGGCAGTTAGTCACTGTACAAATCCATCTCTTGTCTCACCCCCAATTCAAGGGAATAATATTTTTTTCCCTGAGTTACATAAGGCATGATAGAAAGCGTTTCAGAACCCTCTCTGCCTCAGGACCGATTTCTTGCAGTAAATCTCTAGAAAATCTTTCACAGTTTCTAAAATAAGTGCCCAGGCTTTGGAAATAGGTCTTACAGAGTGAGCAAGCTGTAGTTCACTCACGTGTTAACCTTGCCATCATTTCCTCTGTTTTCATCATCTCTCTGTCTTCAATTCTCAGGTGCTTCCATCCAAATCACAGGTGTGCAACTGTTTGTAGAAGTAGGGGTATGGTTAAGACCTGGGGATTTCGGGGCTCAGTGTTAAGTCAAAAACATACCATGGGATTGAGGTTCAATTTACTGTGAAATGGAGAGTTTCACAATTAGCCAAAGGACTGAAATCATTACTAACTAGACATTGTGATGTCCTGGTTGAACAAGGCAGCTGAGGATGATGTTAATCACTTGGGGTTTTGCCCATATTTGTGAGTACCTGCCATCACTAAACGACCAGAAGGTGCACATAAGAACCGAGATCCAGTTGGTAACTTAGTCCTACTAGTGGTTGTACAATGGAAGAGGAGCATTTGCTAAGGTTAAAGTGGTCTTTGTAGTTGGGATAAATGCCTGATAGCTCTTAGGCTTTTATAAGCAGTAAGCGGTGGGGCTGAGTGTGCTACTCCAAGGAAGAAATACGTGTAAGACTCAGAGGGTAAGCCAGGAGCCATCTGTGTAAGTTTGTGAATGTTGGAATGAAGAACTCAAGCTTGAATCAAAGGCAGTAAGGAATCCTAGTAACTGTTTGGTAAAGAAGTAATTCAATGACCTCAGTTTTAGGAAGACTATTTCAGCCAAAAGAAGATGCATTGGGATTGTTGTTGTTGAGTCGTGTCTGACACTGTGATCCCATGGCCTGCAGCACACTAGGCTTCCCTGTCTTTCATTAACTCCCAGAGTTTGCTCAGATGTATATCTATTGAGTTGATGATGCCATCCAGGTGTATTGGGATAGAGAGAGCAAAAAGAAATTTAGCAACAGACAAATAGCATCTTTTCAATCGATATGATCTTTTCCCTTCATCATGCCAGTCATCTAGAAACAGACCACGGGACCTTAGTAAACTGTCATGGAAAATCTTTCTCACATGCATTTCTAAGAAAAGTGGGTTTTCCCTTTGTTTCCTCAGTTGTTTGTCCTTAAGTCAATGCCCCAAAGTGGATCCTTCCCTCCAATTTTATCTGCTAAAATATGTAATATGACTCCAGTGTTTTATTTAAGAAAGAAAGGAAGGAAAGGAAGCAAGAAAGAAAAGAGATTCATCGAAGCAAAATAATGTTACCTCTGACCTTACACTATCTTTGAGAGTCAGTGTGGGGTAAAGAACTCTATTAACAGAGTGAAGCATGCTCAAAATTGCACCAACAAAAGATGGAATTTTTCCAGGAGCTGGTAATGGCTGAGATGGCTTAGCATTCGTTATTTGATGGCGTGTTCCAGGGGAGGTGTCAATTAAGCTTCAGGAAAGCTCCCTTTCTGCTCAGGCTATTTGCTAGGTCATAAGTGAAGTGAAAGTTGCTCAGCTTAGTCATGTCTGACTCTTTGCGACCCCCACGGACTATCCAGTCCATGGAATTTTTCAGGACCGAATACTGGAATGGGTAGCTGTTCCCTTCTCCAGGGGATCTTCCCAACCCAGGGATCGAACCTGAATCTCCCGCACTGCAGGCGGATTCTTTACCAGCTGAGCCACAAGGGAAGCCCAAGAATACGGGAGTGGGTAGTCTACCCCTTCTCCAGTGGATCTTCCTAACCCAGGAATCAAACCTGAGTCTCCTGCATTGCAGGCAAATTCTGTACCAACTGAGCTATTAAGGAACCTAAGGTCATAAAACGGGGTCTCAAAGGATGTAGAAAGGGTGGGTTTGTCTCCATGGAGACCAGTGCCCTTCCCAGGAGAGTTAAGTCCAGTAGTTTCTCCAGGAAAAGGACCCAGAGGAGTCAGGGATGGATGGTTGTGCTGATTAATTCATAAAACCAGTGCTCTAGGAGGAGCAGAAATTGAAACCATTTATTTATAATTAGAGATGCAGTAGGCTGTGTGACTTGAAATCTCACCACTCAGTGTTCTTGGTGAAAATGCTCAATAATAATTCAGAAAACAATCAAAAGTTTGGGCAAGAAATATTTGAACATGTATCAGGCACCCTCTTCTCAAGCACAACCAGTACAAGTCTTTGATAAGTCACCACTTTGAAGACTAAAATTAAATGTAACTTTCGGTTTTCCCTTCAGGACCCCCTGTTTCACTAGAGTTGGTACTATTTATGGCAAGAGGCTCCCAGGCCAGGGTGGGACACAGAGGGTCAGATCTCACTTCTCAGGAATTCCTGTCAGGATGGACCTTTGAAAAATATGCCCCCTGGGATTCCAGAGTCTGGAAACAAATGCAACTGACATCTGCAACAGCAAGAATTAGAGACCAACTCACTGTTTACCATAAGAACGCATTCGGGGACTTTTGGTTTAAAATGTTCATTGAAACCAAAACACATGAAATCATGCTTACGATATGAAATTAAGTGGGGAAAAAAATCAGAATGTGAACCTCCTAATTTTAAATACAGATGCAGGTAGACAAGACAAGGATAGAATTTGCAAACACAAAAATAGTTCATTCAAGTTTAAGACTTTTAAGACATCACAAGAAAATATTTTGTCCAGTGTCATTAAGTGTTGCTGTTTTATTGATTTTACATTTTTTTAAAGAGTGGGTCAAAAAGCCATCTCTTTTATAGAATTGAGTTTTCATTAGTAGATTGAATTTGTGAGAGAGCTGGGTGTGATCATCAGCCACAACAATCCCCCAAAAATTGTTATGAAGAATAAGTGAGTTAACAATGGACAACAATTAGCATCATGCCTGGCAAATAGCAGACCACCCTGTCATCTTCACTATCATCATTATTAGTAGTACTCATTTCAGCTGGAGCCAAGCTGACCTTATCTTGGTTTCCCTAGTGGCGGTCAGCTTCAGCACTGGATATTTCCTCTTTTCATTACTAACATCACCATCCTGGCTTGCATTAGTCTACCTGAATGAATTTTGACAAACCCAATCCCTCTTGGTGGGCTGCATGTGTGGCAAGATGCAGTTAGTACAAACTAAGTGGCCTCCAATTAAAATAAATTAATTAATTTTTTAAAAAGCGAGTATAACCAACTGTCTTTGTGAATGACGTGAAAAGAGAAACGTGCAAGAATACACATTTCATGAGGTGCCCACCTTGGCACCACTACATTTGTTAGAAAAATATGAAGGTTTCTGTTTGCTAACCTCCATGATGCCAGCTCTCCTAGAGGGGTCAGTCCAAGTAGTCCAGTCTCCAAAGCAAGTGAACATTGGCAGCTCTCAACTGATATCTTTTATATAGTATTTTCATATGGCAAAAAAAAAATCCTCAGTAGAAGATTCAGATTCATTGATAAATATCTTCCACATACTCTAGGGCCTTTTCCTCTGAAAACCATCTATTTAATGTGTTTCACTAAAGATTACTAGAAACCAGGAATCAGAGCACATAGTCTCTTATTAGAAGAGTCTCCTGCTGCTGGAGGCTGCCTCAGAAGAGGCTGGAGTCTGTTTATATTTCTTCAAAGAAGCAAAATCCCAAGCTATTCACAAGCCTTCCCATCATTAAGGTGTCTGACACTTTAGTTCAGTTCAGTCGCTCAGTTGTGTCTGACTCTTTGCGACCCCATGAACCACAGCACGCCAGGCCTCCCTGTCCATCACCAACTCCCGGAGTTCACCCAAACCCATGTGCATTGTGTCAGTGATGCCATCCAACCATCTCATCCTCCATCGTCCCCTTCTCCTCCTGCCAGCAATCTTTGCCAGCATCAGGGTCTTTTCAAATGAATCAGCTCTTCACATCAGGTGGCCAAAGTATTGGAGTTTCAGCTTCGACATCAGTCCTTCCAATGAACACCTAACACTGATCTCCTTTAGAATGGACTGGTTGGATCTCCTTGCAGTCCAAGGGACTCTCAAGAGTCTTCTCCAACACCACAGCTCAAAAGCATCAATTCTTCGGTGTTCAGCTTTCTTCACTGTCCAACTCTCACATCCATACATGATCACTGGAATAACCATAGCCTTGACTAGACGGACCTTTGTTGGCAAAGTAATGTCTCTGCTGTTATTTATTTATTTATTGTGTGTGTGTGTGTGTGTGTGTGTGTGTGTGTGTATAAATTTATTTATTTTTTTAAATTAATTAATTAATTAATTTTTTATTTTACTTTACAATTCTGTATTGGTTTTGCCATACATTGACATGAATCCACCACGGGTGTACATGCATTCCCAAACATGAACCCCCCCTCCCACCCCCCTCCCCACAACATCTCTCTGGGTCATCCCTGCGTACCAGCCCCAAGCGTGCCATATCCTGCATCAGACATAGACTGGCAATTCGATTCTTACATGATATTATACATGTTTCAATGTTGTCTAGGTTGGTCATAACTTTCCTTCCAAGGAGTAAGCGTCTTTTAATTTCATGGCTGCAATCACCATCTGCAGTGATTTTGGAGCCCAGAAAAATAAAGTCAGCCACTGTTTCCACTGTTTCCCCATATATTTGCCATGAAGTGATGGGACTGGATGCCATGATCTTTGTTTTCTGAATGTTGACACATAAGAAGCTATCAATGTAATCAATCAGCACCCTGATTCTAGTATTGTATAGGTTAATCTGCAGTGTAGACTTCAAATCAGAAGCATCATCAACCTTTCATTAACTCAACATATCTTTGTTGATACTCATAGCATTTTATTGACTCTAAGATACAACTGTTGTGCTTTTCTCACATTTAAACATCTCTGAAGTAAGATGTTTGGGGAAACCAAGTAGCCAATGGACATACTTATTATTGCCTGTGAATGACCACCAAAATTTTCAGTGAGTGTCAGTGGCTTGAAGGAAAATTCCAAGGGCAAGAGATGAGCTTCCTTCAAGAAATATTTATTCACCAATATACTTGAAAGCCCAGAAGCCAATATTGTGGAGAAAAAAAACAGATGACAGAGATTTGAGACAGAGAGTGATTTACAAGACTCAGATTCAAGTATAAAATGTTTTAAGAACACCTTAACCAATTTATTGTGTAATCTTTTCTCTTTTAATATATGTGCAGGCATGATATATGGGACATATCTATATCTAAATAAGTCTAAAAGGGTACTTACAATAAATTATGATTATGTTTTTAAAATAAGATTTCATTGCATGCGTGCTCAGTCATGTCTGACTCTTTGCAACCCCATGGACTCTAGCCTGCCAGGATCCTCTGTCCATGGGATTCTCCAGACAGACAAGAAAGCTGGAGCAGGTTGCCATTTCCTACTCCAGGGGATTTTCCCGACCCAGGAATCGAACCCACATCTCTTGCAGCTCCTGCATTAGCAGGTGGATTCCTTACCACTGCACCACCTGGGGAGCCCTTTAAAATAAGAATAACCTAGTTTAAAAACAAGTAAACCTGTTTTAGAATAAAGTCTGTTTTATTATTCACCTAGGGAATACAGTCTGTTCTCAGATTTAAGGGTTATGCAAGTGAATGGCATGAAAAAATAATGTGTACATTACATGTGGTTAATTATCCAGAAGACACCAGATTAGCCAATATGGCTTTGTCTTCCTGGAAGGACCTCTACACCTTAGTGGAGCACACGATGGTTCCATGGTCTAATGAGTCTTTTGCCTGATTTGAGAGCAGCAACCTCCTCTGAAGTGAATTTGGGGACAACACAATTTGAATAGACTAACAAAAAATGCACTCAAAATGCACAAATTATTAAGAAATAATAAAAGTATCAGGTTTATTGAAAATGTGGTAGACCCTGCACCAGGAATTTATGCATTAGCTCATTCAATCCCAACAGGAAATCTCTGAGTCAGATATCCATATCTGTAAATTACAGATGACAAAGATTGACCAGAAGAGTTTTCTACTTGCTCCAAGTTACACAACTGGTAAAGTACAAATATAGGGTTTGAACTCCAAACACTAGGTTCTTTATTATATATTCTTAATACAAAGTATTGAATTATCCCTTAATCAATCTACGCCAAGAATCATCCCACATACAAACACACAAACTAAATTGCTAAACCCACAGACTAAGAGCAAGTAATGAAATGTTTATATAAGTCAAAAGAAATATTGAGCCAAGTAATCACTTATTTCATCAGAGAATGCATTAAAACGTAAAATGATTGATGATGATGTAAAAGAAAGTGATCAGTGGACCTCGGGATCTTGACATTGTGCAATACATGAACCAAACTTGTTATGGAAAGTCCTGAAATTGTTTAACCTGTGTGAGTGAGGGGTGGGAGGTCATGCTTTTCAGGTTGCTGACAAATTTTTCTATTTAAGAGAAAGAACACTTCTCTCTATATGTTGTACTTCCCCCACCCTCCAGCATAAGCTCAAGATTCACGAGGAGAGAAATACTTCCATAGTGTTCACTTAACTTCAGTGAGAAAGCATTCTGATCCTAAGTTTTCTGAACTTAAAATGGGCTTTGTATAGAATGACTCACATTTTAAGCACCAGGTACAATTACCGCCTCATGAGAAGCTGATCTCACAGTTTGAGACACCACAGGCAAGAGAAGTTTGAACAAAGATTATTGATAGCTGATAGTACTTAGGAATAAATATTAAAAATACTCAGCATTGATAGCCTTTGGTGAGGAAACATTAAACTAACAAAAGTAAAGTACACAGTACAGATAAGGAAATGGTGAAACTTACATGCACCTGTTTTATGTGAAAGAAAACCAATCATATTCTTTATATATGTTAATATTAATATTAAGGTTGAAACCTAGACTTCCAAGTTCATGTCCTCTCCATTGCAACAGAAGGCCCTTCTGAGACATTGAAAAACTTTACAATATTGTAAAGTAAAAAAAAATAATAAAATAAAGTCTGAAAAAAAAAAAAAAACCCTTTCTTTTGTACCTGGACATAACCGATAGCTTACTGTGTATCAACTAAAGAGAGTTTATCAAACTTAGGCTTGGTTTAGACTGGTATGAACCAAGAGAGAAGGTCAAATCTATGGAACAGTAAACACGACAAGAATCTAAGTGAATGCACATAACTGAAATTAGCTGGGAAACAGCTCAGAGAGAGATCCATGGCACCACGATGTCATTCTGTGGCTTCAGGTAAAAACAAACTTGTGAAGATTGTCTAGGAAGGAGCTTATAAAGAACCAGGTAGAGAGGTCGGGGGAGGACTGCCTCAAGAAATTCAGGAGGGAAATAGAATGCTGGCCAGGGAATACATTCAGAAATCCTATGGCAGGGTTGTAGGCGGTGGGGGAGATGGAGTATTGTAGGAAAAGAGCTCAGATAAACCTGTATATTGACTTCCAAGCCAGTGGCAGAAGGGCTCACCTGAAACCTCTAGGTGCCCTTCAAAGATAAGCACCCTGTTGATCTGAGGTCTTAGCAGTGGGAGTCTGAGTTGCTCCAAATGAGATCCGTGTTGTTGGACTATTCTCAATTAAATTGCCCCGGACACAGTACCTTACCTTTATGTACCTTCTAGAATTCCAACCCTCTGTTTTTCTGTTCTTGGCTGATCTCTGGTGGGTTGGAGGAAGACCATGCAATGCAAAAGCAGAATGGGGGATGGCATAGGCCATATGTTTTGAAGGAGGGAATGGAGATCCCTTTTGCCTTCAAATTCCCACCACTAGTATGCTAGTATCTGGAATTTCATTATCTCTTTGGGTTATTGTTACTTTCCAAAGATCTTCTTAACTGTCTTTTACCAAGCTATTATTCTCCCTGCCTTTCTTCTTGTCTATCTCAACTTGCCATAATGTCTGAGAAGGATGACTCCCTTAGCCAACATATATGTCAGCTTCCACAGAAATAATGTACCTTGGTGTTGGAGAAGACTCTTGAGAGTCCTTTGGACTGCAAGGAGATCCAACCAGTCCATTCTGAAGGAGATCAGCCCTGGGATTTCTTTGGAAGGAATGATGCTAAAGCTGAAACTCCAGTAATTTGGCCACCTCATGCGAAGTGTTGACTCATTGGAAAAGACTCTGATGCTGGGAGGGATTGGGGGCAGGAGGAGAAGGGGACGACTGAGGATGAGATGGCTGGATGGCATCACTGACTCGATGAATGTGAATCTGAGTGAACTCTGAGAGTTGGTGATGGACGGGGAGGCCTGGCATGCTGCGATTCATGGGGTCGCAAAGAGTCGGACATGACTGAGCAACTGAACTGAACTGAACTGAACTGATGAGAAAAATTGGACAAGCACATTTTTTAAGTAGAAGAGGAGAGGGTTTGAAAGCATGAAAATCTAGAATGAGAAGGAGGAGAGAGAGGGAGAGAGAAAGATGGCTGTGTGATTTGGGCTCCGTGGAGGATTTGCGAGAATATTAAAGCATAGAACAGCCTCCTTTTTGGCATCGCTCTCATGTACCAGACACTGTGCCAGCTGCTTTATACGTAGCACTTCATGAACAACTCTCAAGGAGTTGTGCTTTTCTCTATTTTCAGGAGGAGGGACTTGAGGATCTGAGAGCCAGAGACTAATCGTTACGCAAGTGAAACACAGAGTGAGGTTCTGAGCTCTTTCTTCACTGCTCCAAAACCCTCTGTCTTCCCTCTAGGTTGAAAACAGCTCCAAAGATGCACCCTGCCTTATAGATTCAAAACTGGCAGCTCTGAAAGAAGTGTATGATTCCTGGCTGCTTCCCTGGTGGCTCAGACAGTAAAGAATCTGTCTGCAGTGCAGGAGATCCTGGGTTCGATCCCTGGGCCAGGAAGACCCCCCTGGAGACGGAAATGGCAACCCACTCCAGTATTCTTGCCTAGGAAATCCCATGGACAGAGAAGCCTGGAAGGCTGCATGGGGTTGCAAAGAGTCAGACACGACTGAGCGACTAGCACTTCCACAGCCCAACCCTTCTGTTTTACAGATGGGAGGCCAAGGAAGAAGTATGCATTGCACACTCTGTAAGAGCATAAACTGGGCAAGAAATCAAGTCCACTGTCTCTACTTCCACTCATGAGTCTTCCTATTGGCTCTCAAGGGAAGCGTTAAGACCATAATTGAGGGAGACTTGTAACTCCAACCTGAGCTTTTCCTGTCATCCTCTTACTGTGGTATGTACAGAAGAGACTATTGACTTTAGAAACATTATGTCCAAACCCTGAGCCATTTCTTTTCGCTGTCTTCTTTAACACCACACTTATTTGTAGAAAAATATAATTTCTTATTTTTTTTACTTTTGTCTTTATAAAATACTGGATAAATATTGAATTTATACAAAACAAATGAATAACAACAATATCCAAAGAAATTTGGCTTACTGTAGTCTTGGCTCCTGTAGTCTTCTTACATTTAAGTTTGTGTCCTTTCTAACCTACCAACATTTTTAAACTAAAAAAAAAAAAAGCTTTTTTTCAACTTTAAAAGTTTGCCCATAAGTGCTCAGAATATGTTTACTAGGAAAAATTTTAAATAAAAATCATTGTTCAGGTGTCACTCATATCAATCATTTCTCTGCAACAGCTGCAGAGTAGAAATAATTGTCATCATGTCCCCTGTACTTGAAAGATGGAAAAAAAAAAAAAAAGATCACATTAACAAGAGTCTAGAAGTGTCTACAATTTTCAAAAACCACCTTCTACCCATCCATCTGTACAAAAATCCCAATGACTATTCCTCCAACAATGTTTCCAATTACACAACACCCACATCCCTTGTAATCATCCCCTCCCATCGTCTCCATTAGCATACTCACGCGATCCCACTCAGAGCTCATTTTACCAACTCCATGCTCATGCCAGATACCCATCCTGGCAGAAGTATCAGGCTGAATCAACAAACAGGGGTTGAAGCAGTGGCAAAGCTAATCCAGTCCCAGATCTGAACAACAAGGCCAATGGGTGATGCGGAGCTAACTTACCACAACCACAAGAAACTTGAAACTTTGTGTCTGGTAACTTCTCCCCACAAAGACTTTCCCCATACAAACTATAAGGTCCATGAGAAGAAATTAACAAAGAGTAAAAAGAAAACAGGAAAGAGACAGATGGACTTTATGGACTCTAATCATGGGTCTTTGCCTCAGGTGGAGAAAGTAGACATCGAGCCATCTAGAAGAATAAGCTCAAAATGTGTGTTAACTTGGAGACCCTATCATTTCCTACAGCACTCAGAGCTGTGAAGACTGTCTTCTCTGACTACCAAGTCATTCTCTTGGTAAGCATTTTGCTCATCTACCAAAGCAAAGCCGTCATCCCTCCTCTCTCTCTTTATCTCCTCCATGTAATTAGGAACTTTAAGAGCACCAAGAAGCTCAAAACCCTAATTCTTGTTTAAATGTACACTTTCTCCACAGTGGGAGAAGTGCTTTGTGGTATTTGAGTATGAATTTGAGAAGGTTAATATTAGACTTTGCATTGGAACCAGTTTTGCCATTTGATGACACTGGCTGCAAAGTGATTTCAAAATCTGAACTTATTGCTTCTCTAATAGGACCAAGTACAAAGCAGCCGTTTTTCAAATACAATTATAAAAGCAATTTTCACAACCCCCCGTTTTATGAATGAAGAGAGTCGCTTCAGTCCTGTCTGACCCTGTGGACTCTATGAGTCCATCAGGTTCCTCTGTCCTTGGGATTCTCCAGGTAAAAATACTGGAGTGGGTTGCCGTGCACTCCTCCAGGGGATCTTCCTGACCCAGGGATCAAACCCAGATCTCCTGCAGCTGTTGTATTTCAGGCATATTCTTTACCACGAGCCACCAGGGAAGCCCACCTCTCAGAGCATACTAAAGCTTCAATAACTGAATCATCTCCCTCTTTGATGTTTTGTATGAACGTGAAGGTGCTCCAGATCCCTCTTCAAGGAAAGACTTGCTGTCCAGCTGCAGGGAGCACAGTCAGCAGAGAGCTTTCAGTTGTAGTCTTCTTCAGGGTCTGCTTCCTCTGCAGCATGCTGCCTTGCCCTAGTTCCAGCCCCTCTTCCCAGGGCAGCCTGAATCCAGTGACAGGGCAAGGTCAGAAAATAAAGATTTGACCATCCAGGTCCAATGTGTTACACGCTGATGGACAACACTCACTCCAGAGCTCTCTGCTGGCTTGGCCAAGACTTAGTCAAGTCTACATGGTAGTTTGACTTTCCCTCTGCTCCAACCTGTGTCCTTCTTTTCTTTCACAGGTGTCACTCTTGAATAAACCCCTTGCATCCCAACCTCTGTCTTGATGTCTGCTTCTGGATAATCCGGTTACTGACCCCTACACAACTGTTAACCTCTCCGTCTTTACCCGTATCCAGCCTAGACACTGTAACTCACCTTGACTTTGACAAGGGACATACAAAGAGTACATAGGTAGATTAAGATCACATTCAGCTGCAGGTGGTCCTACTCAAACTCTGGTGTCCCAGATCCCCTGGTATAGGCTTCAAACCCAGAAAGCAAATACCAAGTTTCCAGTAACTCTGCTCTACTGAATTCCCAACTTCTAAACTCAGGTTTCCTCAGATCTCATTCCCCAATATCTAATCTGAGTTTATGATGCCAGTTAAGTTTTATCAGGAGTCTTAAATGCCTATTGAGCATTTTGCCATAAAACTATTAATTGAAGCCGGTCACATAGATAACAATGATCCTAAAAGGCTTGTCTTGCAATTATGCATAACATTTTCCTATTTATGCTGCCTGGCAAAACACAGTATGAGCAAAAATAAGCACATTCCCTGAACCATGGGGTTGCTTCCTGCTTTGACATTTGCCAAATGGCTACTAACAGACAGCCTGAACACTGAGAGGATATTCAAACCTTTCCTAAAACCTGCTAGATGAACTGGACTTCTGATGGCAGAAGTTCTTTGAATATGCCTTGGGTGCCTACTCATGGAATACCTAGCCCAGGCCTGCTCTCTTGCCCTGTAACAGGAAGGCATCAAGTCTGTAAGGGAAAGTTTTCTAGTGATAAAGAAAGAATAGCCCAAAAGATGAAAACTGGTGAAAACTGGTTCAGATTATAACTATCAATATAATACTCACATTTACTGCATATTTGCTGAGAACCCAAACTCAGACCCCCCTTTATTCTCAGCAGCATTTTAATCCTTCAGCAATAAACACATCCCATATGGAGTCCAGTACCACTCTCTATAGCTCAATTTTTTTTTTTCACAGATAGAAAAAAAGCTGAGAACCATTCCCTGAGCAACAATCTCTGTTTTCAGGAATTTCAATAACTATTACCCAATAATTCATTGATTTATTACTTCACCTACTTAACAAATATTAGTTCACAAGTTCTCTTATCTAAGCTATATATATTTGATTCCCATGCTACCCCTTCCCATGAAAATATCACACTAGATATACAGATTTTTAGCTTTCAACTGTTCTTTCCCTTGTCTTTTTCCTTTCAGTTAGAAGGATTACAGTCACTTAGTTACTCAACCCAGACTCTCATGTTTTCATCCTTGATTTCCCCCTCTCCTCCATGTCTCTCCATCCATTCATTCATCCCAAGAGCCTTCAGTTATAACATTTAGATCTCTGTTAAGTCATGTTCTTTTCTCTGGCTCTGTAGTCACCACCCTAAGGCAAGCTCCAAAATCTCTCACTACTGCAATAAAATCCGTTCTTCTCTTGTCCTGCTTAAATCCATTCTCCACTGAGTAAGCAGAGTGATCGATTTAAAATCGAAATCAGTTCATAGGACTTTGTGGTTTAGTTCCGTTTAATGACATCCGGTAGCGAAGTCATGCATGCTCAGTCGCTTCAGTCCAACTCTTCGCAGCCCTGAGGACTGTAGCCTTCCAGGCTCCTCTGTCCTCCTCTGTCTGTGGGGTTTCCCAGGCAAGCATACTGGGGTGGGTTGCCATTTCCTTACCCAGGGGATCGTCCCGACCCAGGAACTGAGCCATCATCTCTGTACTGCAGGCGGATTCTTTACCCTGAGGCCACTGGGGAAGCCCAGCGTCTAGCAGCGCTGAAAGCAAAACACACAGTCTACAAACTCCGGGGTCTTCACCCTCTTGAGTGACCTAACTCTTGCCCACCCACCCATCCCATCACTCCTTCCCCACCCTTCATTCAATCCTCTGCAGGCGCAGGGCCTCCTTCTTGTTTCTCAAACCAGCCAAGCACTTTCCAGCTGAGATGCCTTCATATTTGCTGTTCTCTCTACCAGGAAAGTCCTTTCCCTGATTATTTCCCATTCTTCAGATATTAACTTAAATATTACCTTCTCAGAGAGCTTTCTCCAGCCACCTTGTCTAAAACAGCCATTTACTCCCACTCCCTGTCATACCTGTTGCTTTCTTTGGGCTTCTCTGATAACTCGGTGAAGAATCCATCTGCAATGCAGGAGATCCCAGGTTCAATTCCTAGGTCAGGAAGATCCACTGGAGAAGGGGTAGGCTACCCATTCCAGTATGCTTGGGCTTCCCTTGTGGCTCAGCTGGTAAAGAATCTGCCTGCAATGCGGGAGACCTGGGTTCGATCCTTGAGTTGGGAAGATGCCCTGGAGAAGGGAAAGGCTACCCACTCCATTATTCTGGCCTGGAGAATTCCAAGGACTGTATAGTTGCTTTCTTTCATGGAATTTCTTGCAACTCATGATTAATACATGTGTTTGCTTATCCAATCTCTGTCTCTTCCACTAGATTGTGAGGTCCAGTGGGAAAGAAGTATTTTCCTTATTCAACACATATTCCTAGCACCTAGCACAGTGTCTTGTCCATCACTTTTTGAATAGATGAAATGTCTTCTCTTTGGCCCTCTTCTCCAGGCTCCCCGTCGAGTTTTATGGTGTCACCATAGTGTTAATCTTCTCCCCAGTCAACACAGCTCCATCTTCTTAACACCACTGCTCTCAGTCTCTCGTCTCCGTCTCCTCGCTCCTGCCATAATGTAGACACTTGCCATTCCACACTCAGACAATTAGAAGACTCTGCCAGCAGGCCTCCCTGGCTCTGCATTCTTGCTCTCTATCCTCTGTACCCTGTCAGAGTGACCTTTCCAATATGCAAATCACTTTCTGGTCTAAACCTTTAAATGGCTCCCTGTGGCCTACAGGATAAAGTTCAAACGTCTTAGCATGGCAAGCAAGGTACTCTGAGCTCTCACCCTGCCCCCCCCGGCTTCATCTCTCCATCTTCTCTGAAAACCTCATGTCCACAGTCTCTGAACACGCTTATCCTCCCCCCCACCATCCTGTCCGTTCTACCTTCTGACTACACCCTAGTGTGTTTCTCTGCCTCTCCACACTTACTAAGTCACTTATTTCTGGCCTAGATGATCATTCTTCTCTGTAATTGCACAGTATCATGACCAATCCATTGCTAAACAGCAGAGAGTGAGTTTTTACATGCCCAGCTAACCATGGAAATACCTGCCAACCCCCCTCCTTGCTTAAAATTCATCCATGGCCAGAGGTGAATAGGTCCTATAAAAACTACCCTATGGGTACTTTTCTAACCCTTTCCTCATTCTCTGTACTAAGACCCACCATCATGTTCCCTCCTGCCCCAGGACCCTTACTCCTCCTCTCTTCATCTACTTGAAATACCCAAGGACAGTTCTCCCCTTTCATCTTATAGCTGAATATTTTCCATAGGGTAGGCAAAAATTCTCTGAGTATCCCCTCACAGTTCACTGCATTTTTTGTAAGTTCTTACCTACCCACAGAAGTTTGGGGTATGAGAGAAATAGAAAGTTCTCAGAAAGGGTACAGCGAATTTCAGACTGTAAATTTGGGGAAAGAGTGAAAGGACTTGGGTCACTGGATGCCATCCTTTGTAGGCTGTTGTTTTGGCCGTGAGTACTTTCTGTTCCCTGGGAGGTGCTACAGAGGTTTAAAAATCATTGTTGTATATTTTCTCCCATAATTCTAAGGGTTTGATATAACAATGAAGCCACAGCATGTGCTCAATTCAAAGTCTAGAAGGAATTTAAATCATGCAATTTTGTTTAGTTTTTGTTTTTTAATGTTTTTAGTGTATCTTACTTTACCTTCTTCTTTGGCCTATTGATCAAACTGATTTTCCATCAACTCCCCTAATCTAATCATTCCATATTTGTCCATTCATTCAATGGTCATTCATTCATGCACTCAGCAAACACTCACTGGATGTTGCATCCTTTCCTAGGAGGAAGGGGGAGATAGTGGTCTTAGAAACCTTCGACCGAGGAGCATGGGAGAAAATAAACTACATTTCCATCCTAGATTTCAGAGAGACCAGAAAGCAAATGAAGGCCAAGTTTTTCAAGTCCAGGGCACTGATAACAAGTAAGAGTCCCACATGAAGGAGAGAGTGGGGCAGGTACAGAAGTAGAAAAGCCAAGAGTCCTAGGGGTAGGACCATTCAGTTGGACAGAGCCTCCTACAAATACGTTAGCCAAGTCAGCGCTTAGACAAGTATCCCTTGGAGGATTTGGCAGGTTTCTATGAACAAATGCATTAGATCACTAGGCAGTGTCCTTTGGCTCCAGATGGATATTGTATTCCCAGCAGAATTCAAGACAATAGCCAAGAAGATTGGCTTACAGATGTTGTCCCAAGAATATTGGGACAATCACTAAGAGAGAACACTGGCAAGGGCTGGTAAGGAGTTAACATCCCTATAAATGACTAACTATGATAAAAGAGTAGAGTGCCAAACAGGGACACTGGGCAGATTCCCAACCCTATGGACTTAACCACCAGGCACCTGTGTACCAGTAATGCCTAAGGCTGGCTTCCCTGATGGCTCAGCGGTAAAGAGTCTGCCTGCTAATGAAGGAGATGTGGGTTCAATCCCTGGGTTGGGAAGATCTCCTGGGGGAAGGAAATGGCAACCCACTCCAGTATTCTTGCTTGGGAAATCCCATAGACAGAGAAGCTTGGTGGGCTACAGTACATAGTGTCACAAGGAATCAGACACGACTTAGTGACTAAACAACAAACAACCATGTCTAAGGCTCATCCCCAAACTGGATCTATTATCGTTTACTGATTCCAAGTAATAAATATGAACAAACTGAGATTGTGTATTAGACACTCAGCTCTAAGCTTCTATAGCTCCAGCTGAGGGAAGGTGAGGCTGCAGAAGGAAGGGCAGGGGAAACGGGGTTCATACTGTGCGCATGCCAAGGTCCCATCACTCTTCTGTCTTCCTGCAGAACCCAGGGCGGGGTGGATGGGGGATTCATCTCTGTGAATCAGAGCCCTCTGCCTCCATTTGTTAAGACCTTCTTTCTGTCCTTTTAAAATACCACTGTTAGTACCCCCTGGTGGCGTTGTCTTGGTCCTTTACCCTTTCATCCAGATATTATTAAAAACTAGTGTCAAAAATGGAATTCTCCAAAGACCTTGTAAAAGTCAGCTGTGAGGCCAGGCTCCACAAGAGCCACTTCCTAAGTCGTGATTTTGCAGTGAATGCTTCTACTTGTCAACCCCACAATGGAAATCCTAGAGCTCTTCTTCCACCCCCTCACACTGCAATCTCCTGGGCGTGAAACCATTCTTAGAATCCCACGTTTTTCCCAAACTTCTGTACATTTCAGACTTACTCCTTCTATCTTTTAGTACATGATGTCTTCCCACTTTCTCTCCACCTTCAATCTTACCACACCCCCACTCCAACACACACACAATATTCTTTTTCTAAAGACATTTTTGGATCTTCAGGATGTTCCCCTTCCCCAGACTCCAGTGATGGCCCCTGAGATGTTTTGGTGCACAGATTAGAGCATTCTGAAGGAAGAGTTTTAACTCTGCAGTTCTGATGTGGGAGCAAACTATATAAATGGTGCTTTGTAGCCAGATAATAAGCTGTAGTGCCTTGAATTTAATCCACAATTGCCAGAGACAAAAGCTAATTACATTGTTTTCCAAATTAAGTTAAACCTAACTTCAATATGTCAAAAAGATACATCAATGTCTGTTATATTTAGTGACACTTTCATCTCCTCAAGGTCGTGAAGTGATAATATTAATATTATTATTGTATCATAATTAATGAAATATGATAAACTCATAGCACTTGCTAAGTTTCAGACACTACCCTGTATTATCTCTATAAACTCACTTATCATCAGAATCACCTTGTGAAGTACTATTATTTTTGTCTGTTTTGCTAGATATGGGGGCACAAGAGGTTTTCAGGCTAAGCCTACAGGGTAAACAGAGAAGCTGATATTGAACCCAGGAGTTTTTGTTCTAGAATCTGTGCTGTTAACAACTGTGGAAAACAGAAATCCTAACACTTAGAAGTTATCTGGAAAAAGGGATCAGGGCCTTAAATTGTTAATCCAAGGTTTGTACCACTACCGTTAGCCTTTACCTCCTATTCCATGGGGTGGCTGCTGCCCCTGAATTCTCTGCCGTCTTGAACCTCCATCTTCTCATGAGGCCCTCCCACCGACTACAGGCCCAATCACAGAGTCTTGGTTAAAGACCATGTGTCTTGGTGTCCAGTTTTCTCCGTACCCCACTGAGGTCTCTGATAAGAGCACTGTGTGCACTAGGGCCTGGGTCTCCGGCTCTCGTGGATATCCCCGGTTACCAATTTTTCCCTAAGTCACAAACCAACCTTTTGATCTGAAGCTACAGCTATGCCATCCTTGACTCAAAGCCCCAGTCTCTAGCCTTCTCCCTCGGTGAAAATCCAGAACTGTCTCCCCAAGGGAGCCTGAAACGCAATGCCCTTTGCTTCCTTCCTTCTAGTTGTGGACTTGCGAGTGGAAGATAATGAGATCCTTCCTTCCTGGGTTGGGATAAAGAAAATACCTGGTCTACTCAACCGCAGTGAATATACAGTATTTTTCTCATCTTTAATGCTGATAATTATGGGATAGGCATCTTGGAGCTAGCTATTCCACACCCCTCACCCCACACTGAACAGACCCTCTCTCCCTTCCATTCTGCCCCCACCCCCATCATTCCTGAGCCTCCCATCACCCCACCCCACCTGGTTTCTCTCCCTCACCTCCAGCCCAGCCCTCACCTGCGCCCCACACTTTAAGGAGCGGTACAAAAACTGCATCTGCTTTTTCAAAGTTGTAAATAAAGGACAGAGATCAAATACTATTTATCCTGCTCTTTTCCTATATGAACTGTTATTTCAGGTCGAGGTTGGGGCGTATGTCTTTAGAGCAGTATTGTAGATAATAAATGAAGATCGAAGGATGAAATATCACCACTTTGCAAGCCCTAGTGAATTAATACATCTAAACAATGATCATAAATGGCTGTTGACATCGCCCAAAAGAGGCAATCAGGCATTCCTTATATCCTGACAAACACACACACACCCCAAGCCTGAATCTGTCAAATCTTTAAATCAGTGCTGTCCTATCTAGCAGTCTCTAGTCACAGATCAAGACTGGACACTTGAAATATGCCTAGCTCTAATCAAGGTGTGTTAGAAGCATAAAATACACACCAGATTTGTAAGAGTCAGCACCCAAAAAAGTAAAATATCTCAATCATTATATAGATTACTTGTTGAAATGATACCATTTTGGATACATTGGGCTAAATAAGTAAATAATAAATAAATGATTAAATTTTTTGAAAACTCTATGTGTAAACCTCATCCCATGTTTTCCTTCCATCTCATTCTAGAGCATAATCTTGTTTTTAGAAGCCAGGTTGCAGTTCAAAGTAAGAAGTAAAAGTCAGAATTGAGGTAAAATGTGGCAATAGGTAAAGTTCAGCTCTGGAGTTAGGGATGTTTGTTTTTAACTCTTAATAATGTATCAGGCCTAACAAAATATTCCTGCTTCAAACTGGGAATATATAAATACCAAGTAATCAGGGGTAGTCTGATGAATCGGAAGAGATGGAGACAAAAGGAGGAATAGTCAAGAAAAGATTGCATGGTAATAAGAAAAGGCCAATGGGAAAAGTCTGGACTGCCGAGTTTCTACTGACATCCAGGCTTCCTGTGGGCTCCCAGGGGCTTTGGCCTTGAATTCCTTGTTGGAGTTTCATCTTCCCACTTCATAGCTGAGCTCTGGGCCTCTATTTCATTCCCCACCTCTGCAACAGGGAATGTTGCTTGAGTATGTGTTTCAAAATAATTGCAAAATTTAGGAAAAAAACAAAAAACAAAAAAACCGATGACTTGGTGTGAACATACATGAGCAGGGGAGCTCGGTGGTGGGTTGGCGATCTCGGCTCCATTCTTAGGGGGAGTAGCAGGACATGATGGGTGTGCTGCCAACACCCAGGCCTGTTCTGGGTTCCTGCTGCGTCACTTGTCAGGTTTTCCAGTGGTGCAGAGGGTAAGTTAAGATCTTATCTGCAGAGTGCCTGCCACCATCCCTGGCTCAGAGGTGACTTTGCTGTAAGGCTCGTGAAACTTAAGCTCCCAGAAACTTCATATGCAGCAGCCTCTTCCAAGGCCCTGGAACGGACCTTAGCAAGTTTAATTAACATTCATTTATCCTCTTTCTTAGAGGGCTTCAAAAATGTACTTAACCTCCAGTCCTCCAGAACATGGATCCACCCCTGCTTTGGCCCATTTTAGCTCTAACAAATGTGTCCATCCATCTTGTCCCGCCTCATATTTTCCTCCATCTCCCCCTGTTTTCCTTCCTTTCACTTCTACGGGGTCAAACAGTACCTGCCCTTTTCATTTTCCAATTTTCTCAGGCCCTACTTATGTACGTGGTAGACAGAATAAGGGCCTCTCAGGGATTCCCATAGTCTAATACCTGGAACCTACAAACATGTGAACTGGGAGAGCAAATGGCTTGTAGATGTGCTCAGGGTTATGGACCTAGAGATGGAAGATGATCCTGGAGTATTTAAATTAATCCAAGCAAATCACATGAGTCCCTAAAAGCAAAAAATCTCTCCCAGCTAAGATCAAAGAGAGATGCACTGTTTTTGTCTCTCGGGATGAAGGAAGTGGCCAGGAGCTAAGGGATATAGGCCAGGCACTAGAAACTGGAAAGGCAAGAAGATGAATTCTTCTGAAGCCCCCAGAAGGAACACAGTCCGGCTAACACCTTGACTTTAAACCTCTGACCTCCAGAACTATCAAATAGCAAAGTCATGTTTTTTTGAACTAGCCTGATTTGTATTACTCTATGGTATCTGTGCCCTGAAGGAGGAAATGGCAACACACTCCAGTATTCTTGCCTGGAGAATCCCATGATCAGAGGAGCCTGGTGGGCTACAGTCCATGGGGTTGCAGAGTTGGACAGGACTGAGCAACAATCACTCAACTCGCTCATGATACCAGTGATAGAAATGCAAAGAAAACAGTTTTTCTTTACTCTGCCTTGTCCCTTGTTTATTGACCTGTGGTGTCTCTCATTTTGCTCTCTTGCCTCCTAATAATTATCTCTATTTTCTTTGAGTTGTGCATGGTAGGAATGGGGTTTCCTCCCTCACATCACCCCCTTTTCTGGTTCGTAGGAGTCCTCATCAGACATGGATTTGCTCAAATTCCAATTTGATTAGATTAAGCACTCCAATATATTAAAATCCATTACTGTGAGGCAGCTACTGAAGATCAAAGTTTCAGTCTCAAATTTTCCGTTTTCTACCCATGTGACCTTTGGCAATTTAACCAACCTTTCTGAGCTTTATTTTCTCTCCCAGAGCAGCAGACCCACAGGGCCTCCCTTCCCATTCCTTCAGTTGTGAGTTCTATGACGATACCCATCCTCCCAGAGAAAAATGGACATTTTTGTGAGGATTTAAAATCTATTTTATCTTATTTATATCCTGCTTTGTAACTCCCTCCCAACTGTGTTTGCAAGGCTTGCATAGATGCTAATGGTGAGCAATGGAGGTTGCTGCTTTTTTAGTAAAGCATATTTTCCTAGAAGCTCCAAAAAGGATCTAATTAAAGTTTGACACCTCACAGTGGGGGTGACCTGAGGGTTAGATAATAATGCCTGTGTCACCAAGTTATTGCCAAATGAAGTGGGATAATTCATGTAAATGACAGGACCCGCACACTGGAGGCCTCCTGTGATGGAATTCCAACCCAAGAAGTAAGTATGTCACTCTTTTCTTTTGTCAGAAACTTGAGTGTATTTGAATACTTGTAAAATCACCTCCTGGTCCCTGCATTTGCAAACTGAATTATCTGAACCCTTTTAGTGGATCCTCTAAATGAGTGGCTATATGCAAAAGCTCTTTAGGAAGGTAACAAATGCTAGATGTTACTGTAAATTCAATTTTCTAATTACATATTCATCTTTGTAAATCTTTATTCCCAGAATAGAAGCACCCTGTTAGTAAAGTGTTGTATAAAATGATCTATTGGGGAAAAAAATCAAAATTTTTATTTTGGTTGATCAGTTTCTTTGCCTACATTATCTGATGTTCACTCCTAGGACAAATTGAACTAGACTTGCTTCCATCTGTGTCTTCTTAGACAAAAAGGAGATAATGGTGAGCTTTAGTTTTTCTTTTCTTTTTTCCTTTTTTTTTTTTTTTTGACTCTTCATTCACTGTGGAAGAGTTTATGCTGGGAAGTTTTGACATCAGGCAGACCTGAGCTCAAGCCCCAGACCCTCCTCTTGAAAGATAATGGCAACATTGACTAACTACTAAGTTAAAGCTTCTTTGCTACTGCTACTGGTGCTAAGTTGCTTCAGTCATGTCTGACTCTGTGTGACCCCATAGACGGCAGCCCACCAGGCTCTTCCGTCCCTGGGATTCTCCAGACAAGAACGCTGGAGTGGGTTGCCATTTCCTTCTCCAATGCAGGAAAGTGAAAAGTGAAAGTGAAGTCGCTCAGTCATGTCTGACTCGTAGCGACCCCATGGACTGCAGCCCACCAGGCTCCTCTGCCCATGGGGTTTTCCAGGCAAGAGTACTGGAGTGGGGTGCCATTGCCTTCTCCGAAAAAGCTTCTTTAATATAAAGTAAAAATGATAAGCATAGATTTTCAAGAGATTTTTTTGAGAATAAAATGAAGTAATCTCTGCAAAAGAAGGTAGTATGGTACCTGCACAAGAGTGTTCTATATAGGTATTATTTTTGTCTCTATTTGGACTTTCTAGTGGGCTTCCCTAGTGACTCAGAAGGTCAAGAATCTGCCTGCAATGCAGGAGACCTGGGTTCAATCTCTGGGTTGCAAAGGTCCCCTGAAAAAGGAAATGGCAACCCCCTCCAGTATTCTTGCCTGGAGAATCCCATGGACAGAGGAACCTGGAGTTCCAGGAGAGTCTCACACGACTCAGTGACTAAATAGCAAGGATGATTAGGGGAACACCCAGATGAGTCTGAGAAAGAAGGGACAGAAGAATAAGAAAAAAAAAAAACAAGAATGTGAGGGTGTGGAAGATATGCTAGTCAGGAATTCTATTCGCAAGCAACAGAATCCAACTCTGGTTGATGTGAGAAAACAATGGATTTATTGAAAAAACCCTGGCTAACTCAGGGAAGTACTGGGAAATCTTGAAATTTAAACTGAGAAACACACATAGGGTTCCGATACTGAGGAACCCCCAAATCAATCAGTGAGCATTACAAAAGCCCAAAGTCAGACTGCTATCAAGGGAGTCAACATCAACAAACAATTTTGAAAGATTAAAAAAAGAAAATTTGGCTTTAGCACAAGACTGTCGCTGGTAGATTTGGTGGAGACTGACGCCAGATTTCAAGGGTTGCACCCTGGGAGTGTCACACATGGGTGACAGGTTCAATATGCTTTAGTTAATTTTTTGTGGAATTTCCAAGTACTGCTCCTATCTTTTATTCCTTTCGTGATTTGATTTGGGGCTTTATGTGTTATATACCCTAGGAGATGGTGTCCTAAGGAGAGAGGACAGGGGGATCAGCAGGGAGACCAGGGAATCTGACTCCACTACGACAAACTGGGAAGTCATCCAGGTTCTGTCTCTACATCAATTTCTCTCTGATTGTAGAGTCCACTGAAGAAAAATGAGGCAGTTATCTTCCTCAAACTAGACACAAGTGTGAAGAGCTTCTCGAACTTCGTTGTGCTTTTGTGCTTGCTGTTTGATGGCTCAGCCATGTCTGACTCTTTTGTGAGCCCCATTGACTGTAGCACACCAGGCTCCTCTGTCCATGGGATTTCCCAGGCAAGAATACTGGAGTGAGGTGCCATTTCCTTCTCCAAGAGATCTTCCTGACCCAGGGATTGAACCCATGTTGTCATGCAAGAAGCTTATATGTTACAAATATTCTTCCCTCAATCCCAGTGCTAAAGATCTGGTTCAATAGTTGAAGGTGATACCTTGGCACATGTATTTCTAACAGTCTTCCCAGGTAGTACTGATGGAAAAGAAAGTTTTTAGAGCCTCTCCCCCATCTTAGGTAATGCAGATGGCTTAGCATTCTTCAGAGTGTGTCCTTCTGCTGCTACTGCTGCTAAGTCGCTTCAGTCGTGTCCGACTCTGTGCGACCCGATAGACAGCAGCCCACCAGGCTCCCTCGTCCCTGGGATTCTCCAGGCAAGAACACTGGAGTGGGTTGCCATTTCCTTCTCCAATGCATGAAAGTGAAAAGTGAAAGTGAAGTCGCTCAGTCGTGTCCGACTTAATGACCCCATGGACTGCAGCCTACCAGGCTCCTCTGTCCATGGGATTTTCCAGGCGAGAGTACTGGAGTGGGTTGCCATTGCCTTCTCCAGCATTGAAATAAGCAGCTGTGAGAAAGCATTGTTTGGCTGTGTCAAGCAGGTAACTAGGGTTGCTTTTGTGAGACTTGTGTTCTGCTCTTGGCTACAAAGAGTTGTAAAGATTCCCCAATTCCGTTCATGGTTCTCCAGATTTAGGGGCTTCTAAGGCAGCACTAGTAGTGAAGAACCCACCTGCCTATGTAGGAGACATAAGAGATGCGGGTTCAATCCCTGGGTTGGGAAGATCTCCTGGAGGAAGAAATGGCAACCCACTCCAGTGTTCTTGCCATATTACCCATGGGAAAATCCCATCGACAGAGGAGCCTAGTGGGCTACAGTCCATAGTGTTGCAAAGAGTTGGACATGACTGGAGCAACTTAGCATGCACGTGCACTCTAGATTTATAGAGGTTTCCCAGCTGTGTTGTGGTTTCTGCAGGTATATGGGACATTATACAGAGACGTATATTTCCCTGGTTGTATGTAAAGTCCTTCAGGTGCTTGTGGTTTTCACCAGATGTGCATAAGGTTCCCCATCATCTGAATAGGTCCAAAGACAGACCAGCACTTTCTCACTGGAATTCTCTCACACTGGAATCCAGAAACCCATGCACAAGCTTTCCCTTTTATCCTCACTTTATTGCCTATCTGGCATCTCCCTGCCTGTTGCCTGTCCTCTCGTCCTGAAAGCAGCTATAGTTCATGCTAATTTCCTCCAGAAAGTTACGGCAAACCCTGCTGCCTTGCCCTGTCTTCATTGCAGACAAATTTACTGCAGAATTTCCCTGAGGAGGCTGTTTTCAGATTGGTATGTGCAAAAACAGAAACGGACGCTCTGAAACGTAGAGAAATCTTCTCCCATCCCCACTGCTCTGTAGCTATTTGGGCTGGCCTCAACCCACAGCCGGAGAAGGCAATGGCAACCCACTCCAGTACTCTTGCCTGGAAAATCCCATGGACGGAGGAGCCTGGTAGGCTGCAGTCAATGGGGTCACTAGGGTTCGGACATGACTGAGTGACTTCACTTTCACTTTTCACTTTTATGCCCTGGAGAAGGAAATGGCAGCCCACTCCAGTGTTTGCCTGGAGAATCCTAGGGACGGGGGAGCCTGGTGGTCTGCCATCTATGGGGTCGCACAGAGTTGGACACGACCGAAGCAACTTAGCAACCCACAGCCAGTGAGAAATTAACATCCGGGCTGGGTCTGAGACACCTCTGTTCACTGGCTTGTGGAGAAAACAGGACTCTCCATCCTGCCACCCAACCACATTGATCAGGGAAACTTTCTGGCCATTAATCTGACATCAGATTGGCAGCACTCTCCCCACCCCACCGGCTCAGAAGACCAAAGCTTCCTTAAGAACTACATGGCTTGCCAGTGACTGAAACAGATGGTCTTCTAACTGAAACAGGGGAGAATCCAGGATTGAGTCAGGGGTGGCGGGGGAGACAAGTAAAAACAATGAATTAAAACCAGAATAAATGGACAAATCCTCAATAGACTGGGGCTCTGATATTGCAGCATCCTGCGGACCCATGCTCTTTCAGTGAAGTGGGAGACACTGAGCTCTCTCCCCAAGGAGTCTGAGAGATGGGGGGAGATAGGACAACAGAAGAGGAAGGCAATTGCCACCCTCAGGAGCGAACTACAGAGTCAGGATGCCGACGGAGCAGGCTGCTCCCAGCACTGAGAATCCACAGAAGCAGTGAACAGCTTAAATCATGGATGCCATCTCGTTTTTGTAGGCAGAGCCTTTAGCTTTCATCCCAGGATTTCAAAGCATCTCACAGCCATTAATTAGTTGTAAGCAATTCAGGCCTGTCAACTTCTCACACCTAATCAAGAGCTGATGTATGTCACCCCCAGGGATCTAATCAATAATTCCTGGGCACTCTCTCCCTCCCTTTTAGCCTTCTCCCAAGTCAGTTTTTATTTCAAGTCCACCCGCCTCCTCGTGCCTTGATTTACATTATCTGATTCCCTTGCCATTTCTTACCCTTCCTTTTTGCTCTTCTAGTCCAAGGATTTCTTTCCATCCCATTTCCCTGGATGGAGTTAGAGGGGAATTTGCACACTGAGGTATTTGAGGTCAAGCTACAGAAGTCCATGAATCCCTGGTTTTCATAAGCAGAGGCTCAAATGAAGATGAGGTCATGATTTCCTGCTTCTCAAAAGAGATATTTACCTGTGGGTCATTTGTGAATCCTGTTCACCAGTCAGATCAAACTCATGCCAATGTATAGGCAGATCCCTGAGGATGAAGGAAGGCAAAAATGCAGCTCTGTGTCTTTAAATTGGCTCAAACCCTTCTCATCCCCTCAATAAAGGCAAAGCTCCATTCCATGAGAATAAATCACTTAGACCAGGAATGATAAATCTACTGCACATGAATTGTGACTCTTACTGCCACACTCATGCAGACATCACTAATCAAACCCCGACTTTCCCCTAGAAACCAACCTCAGGCCCAGGATTCCTCTCAGAAGGAAATATGAACCTTCCTTGTAACTAATAGAAGAATCTTAGGACTCATAGTTCAGCCACTGCTCTCTCAATTTAAATACTGCTCTTGTCCACTGTTTAAACCTTGCCCTTTTAGATACACACATTAAACGTTATTATTAGTGTATGGAAGTAATCATTCTTTATATTGTTTATATTTATATCTGTCGCTTTATTTGTTCACTATGGCATCTTACTTCAAAGAGTCCTCCAGAATATTTTTTTTTTCTTAAAGAGCATTTCTTTATCAATTCCCTTAGCCTTGGTCTATCAGTGGTAAACTTTCTCAGTTGTCTGTGAATATGTGTGTGTGTGTGTTCCTGAAAGTGCCTTATTTCATATTCATCAGTAGTCCGAGGAAATGCAAACACATGATCAAATTCTAAAGGCAAAAATCAAGGCAGAGCTTGATATTTAAACAAGAGAATAAGGTACAATAAAAATAATGCAATTTTAAATAAGAAGACAGGGGTTAGGTTTAAGTTCTTCTTTTGGCCTTGAATAAATTATTCAGTAACATTCATTAATTTATGTGTGGAATAAACATGTGGTATATATCTGCTAATTGCTTGGCTCTGTCCTAGCTGTTCATGATTCAAAACAGAAAGCATGGTTTCTGGCTACAGGGAGCTCAGTCTATAAAGGGGTTGTGAAGCTTGCTCAGTCATGTCTGACTCTTTGTGACCCCATGGACTGTAGCCTACCATGCTCCTCTGTCTGTGGGATTCTCCAGGCAAGAGTACTGGAGTGGGTTGCCATTTCCTTCTCCAGGAGATCTTCCCAACCCAGAGACTGAACTCAGGTCTCCCACACTACATGCTAAAAGCATGTTCCTGCAAGTGGCTAAGTCGCTTCAATTGTATCCAACTCTTTTCGAGCCTATGAGCTGTAACCCGCCAGCCTCCTCTGTCTGTGGGTTTCTCCAGGCAAGAATACTGGAGTGGGCTGCCGTGCCCTCCTTCAGAGGGTCTTCCCGACCCAGGGATCGAACCCTCCTCTCCTACCTCTCCTGGACTGCCAGGCACGTTCTCTATCACTAGTGCCACCTGGGAAACCCGTGTGTCATTCTTAACCTTTTGAAAACCAGAGCAATGCAACAGAGATGGGGATTTTGATGCCCCAACCAATAGTTAATCAGACCAGCCTCTAAGCAAGGATTTATCCACTTAAATATTGTGCTTTGATAAAAGTTCTGCTGAGAATCTGTGATTATTGGAGTTTTTTTTTTTAACAGTGTACTTCATAAGCTATTACATAAAACACTAATTATCCAATATTTCTACCAGCAGGGTCTCTTGTACTAATTAAATTAACACTGAAAACTGCTAACATCATTGATTAAGAGTCCAAAGTGCTATATATCAGTAACAATTAGGACAACTTCATTTTGGGCAAAAATTACATCTGTTCTTCCCTTATCCCGGGCGATTAATTACCATGTTTTTTCTAAAAACCAAGGTTCTTACCTGGGAATCAAGACTTTTGTGATTTGTTCCCATTTTGACTCCCATTATGGAGTCTCGTTGGGCTTCCCTGGTAGCTCAGCTGGTAAACAATAAGCCTGCAAAGCAGAAGACCTCAGTTCAATTCCTGAATCAGGAATATCCCCTGGAGAAGGGGTAGGCTACCCACTCCAGTATTCTTGGGCTTCCCTGGTGACTCAGATGGTAAAGAATCTGCCTGCAATGTAGAAGACCTGGGTTCGATCCCTTGGTTGGGAAGATCCCCTGGAGGAGGGCGTGGCAACCCACTCCAGTATTCTTGACTGGAGAATCCCCATGGACAGAGGAGCTGGGCGGGCTACAGTCCATGGGATCACAAAGTGTGAAAGAGAACTGAGCAACTAAGCACAGCACAGCAGAGCATGGTGTCTAGTTTAGGGATGGCAGACTTCAGTTTCAACTCTGGCTTCAGATCTGGTTGAAGGCATTCAGGCACCAGTTCTGTCATTTGGCAGACATAACCTGAGCAAGGAAAGACCTTCTGTTGGGCTCAGATTCCTTTTTTATAGTATATTGATTAAAAGAGTCCCTATCCTAAAGGCTGCGACGATCACCAAAGGGGGAAAGTCCTGAAAGAGAGTGAGTTCTGAGCCCGGTACATGACAAGAGCTGAGTCAATGGTGGTTATTATCAATATCAGCTATGGTTCTTATTCCCTCGTGCTAATGGTCTAAGACCGTGCAGTTCTCATATCTCTTCTTAAAACCTTAGAGTTGTAAGGAAAGCCTTAGAAGATTGCCTTTACTAATCTTTACCGTTTACTGAAAAATCGAAGTGCTGACATTAATACGATCCAAGAGAGATTTGGATGGTGAATCATTGAACCTGGCTACTTCCCTTTCTGGAAGAACTTTGCAGAGAACATTGAGCAATGAATGCCTATGGAGATTTCAGAGTCAAAACTTCTCAGAGCTCCTATGGAAAAGGAGGAAAAACATGAAGGTCACTTGTAGCCCAGACACTCTGGGACATTCGTCATGCCCTTTAAGACTTTTGCTCACACATCTGGAGAGTCCTTGGAAGTGTTTTGGAGGCATTGCTTTTGAAAATTATTCTCACAACAGCATCATTAAAAAGGAAAAAAAACAACTTTAGGTAAATTGATCTCCCTTTTTGTGCCAGTCATTGTACTAAGCCTAACTGGATTACCTCATTTCATTTCCAGGTGAAGGAAGTGTAATTATCTCCAGGGAAATATAATCATGCCCATTCTACAGAGGAGTAAACAGAGTCCAAGAGACTTCAGACTTTACCTCATGGATCAGGAAGGCTCGTTATAGAAGTGAAACATGGTGACAGGTTATATTTGTGTTTCCTATGGCTGATTCCAGTGAATGTGAAGAGGCCAACCGGGGGCTGGGGAGGAAAGGTGACCTCCAAGTTCACCCGGCTAGCACATGATCAAGATAGGATTTAAATCCATGCCTTCCTGACTTCAGGACACATCCCCTTCACCATGGGGCACTCCACCTCCATGTGTAAAAGACCCTCCTCCTTCCTGTGGGCACCCCTGAAAAAGCCCACATCTATAGGAGCTCCTGAGTACCTGTTTCCTGGCCACTCTGAGGCTCAGGATCTTTGAGGAGATTCAGCCACCCCTGGGGTCAGTTTGGGACTTTTTACAAAATCCCCAGCAGCCTCATTGCAAAACAAGGCGAATGAGAGTGTTTAATGGGAACAGAGTTTCCGTTTAGGCAGGTGAAAAATCCAGGAGATGGATATGGTGAGGGCTGCACAATGGTGTGAATGTGCTTTGTGCCACTGAAACGTACAGTTAAATATGGTTAAAACAGTATGTTTTATATTATGTGACTATTACCACAATGAAAAAAAATTTTTTTAAGCATCCAAACTCTTCAACCTACCCTTGGTCTTCATTCTTCTTGGAATTTTGCTTATGAGAAGACAGTCACTGGGCAAGTGGAAATGACTGTGTCCCCTTCTGGCCCCTTCTGTTCTTTCAGAGACCCTCCTCCCCTATACCCCATTGTCAGTCTGCATCTGAAGCTTCCTTTCCAGTTATCTTTCCATCAGAAGTTTCCTTCTAATCCAGTCTTTTCCAAACTGACTGCCTCTGTGGCCCCCACATCCTCCCCTCCCCTCCGCTTCTTCCCAGAACTCCTTCCCAGAGTCCACCTTACCTAGACCCCCTTCCTACAGCACCCACATTCCAGGCTCCCACTCCTGCGGCTCAGCCTTCCTTTCTAGGTTTCTCTGCCCACCCCTCCCACATGCTCAGGCCCTAGAACTTAAGCACTCCATCTAATGGACCTTCTTACTCAGCCTCAATATTTGCTTTCCGATACATTGGATTTATAGAGTGTTTGCCTGAATTAAAATGAGAAATTTTAGAGCAAACTGAGGCTTCTCAGCTGCTAAGCTCCATCATGCACTTTAAATAAAAAAACAGGGGGGGAATGTGTGTGGAGGGGAGCCTGATGCATTCACCTACCCCTGAATTACCATTGCATCCCAGGCTGCTCCCCTTCAAACCCAGCTGGTGCCTACCTGGCCCCGCTCACCTCCCCCCACCCCCCACCCGCCTAAGTTAACAAAGCAGTTACAGCTCATCGGCAGAGCTCCCTCTAATCGACTCCCAGTGAAATAATATTTGCTTTCCATGCCTACTTTGAATCCCACTCACTTTGTTAAAAGATTGCCTCTGGCTGTCTCTGCTGGCCTAATCTAATAGTTTCTAGTTTGTACAAGCAAAGTGTTTTCAACCACCTATATAAATAACTTAAGCAGAACAGGACACTTGTGTGGCCCCAGCGCTGAGCTATAGAACATGACAGATCCCTCAGTGATGCCTCAGTCAAGCTCCTGGGGGAGCCCCCTCCCCAGCTGAGAAGGAGCAATTACCATATTGTAGCAGGCTGAAGGGATAGTCTGTGTTCTTATAGAAAGGCTGATGGGAAAAGACCTTCCTGACTGGTTTCTCCAATGCAGGAGACCAACATAAGTGCCTCAGCGCACTGGGTGCCCCTTGGAGCTGCCAGCCTCCATGCAGAGGGAGAGGAGCTAAAGAGTCAAGGCTTTTTGTTTGGTTGGTTGGTTTTTCCTGTAACATATTTAATGCAGGGCTTCCCGGGTGGCTCAGTGGTAAAGAAACCACCTGCCCGTGCAGGAGACATACGTTCAAAACCCTGATCCAGAAAGATCCCACATGCCATGGAGCAGTGAAGTGCATGTGCTCCAGAGCCCATGCTCTGCAGCTGCTGAAGTCTGCAGCCCGTGTTCTTCAACAAGATAAGATACCACAATGAAAAGCCTGTGCACCCCAATAAGAAGGAAGCCCCGTCTAGAGAAAAGCCTAAGCAGCAAGGAAAATCCAGCACAGGCATAAGTAAATAAGTAAATAAAATTGTGTAAAAAATGTTTAATGCAGTCAACTTTACTTTTTTAAAAATCGTGGTAAAATATGTGTACCATCAAATGTACCATCTTCACCATTTTAAGTACACAGCTCAGTATTGCTAAATACAATTCACAATGTTATGAAAAGAATCTCCAGAACTTTTTCCCCTTGTAAAATTGAAACCCAGCCTGTTTAATAATAACCATCCCCACCCCAGTCCCTGGCAACCACGATTCTACTTTCTATCTCTGTGAATTTTACTACTCTAGGTACCCCCATGGAAATGGAATCATACACTATTTGTCTTTTTGTGGCTGACTTATTTCACTTAGCTTCCCTGGCGGCTCAGACGGTAAAGAATTTATCTGGAATGCAGGAAACCCTGGTTCGATCCCTGGATCGGGAAGATCCCCTGGAGAAGGGAATGGCAACCCACCCCAGTCGGACATGACTGAACAACAGTAACCTGTATTCTTGCCTGGAGAATCCCATGGACAGAGGAGCCTGGTGGACTACAGTCCATGGAGTAGCAAAGAGACAGACATGACGGAGCAACTAACAGTGTCTTTAAGGTTCACCCGTCTTGTAGCATATGTCAGGATTTCCTTCCATTTTGAGGATGATACTATTCCATTGTATGTATATACCATGTTTTGTTCATCTATTCACCCTTCATGGACACTTGTGTTTGTTTCACTTTTTGACTATTGTGAATAGTGCTACTATAAACATGGGTCTACAAACATCTCTTTGACACCCAGCTTTCAAGTCTTTTGGATGTATGCCCAGAAATAGAATTTCTGGGTCACAGGGTAATTCTGGTTTGTTTGTTTGTTTGTTTCACTTTTTGAGGAAGTGTCATACTATTTTCCATAGTGACTTAACCATTTTCCATTTCTGCCAATAGTACACAAGGGTTCCAATTTCTCTACATCCTCACTAACACTTGTTAGTTTCCATTTGTTTGTTTTGATAGTAGCCATGATGATGGATTAGGGTTAAGAACCCAGCTGCCAGTGCAGAAGATGTAAGAGACCCAAGTTTGATCCCTGGGTCAGGAAGATCCCTTGGAGGAGGAATTGGCAACCCACTACAATATTCTTGCCTATAAAATCCCATGGACAGAGGAGCCTGGTGGGCTACAGTCCTTGGGTCACAAAGAGTCAGACATGACTGAGCAAGCAGCATGCACACACATGCTGATGGGAGTGATCAAGCTATTTTTAAGTCTGTTTTCTTTAGGGCTGAAATAAGAAAAATCAAAAGCATGTCAGGTTGTGGATAGAGTTTCTGATGGTAGCAGAGGGCCATCTCTCCCTTGGGATAGAGTCATCTTCTAAAACAGAGGTTGGCAATTATAATCACAGGAGCATATGTTTGCAAGTCAAATTTTATTGGAAAACAACCATGCTCATTTGTTTACCTATTGTTTACTGCTCTGTCCACACTACCAGGGCAGAGAAGAGAAGGGAAAACAGAGATTGTTTATGGTGCCCAAAGTGTAAAATATTGAATATCTGCTCCTTGGCAGGAAAAGTTTGCCAACACCTGTTCTGAAACAATTAGAACCATGTGATGAATGCTTTATCAGAACTCCTGTAATTTCCTATTGCCAGAGGTTAAAGACTAAGTGACAACTTCAGCAGGATGGAACCCTTGACATTCCTCTGCATCTATATAGTGAGTGGGACGGTGGCAGAGCATCACTGAATCCCACTGAAAACGGGGACATGGGCTCAGAGACCTTAGGAAGTGCCAGGAAGGGGAAATCTATTTTGGACTGAAGGGACAGCAAAGGGATTTTGGGGAGCTGGAGCTGGGGCTGAGCTGAGAAAAGGATCAGGGTTTGGTGGACAGAGAAAATAGGGTCGATTCTTCAGGATGGGGGTGATGGCCTGGCCAGACCTACAGAGGGAGCAACTTTCTGTTCAGGACTGAAGACCTGCAGAGACTTAGAGAGGGTGTTTCTGGGAAATGATGGGGAGAAGACCAGAAACACACAGTGGAGCCAGGTCATCGGGGCAAATGATGTAGCATTAAGCATTTGACTTTGGGCTTGAGAGTAACAGAGCGTCCTGGAAACTTTCATGACTTGAGAATTAGATGTGACCCTATTTTAGTTTTAGTCATCCCTCCCTTTATGGAGAAGCAGGAGAAAGTGGTTCAAATCACCTCCTGAGGCCCAGTGTCCCTTGACTTTTCAAGCAGCTTGGATCATCATTTCCTGCTTCCACTGAACTATAGTTGAGCCTTGAACAACACAGGTTTGAATGGTGCAGGCCTACTTATATGTATATGTTTTCAGGAGTGAATACTATAGTCCTACGTGATCTGTATTTGGCTGAATCTGAAAATTCTGAACTGTGGCTTCTGAACAACCTCAGATAAAAGGACTGAGTACAAGTTAACAAGCAGATTTTTGACTGTGGTCGAGAATGGGTGTCCCTAACCCCATGTTGTTCAAGAGTCAGCTGTAGTTTTGTCTCCATATAATCTTACATCTTGGGCTTCCCTGGTGGGTCAGTGGTAAAGAATCCACCTGCCAAGAAGGAGACTCTGGTTCGATTCCTGGGTTGGGAAGATTCCCTGGAGAAGTGGCAACCCACTCCAGTATTCTTGCCTGGGAAATTCCAGGACAGAGTCCAGGCTACAGTCCATGGGGTCACAAGAGTTGGATATGATTTAGCGACTGAACAGCAACAATAATCTTATATTCTAGATGATTAAGCCATTTATTCACTGTAGAATCCACTTTGGACATTGCCATTCCTTCAATTCATTCACAGCCCAAAATACCATGTGTCCAACACAAGTCTGGATAATAATGACCATATAAAATAATATTAATAATGATAATGACAGTACATGCCAGGAGCTGTTCCATTCCAAGGACTTTATATATTAACTCACATTCAACAGACTTTTTCTGTGTGTTAAGTTTATCTAAATAGCACTGAAAATCACTTAAAATTTAATATTAGACAATTTGGTCCCTTTTTCAAGAGAAACTTACCATGCTGGACGCTTACCATTTTCCCTAGATTATTTGTCTCCTCTTATATTTGTTCCTCTCCTTTTTCTGGCCTCAGGGATTCTCAAAATCCTGTTATTCTGTTAATTTCTCAATGAGAAAACCTTAACCCTTTGTGTATTTCACAGTCTCCTCGCAACTGCCTCTAAACCAATACCCATCCATCTGTCTTGAATCCCCCAAGGTCACTTCAAAAGGATACTCGGGGATCAGCTGGGTGAAGATCAATCTTTCATACAAATGAAGCGCAAGGCTTCCGAAGGATTCATTTTCCAGCATATGTAACATGAATTAGAGACTAAAAGCAGGGTTCCATGATTTCTATGCCATCACTGAGAAGGCAGGCCTTGGGATCCTGCCAAATGGAGAAGAGTCCAAGAGAATGAGAAGAATCAAACAGGTCATGACAACCCTCTGAGTGTCCCAGGCACAGTGCTATGCTCTGTATCATCATTCTGTCTTCAGGGAAAATGAGGTGGTTACTAATATCCAGATAGTACAAATGAGTAAATGGAGGGTCACCGGGGTTAAGCTACTTGCCCCAAGCCACTCATTTAGTTAGCAGAAGAGGAGGGATTTCAATCTTTGCTCTTTCTACTGTATCATGTGAGTTCATCTAGGTCTTTAGGAAAGAGGAGGCTGCTTAAAGGTATAAGAGCAGTCCTTAACTGGCTGTGCCTGTCACTTGTGAGCTTTCAATTGCAAACACCAAGATCTCTATTCTCTTTGTCTCATATTTCTACTCACTCTCACCAATACAGGAGTGAGTGTATCAGCTCTCCAATGGGACTTAATAGCAAATAATTTGCAGCATCTTTTTTTTTCTGATTTCCCTTTGAAAAATCAATAAATGGTTAGCGATGCTGTTAATAGAGTGAAAGCAGATTTCTCCCTATTATGAGAATTGATATTCGTAGCGTTTATCACACATACACACACGTGAGAAACCACTGAGTTTGTTAAACCCTAAATATGTGCAGACATGTGTACTAAGTTGCTTCAGTCATGTCCAACTCTTTAAGACCCCATGAACTGTAGCCCGCCAGGCTTCCCTGTCCATAGGATTCTCCAGGCAAGAGTACTAGAGTGAATTGCGATGCCCTCCTCCAGGGGAATCTTCCTGACCCAGGGATCGAACCCATGTCTCTTACATCTCCTGAATTGGCAGGCAGGTTCTTTACCATTAGTGCCACCTGGGAAGCCGTAACCCCTAAGTACTTGCATTTAAATGTACTTACAACCACAAGAGAAGGTAACGCAGTCAAGAGTTCTAGCACAGAGTTCAGAAAGTTTCAAGTTCAAGTTCTAGTTGCACCTCTTCCCAAAGGAATATTGTGAAGATTAGATGAATTAGATCATTAAAAAGCACAATGTCTGCTCCCAGAAAATAGGAGATGGTATACCAAGGTGAATCACAGATGCAGGTAAATTGATCCCTTCTGTGACACTTCACTCCTTGAGTACCCAGAAAGTCTCCCCGTTTCCACAGCCCCCAACTTCTGTCAGCAGCCAGCCCCAGGCCCTTCCTTCCTCTCTGTTTGTCTGCTTCCTCCTACTTACTGCGTGACTTCAGAAATATTGGTTCCCTCTCTCTAATATTCTTCCCTTTTCATACTATTATTCCATTGTCAGATACATCCCAGAAATAATTTCAAAAATCCCTCAACATAGCTTCTGATTTTCCTGAAATAACTCTTGACTCAATATCAGAGGCTTAAATTTCAATTATGAGCAAAGAAACATCTTTAGGGGGTTGTTTTTGTAGCCTGGTCCTTAAGAAATGCATGGCTTCTAGTGGGACTTCAGAAAAATCAAGTCCATGATGAATGCCAGATTAATTTGGAGGGCCAAGCCCTCCTTAAATATGAGATCCCAATCAGCCCCGCCTGGTGAAGGCTGCACAGATGTCAGAGTTGGATCAACTGGCCAGATCATCCCTGAATGACCGGACCTAGGGAATCCTGGACAAGAAGGGCCCAGTGAGATTAGAAGCCACAGTGCTTGAGGATGCACCATCCTGCAGAAGAGAAGTAAATAAGACACGATGCTAGCCCAGAGGAGAAAGCGGGGGTGAGAGCCTCTATATTTCCTTTCCCACTCTGGTTAAAGTGAAATCTGACACTCTTCCTCAGAAATTTCCCTTCTCATATCCTGCAAATGAGGACAAAGGGCCCCAAGAAACCTGAATGTCAAGAAGACCCAGCTCTTGCTCTTCCATATAGTTCCAGTTCTAACCTCGTTTGTTCGCTTTATCTTATCATTACCTGAAATTATGCCACCTTTGTCTGCCTACATATTTATTCACTTGTCTCCTCCCATCAATGGAATCTCCGCAGGAGAATACTAACCTTATTTCACTCATTTGTTCTGGACTTGAGTGAAACTTGATCTTCTGTGCCTAGGACAATGGCCTGGTACCAAGAAGGTGCTCAGCGAGCCTGTGTTAAATGAATAAATGAACGAACATGATCTATGCCATTACAGAGACTAACTCGACAGAAACTAAATCATTAGGCTTCTCAGAACAGACGGCATTTGATCAGGAAGACTGAGAGTTTGTCAGCTAAAGGCCGAGGAGAGAGCATAAGGAAAATGATGCAGTTGTCACTGTGTGATCTGAAACAACTCAGGGTGTTCAGCTGCTCCCGGTCACCCTGGCAGATGCTGCTGAAATGCTGTACTTGGCCTGGGAGTGTATAGAAAAGAAGAAACACCGCAAATTTACGACTCTGTATAATCCTCTTTTGTCTTGCAGAAGCAGAGGACCAGCCCTCATTTGCATATAAATGGTCATAATTTTTTAATCATAGATAAATGCCATTCTGTTTGCTTGTCCTTGTGCCTCCCTTGATGGAGAAACAAGAGTGACTTATGATTCATGTGTAACAGCAATTAAAACACATGTACACTCAACACTTGCTTGCTTCTCGTATCTCTCTCTCTTAACTTCTCTCTCCATCTCCCCTTCTCCCACCCTTGAGTGATGAGTGGCAGAGAGAATGCTCTCTTGGCTGAGAGGAAGTGGTTATAAATAAGGGCTCTGGTTTCAAATGGTTTGCTTTCAAATCTTAGATCTTTCGTCTATATTCTGTGCATTTTTGGACAGGTCACTTCACTTCTCTCTGTTAGCTTGGTCATTTGTAATTGATAAAATCACATAGGTTAGTAAAAGGGAGGCACCTAAAGTAGCAACATAAAGCAAGTCTCAAAGTGAAAAAACTAATATTATAACTTCATTAGTATTATTACTATATTGAAAGGATATATAGGTGCTATATATATCTAATATATAATTTGATATACATTATATATATATATTTCTGTATATATATATGTATTTTCTGTTTATGATCTTATATATGTACATCTATATGTATGTATGTGTGTATATATATATATAATCAGAAACAGAAAATACATGTATATATATAGAAAAAAATATATATATATAAAATCAGAAACAGAAAATCAAAAGTCTTGCCCTCTTGTCAGAGAAGAGAGAGAAACGAAGCCACAATATTGGAAGGCTGATACAGATTAGACCTCAATAATGCTCATATTGAGAAAGTCCATGATTCACTTTTGGAGAAATCTGTATTTGGAAAATAGCCTGGCTAAAACTCAAGAGAAGACCTGGTCCTTGAACCTCACCAACAGGTGACTCCAAAGACTGGACCAGCACCAGAGAAATCAACTGTCAGTGGACAGAAATCTCTCTGATGCTTGTTTTAAAGGAAACTATGTTTCTCTTTCAGTTCCTTGTCCTGAGATAATCTGTGGAAGAGGGGTAGAGTGTGGGTGGGGATGGAATGGACACTTACCCAGTCCTTCCTGCAGATGTTTTTCTTGCTTTATCTCATCTCTTTCTCACACAACCCTATGAGACAAGAGTTATTATCCTAATTTGCAGATGAGGAACTTGAACCTTAACAAGGTTAAGTAATTTGCTTACAGCTGCTGCGGGAAAACCTGGGTTTGAAGTCACTGTCCAAATACTTTCATTTGTAGCATGCTTTCTGATTTTCGTGGAGACAGAGGGTGTGGGATTGTTTGTTAGACCCAGTTTATGGACATCTTTTTGCCAGAAATTATCTCCTAAGAATCTAAAACCATTTATCTGACCACAAGTCAGCCTTCTGCAAGGTCTACTGGCATCAAGAACTCAACACATCCAAAATCTCAGCCCAGCATCTCCCTACTCCGCCATTCCCGACTATTCTTACCATAGACCTGTTCCTTTTATATTTGCTACAAATTGTCTGCCACCATGAGTCACCTTAAAATCCTCCCTTCACTCAGCTCCCAACATCCCACAGTTCTTATCCACTCTCCTTTTGAATAGATGTCAAATTTGCCCCTCCTCCAGGCCTACCATTAAGCACATCATCTCTCACCTGAAGCACGTAGCTGCAGCCCCTGCCCTGGTATACTTGTGCTCAGTGTTTGCCCTCTGATCATCCTCTATGGTGCACAAGGTTATTGTTATTCATAAAAAAAAGAGCCATCTCCCACTGTCTACAATGTTAAAGATGAAAACACCTTAGCAAGGCATCTACAATTTAACTCAACCTTATGCTCTCGGACTTTCCTGGTGGTCCAGTGGTTAAGAGCTTGCCTGCTAATGCAGGGGACATGGGTTCGATCCCTGGTCCAGAAAGATTCCACATGCTGTGGGGCAACAAAACCCATGTATCACAACCGCTGAGCCTGTGCCCTAGAGCCCAGGCACAGCCACAGGAGAAGCCACTGCAGTGAGAAGCCCACGCCCCTCAACCAGAGAGGAGCCCCTGCTCACTCCAACTAGAGGAAGAAGGCTTGCACACAGCAAGAAAGACCCAGAGCAAGAAAAAATAAATAAATAAAATTTTTTAAAAAATGGATGCTCTCTTCTTGTTTTATCTGCCTCCCACCACAGAAATTTCTAACAATTTCTCTAAAAGGCAATGCCTTTCATTCCCCCATATTGTTCTGTTTAAGAAAATTCCATCTCTGCTATACTGTCATTTGACTCCTAGTTAATCTCCAAGCCCGCATGAAGTGTTATGTCTTTCTCATCCAACCTCCCCAGACAGATTTGGCCCTCTCAGCATTTCACAGGTACTACCATCATTGCCCTTACACCGTGATAACTCTTTTGCACCCCTATCTCCCTCAGTGTAACCTGAGCCAGGAGCTGCTGAGAGATATGCATTTTTTTTTCCCTCATTCTTCTTTGTCTCTTTTAGCACTTTGCCTGAGAATTTTTTGACCAAACCATGAGGCAGATAGCACTTTGCATGTTCACATGAAACATATTAAGCATATTTCCACCGAGCTAGGCAGTCTTCCTAATTAACTTTTTAATTGTCTCATAATGTTTCCTCCTGTTGATGTGCCATAATTATGGAAACATTCAATTTAAGTCATTAAATTCAACAAACATTTCCAAGTAACTAGCATGTATCAGGTACTGTGCTGGATGCTGCAAACACCAAGAAGAGGAGGTTATGGCTTCCTTCCCCCAAAGTGTCACATTCTAGTGTAGACAACATCAGGTAATGGGTGCTGTAAGAGAGGAATGTCACCAATGGGCTAAGAAGACCAGATAAAAGGGACTGCTTTCCTGAAGTGGGTTAGGAAAGTAAATTACATGGGTGACAATTTGTCTGAGTTTTAAAAGTCAAGTTGTTGCTGCTTATTGTTCAGACGCTCAGTCGTGTCCTACTCTTTGAGACCCCATGAACTGCAGCACACCAGGCCTTTCCAGTCCTTCACCATCTCCCAGAGCTTGCTCAAACTCATGTCCATTGAGTTGATGATGCCATCCAGCCATCTCATCCTCTGTCATCCCCTTCTCCTCCTGCCCTCAGTCTTTCCCAGCATCAAGGTCTTTTCCAGTGAGTCAGCTCTTCTCATCAGGTGGCGAAAGTATTGGAGCTTCAACTTCAGAATCAGTCCCTCCAATGAATGTTCACGATTGATTTCCTTTAGGATTGATAGGTTTGATATCCTTGTAGTCCAAGGGACTCTCAAGGGTCTTCTCCAGCACCGTAAGTCAAATAGGAACCTAAAAGAAAAGTTTAAAGAAGACAGAGAAAGGGGGGAAAGAGAAATTATTTAAATCCTCATAGCTTGTATGAAGCAGACCTAGAATTCCATGATTCTAAGACCCGCTGTCAAGTCTTTTGGTTTTTTTGTTTCGGGTTGTTGTTTTTTGGCTCAAAACTCAACATTCAGAAAACTAAGATCATGGCATCCAGTCCCATCACTTCATGGCAAAAAGATGGGGAAACAATGGAAATAGTGAGGGACTTTATTTTCTTGGGCTCCCAAATCACTGCAGATGGTGACTGCAGCCATGAAATTAAAAGACACTTGCTGCTTGGAAGAAAAGCTCTGACCAACCTTCAGTTCAGTTTGATTCAGTCGCTCAGTCGTGTCCGACTCTTTGCGACCCCATGAATTGCAGCACGCCAGGCCTCCTGTCCATCACCAACTCCCGGAGTTCACTCAGATTCACGCCCATCGAGTCAGTGATGCCATCCAGCCATCTCATCCTCGGTCGTCCCCTTCTCCTCCTGCCCCCAATCCCTCCCAGCATCAAAGTCTTTTCCAATGAGTCAACTCTTCGCATGAGGTGGCCAAAGTACTGGAGTTTCAGCTTTAGCATCATTCCTTCCAAAGAAATCCCAGGGTTGATCTCCTTCAGAATGGACTGGTTGGATCTCCTCGCAGTCCAAGGGACTCCCAAGAGTCTTCTCCAACACCACAGTTCAAAAGCATCAATTCTTCAATGCTCAGCTATCTTCACAGTCCAATTCTCACATCCATACATGACTACTGGAAAAACCATAGCCTTGACTAGACAGACCTTAGTCGGCAAAGTAATGTCTCTGCTTTTGAATATGCTATCTAGGTTGGTTATAACTTTCCTTCCAAGGAGTAAGCGTCTTTTAATTTCATGGCTGCAATCACCATCTGCAGTGATTTTGGAGCCCCCCAAAATAAAGTCTGACACTGTTTTCACTGTTTCCCCATCTATTTCCCATGACAGCATATTAAAAAGCAGAGACATTACTTTGCCAACAAAGGTCTAGTCAAAGCTATGGTTTTTCCAGTAAAATGGATGTGAGAGTTGGACTATAAAGAAAGCTGAGTGCCAAAAAATTGATTGTTTTTAACTGTGGTATTGGAGAAGACTCTTGAGAGTCCCTTGGGCTGCAAGGAGATCCAACCAGTCCATTCTAAAGGAAATCAGTCCTGAATATTCATTGGAAAGACTGATGCTGAAGCTGAAATGCCAATACTTTGGTCACCTGATGTGAAGAACTGACTCATTGGAAAAGACCTTGCTGCTGGAAAGATTGAAGGTGGGAGGAGAAGACGATGGCAAAGGATGAGATGGTTGGATGGCATCACTGACTTGATGGACATGAGTTTGAGTAAACTCCAGGAGCTGGTGATGGACATGGAGGCCTGGTGTGCTGCAGTCCATGGGGTCGCAGAGACTTGGACATGACTTGGCCGACTGAACTGAACTGTACTACTCACCCAACAAGGCTTGGCTTTATCCAGCTCTGCACTCTTTGTTCATCTCATTTCTCCTTTAATTCAGCATTTATGCATTTCATGGAGCTGAGTTGTGCTAGCAAATTTTCTCCCATTCATAGTTAACTTAAATTTGATAACTGGGATTTTGCAAAGTATGATTCTTTTTTTTAAGTTTTTAAAAATGAGTTCATTAACATGATGCCTTTCATCCTTTGTTCCTGTTTTCTACTGTTTTCTATAAGAATTGCAGTGTTACCAAGGAAACGTGATTCTATAATAAATTCCTGGCAGATATTAGGTTCTCAAAAGGTATGGAATGAATACACGGTTAACCAAAGGGTTGCATGAGTTGACTCTATGGAAAAAAAAGAATAATTAGTAGAAAGTAAAAAGCAGTGGCAGGTTAAGTTATTACATTTGCAGAAGTTAAAAAAAAAAAGTACTTAAATTAGTATGTTGGTACCATGCCAGATGTTTTGCTGCTTATAGAATCAGCAGAACCAAGTTTATCAAGAGCTATGAAATCAACTCTACCCTTTGACTCACCCCTTTATCTAAGAAACTCATTCAAAAATGAGAAAACAACAGATACTGTATGCACCATTTTCTATATTAGTAAAAGTCTGGAAACAATCTAAATGTCCACCAATAGGAGTGTTTAAATAAATTACAATATGTGAACTGGAAGGAGTATTATAAAGTCATTAAAATGGTAATTAGAAAGATTATATAGCCACATGGAAAAACATTTACTATATAATATTAAGTGGGAGAAAAAAAGCAGAATACAAAATTGAATCTAGGCCATCACTGCAATTACGTAAAAATGTGAGCACATGAATCAAGACACCAGGGAAGAGGCATGCGTGTGACCAGCTGTTTTAACTGGTGTATTTTTCTTTTTTTAAATTTTTATTTATTTTAATTGTAGGCTAATAACTTTACAGTATTGTATTGGTTTTGCCATACATTGACATGAATCCGCCATGGGTGTACAGGTGTTCCCCACCCTGAACCCCCCTCCTACCTCCCTCCCCATCCCATCCCTCTTTGAAATGTGCATTCTCTTGTTCACCCTATGCTCTCCAACCTCTAGGGGGCGCTCAGGTCTTCTTCTACCGGGCCTCCTCTATCCACAGGGGAAAGATAGAGAAGGTCTCCAAGGAGAGCCAGCTGCCCAATGAGGTGTCAAGGGCTGGGCTGCTGGTGAATAACTGAAAGGGATTATGAATAGAACTGAACTGGAGCAAACCTTCCCTGAGCCTTTTGTCTCTTGGTCGCTTCTGTTCACAGCTCTTGGTTTCTCTTTTGGAAGCCTTTGCTCTCTTGGCTTTTTCCTCTTCTAGGCATGTAGATATTTCTCTTGCTTCTCTCCTTTGGCCACTATATTGAAAGTGTCTTTCACCTGGGAAGCAAGTGCCAGCCATAGTCCCCCTGTAAGAAGAAAAACAGAAATTAACCTATAGATAGATTTGAACAAGCAAGAAGTACATTGTGATCCCATAATTTATAATTTTTTAAAAAGTTGTACATCATTATAATTAAATACTAGGTAATTATTTTAAAAATAAAACATGCCTGTAGTTTGATAAAAATTCACCAAAATGTAATGTTCAGGAGAAGGAAAAAAGCAAGACACAATAATGTTTCTCTGTGTGTAAATTATTCAATTGATCATGAGAAAATTTTATCTAAATATGTTGAGTAAATAAACACTGAATATGTAACTTCAGTTCAATTCAGTCACTCAGCCGTGTCCAACTCTTTGCGACCCCATAAATCGCAGCACACCAGGCCTCCCTGTCCATCACCATCTCCCGGAGTTCACTCAGACTCACCTCCATCAAGTCAGTGATGCCATCCAGCCATCTCATCCTCGGTCGTCCCCTTCTCCTCCTATCCCCAATCCCTCCCAGAATCAGAGTCTTATCCAATGAGTCAACTCTTCGCATGAGGTGGCCAAAGTACTGGAGTTTCAGCTTTAGCATCATTCCTTCCAAAGAAATCCCAGGGTTGATCTCCTTCAGAATGGACTGGTTGGATCTCCTTGCAGTCCAAGGGCCTCTCAAGAGTCTTCTCCAACACCACAGTTCAAAAGCATCAATTCTTCAGCGCTCAGCCTTCTTCACAGTCCAACTCTTACATCCATACATGACCACTGGAAAAACCATAGCCTTGACTAGATGGACCTTAGTCGGCAAAGTAATGTCTCTGCTTTTGAATATGCTATCTAGGTTGGTCAGAACTTTTCTTTCAAGGAGTAAGCGTCTTTTAATTTCATGGCTGCAGTCACCATCTGCAGTGATTCTGGAGCCCGAAAAAATAAAGTCTGACACTGTTTCCACTGTTTCCCCATCTATTTCCCATGAAGTGATGGGACCAGATGCCATGATCTTCGTTTTCTGAATGTTGAGCTTTAGGCCAGCTTTTTCACTCTCCTCTTTCACTTTCATCAAGAGGCTTTTTAGTTCCTCTTCACTTTCTGCCATAAGGGTGGTGTCATCTGCATATCTGAGGTGATTGATATTTCTCCCGGCAATCTTGATTCCAGCTTGTGTTTCTTCCAGTCAGCGTTTTTCATGATGTACTCTGCGTATAAGTTAAATAAGCAGGGTGACAATATACAGCCTTGACGTACTCCTTTTCCTATTTGGAACCAGTCTGTTGTTCCATGTCCAGTTCTAACTGTTGCTTCCTGACCTGCATACAGATTTCTCAAGAGGCAGGTTAGGTGGTCTGGTACTCCCATCTCTTTCAGAATTTTCCACAGTTTCTTGTGATCCACACAGTCAAAGGCTTTGACATAGTCAATAAAGCAGAAATAGATGTTTTTCTGGAACTCTCTTGCTTTTTCCATGATCCAGCGGATGTTGGCAATTTGATCTCTGGTTCCTCTGCCTTTTCTAAAACCAGCTTGAACATCAAGGAGTTCACGGTTCACGTATTGCTGAAGCCTGGCTTGGAGCATTTTGAACATTACTTTACTAGCGTGTGAGATGAGTGCAATTGTGCAGTAGTTTGAACATTATTTGGCATTGCCTTTCTTTGGAATTGGAATGAAAACTGACCTTTTCCAGTCCTGTGGCCATTGCTGAGTTTTCCAAATTTGCTGGCATACTGAGTGCAGCACTTTCACAGCATCATCTTTCAGGATTTGAAACAGCTCAATTGGAATTCCATCATCTCCATTAGCTTTGTTCGTAGTGATGCTTTCTAAGGCCCACTTGACTTCACATTCCAGGATGTCTGGTTCTAGATTAGTGATCACATCATCATGACTATCTGGGTCATGAAGATCTTTTTTGTACAGTTCTTCCATGTATTCTTGCCACCTCTTCTTAATATCTTCTGCTTCTGTTAGGTCCATACAATTTCTGTCCTTTATTGAGCCCATCTTTGCATGACATGTTCCCTTGGTATCTCTAATTTTCTTGAAGAGATCTCTAGTCTTTCCCAATCTGTTGTTTTCCTCTATTTCTTTGCATTGATGGCTGAAGAAGGCTTTCTTATCTCTTCTTGCTATTCTTTGGAACTCTGCATTTAGATGCCTATATCTTTCCTTTTCTCCTTTGCTTTTCGCCTCTTTTCTCTTCACAGCTTATTTGTAAGGCCTCCCCAGACAGCCATTTTGCTTTTTTGCATTTCTTTTCCATGGGGATGATCTTGATCCCTGTCTCCTGTACAATGTCACGAACTTCATTCCATAGTTCATCAGGCACTCTATCTATCAGATGTAGGCCCTTAAATCTATTTCTCACTTCCATTGTATAATCATAAGGGATTTGATTTAGGTCATACCTGAATGGTCTAGCAGTTTTCCCTACTTTCTTCAATTTAAGTCTGAATTTGGTAATAAGGAGTTCATGATCTGAGCCACAGTCAGCTCCTGGTCTTGTTTTTGTTGACTATATAGAGCTTCTCCATCTTCAGCTGCACAGAATATAATCAATCTGATTTCGGTGTTGACCATCTGGTGATGTCCATGTGTAGAGTCTTCTCTTGTGTTGTTGGAAGAGGGTGTTTGCTATGACTAGTGCATTTTCTTGGCAAAACTCTATTAGCCTTTGCCCTGCTTCATTCCACATTCCAAGGCCAAATTTGCCTGTTACTCCAGGTGTTTCTTGACTTCCTACTTTTGCATTCCAGTCCCCTATAATGAAAAGGACATCTTTTTTGGGTGTTAGTTCTAAAAGGTCTTGTAGGTCTTCATAAAACCGTTCAACTTCAGCTTCTTCAGCATTACTGGTTGGGGCATAGACTTGGATAACTGTGATATTGAATGGTTTGCCTTGGAGATGAACAGAGATCATTCTGTCACTTTTGAGATTGCACCGAAGTACTGCATTTCGGACTCTTTTGTTGACCATGATGGCTACTCCATTTCTTCTGAGGGATTCCTGCCTGCAGTAGTAGATATAATGGTCATCTGAGTTAAATTCACCCATTCCAGTCCATTTTAGTTCGCTGATTCCTAGAATGTCGACGTTCACCCTTGCCATCTCTTGTTTGACCACTTCCAATTTGCCTAGATTCATGGACCTGACATTCCAGGTTCCTATGCAATATTGCTCTTTACAGCATCGGATCTTGCTTCTATCACCAGTCACATCCACAGCTGGGTATTGTTTTTGCTTTGGCTCCATCCCTTCGTTCTTTCTGTAGTTATTTCTCCTGAATATGTAAGGAACTGGTAATAATAGTTACTTAGAGGGGGTAGTAATGGGGAAAGGACAGAAACTTTTACTTTTCACTCATACTTTTGTGTTGTTTTATTTGTTTGCCATGAATGCCTATTAATTTTTTATTTATCTTTTTAAAATGGAATAGGGTAGGACTTAAGGATTATGGGGCTGGGATGGATGATTTAGAATCAACAGATATTATATGTATACTATGCAGCTGTACTAAGGAGCTTTCTCATCTCCCAAATATATTCCAGTCCAGCTCACTATAATAAGACGTCAAATGAGGATTTCGGTCCAAAGCTAGAACATACAACCCCACCCCTACTGCTACTGCTATTACTATCGCTGATACTATTACTACTAATAATAACAAATGTAATGTTGTTGTTTCATAGCTAAGTCTTGCCCAGCTCTTTGTGACCCTTCAGACTGTAGCCCGCCAGGCTCCTCTGTCCATGAGATTTTCTAGGCAAGAAAACTGGAGTAGGTTGCCATTTCCTTCTTTGCGAGATCTTCCTGACCCAGGGATCAAACCTGCATCTTCGGCATTGGCAGGCAGATTCTTCACCACTATGCCACCAGGTAGACCCCAATCAATGTAATAGCAACAAATAAATTTAAGAAAATGAAAATACTTAGTAATAATAATGTAATAATAATGCAGTAAAAATAAATGGATGAAAGCAAAAGAACTAAAATAGCACTAAGTATTTAAGGTTCAATATGTAAACAAAACTGTATAAAATAGTTTCTAAAAAAAATATGAAATTTTAAAATTCTATACTAAAATACAAACTCCGTAAAGACATTAAAAAAAAAAAAATTAGGACAAGAGAAGTTTCACAAACAATTCCATCTTTACCAAGTCACATTTTGACCAGGACAAAGGAAATGGAAAGTCCATTTAAAATAGGACAGGGCTAGTCCTGGCTTTGTGGTTTCACATTGGCTTCCTAATAAACTGTGACTACATGGGCTTAAGCTGGCTTTGAGTTTGAAAATTTGCTTTTCTCAAATGTCCCTTCTTCCTTAGATTTTGAGCCCCTTTTTTGTTTCTGCTACTCTCCATGAGGTTTCTGAGTTCATCAGTTTCGCTGTTTTAAAGAGTTGCTTCTGGTAAGGGATGATGGAGAGTGAGGACTAACTATGGACTCCAGAGGCCAAGACACAAGTAAGGAGGCATCACGGTCAAGGCCAGAGTCCTGATGTGGGCTTGTCCTAGAGCAGCGACTGGCTTTGATCGCTTTTTCATGCATGGCCCCATTAAAGAACTCTGGCTTCTCAGGCTTGCTGGTGTGGTAGGCACTTCACTGAGGACCCAAATCCTGTTCCTCTAGTGTGCAGGGCACAGAGCACACTCCCGGGGATGGTTTGTGAAGGCAGTCACCACCAGAAGGAGGAGTCACGTCTGCCCGTCAGTTCCTCTCCTTGACCCAGCAGTTGCTCCTCTTCCCTGAGGAAGAAGCTGGCATAGAACCAAAGATAACCTAGGACTCTTGTTCTTTTATTACCTATAGATTCCTTTCCTACCCAAGTCTGAGACAGAGACTGTCGGACTGGAACTCAGATTAGAGGGCACGGGCTCCCATGTTCTGGAACATGAATAATCCACATACCATCACTGCTCATTGATTCCCAAGAGCTCTTACCCAGATTTGTTGACAAATGGTTCAGTGCAGAGTGATGAATGCCTGATCTCCTTCACCACAGGGCTGGTTGTTGTTATTCTTCACTCGCTAAGTCATGTAGGACTCTTAGCAGCACACCAGGCTTCCCTGTTCTTCACTATCTCTGGGAGTTTGCTCAGATTCCTGTCACTGAGTCAGTGATGCTGTTTAACCATCTCATCCTCGGAGGCCCTCTTTTCCTCTTGCTCTCAATCTTTCCCAGCATCAGAGTCTTTTCCAATGAGTCAGCTGTTTGCAGCAGGTAGCCAGAATGTTGGAGCTTCAGCTTCAGCATTGGTCTTTCCAATGAATATTCAGGGTTGATTTCCTTTAGGATGGACTGGTTTGATCTCCTTGCAGTCCAAGGGACTCTCAAGAGTCTAAATCTAATTGGTCAAAAAAAAAAAAAAAAAAGTAGTTCTTGCTAGTACACAAGAAGTGTTTATCTTTCAGTGTCTCCTTTTTGGAATTCAAAGCCTTTCTCCCTATAAAAGCAATATTACAAAAGGATGGTTGAAACTATGATAAAACCTAGAAAAGCATTTTGAATTACCATATTATACAAATTGCATAGCTCTGCATTAAATGCAATCCTATGACCAAATAACCAGCCATGATCGTCTAATAACTAGGATGATCTGGAACAAAATACTGAATTTCAATGTTCTTTTCTACAAACATGAGGTTAGTAACATTGACCCTCTGAGGTCTGGGCCAGTGCTAGGTAGATGTTTTCCCTACTGATGCATCTTCAACGAATTACTAAGGCACTGGAATGCCAGAAATAACCCTAACTCTATCTATTTGAGAGCTTCTTAAATCATCAACAGAATATCAACATTAAGAACCAACTTTTTGTGTGTATGAACCAATTTGCCATAAGTGATATCTTGCAAGCACCCAGTGCCAACTGACTTGTCACTGAGCTCACCCTAGATGAGAGTCTGCAAATCTCTATTCATAAAATGAATAACTTTCAGCTTACCTTATTTCAGAAAAGAAGTCCATTTGCCTTCAAGTAAATATTTTGGTGAGTAATTACTATATTTCCATTTCCATCATTCTGTAATTCTATAGCAAAAGATAGTGTGCTAACTTGTAACCTACCTATTATATATGCTGGGTAGAAGTGGGTAGACTACTTGCTCAGACATTATTAGCTCTGTGATCCTTCTGAGCCTCAGTTTCCATATATGAGGAACAAGAGTAATCACGTTTTCTATTAAAGTTTGTCAAAAGATTAAACTACATGCTGCATACACATGTAATAGTATTTTAGCTCAGATAGTAACAGCCCAGATAGTAATCGTTACAGTTGTTGGGTTTTTAAAAATCGTCTATTACTTTATGAACTTTTTCTGTGTATTTTCAGCATTACAAAGGGTGTGACTCCTACCTCTATTCTTAGCCATTCACATCACAATTAGTAGAACAATACATATAATTAATAGACTAATTAACTACTAAATTGTAAACATTTAAGATAGATCTTTGAAACAAACACAGTATTCAGCATAAGAGCTGAATGTTGTAGACCTAATAAATGTTTGTTGATTTGCTGAATAAATGATGAAGTCCAACCATAATTGCATCTATAGTAGGTTTAGCAGATACATGCCTTGTGAAGCCACTTTCTAGCCCTCATCCCATAGCAGGTTACATAAATCAATCGGGGCACCAAGATGGTCCCTGGGATCCTTACCTCCAGCTGGGTTACTAACAAATCAGAATACTCTACCAAGTTCTGAACTTTAGAGAAGTCTGCTTTCTACTGAGCTATCACTGATCTCTCTCTTTTCCTTTTCCTTCCTTTCCTTTCCCTTCTCTCCTCTTCTTTACTCTTCTCTCCTCTTCTCTCTCTCCCCTCCCCTTATTGCTTGTGGTCCTATTAGCCAGACATTTTAAAAAATCTAATTGTTTTTCTGTATGCAGTGGCTTCAGAGATCTGCAAGCAGCCATCAGCTTTTCAAATCCACTCTCAGTGGGAAATACAGTTGATCCTTGAACCACTCAGGTTTTTTGTTTCAGTCGTAAACACTACAGTACTATAGAATGAGCAGTTGGTTTAATCCATGGATACAAAGCCAGGGATATAAAGGAACCCCTATATAGAGGGCCTACTATAAAGCTGGGCTTCCCAGGTAGCTGAGTAGGTAAAGAATCCACCTTCCAATGCAGGAGATGAAGGTTCAGTCCCTGGGTCGGGAAGATCCCCTGGAGGAGGGCATGGCAACCCACTCCAGTATTCTCGCCTGAGAATCCCATGGACAGAATCCCTGGTGGGCTACAGTCCATGGGGTCCATACTGTATATTCGGAGCATTATGAAAGATGCGACTCCTGCCTCTTCTTTGCCATTCGAGCAAAGAGTCAAACATGACCGAAGAGACTGAGCACACACACTGTAAAGTTGTATTTGGATTTTTGGCTATACAGAGATCAGTGCCCCTAACCTCTTGTGTTGTTCAAGAGTCAACTGTACCCCTTTGCAGTCACCACAGGTGGACTCCAGAGATGTAGGAAACAGGGAACTTCCTCGTGATTTGTTCATGAAAAGGAAAGAAGAGAGACCCCTTGATCTCATAATAATGCTATCTAATAGTCATATAATAGCTATATAATAGCTATTATCATAAGAGCTACTATAAAATAAATATGATTGACTAAAAGGCTAGAAAAGTTTGGGGACCACATAGACAAATGGGATTTCCCGAACTCCACCATATACTAACACTTTCTATAGTGTTGCATAAAAATGTCTCATTCAAACAAGCATATCATAGGTTTCACTCTGGATGCTTCTGGGGAAAAAACCTCCACAAAACAGCAAAAAGGTTTTCTTTCCTCTAGTTCCAGGTTGGTCATTCTCTCTCTCCGTCTCTCTCTCGATGGTAACAAGGAAGGCTTTTCTAGATCTCCAAATCTTGAGGTCACCATTTTAAATAGCCCTGGTTCAGGGTGTCAGTGTCAAATCCAGAAAGTTTTACCTCCATTTGTTTTGGAGTGTACATCTCCCTTGAGAGGTACAAAATTTCAGAGGTCATTTTTTTGTGTGGCTTTGCTGCAAGTTCTATCAGGATTTGCTGTAGAAGGTGACATAAAAGTGTGAGCTTGAAGTTTTTCAGAGACTTGGGGTAGAAAGTGTCTCAGGATTTCTGGAAAATGGACACTATTATAGTCTATAAATTCATATTCCCAGAAAGAAATTATACTTACTTGACTTAGCTAACACACAAAAGACCTTTTTATGAAGTTGGTGAAGAAAAAAAAAAAGATGCTTAATTGTTTGATATACATCAGTCTATTTATTCTGCTTTGGAAGATTCAGCCTTCTCACCTACCAAAGAGAAATGATCTGTTACAATGGCTCCATCCATCACTTTTGAGCTTTTTCAGGAGATAGGCAGCCACTGTTAGAACTAACCTCAGCTACTGAGAGCATGTCCCACCCAGAAGCGAGGACAGGACTCTACAAAGAGGCTATATGTGTGCAGGCTTACGTGCTCTGTTACTTCAGTCATGTTTGACTCTTTGCCATGGACTATAGCCCTCCAGGCTCCTCTGTCCATGGGGATTCTCCAGGCAAGAATACTGGAATGGGTTGCTATGCCCTCCTCCAGGGGATCTTCCCGACCCAGGGATCAAACCCATCTCTTATGTCTCCTGTATTGGCAGGTGGGTTCTTTACCACTAGCGCCTCCTGGGAAGCCCACAGGGAGGCTGTATTCATTTTCTATTCACCCTGCAACAAATTAGTGCAAGCTTAGTGGCTTAAAGCAGCTTTAGATCTTCCACCTATGTTGAAGCTGAAACTCCCATACTTTGGCCACCAATACTTTGGTCATTTGAAAAGACCGTGATGCTGGGGAAGATTGTGGGCAGGAGGAGAAGGGGACAACAAAGGATGAGATGGTTGGATGGCATCACCGACTCGAGGGACATGGGTTTGGGTGGACTCCGGGAGTTGGTGATGGACAGGGAGGCCTGACGTGCTGCAGTTCATGGGGTCGCAAAGAGTTGGACATGACTGAACTGAACTGAACTGAAAGATCCTTAATTTAATCATGTTTTCAAATTCTCTCTTGCCATGTCATGTCATATATTCATAGGCTTCAGAGATTAAGACATCATCAGTGTGTTAGTCATTCAGTTGTGTCAGACTCTTTGTGACCCCATGGGCTATAGACCACCAGGCTCCTCTGTCCATGGAATTCTCCAGGCAAGAATTTTGGAGTGGGTTGCCATTTCCTTCTCCAGGGGATCTTCCCAACCCAGGGATCGAACCTGGGTCTCCTGCATGGCAGGCGAATTCTTGACTGTCCGAGCCACCTGGTAGCTAAGACACCATAGAGGAGCAATTATTCTTTTTACCACAGATGCAAAGGCAAAGTTATGATCTGGATGTAAATCTAGGAAATGAGGATGAAAGTGAAGCAGTTGCCTTAGCATTGAGGGGGAGCTTTCCTTTTGCCTGGTGGCCTGCAATGAGGGAGACCTGGGTTCGATTCCTGGGTCGGGAAGATCCCCTGGAGAAGGAATGGCAATCCACTCCAGCACTCTTGCCTGGAAAATCCCATGGATGGAGGAGCCCAATAGGCTACAGTCCATGGGGTCGCAAAGAGTCAGACACAACTGAGCAACTTCACTTCACTCACTTTTTTTTTTGCCAGGCCTATTACTTTGCATCACAGAATCCAGGGGAAAAGAGGGGGAGGTGTCCCATTTTCAAGATATGAAGACTGAGACTCAGAGAGTTTGCAAGATATTTCCAAAACACGCAGTTAACCCAAAGAGATAAAAATCCAAGCTCTCTCCACAGCACCGTACCATTGGCATCAATCGGCAGTTGTGTTTAGCAAGGTTTTATGATTCAAAGTCGGGGCTGTGTACTGGTATTAACTTACAGTTGGTGACCTCTCAAAGCTAAAGGTTGACATTTTTTTGATGTTATTCCTCAAAGGTGAGACTGACTTCGTGAAATCGTTTTTCTCTTTAGTGGGAAGTAAGTGAAAACATTCCTGTATTTTTGGCTGAGCCAAAAGAAATGCTGTTTTCAAAGAGTAAGTAGTTTTCACCTGTGAATACTGTATTACATTTCAGTGCTTTAGAGGAGGTTTTAAGGAATATCCAAAAAAATCATGAGGTAAAACATTTCTATATGGAAAAATTATTTTCAAATCTTTTAAATAAAAGGTTAGTCAGGGGTGAGAGAAGGAGTGTAGGATTAAATACCTAGTATCCTGTTCCCCCTGCCTTGTATTTCTGAGCCAAATCGTATTGAATTTTTGAAGAAAGAGAGTTGGCATTTCCACCGAATTGGGAAGAGAGGAAAAAACATCTCATAGAAATGCTGCAAGAATAAATCATGCTTTGGGACTCCTGGCCACAGAGACTGGTCCTTTCTATCCATCCCAAATTAACCTAAGAAGTTTTCTTTCAAATAAAATGGACCTTTGAAATTCTGAATTATTAGAGTAGCTCAAATTACTTATTTAGAATTCTGAGGGAGGCCAATAATAGTTTCAGCCTTTCTCCCCCATTTTTCTGTCATGCGATACTGTCTTCTGTGTGGTTCTGGGAAGAGGCAAGATGGACAACATTTTATAAAGACTTATTTTGCTTTAAAAGCTTTATATTTCGTTTCAATGCCAGATGTAGGTCTGAGCATGTGAAAAAAGCATCTCACTTCTGAAAGTTATTGCTGATGTTACAAATAAGTCAATAATTCACTGATTTCAATAATAAGGCTGAAAGCTTAATTACCACCTGGCCCATTTGCTGTATTAACCAGTACCTTCAGCTGATCCAAGGGTCAAATAGGAATCTCAGAAATAAAGGAGGATGTGTTTTTTTGTGTGAGTGTGAACTGCTATAGTCTAGAATAAACATACGAGGGCATCTTAAAGATGAAGCCTGAGGGGATTATGATCTCAACCTATAATGGAAAGGTTGGGGGAGAAATTAACACTTTTTAAAGTATCTTCTAATTGCCTGTATCATTTATGTCATCCTCATAATCATGCTTTAAGGCAAGTATAGTAACCCTTTTAATGAATAAAGAAACAGGTTCAGAAAGATTAAGTAACCTTTTCAAAGCCATCTTATTAGAAACAGTCAATGAGGACTTTGAGACACACCACGTGCTTTCACTGTATCCAATCTGAATATGTTTACCATAGTCTAATAAAAGAGATGTACGGTTAAAATTCATGAAAGTACACAGAGCTTTTATCAAGATTTTTATTTGCTGCACTGAAATAGTCCGTTTAGATCAGAATCATTTCCAGGCTGGGCATGAGGACAATGATCCCGATATTTGATGAAGCATAGGTCACATTTACAAGGACTCAGCGTTCAGATGATAGTTGAATTGTTCTCACCCTCAAATTTCACGTAGCCTTTGCACACACACCCATGGCTTCTCCGCTGTTCTCAGATGCTCCATCTCCTGCATTTGGACTAAAATGTTCGAATTCATTGAGCACATGTGACATGATGCTCAACTTAGTGAATGGTGAGAATATCAGCTGAAAGATTATTTCAGTCCAGAGCTGGGGTCTGTCTTCATGCATGCTGATCAAAACAGAGAGGGTACATCTGCAGAGGAAAATGTAGATCCCAGAATCAGACGCTGGGAAGACTATCCTACACATTACTGTTGTTCATTTGCTAAATCATGTCCTACTCTTTGCAACCCCATGGACTGCAACCTGCCAGGCTTCCTTGTCCTTCACTGTCTCCTGGAGTTTGCTCAGACATATTATGTATATTTATTATAAAATACATATATGTATTATTACTTAGTTATGTGAACCACTTAGCAGTTAGCATATATAGAGTTTAACTTATTATATGTGTATATCTATTATATATATATGATAACTAACCTTTATATAAGTTAGCTAATGTAATGCCCTCCCATAACCCTCTTTGACACTAACTCAGTTGCCTGGTTGCTTTACTTACAAAATTCCATGAGATATGACTAATAATACCTATTTCCTAGAGTTGTGAAGATTACAAATCACAGTGTATTTCATCTAAGTTTTGCTTGCTTATTCCTAATGCTTCAGATCATCTGTCACCTCTTCCAACAGCTTCTCATAGTTCCTGTCCACGCCCTAGCCCTGTCAAACTGGGCAAGGTGCTCTTCTGGTGTACTTTTCTCCTCACTGCATACACTACATCACTCTTTAATTATCTCATTAGACTGTGAGCTCTTTGAAAGCAGGAATAATGTGTCATTAATCTCCAGAACTTCAGCAACCATTCCAGTTTCTAATACACAGTCTGTGTTGAATGGATAAATGGAAAATGCTTTGCATGGTACCTAGAACATGATATTAGTGTGGTCTTCTTTTATGTTCAGAAAGCACTAAAAATGCAGTGAGCATTAACTACTAAAAAGAAATGTTTTAGTTATAAGTCAATTTATGGAAGGTTTTAAAATGATTAAAACAGTGGGTGTGAAGAATCTTATGTTTCACTTTTATAATGACTTGTTACTTTTGAAATTCACAGCTTGGATAGTAAATGAAGTGAAAGAGTTTGAGTTCCAGTACTTTCCATGCTCTACCACAACACTGCAGAATGTAGGATTCATTTCAAACCATTCTTTATTTCAAATGTTTTTCTGACCTAAAAAGCAATCTGTGAAGGTTATTTTTCCCTATTATCACTGCTTACTAGTCTTTGGGAAATACTAAACATTATTTTTGGAAATCCAATGAGAAATTTGGGGCCATAAAGTCAATGTCCACTGTCCAGAAGGACTGACTCCAGGTGAAGCCCATGTCTGTATTCAAGTCAACAGTCAAAACCCTGAAATATTCTCAGCAAAGACAGATGTGGTCACATCCTCATAACAGTCTTTCTCTTTCCATTGAAAAATCACTCTCATACCTATTGGCTTTTTCCTGTTCCATAAAGAGTCTCAAATCTTCCAAAGGACTCTGGTGATCCCCAGGATTATATTCCCACCTGACTTTCCAGAAAGGTCCATAACCTACTCCTGATAGACATACCCCATGCAGATCAGGTAACTGACAGGCACAGACTTAGGTTAGCATTTTTCCATTTGCAAGTCTAGGGGTCCATATTCATGGACACATTTCTGCAGTTTGACAATGAGGAAACACACCTGCTACAATCACTGTGGAATTCTACAGCCTTAAAGGGCAGTGATTCTCAGTCTTGGCATGACATCAATATTGATGTCATCTAGGGAGGTGGAAAATATTGATGCCACCCTGGAGAGGAGATTCCTGGGTAATTGGTCTAGGAGCCTGGGCATCTGGACTTTTACAAAGCTCTCCAGGTGTTTGTAATGTACAGTTAAGGCTGAGAATTGTTGCTTTGAGGTCTATAGTTGTGCTTCTCATCCCTGCATGCATGTTGGAATCCAGGGAATTTTGAAAACATCTCAATCTTTACCACAACCCTCTAAATCAGTGATTCTTTAAAGGTAGCATATGTCAGAATCACCTGGAGGACTTCTTAAAACACAGATTGCTGGTCCCACCTGCAGTATTGCTGATTCAACAGACCTGATTCAGGGTCTGTGAGTTTGTATTTCTTTTCTTAAAATTTATTTATATTAATTGGAGGATAATTACTTTACAATATTGTGATGCCTCTGCCTACATCAACAAGAATTGGCCATAGGCATACATGGGTCCCTTCCATCCTGAACCCCCTCCCACCTCTCTTCCCACCTTATCCTTTTAGATTGCCACAGAGCACCACCTTTGGGTTCCCTGTGTCATTCATCAAACTCCTACTGGCTATCTATTTTACATAAGTTAATATATATGTTTCCTTGCTATTCTCTCAAATCATCCCACCCTCTCATGTTTTCCAAGGACTTTACTGGCTTTAACACTGAATATTCCACATCCTAGGATATCCTTTTGTCCAGAGAAAACCAGGCTTGGTCATACTCACTATACTTCCTCTGTTTGTTTGTTTTTAACTTTATATTGTGTGCTAGAGTATAGCCCATTAACAATATTGTGATACTTTCAGGCGAACAGCAAAGGGACTCAACCGTATATACACATGTATCCATTCTCCCCCAAAACTCCTCTGTTTTTGAACCAAAGGTAAGGAAAACCAAGTTGACCTTGAAGATTCTCTTCAAGGATTTAAGATAGTATATGTAAAATGCCTTGCATGGTTTACTTGCTTCATAAAGAGTAATCATTATTATGTCCATGAAATCTTTTAAGAGGAACTGTGTCAGAGATGGGAACATCACACTTAATCACCAGTGAATATTTACAATGAAGATAATGCAGGACCATCAGTTTGGACAGTCTTATAGAGCAATGGAGGGATTCCCAGGTGGCACAATAGTAAAGAATCCACCTGCAATGCGGGAGACACGGGTTCGATTCCTAGGTCAAGAAGATCCCCTGGGCGATGAAATAGCAACCCACTCCAGTATTCTTGCTTGGGAAATCCCATGAATAGAGGAGCCTGACAGGCTCCTCCTGACAGTCCATGAGGTTGCAAAGAGTTGGACGCAACTGAGCATGCGTGCACCTAGAGCGATGGATCTCAACCTTGGCTGCAAAGTAAAATTACCTGGTTCGCAGGGGGTGGGGTGCATGGAGATTTTAACCATCCTCTCCCCTAATACCCTAATCATACCTCAGGTGATTAAATCATAATTTCTAGTGTTGGAACTCAGCAATCTTTTTGAAAGCTCCCCAGGTGTCACTGTGCAGCCAAGGTTGAGAACCAATATTCCATGCATTGCCACTTAGAATGTGTTTCCTGACTGGCAGTAGCAGTATGACCCAGGAACTTGCTAAACATGCAAGAGCATTTCCCATTAGAAATGTTTGCACTTTAATTTCGTACATATCTTAGGTATTGTTTTAAATTTTTTTATATTTTAAATACTGCCTCAATGAATATTTTTAGATATCCATGTGTACATGCATGATTGTTCTCTTGGAAGAAATGTTTAAAACCAAAAATTACTGGGTTAATGAATATGAAATATGTTGATAAATTACTCTGTTGAAATAACTTTATTTTAGCTATGTTCCTTTTACATAGCAAATAATAGAAATTTAATCTGGACCCCAGATGAAAAACTTTTTTAAAAAGGAGTGATTTGCTTTGTATGATATATTGTTCTAACTAGAACTTTGCACTTCATTTCCTTTGTGTGTGCATGTGGTTCCCTCTCATTTTCTAATTAAACACTGTGTGTGTGTTAGTTGCTCCATTGTGTCTGACTCTTTGCGGGGTGTAACCCGCCAGGCTCCTCTGTCTATGGGAGTTTTCAGAATATTGGAATGAGTTGCCATTCCCTTCTTTAGGAGAGCTTCTGACCCAGCGATCGAACCTGGGTCTCCTCCATTGCAGGCAGACTACCGTCTGAGCCACCAGGGAAAATCTTAATTAAACACAAAGCCTTTTTATTATCTAGTAATTCAGAAGATGTATTCAAGTATTTATACACTTAATTAATTTTTAGTTTTCTACTTTCTAGATATAACAAACAAATAAGTAACTCTCAGTTTTCCCAGTAAGATGAAGCAACTACTCTTCCCTTATTGCCGCTGAACTTTCACCCAAATAATTTCCAGGATGTTCTGGAAATTATAGAATTTTGGAACAGATAATTATGCTACATTTTTGTTACATTATTTACTTATCTTTTTGTTTATCTATAACTGTGTGAACCTATTATTAAGATACTCTTTTAAAGAACTTGCGTATGAATGGTTTATTTTTTGGAGATTATATACTGACATGTGTCTTTCAACCACTGCTGAAAATGAATGAGAATCAAAGGAACATCTGATCTGGTTCCTCAATCACAAGCCTTTCTCCTTAAAACTGTGGACATTTCCTTTGTGTTTCCTCATGAACAATAATTGGGGGAACTTTGAATTTTGTGAAATATTTTATATAGGCCACTTTTTTGACGTTTCTATAAGGAATCATACAGAAATAGATTTTTACTCTTAAAATAGTAGTGTTTTCTTCCTTCCTCCCTCCTTTCTCTCTCACCTTCTCCCTCTCTCTCTTTTTTCTTTCTTTCTTTCTACCAGGTTTTATTTAGATTCTGGACTTTACTTGGTTGTTCCTGGTAATTTTTTAATCCACAGCCTCAGCCAGGTTATATCTGTCTTTAGGAATTCTACAGATCACTCCTTCTCCTTCACATTTATCACATTTGGTTTATTTCAGTAGGTTATAAATAGGCCTAGTGTCTCAACTAGTTTCAGAGGTTTGCAAGAACCTGTGACTATATCCCATCTCTTAAGGTTGGTATCATGGAAGATAATCTGAACCTTCAGAGTAAGACCCTTTGGGACCTTATTAGCAATGTAATACTGGGGTGAGTAGTCATGGTGAGGTTCACCAGACCCTCAATCCCTAAGAAAACCCCCAAATGCCCTCGCCTCCTCCCTGCTCCCCACCAGACCGGGGCTCCCCTGCATCACTTTTCCAGCTCCCATTTCCACAGTAAGAGCAAGGGGGCTGCTACCCTGCTCACAGTATGGTCGTGATCCACTTGCACAAGAATCGTTTTAGGGTGATTTTTTAAAACACAGTTTTTAAGCTCAATCATCAAACCAGATGAACCAGAATCATCCAAGGGCATGGTCCAGGCATCTGCATTTTTATAAGTAACCCAAATAAATCTTGGGTGCATAGATATTTGAGAATCTCTGATTTAGAATTATTTTTTTTCCTGGAAGGATATAGAAGATTACATGGAGGAATGAAAGATAAACCCCTTCCAATAGTGCAGGCAGCATAGTCAGTGGTTGCATTATGCTTTGATTACTTATCTGCATTAAAATTAGACAGATATTTGGGGGATGGCTAAATGGAAACTCTGAGCACTGTTTCTTTAGTGGCTTTTAAAGATATTCTGTGTCTTCTTAATGAAGCTCTATGAATGACCTCAGTCCTGAGGAGAATTAGGCTGCTTCAAACCCATCACTTTCCTTACTTATCCTGAAGACTAAGTAACTATTAGAGCAGACATTAAGCCCTAACCACCACTAGCTATACCAGATGACTCAACTCAGGTTATAATTAGGGGAAGAAAAAGCCAGAGGGAGACTGGTGGGGATTAGGGCAGGGCAGCAAGCTGCAAGGGAGAATGTTCCAGATCTTCCCCCAGAAGGACATACAGCTGGCTCTTCTCAGGGTTCGGCCCTGGTCAGTCTCCACAGCCATCCTCTGATATCTTTTGTAAGTCCATTGATTGGATCCTTAAGTATCCAGAAATGCCAGAGACTTAGAAGGGGAAAGATAAACAGATTCAGATATCATGATATAGACTAAGGCCAGATGCTCAACAATTATTCTGTGGATAGCATTCAAAGAAGTGGTAGACCCAGGTTTTCTAGTGTTTAAGAAGATTCAGGAAAGAAGAATTATTTTTGGAGTTAGGAGTAGCCCTAGGATAAGAAGCCATATAGAGCAGGAGGAATTATGGAGCCAAGAAATGAGCAGAGTCTAATTCCTAAAACAGCTCACCTTAAATAGTATTAACTCATCAGGGACTTCCCTGGTGGGCCAGTGGTTAGGACTTTGCCTTCCAATGCAGGGGGTACAGGTTCAGTCCCTAGCTGAGGAGCTAAGATCCCGTGTGCCTCATGGCCCCCCAAAAAACATAAAACAGAAACAATATTGTAACCAATTCAGTGAACACTTTAGAGATAGTGCATATCAAAAAATCTGGAAAAAAAAAAACAAACATAGTGTTAACTCATCAAAGATGGGAAGATAGGGATAGAAAGAATTGAAAAGGAAGAAGTCTTAGAAAGTCCTCAGCAAAGCTAAATTCTTTCTACCATCTGAGCCCTGCCCTCTTCCAACTGCCTATTGGCTTTCTGCTACAGCCATGCTTCCCAAAATGCCCTGACCATCCCTCACTCCCTATAGCACTGGACTCTGTGTGTCCTGTTCTTCAGCAGAAATGATTTTGCCCTCTGTGCCTTCCCACTGGACATGTACCACTTTCCTAGGGAAGCTGAGCCTGAATCCAAGCCTGATCAACTCCTCCCTTTCCAGTGTCTTCCTTGCACTGGTTATAGTTTCCTTCATGGCACTAAATATAGATGAACCTGGCTTTCACGTCTGTGATGACTTGATAATGAGCTAGCTCCCCCACCAGACTGAATGGACTACAAGCATGAGAAGGGCAGGACCTGAATCCTTAGGTTTTATTTAACATTGTCTCCACCTCCTTTGCCTTCCCTGGTGGCTCAGATGGTAAAGAATCCGCCTGGAATCCAGGAGACTCGAGTTCGATCCCTGGGTTGAGAAGATCCCCTGGTGGAGGGAAAGGCTACCCACTCCAGTATTTTTGGAACAGTGCTATTATTTATGGATTGTATGAAAGGAAGCTGCCTTCCCATTTGGTGAATGCCAGCCTCACCAACATATAAAGACACATCTCAGTTTTAAGCTGAATGCCTTTTGCTGTACACCTAAAACCGACACAACATTGTGAATCAACTATACTTCAATTAAAAAATAAAATTAAAAAAGACATACACTGAAAAAGATTCTCACGTACGTGGGTGAGAGCCAACAAAGATTTTGGTTTGTGTCAGAGAGTAAAACTCCGTTCTTACTTTACCCAGAGAGGTTTTCTTATCCCCAGATACTCTTCTAGTTTTCAGTAAATTCCATCACTCTCAGGAGAGTACAGTGGGAACCATTCATTCTCCACATGAGCAGTCGGACTGTCACTGCAAACGGGCCTATGCCTTTGGGAGCCACCTCTTCAGGAAGGAGCCAACGTGTGACAGACAATAGTGAAAACACTGCCAAAGCTCAGGGCCTTCTTTTGTAAGCTTGTCTCTGTGAACTTGTGTCAACTGCTCCCTGACCCAGAATCACCCAGTTAAACAAACCCGGGCTTACCCATAAACTCACACAGAACCAGACCTGCCAGGCCCTTCGTAATCCCTGAGACAGTCTCTACCTGTTCACATTCATTTAGCCTCTGATAAAATGGCAGTGAAAAAGCCTTTCCAAGATTCTCAGGATGCAGAGTTTAGCTCAGTTTTCCCTTCAAAATGACATTTTCCAAACCATACAAGCAAAGTTTCCTTTGCAGCGGCCCATTGAATTGCAAACGAAACCAACCAATGGTCCATGTCACTCATAAGCTATTCTAACCTCAAATACTCGCCCCAGAAATCATGGCTGGACAAATTCGAAATACCCAAACCTGGATTAAGCCTGTAAGCTTCAATTGACTTCAATTCAAGTCCAGCTCCCTAGTTTTATCATGTATGACATTACATCACTCCGTTGCAATGAAACGTATAATCAAAAAGCCAGACTCCACTTTCCTCTGGGGTTTTGGAAGAGCAATTCCTTTTTTAGGGGTAAAAAATATGAGCTGTGACCTTGTACTCTATGTTGTCGGTCAAGTATCAACCCAAACATCCATCGTTTTAAAGAAAGGTTGCTGTGCAATCAGGCCACTGCCTGGCCTGTTGATTTCTTCCCCTCTACCCAAATAACTATGTGTGCAGGTCACTGTGTGGCAAACCAATTCCACTCTTCTCTCATTTGACCTTATTGGAAAGTTCAGGCAGGAAAAAGACTTTGGGAGATCAGGTTTCAGGGACTGTGAAGAGTCAGGGGTTGGGAATATAAGAACTGTGTCGCCCAGACACTGGGTTAAGGATATGAGAAATGATCTCCGGGGCATTTAACCGAAAAACAGAGAATGAAATTCAGTTTAGAAGACAGGACACAGAGGAACTTGAAAGCGCGGCACAGAACTGAAGTTGGAGGAAGCAGAGTGAGACCATAACTGGGACAAAACCAACTGGTCTCAGGAAAGAGGTGCACCATAGCCGACCAGAGAGATCCACAGCTCTTGAGGTTGTGAATGTCAACTTCTTCCAAACTCCCAGCTCAGGGCCCGAGCAGGGATGTGCGCCTGGGCAGGTCTGAGACCACAGGTCCGAGCATGCAGACCCATGGGCATGGAAGAGAGGGCTCCAGGGCAGGAAGCCAGGCTCCCAACACAAGCTCAGGCAGCAACCACTCCCTAACTTCCCAAGAAGCATCGTGAAGCCAGGAGAAAGCCTCCCATCCCAGTAATCCTTCATGATTCGCAAAGGAGAGAAGGTGTGCTAAAGACTGAATAGGAAGAGAATGTTTTAAAATATGCAAATTGTTCCACTCACAAACAGTGAATAATTTATAATCATCTCTATTTGCCAAAAATTTGAATATTATGAACTGCGGCACATGGGAAAGCATACTGATACTCTGAGCAGTAGCCATATTCATCTTGGAGTTTTATTTTACTTCTCAGAAAAGGAACAGCTTGTTAAAGGATGATAAAACAGGCTGCTAGGGCTTCTATTTTTTCACTACAGTAGGAGCGAGTCTAGTTTAGTCTAGGTCAATAATTAGATGTAGTGGCTCAGACCGTAAAGAATCTGCCTACAAAGCAGGAGACCCAGGTTCAATCAGTGGGTCAGGAAGATCCCCTGGAGAAGGGCATGGCAACCCACTCCAGTGTTCTTGCCTGGAGAATTCCATGGACAGAGAAGCCTGGTGGGCTGCAGTCCATGGGGTTGCAAAGAGTCAGACATTACTGAGGGACTAACACTTTCACTTTCAATAATAAGAGACAGATGTAATTTCTGCCAGGTCCTATGGGGCCACTAAGACCACAAGGTTGACACTTACACAGTTCTCCGGGTGGCTTGGGTAAACCATAGCCCACTCCCTTTGACAAGTCACTGCTGCACATCTGTGGCCTCCCTGTAAGTCAAGCAGTGTCTTTTTCCATATTGAGGCAAGGGTGCATTGACAAAGCGGCAGCTCTACCATTGACCACAGGCTCTGTGCTAAGGGTTTTATATCAACTGCTCCACTAAAATCTCATCTCTATCGGGTAGTATTTTAATTGTCCCGATTAACACATAAGGAAACTGAGATATAGAGAACTTAAATGGCTTTCCAAGGAACACTAGTGAGTGAGTGGATTAGTTTCTTCTTGCTGGTGTAACAAATGATTACAAACTTTTTGGCTTAAAAAATAGCACAGATTTATGGTTTTACAATTCTGTAGGACAGAAGTATAATGCAGGTCTCACAGGACTGAAGTCAAGGTGTCGGCACAAATATGTTCCTCTCTGGAGGCTCAGGGAGAATCCGTTTGCTTGCTTTTTCAGCTTCTAGAGGCCACATTCCTTGGCTCCTGGCTTCCTTTCTCTATCTTCAAAACCAGAAATATAACATCTCTCTGACCCATTTCCATCATCACATTTCTTTCTTCAACTCTGATCTCTTCTGATCCCTTCTTCCAATTTTAAGAATCTTTGTGATCTCACTGGATCCTCCCAGATAATCCAAGGCAGTCTCCACATCTTAAGATCAGTTGTTTAGCAAACTTAATTCCATCTGCAACCTTAATCCCCCTTTATCCTGAAAGCTAAGATAGAGATAGGTTCCAGAAATTTAGATGTGGGCATCTTTGCAAGGCCATTATTCTTCCTAACACAAGGGGACAGGTAAGGAACTGAACCCAAAAAAAATCTGGCTCCAGAATCCATGCTCTTAATTAGGAAACAATAGCAACTGCTTAGGACACATGACCATTTACACAGCATCCACACAAACCCATGCAGTTGTGCAAGGCACATCTAAGTGAAAAGTAACCACTGGGCAGACATATTAACCCTGCTGCCTTCTCCCAGTGTGTTCTTTGTCAGTCCCATGGAGGGAGCCTTGTCATACCAACCAACGTTATTTAGACTGGAAGCTATTTTAGACTCTGATGCCTCCTCCCCATTTCTTTCTACCCTAATGACTCTCTCTGTCTCCCTATCTTTTTCACCCCCAACACACACACATGCACACAAATCAGTCACTCCGATGTATACACACACAGGTCCACCTCTAGTGTCTCCCCACGTTTCAGGTAATAAGATTCCTCCCCGCCAGTTTCTCACAATAGATGACTTAGGAGCCCTCCTCGATTCTCCACTCCCCCCCACCCACTGATTACCCACACATAATTCTTTAACAGATACCCTCAGCCTTACTTCTAAAATAGATCCGTGCCCCCTTCTGTCTCCCTCCACTATGCCCCTGTGACCCAGCCAGCATCATCTCTCATGGGCACACCCCCATCTCATCTGCCTTCCCACCCTCCTCCTTCCGTTCTCCATTTCCCACGTAGCACACCTCTTGATTTTTATTTAACAACAGTAGAATTGATTACACACTACTGCTTGAAAACTTTCACCAGCTCCCCAAGCTTTTCAGGACAAAGACCACTATTTGAAACATGACTAATAAACCTGAAGGACCTGGCCGGTGCCAGCCCCATCCCCTTCACTCTGAATTTCGCTCCTCTTTGCTCACTCTTCTCAACACTCCCTGCTTTTTCTCAGTTCTTGACCACCGCAGTCATGTCCACCTCCAGTCCTATTTGTACGCTGCCCTCCGTACCTGGAATATGCTTATCTACACTCTTCACCTGCCTAATTCAACTTTCCATACACTTCAAGTCTCTATTTATTTATTTTTTCTGATTTTATTTTTATGTTTTGGCCATACCACATGTCATGTGGAATCTTAGTTCCTCGACTAGGGATTGAACCCGTGGCCCCTGCTGTGGAAGTATGGAGTCTTAACCACTGGACCACCAGGGAAGTCCTCAAGTCTCTGTTTAAATGCCATGTCCCTAGCGAGGTTGCTGCTGTCACCACATGCACACATACACACACACACAAACATTCACGAGTGCACACAGATCTCTGATAGCACCCTTTGTTTAATCATGCTTATGAAGCTAATATTTCATAATTATACATGCATATCATGACCTATCTGACTATTCTTTTAATACCATCCTCTCTCTACTATAAGATCTTTGAGGGCAAGGGCTACACCTGTCTTTTCCTCTCTCCTGTGTCCCTGTCACCGGTAACCTGGCACACAGGTGCCCAACAAATGCATGTTCCATAAATGCCTCAGAGATGGTATCCCATTCCATCTGTCATCATGGCCACCACCATTGTCATCATCAGCCTTGCATCTCATATTTTGTATCTTATAGATATAAAAGAAAAGTTCATATTTGCATCCAAATGTACTGCTTAGAGGTAGGGAGGATAAGTATCATTCCATAGCTATGTAAATTGAAGCTCAAAGAGAAGTGGAATCTCACCAGGGCATACAGCAAGGAGGAGTATGGTACAGTTCAAATCTGCTGTGCCTCTAGATGCCCTAAGATTATAGCCAAGAGAAGGCATGACGGGACCTCAGGGAAGGGCGGTGGGGTTCCTGAGACCCAAGACTCCAGAGGGAAACACCAAAACCAAACTTGATTTTTTCTAGGATTTGATTTTCCTCTCATTATTCATGATGAGGGGGCGGGAGAAGGGGCCTTCCCCATTCAACTGCTCTCAGCACTAGTACAAGACCTTGGTAAAGTGATTATGAATGTTTCCCTTCTGTGAGTTCCTGAGAGGAGGTCTACCCCCATGGTGGGCAGTCCTCCTGCAGAGGACCAGCTACATGGAGGGAGAGGGGAAAGGGAAGGCATGAACAGTTATCAGGGGTTCTCTGTGTCAATGAAGATAAAAATAAGACCCTGGATAGAGCCCACAAAATCCTGCGTATTCTGTCTCTGCCCCCATGTTCTACCATATTTCCTTTGTCTTTTTTCTTTCTGTCCCCACAAGTCTTTAAGTTCTCAGTCTGTTGTGCATCCTTAGTTATTCTTGGACTTAGTTCCTTTCCTTTATTAGTATAATTGCTTGATTGCCTTCTGTCTGTCCTGCTAGACTAGGGTTGCAAACTAAGACCAATTCTAGCCCTCCACCTGTTTTGTAAATAAAGTTTTATTGGCACACAGCCAGTTTCATTTATTTACATGTTGGCTGTGGCCAATTTGAAGCTACAACAGCAGAGTTGTCACAAACACTACGCGACCTGCAAAGCCTAGAGTACTTGCTATCTTGTCCTTTGTGGAAGAAGCTTGCCAACCACTGCTGCTGCTACTAAGTCGCTTCAGTCGTGTCCGACTCTGTGTGACCCCATAAACAGCAGCCCACCAGGCTCCCCCATCCCTGGGGTTCTCCAGGCAAGAACACTGGAGTGGGTTGCCATTTCCTTCTCCAATGCAGGAAAGTGAAGAGCGAAAGTGAAGTCGCTCAGTCGTGTCCAACTCTCAGCGACCCCATGGACTGCAGCCTACCAGGCTCCTCCATCCATGGGAGTTTCCAGGCAAGAGTACTGGAGTGGGGTGCCATTGCCTTCTCCTTGCCAACCACTAGACGAGAATATAATAAAAAGAACCATGTCTGTGACTGCTTTCGCCCACCATTTTTGTCTCTGGTGCCTAAGAGAAGGCTTGATCGATAGAAGAGTGAAAAGCTATTTTTTGAATAATGGACGAAAGAGTACCTTGCCCAGGCTATTTCCACACAAACATCTTGTTCAGTCTCCCACTTAAGACTAGAAAACGTTAAGCGCTGGTATCTCTATCTAGAAAATTGAAGTCTGTAGAGGTTGAAACTTTCAACCAAAACCACGTATATTCTGGGCAGTCAGGACACGATTCTAAGTCAGCTGTCTGCTGACACCTGGTACAAAGGCAGCCTCTGTGGAGCTCTTGAGGTGAACAAGACTGTAATTCCATTTATACTGTGTCACAATCCAAAGGCAGTCTCGTTCCACTCACTTCTACCTGTTGGATACTCTTCTAGGAACTTTACATCCTTTGGGAGAAACTAGTAGTTTTGTCTTCCTTATATATATATCAGGGATCCAATGGGCCTATCTTTCTTCTTTCCTTGATTCTGAGAAAACCCATTATTCTAGTTTCTTAACATAACATTGAAGAGCTTCTTTCTAAAACATTGGGAGAATGCATCAAGAAGAGGTCAAGTCCCAAGCCCATCCAATCTGTGGAAGAGAAGGCATGCCTACAGCCGTGTAGCATAAGAAAGCATAATTACTATATGCAGGACCCTGAAAATAATAGCCTGCCATGTGCAGACCACTCAGAGAAATGAAGAGGTACTTGGGTGTATCACCAGCCTGTGATTAGGAATGCAGAGTTTGGGGCTAACCTTTGATGAGGCAAGATCAAGGGAATGTAAAGCATATGATTGCAGCCATGTTTTAGGGAATGTGGGAATTATATTTTACCACGGATCTCAAAGCACACACATAAATCAACCATAGAGCTTTCTTGATTAAGGTGGAACCTACAGCCTCTCTAGGCTCCTCCTATCTGCCAGCCACTGGGTGCCAAGAGCAAAATTTAAGAAATATGAGTGGCCTATAGTCCAGTTTCCTGGAGACAAAACTTGAAATCCATGTAGTTCATTTGACTTTTTATGGCTATTTAGGACATCTCTGACTTAAAAAGTTTAGTCAAGTGTCTTGACTCCCACAGAAATTCATATTTATAATCCTTCCACCTGGTCAAGAGAGTGATTCATCAATGTGTTTGGCTGAATTAATTTAAACTATAATGTAGCTTATTTGTTATTTTACCAACTGTTATATGGGAGGCAGTATTCTAGGCATTTCACATACTTTGCAGGGGGAGGGATTAATGGTTTTGGATTCCTTATAAGTTGGTTGTGAAATACTTATGAATTTCCTAATAAAGATTCATTTGTTCTTTTAGCAAATGCTAACTGAGCATCTAATATAAACCAGGCCCTACCCCAGGCACTGAGGAAACAGAGATGAAAAAAATATGGTCCCTGTACTGTAAAATCATGTGCTTTAGCAGGAGAGAGAGGCACAGAAATAGTCATAATAACATTTCAAAGGCTACTCTACTATAATAATGATGACAGTAACAATATTAATAATTTATTTAGCACTTATACTAAGATAGACATTTATACTAAATGACCTCATTAAATATTATAACAACCCTATAACGTACATATTCAGGATTCCCTGGTGGCTCAATGGTAAAGACTCTGTCTGCCAATGCAGAAGACATGGGCTCAGTCCCTGGGTCAGGAAGATCCCCTGGAGGAGGAAATGGCAACCCATTGCAGTATTCTTGCCTGGGAAATCCCACAGTCAGAGGAGCCTGGTGGGCTACAGTCCACGGGTCACAAAAGAGTCAGATACAACTGAGCAACTAAACAACAAGCTATATTTTCACCGCCCCCCCAGTCTATAGATGTGGAAACTGAGGCTAAAGTAGGATAAGCTACTTGACCAAGAATTTACAGCTAGTCCACTTAGATCCATCTGACCCCAAAGCTTCTTACTGCCATCCACCTTCCACACTCCCCATTAAATTTTCAGAGATATGTGTGCAATACAATGAGAGCACAGAGGACCCAGGAGCCAGATGGGGAAGAACGGAAAGGCTCCATGGGAGGATGAGAGTTGAGACAGGACTTTAAAAAAAGAGTCAACATTTGCTAAGCTGTAAAAGATGGATGCTGAGGAGCAGTGGAGAGCTGTGATAAAAGCTTAGGGTCAAGAAAATGTCTGCCTTTTTAAGGGACAGAGAGTATAGTGCAACTGGGAGTTAGGGTACACTGGAAACAATGTGGAGAGATGTGACCAGAGTAACACAGTGGAACCAGATCATCATTGTCCTTGAGGACCAACCAGGTCAAAGAGTCATGACTCTTTCATAAGGACGAGCCACTGACCCTTTCTAGGCACTGGAATAACAAAGGTCCATAACATTCAGAGTATGGAGACACAGCCTTACCACGTCTATTTCCCTAGGGTCTACTGTAGTAGCTGGTTCAAGGTGGTGCTCAATAATGGTTGGATAAACTCATCTATCTTCTTAAAATAACCCCCTGTACAGCAATGTGGAAGACACACACTGGAGAAGGAAAAGACTAGTGGCAAAATATAAGTCAGGAGCTGGTTGGAAAATACAGAAGAAACAGCAGTGATAGTAAAGGGGTTGATGTGAGAGAGATGTTTGAAGTAGAATTGATAGATCTTAGAGACAGAGACCACGTGGGTTCAGACAGAGAACGCCGCTGGAACTACTTCCAGAATTCCTATGGGCATCTGAAGTTTCAGTGGGGAATACAGAAAGAGAGGTGGAGTTGGGAATTTTGAATTTGGAACATGACTGCATAGACCAGAGGGCCTGATATGAGTGACAGGGAAAAGAGATCAAAATGGGTGCCAGCCCACCGCTGTTTTTCCTGGGGCCTCAGGGTCCCGGCGGTAGGGAGGGCAGCCCCTGGGGGCTCAGCGGTCACACAGTGTGAACTGTCATGATGAGGAGACTGGAGAAAAATCTGTATCAGAGATCCTGGAGGTGCAAGGAACTGAAACTCAGTAACCTGACCATTTCAAGCACATAGTTACCCTCAGCAGGAACTTCAGGCAAAGCCAGGGCAGATTTCGTAGCCTTTTCCTGTGGAAAATTTATGAAGCCCAGATTGGAGAAAATGTTCTGATCGTTTCAAGGCTGGCATTTTAAGTTGGAATGCCGTCCTGAAGGAGCACAGAACGGCACAATTCAATAACTCTGACCATTGTGGAAAAATGCCATGCGCCAACAGCGATTTTCCATAATTTTGTTCAGAAAATCGGAAAGAAATGCAGAAAATGGATTTGCAGCCCTGGCAGCAGGCAGAGAAACAGTAGCAGAGGGCTGCAGGCCAGTAATTGATGTTTCAAATATCACTGAGTGCTTTGCCTATAATTTTAGGGGAGAATGATAATAATTAAAAGCACAAACTTACAAGTCATTTCTGAGGAGGGAAAATGCTGAAAGCACTTAAAGTGAAGGGGCTTTGTTGAAATGTTTAACTTTTTCCAGAAAGCTCTCAGATAGGCAGTGATTAGCTTTATGTTCACAGAGTGACTTTCTCCCCAAATGTTCCAAAGTGCCACAAACGGAAGATTCTTAACCTTTGGGATTATCCGGGAGCCAATAATAAAGCTATATCCACATGACATTTCAAAATGTTCAGACCTTACCTGATGATATTGGTTTCTGTCACAAACAGCACACTCTTTAAAAGGAATATTAAGCCTTCTTCCCTTCCTTCCATTATGGAATCAGTTGTTAGAATCACTCATGGAAAATTAGGTTTGAGACTTTGCTATGAGACAGATTTGAACTTGAGTCTACAATCGCCCTTATTGGCTCTGTAACCTCAGACATGTCGCTCAACTTCAATGAGCCTCTGTTTCTTCTGATGGAAATTGGGTATAGCAATGGCCCTCACTTGCCATAGGGTGAATATTCAGGATTACCTAAGAAAAGTTATACAATTGGCACGGTTCCCCATTTAGGATGGATGCTCAACAAAGATTAGCTATTATTAACAGCATTTTTGCTGCTCAAATGACAAAGCCACAATATTTTTATGTATAAATCTGTTTTCACTGATGGAATGTAATTTCCTCAACCACAATTTGGCTTAATCTTCTTGACATTGCAAACAAACAAAACAGCCAAAGACTAAACTGAGTTCCATACACCTACCCGGAAAGAAATCCCCTTCAGTTACCAAATTCAAGGACTGAGTTTTCTGTATGTCTAACTCCATTTTCTATCATAGGTCCAGGCACACAGTGAGAACTCTGTATAAAGTGCGAGTGGAGCATATGTTTGTCTAGATTGACAAATAGCTTTATCTCTCCACTGTGATAAAGGACAGGGGAACATGGTGCCTTATGATCAGTTTCTTTTTTAAAAAAAATTTCCTGGAGTATAGTTTATGTACAATGTTGTATTGGTTTCTCCTGTACAGTAAAGTGAATCAGTTGTACATATACATATATCCACTCTTTTTTAAAAAGAGTCTTTCCCCAAATAGGTCATTGCAGAGTACTGAGGCTAGTTCACAGTGCTATACAGCAGGTTCTTATTAGTTATCTGCTTTATATATAGTAATGTCATTGTCAATCTTCAAATATATTCCTCCCCCTACCACTTACTGCCTGACCATATCAGCTTCTGATGACTAACCTTGTGCTTCCACCAAAATCACTAACTGTGACATCTGGGTTTTCATATGTGCATGCTCTCTTTCTTCCAACACTGACCGGAGGTGACCTGTAGCTTGGCTTGACAGAGGAGATAACAAGCTTTGTCTGAAAAGAGTTGACTGCGACACTGTGATTAACAAGTGAAGTGAACACACTAAGCAAACACTGTAATTGCAGTGCCGTTAACACTGCAGTGAACATAGTCATTTTGCCTGATTCTTTCACACCATCACCCTCTTTCTGGCCCATCAGAGTGAATTTTGTTCTCCAGATCACATTTATTCACTTCCTACAGACGTGACCCTACCTGTTGGTTCATGATTTTGAATATGGACTGGCAACTAGTAGGAGATGAGAGGCAGGACTTTTACTATTTTTCCCAGCTCAAAACAAGACCCCTGATGACCCAGGAAATAATTCACAGCAGACAGATACACTGCATAGCATAGAGGCAGACAAATGTATGTCTGGCTTGTGGCTTGGATTAGCCTGAGAAGTAATTCTGTCTTGACTAGGATGGCTTGAAGGGAAAATAGGAAGCTGTCATGAAAAATCATACGCTTTTTCAGCTCCTCCTTAAATATGTGAGCAATCAAATCCAGCTGTATTTTTGTGCAAGAAACACCTTTATTCAAATGTAGGACTAAATGTTCTAAAAGTACCTATAGCATTGTGCTAACCCCCAGAATCTAGACACTGAGTTGGGGGGAAAAGATTGTGTTTTCTCCCTGGAAACTGTGTACCATGAAACTCTGATGTTTCAGGGGATAAATATCAAATTCAAAGAATTTAAAGACTAGCCAAGCTTCAGTGAGACAAGATAAGAGAGAAGTACCGTACCATCCTATTGATTTCAATTTGTGGGAAAGAACCAATAGAATTATTTATTTCTAGTTGAACTTTCCAAGTCAAAGTCTGTTGGATTGTAATCAGAATTTAGTGTCAAGATAAAGGTGACTGAACACCTATAAGGACTTAAGAATGGTGGTGTGAAAGAAAAGGTACTCGGTGGTGTCCGACTCTTTGTGACCCCAGGGACTATACAGTCCTTGGAATTCTCCAGGCCAGAATACTGGAGTGGGTATCCTTTCCCTTCTCAAGGGGATCTTCCCAATCCAGGTCTCCCTCATTGCAGGCAGATTCTTTACCAACTGAATACTGGAGTGGGTAGCCTATCCCTTCTCCAGCGGATCTCCCCAACTCAGGAATCAAACTGGGGTCTCCTGCATTGCAGGCGTATTCTTTACCAACTGAGCTATATGGAGCAGAACTGCAAGGGAACTCTCAGAAAGGAAGGATTCACCTGACAATCTATCCCAATGACTCAGGATAACTTAGAAACACCCAGATTGGATGCACATCTCTGGACCTGGAGGGTAGGTGTTTCTATTTAAGACTGAGAATTGTTGTTATTTTCTAGACCTATCCTTTAAATGGAGATGGATTCATCCCAATACCCATGTACTTAAGATGGGGTGGGGGGGGTCGGGGCCGGGTTTAAACAACTCCAGATTCTCAAAGGCAGATACTAAGGGAATGAAGAAGATAACTCACCATTTAAACAGAAGTCTAGGGACTTCCCAGTGGTTAAGACTCCACACTTCCAATGCAGGGAAGCTGGGTTCAAACCTTGGTCAAGGAACTAGGTTCTCATATGCCACATAGCAAAGCCAAAAAATAAAAATAATAAACAAGAAGTCCCCAATCCTGGATGGGTACCAGAATCACTGAGTGATGTTGTTAAACAGATTATGAAGCCCTGCTCAAGACTCAGTTGAGTTCAATCACTCGGTCGTGTCTGACTCTTTGCAAATCCAAGAACTGTAGCACGCCAGGCCTCCCTGTCTATCACCAACTCAAATTCATATCCATTGAGTCTGCAAGGAGATCAAACCAGTTAATCCTAAAGGAAATCAGCCTTGAATATTCATTGGAAGCACTGATGCTGAAGCTGAAGCTACAGTACTTTGGCCACCTGGTGCGAAGAGCTGACTCATTTGAAAAGACCCTGATGCTGGGAAAAGACTGAAGGCAGGAGAAGGGGATGACAGAGGATGAGATGGTTGGATGGCATCACCAACTAGGTGCAAACCTTTCTCCACTGAATTGACTTTCGACCTTTATGAAAAGTAGTTGTCCATATATGTGGATCTATTTCTGGACTCTTTGTATTACTGTTTCACCCATCTATCTTTACACTCTGCTACACTGTCTTAAATTATTGTAGCTTTATAGTAAATCTTGAAATCACATAGTGTTACTCCTCCAATTTTGTTCCTATTTTTTCCAAGTTGTTTTGGACATTCTAAGTCCTTTAGCATTTCCGAACAAATTTTATAAAGAGTTCGTCAATTTCTACAAAATATCCTTCTGGGTTTTTTGTTGGAATTCTATAAAATCTGTAATTCAATTTGGGGAGAATAAACACCTTAACAGGGCTTCCCAGATGGCTCAGTGGTAAAGAATGTGCCTGCCAACAAGGGAGATGTGGGTTTGATCTCTGGGTCAGGAAGATCCCCTGGAGAAGAAAGTAGAAACCCACTCCAGTATTCCTACCTGGGAAATTCCATAGACAGAGGAGCCTGGTGGGCTATAGTCCGTGGGGTCACAAAGAGTCAGACACAGAGCAGGACTGAGCAACTGAGCATGCATGCATGCAACACCTTAATAGCACTCCTTCTTCTGACCTATGACACAGCATGTCACTCAGAAACTGTTTTTAGCTTTCAGATTACATATCTTTCACATTTTTATCAGATTTAACCCTAAGCGCTTAATATATTTGTTGTCACTATGAATTTCATTGTTTTATTTAACTTCCATTTCTGGTTGTTTGCATCTAGTATATAGAGTTGATTGTGGCATATTGCTCTCATTTCCTATAAACTTGCTAAACTCGGTTATTAGTTCTAGAACTTTTTATAGATTGATTGGACTTTTGACATAGACAGTTACTTTGGTTGTATACAAAACAATTTGGCTTCTTTCTTTCAAGTGTCTTTCTGTTTGGAATTTTGGTATCTGTGTTCATGAGAGATATTGGTGTGTAGTTTCCATCTATCATAAAGTAATTTTCTAAGATTAGGGCAATGTTGGTTGATAAAATAAGTTGGGAGGTAGTCCCTCCCTCCAGGTTTTATGGACGTCTGTATAGAATTGGTATTATTTGTTTCTTACACATTTGGGGGGAAATCACCAGTAAAACTATCTTGGCCTGAAGTTTCTTTGTGAAGTCTTTAACTACAAATTCAATAAATTCATTATATAAAGAGATATTCAGATTATCTATGTCTTCATGAATGAACTTTGGTAATATGTATGTTCCAAAGAAGGTTTACAATTCACCTAAGTTGTCAAATTTACTGGCATAGAGTTGTTTGTAGTATTTCCTTATCATCATTTTACTATCAGTAGAATCTTTAGTTCGATCACCTCTCTCATTTTTTATATTGCTAACTAGGAGTCATTGATCTATTTTCCTAATTATCCTGGCTAGATAGTCTTCAGTTTTATTGATCTTATCTAAGAACAAAGATTTGGTTCCATTGATTTCTCTTTATTGCTTTTCTATGTTTTATTTTGTTTGTTTATGCTATAATCTCTATTTCCTTTCTTCTACTTACTGTAAGTTCAGTTTGCTCTTTTTTTCTTTTTTCTTTGTTTCTTTGCCATTTTCTTAAGTTGGACACTGAGGTATTGATTTGAGATCTTTCTTGCTTTCTAATATATGCATTTAATCCTCTAAATTTCCCCCCTCAGTATTGCTAAAGTGACATTACAGAAGTTTCATGTTGTATTTTTATTGACCTTCCATTTCAAATGCATTCTAATTTCCTTTTTGATTTATTCTTTCATCCAGGGATTTTTTAGAAATGTCTTATTTAATTTACAAATAGTTGGGAATTCTCAAAAGACCTTAATGTTATCAAATTTTACTTTAATTCCATGTTGCTATTTTGTATGGCTTAAATATTTAAAATCACTAAGACTTAGTTTTTGGTCCAGGATATGTTCTATCTTGGTAAATATTCTTAATGCACTTAAACATAATGTGCATTTTACTGCTGTTGAGTAGAGTGTCCTATAAATCTTAATTAAATCAGAGATCTTGATGGTATTATTTGCATCTATTTACTTACAGATTTTCTATCTATTTTGGTCAATCAGCTTCTCGGAGAGAAGTACTGACATCCTCATTTATACTTGAGGATTCGTGTGTTTCTCCCTGATGCCCTTGGTTAATTTTTGTTCCATGTGTTTTAAAGCTGTATTAGGCATGTAACGGTGGCAGTAGTGGTAAAGAATGCAGGAGACTCAAGAGACACGGGTTTGGCCCCTGAGTCAAGAAGATCCCCTGCCGGAGGGCACAGCAACCCACTCCAGTATTCTTGCCTGGAGAATCCCATGGACAGAGGAGCCTGGTGGGCTATAGTCTGTAGGGTCACACAGAGTCAAGTAAGACTCAAGCGACTTAGCACACCCTCATTGATGAATTAGCCATTATGCAATTATAAAATAAAACCTTTTAACTCTGCCAATATTCTTAACTCTGCTATCCACTTTGTATGATATTAAGATAGCTATTTTTTAGCATTAAGTGATTGGCAGGTGGACTCTTTACCACCGAGCCACCTTGGAAGACAGACATTAAGATGGCTATACCAGATTTCCTTCGATGGCTGTTAACATATTAACATATGTCTATTCTTCTGGTTCTAACTTACTTGTAACTTTATACTTTGAGGTATTTCTTTGTAAAGATAGAGTGGAATCTTCCCTTTTTTCCCCCAATCTGACAACGCCTGTTAATTCTGAAGGAGGGCATGGCTAGTATTCTTGTCTGCAAAATCCCATGGACAGAGGATCCTGGGGTGCTACAGCCCCTGAGGTCACAAAGAATTGGAGAATCCCATGGATGGAGGAGCTTGGCGGGCTACAGTCCACGGGTCGCAAAGAGTCGGACACGACAGAGCAACTTCACTTTTCACTTACATTCTTCTGTTTTTAACTTACTTGTAACTTTATACTTGAAGGTATTTCTTTGTAAGGATATAGTGGGATCTTCTTTTTTTTTCCCCAATCTGACAGTGCCTGTTAATTCTGAAGGAGGGCATGGCCAGTATCCTTGTCTGCAAAATCCCATGGACAGAGGATCCTGGCGTGCTACAGCCCCTGAGGTCACAAAGAATTGGACACAACTGAAGCGACTTAGCATCTGTTAATTAAAATATTTAAACCATTGACACTTAATTGTATTATTGATGTAATTAGATTTAAAAGTATCATATTATGGTTATCCTGTATGATTTTTCTTCTCTGTTTCTTTCTTTTTTTTTTTTTTTTGCTTTCTTTGAATTAATTGGATATTTTAAAATTATTTTTAAATAATTTAAAATATTTTTAAAATATTCCATTTTCTCTGGATTACAATTAGCGGTAAGACTTTGATTTATTAGGTAGTGGTTGCTTTAGAGCTTATGGTACTCATTATTAACATCCCACAGTCTATCTTCAAGTGCTATCATACCACTACCTGTACAATGTAAGAGTCTTATAAATGTATCCTTTCTCATTTGGGGGAATGTTCTTATCCATTTTACATAAACACAATGCTACATTACATTGTTATCATTTTTATTTGAATAATCAATGATCTTTTAAGATATTTAGGTTATAAGAAAAAAATCTCACATATTTACCCATGTAAATACCCTTTCTAACATCCTTAACTCTTCTGTATAGATCCACATTTCCATCTGGTACCATTTCCTCTGGGCTGTAGACTTCCTTTAATTTTTCTTGTAGTGAAAATCTACTGGTGATGAATTACTTTTTGTTCATTTTTCAAGGGATTTTGTCATAGATATTTTCACTGGATATTTTTATTCTTATATCCTATTCTAAGTTGACTTTTTCCTTCTTTTAGTACTCTAATGACAGTGCTTTACTGTATTCTCTTGTTGTTGTTTTATATTTCATGAGAAATTTACTGTTATCATTATGTTTCTTTTTCTGGATAGAACATTAGTATATGTACATTATCCCTCTGACTGCTCTTCAGGTTTTCTTATTATCACTGGTGTTGAACAAGCCTTGGTATAGATTTCTTCTTGTTTCTTGTGCCTGAGGCTTTGTGAGAGTTTTTGAATTTGAGTTTATAATTTCATCAAATTTGGAAACACTTTGACCATTATATCCTCAAATGTTCTTCCTGCCTTTTTTCCCCTATCAGAACTCCAATCATACATATATTAGGCCACCTAAAGTTGTCCTGCAGCTCACTGATTCTCTTTTCATTTTCTGTATGTGGTTTTTGGTTTTTAGTTCTTGTTGTTGCTTTGTCTTTTGTGCTTTTGTTTTGTTGTTGTTTCTTTGTTTTGACGGTTTCTGCAGCTGTGACTTCAAGCTTGATAATATTTTCCACTGCAAAGCCTAGTCTGCCATTAATCTCATCAAGAATATTTTTCTTTTTACATGTTTGCTTTTGCCATATGTTTCTTTTTGGATCATTTTTAAATCTTCCATGTCTTCTCTTGACTTTTTGAATATCTGGTAGAGTTATAATAACTGTTTTGTTGTCATTTATCTGCCAATAATAGCATATGTGTCAGTTCTGGGCCATTTTTATATTATGAATATATTTCTTCATTATCTTTCTTGTTTCATGTATGTTAAGTAACGTTTAAGTGAATGCTAGACACTGTGGATTTTATATTGTTGAATGCTAATTATTTTTGTGTTACTATACATGTTCTTGAATTTTATTCTGGGATGCTATAAGTTATTAGGAAATAGTTTAATCTTTGGAGGTTTCTCTTTTAACATATATTAGATGGGACCAGTTCAGTCTAGGAATAATTACTCTCTATTATTGAGGCAAGACCTCTCTATGAACTCTATCCAATGCTTCTTGAGTTTTGAGGTTTTCCAGTTTGTCTGGTAGGAACAGTCAGCATTCCTTGCTCTCTAATCCTTTCAGATGTTGCCTAGCATCTGATCATTCATTCATACACGTGCATGTGTACATTCATCAGTGCTCAGTTTGATAATTAAGAAGGCCCTCCCCCAACTCAAGAACCCCACTAGGCTCTGTCTTGGTTCCCCCTTGCTGCATGGTGGCCTTTAATCTCACTCACAGCAATAAGTCTTTGCAATGCCATGGACTGTAGCCTGTCAGGCTCCACTGCCCATGGGTTTCTCCAGACAAGAATACTGTCTTGGATTGCCATGGCCTTCTCCAGGGGATCTTCCCAACCCAGGGATCAAACCACTGTCCCCTGCATTGCAGGCAGATTCTTTACTATCTGAGTCACCAGGGAAATAACCTGGAGAAATGTAAGAGGTCTCAACCCTCAAAGAACACTGCCCTTCATTGTCCGATGTCTAGTGTCTAGCAAATTGTTTCTTGATATATTCTACCAAGTTTTTTTTTTTTAATTGTTTTAGGCTATTAAATGTAGAAGGAGAAACCCAGTTTCTGTTGCTGTATCTTGATTGGATATAGATATATTAAGTACTACTTTCATACCCATTTTACAGATAGAATAAAAGCTCATATGGATTGATTTCCCTAAGGCCAAACGTTGCTAATGAGCAACAAACTTAGCGTTAGAAGTACTTGAGGATGAAAGAAGGAAATAAGTGCATATTATGAGCAAATAAGTAAATCACAGAGCATACTACCATGTGTCCACAGTACCCCAGTTCACACTTGGAACATCAGTGTGGCTCCTCAACATTAGCTTTTCCAGCTCCCCTTGAATTTCTACATTTGAGGGATCCAAATGCAGACAGCTTCTTTGAATCCTGACTCTATCAGTTAATAGTTCTTTAACCTGGAGCACAGTAATTTACATCTCTAATCTTCACCTTACCCACCTGTAAAATGGAGATGATGAAAGTATCTGCCAAATATGGTTGTTGTGACTATCAAGTGAGATAATCTATGCAAAGCCCTTGGCACAATGGTGAATATTATTTTTCCATGATATTAAGTCTAGCATGGACTCAATAAAATTTAGCTCGATAAAATTTAGCTCTAACTGCAATCCAAATGAAATTCTTTCTTTCTCTTTGCCTCCCCTTAAATTAAGAAGTTGACTTTCTTTTCCCCTCTAGAGTACTGAGACTTTGCCCTGGAAATATGAATGAGGCAGCTCTTCCAAAAGCTAACTGATTTATCTTGTCTCTTTTTATCAATTTGATATGGAGTATTTCTCTTTTGGCTAGTCAAGGTTCTAGAACTACCTCTCTTAAAATACTTTACTGGTCACTTCTTACAGTGTCCACCTAACTTGTCTCTAGATGAGATCCCTATCTTCCCTCAACAACTTTATATTTGTTCAAACTCATCATTTTGCTTACCCATCCCCCAGGGCCCATGTAAGTGGCTTCTGCTAGCAGACTTTCCTGTGAGTCACCTCCCAGTTGCTCACTACCAATGTTAACATATGGAAACCAGAGTAGTATTTTTGTTTTCCTCATTCCAGCCACATAGAATTACAGTCTCATCCACATACAATTTTCTTGCTATGTTTTCATTGCATTTGTCTCTGGCCTTGACCTTAGAAGAAAAAATAAGTATTCTTGATATTCCGTGTAAATTTGATTCATGCTGTGACTTCATTTGGGGTTTCCCTCGTGGCTCAGATAGTAAAGAATCTACCTGCAATGCAACAGACTTAGGTTCGATCCCTGGGTCAGGAAGATCCCCTGGAGAAGGGAATAGCAGTCTACTCTAGTAGTCTTGCTTCTTTAAACACTCGGAAGAATGTGAGGAGCAGAGATGAAATAAAAGACATCTATCCATCGGCCTAACACATCTTCTTTGCACAAAAACATCCAAGTTGAGGAAAGCAAGACCCATGCATTAGGGGTTAAAGATTTCTACGGTGCACAAAGGTACCTTTGGTAAATGATTTCATTTAGCAACCATCACTGGGATATCACACCCTGACTTCACACATCTCTATCACCATTCACTGGGGCGCTGGGTTGCTGTGTATTGATTATGTCCCCTGAGAGCAAAGATTTGCATGCAAAACTGCAAACAACTCAGCAAAGTTGCTAAAAATAATTATATTTCAGTAGATGTTTCTAAGCAAAAAGGGAGAAAAAAAATGTATTTAGCAAAACCAGAAATATCCAACAGACAGTGGAGTGGAACTGAGCAAAATCGTATATAAAAATAGCATTTGGGTCCCATCTATATTTAGGGATAAGGACTATAACGATACAATACAAATGTACCTTGTGTAGCATTTGTCATCTCATTCTGGCTCTCAGATACTTGATAGCAGTAGATAATGTAGTTACAGAGAGATCTAATAGAAGGGGAATAGAAAAAAATTAAAAGACAAAGTCAGGTAGGCACAGTGGTATATGAAATGAGCTTTACAAGTGAATTAGTAGACTGACAGGGCCCAAGGAGACCTTTGATTCCGAAGGACCTGTTAAAGTAGAGAATATTTTAGAATGAGAAAGACTAGATTCAAGGAGCCTCAGAAAGGAAGAAAAGCAAAAACTGAGATTCCTATGCCTATGGGTGGAGCACCTAACATGCATTTACCATTGCTCTAATTCCTTTCACACACTCTGCTGCGTTCCACAGATCTCTCTGCTAGAAACATCTGCGTTTTAACCTTGTAGGGGAAAAGAAACTGATGCTTGGAGAGTGTCAGGGTCGAGTCCCAAAGTTAGGTAACAAGGCCCTGAAGCAGTATTCAAGCCAAACCTTCTACCTCATGGTTCTTCAATTTCAGTGCTCTTGTAGGTATACACACATGTACAAATTTCATCTGGGGAAGCTCATAAAAATGTGCATTTCCAGCCACCCACACCCTGCAAACTTTACTCCAGATCTACATGGACTTATTGGTAGAGTGCTTGAAGATTTGGAGTTGATTAAAGAAAAAGCTAAGAGCATCGGAGGCAGGACCATACAACAAGTTTTATTGGACAGTAACTGGACAGAGCTGATGCAAGGAGAAACCTGTCAGGGACTGAGACTACCCAGAGGTTTCCGGGGCCACCATGCAGAGAGAAGGAGAACAGGAGGACTCCCCTTGGAGGAGGATCTGAGGCGGAGCTCCAGCATCTAGGTGATTCCTCTCAGCATCATGGCAGGGAATCCCTGGGTCTAGGACTCCAAAAGGCAGCAGCGATTCAGGGCCTTATAACAACAATCTTATCTTATCAGTGGAGAATACCTGTCATGTGGGGTTTTGTTGTTGTTGAGTTGCTAAGTCATGTCCAGCTCTTTGCAACCCCATGAACTGCACTACACCAGCTTCCCTGTCCTTCACTAACTCCCAGAGTTTGCTCAAACTCCTGTCCATTGAGTCAGCGATGATGTCTAACCATCTCATCCTTTGTTGTCCCCTTCTCCTCATTCCTTCAGTCTTTCCCAGCTATCTTTCCCAGTGATCGCCAAAGTATTGTAACTTCAGCTTCAGCATCAGATATGCAAAGAAGACAGGTTCTATGTGGCTATGAATCTGCTTGTTTGAGCTATTTTTTAAATAACTGGCTGTGTGAAACTTTGGGTATGGCCCAGGAAGATTTTCGAGCTGACAGTTCTTAGCCTACAGTGAAGGACAACGAAAAGGCCAACAGACAGTGGTCATCTTTGGCTCATCTCTTTAATAGAATGGGACCCTCATTTGAGATAATTCTATTGCAGTGTGTTGCAGACCACATTTTGAGGAAAGAGAAATGCTTTAAAATTCATGTTTTGGGCTCTCTTCTCTGCATCACAGCCAGCTACCCCAATAGATGAATACATCCATTGATGACTTCCCAGGAAAAGATGGTCTGCACTAAGAATCAGTGTCAGGATCTGGCCTCAGGATTTGGCCCAGGTTGGTCAGCGTGCCCTCATCGTCTTATCGAGCAAATTTTCTCCACACAAGCTCCATGTTGGCAATAAAGAGGGAAGTCTTGGGCAATGAACTCTCCAGCTCAGGAGTGATCGGTGAAATGTACGCCATGTTTGAATCATTCCATGCTTCATCCCTTAATATACATGAAGCTATCACTGTGAGTTCACTGATGGCAGCAACCAGGTTTGTCTGAAGCACAATCATATACCCAGCATCTTGGAAGAAAAGTTATGACCAACATAGACAGTATATTAAAAAGCAGAGACATTACTTTGCCAACAAAGGTCCTCTAGTGAAAGCTATGGTTTTACCAGTGGTCATGTATGGATGTGAGAGTTGGACTATCAAGAAAGCTGAGCGCCGAAGAATTGATGCTTTTGAACTGTGGTGTTGGAGAAGACTCTTGAGGTCCCTTGGACTGCAAGGAGATCCAACCAATCCATCCTAAAGGAAATCAGTCCTGAATATTCATTGGAAGGACTGATGCTGAAGCTGAAACTCCAATGCTTTGGCCACCTAATGTGAAGAACTGACTCATTTGAAAAGATCCTGATGCTGGGAAAGATTGAAGGCGAGAGGAGAAAGGGACGACAGAGGATGAGATGGCATCATCAACTCAATGGACATGAGTTTGAGTAAACTCCCAGAATTGGTGATGGACACATAGGCCTAACATGCTGCAGTCCATGGGGTTGTAAAGAGTCAGACATGACTGAGTGACTGAACTGAACTGAACTGAAGGTTATGCCTTTCCAGAGAGGTAGTCAGGAAATGAGTATTTACTGAAAGAACAATATCTAAGTTAGTTTTGCCCACATATGCAAATTGTTGCCCTGAGAAATTCACCTGGAGCCGCATAACTCCAGGCAGTTCTCCCATCCTTGCTGCCAAATGGGGACTTCAGATTCTGTCCTCATCAAGGAACATATCACAAACTGAGGCCTCCACTGGGGTTGAAGCATCTGAGACTATGTTCACAAAGCTTAGAAGAGTTTTTTTGTTTTATTTCCACCCCACAACCCCTGCAGAGGTGAAAAAAATTTCAAGGGAGGCCTGATTGAAGGGAGGAGCTTAGAGAAAGAGATATACTGGCTAGAAAAAGGCTTGAGAAGCCTAGTCGTCCCTTCCCTTACAGGTGGGGGTGAAAAAGGAGATTCAGCTCTTTCTTTAAAATTTGTCCTCCTCTTCCTTGCCCCCACCTTGTTCTATGTGACTCCAGAACTTCTCTCTTTTAAAACCTGTTCTCCAGTGCCCAGGGATCCCCTGATGGAAGGCTAGTTTTTGATCTTGACCCTTAATTGCCACCCCAACCTCAAGCGTCTCCACCTGCAGCTCCCTCCAAGCATACTCAGATTTCAACTTGCACAGAAATGTTCCAAGTCCTGGTATTATGGTCAAACAGTGCAGGATCTGCTGGAGAGAGTATAGTTCTACTCACCTCTACTCTGCCTCGAGTGAAAGAACAAATGCAATAAGAATTCTAAATCATGGTTGCCAATATTGTGTTTTACAACAAATAAATACATACAATTTCTTTTTAAAATGAAATCAGTAAATTTTGTTTCATTTTTCCTGAATTTATCATTGTGTAAAAGACTGTTCATCTTTGCCCAAATTATGCCTCATTGCTAGAGACAGACCATATGTTTAGCTATAACATGAGCATAGGTAATTTTAAGGTAATGTGGGTGCTTGCAGTTTCTTGCATGGTCAATGGTGTTTTTTACATAGGTAACATCACAAATGCCCTTTCCTCTACCAGAAAGCCTTTTTTGCCCTGGATACTTCCTGGGCATCCTCTAGACATCACCTTCTAGACTCTGGCGGTCTTCTTGGCACCAGGGACCAGTTTCATGTAAGACAACTTTTTCATGAACCAAAAAGTGGGGGTGGGGGGAGCGGGTAAAATGGTTTCAGGATGATCCAGGCACATTACATTTATTGTGCTTTGTATTTCTAATCTAATGCTGCTGCTGATCTGATGAGAAAAACCAGTCTGTGGCTCGAAGGTTGGGGACCCCTGTTCTAGACCCTCGTATTTCAAAGTGTACTCCATGAGCCAGCAGCACCATCATCGCCTGGAAGTAGGTTAGAAACACAGAACCTCACCCAACTCCTGAATCAGAGTCTATATTTGAAATAAATCTCTGGGTGCTTCACATACGTGGCAGAGCTTGAGAAGTACAGTCCTGACAGCTATCATCTTGACAACAGTGACAACTCGACTGCGGCTTCCATCTCCTCTCATGTATCCCTCTTATTCTATTATAGTGACTTTAGAAACCCCCTCTTGTTCTAGAGAGGTCTTTTTCAAATTGCCTGCGTGTAATTGGTTGAAAACTAATTGTAACCCATAACTGGCGTGTGGAACCAATTTAGTGGGTCATAACTAGATTTTGTTCATGAAATAAAATAATCCATTCTAGAATCCATTCTAATCCACTGTAGAATAGAATAGAAAATGTCACTCGGGTAAGTATTGCTTCTTAAACTTTTGAAATAGTACTTTTTTATGTGTATGTTTATTTTTATTGGACCATTTACATATATTTACTGTGAATCATGGTTACCAAAGCTCGAACCTCACTACACTAGAGCCTAAGCTAATTTAATTCAAGGACTGCTTGATCTATATGCTGTGTATATAACACCTAACTCAGATATGGTTCAGAGTAGATTCACTCAAAAGCTGGAAGTTTGTATAGGAGGCAACATCACCTGGAATGACAACTATTAGTAAAGAAAACCACCAATGAGAGAATGGCAGAAGGCAGAGGAGGAGAAAAATGTCTGGTATAGACCAGGATGTAGGAGAGCAGGAAGGAAGTTGCCAACACGTGACTCCTTTTTTTGAGACAAGCCTGAAAGCAGAACCAGCATGCAATTCTTGTTAACCAGATCATGTGGCATTTAAAGGAGCCAGGCTTCATCTGACTGTGGAAGTATCCTTGAATATGAATATAAGGCATAAAAGACTCCAGCCACTGGCCTGAGCAGTGCTAACAAGAAGTAGAAGATCGAAAAGAGAGAGGAAGATTAAAAAACTGGGTGGGGAAGATTCAGATATGGCCCCAGGCAAAATCTTACATTTTTGTTGTTCAGTGGCTCAGTCATGTCTGATTCTTTGTGACTCCCTTTGGACTGCAGCAGGCTTTCCTGGTGGCTCAGAGGTTAAAGCGTCTGCCTGCAATGCAGGAGACCTGAGTTCGATCCCTGGGTCGGGAAGATCCCCTAGAGAAGGAAATGGCAACCCACTCCAGTATTCTTGCCTGAAGAATCCCATGGACGGAGGAGCCTGGTGGGCTACAGTCCACAGGGTCGCAAACAGTCGGACACAACTGAGTGACATCACTTTGGACTGCAGCACTCCAGGCTTCCTTGTTCTTCACTAACTCCCAGTGTTTGTTCAAACTCATGTCCATTGAGTTGATAATGCCATCCAACTATCTCATCCTCTGGCTTCAATCTTTCCCAGCATCAGGGTCTTTTCCAATGAGTCATCTCTTTGCATCAAGTGGCCAAAAGTATTGGAACTTCAGTTTTAGCATCACTTCTTCCAATGTATATTCAGAGTTGATTTCCTTTAGGATTGACTGGTTTGATCTCCTTGCAGTCCAAGACACTCTTAACAAGTCTTTTCCAGCACCATAGTTCAGTTCAGTCGCTCAGTCATGTCCAACTCTTTGTGACCCCATGGACTGCAGCACACCAGGCCTCCCTGTCCATCACACCAACTCCTAGAGCTCACTCAAACTCATGTCCATCAAGTCTGTGATGCCATCCAATCATCTCAACCTCTGTTGCCCGCTTCTCCTCCTGTTTTCAGTCTTTCCGAGCATCAGGGTCTCTTCCAATGAGTCAGTTTTTTGCATCAGGTGGCCAAAGTAATGGAGTTTCAGCATTGGTCCTTCCAATGAATATTCAGGACTGATTTCCTTTAGGATGGACTGATTGGATCTCCTTGCAGTCCAAGGGGCTCTCAAGAGTCTTCTCCAACACCACAGCTCAAAAACCACACCACAAAGTTCAAAAAAACCACACCACAAAACCCACACAGTTCAAAAATTCAACACCACAGTTAGAAAGCATCAATTCTTCAGCACTCAGACTACTTCATGGTCCAACTCTCACATCTGTACATAACCATTGGAAAAGCCTTAGCTTTGACTATATGGACTTTTGTTGGTAAAACAATGTCTCTGACTTTTAATACACTGTCTAGGTTTGTCATTGCTTTTCTTCCAAGGAGCAAGAATCTTTTAGTTTCATGGCTTCAGTCATCATCTATCTGCAGTGATTTTGGAGCCCAAGAAAATATAATCTGTCACTATTTCCATTTTTCCCCCCTCTATTTGCCATAAAGTGATGGGACTGGATGCCATGATCTTAGTTTTTTGCACATTGAGCTTTAAGCCAGCTTTTTTACTCTCCTCTCTTGCCTTAATCAAGAGACTTTTTGGTTCCTCTTCACTTTCTATCATTAGGGTGGTATCATCTGCATATCTGAGGTTGTTGATATTTCTCCCAGCAATCTTGATTCCAGCTTGTGATTCATCCAGCCCAGCATTTCATGTGATATACTCTGTGTATAAGTTAAATTAGCAGGGTGACAATATACATCCTTGACATACTCCTTTCCCAATTTTGAACCAGTCCATTGTTCCATGTCTCATTCTAATGGCTGCTTCTTGACCTGCACACAGGTTTCTCAGGAGGCAGGTAACGTGGTCTGATATTCCCATCTCTTGAAGAATTTTCCGCAGTTTGTTGTGATCCACACAGTCAAAGGCTTTAGTATGGTCAATGAAGCAGAAGTAGATGGTTTTCTGAAATTCTCTTACTTTTTCTATGACCCAGCAAATGTTGGCAAATCTGATCTCTGGTTCCTCTTTTATGTGATTTAATTTGCTTAAAAGTTTCACTACTTTTCTTTTTTGATCTGATAAGATGAGATTAAAGAAGGTGGCACTATAAAGAGCCTTAGAATGATCAAGCCCAGTGGCGTTCACTCTCTGTTCCAGAGAGCCCTAGGACATCAGCAACTCCAACTGCCTCATCACTTCTCATTCAGCCAGCTTGTGGCCACTTAACATTGGCCATATTTAGGAGGGTACCATGGAAAGCTGTGGGGCTTCCCAGGTGGCACTAATGGTAAAGAACCCACCTGCCAATGCAGGAGACATAAGAGGCATGGGTTCAATCCCTGGGTCAGGAAGATTCCTTGGAGTAGGAAATGGCAACCCACTTAAGAATTCTTGCCTGGAGAATCCCATGGACAGAGGAGCCTGGAGGGCTCTACAGTTCATAGGGTTGCAAACAGTCAGATACAAATGAAGTGATTTAGCATGCTCCCATGGGAAGCTGTATTTGGCACAGTTATCCTGGTTCTGAATAATTTTGACAAAGCTCGCCAATACTTTTGCCTTTCATATAGAGAAACTGAGATTTAGCAATGTCAGCTGACTTATCTAGATGACATATTAAAGATATATTGGGGATAAAATTATGAATTATGCTTGGTTGTCCAGATCTTGGTCAATTATGAAAAAAAAAAAAAAAAAACCAGACTTTCAAGAACATCTTATTACAGACAGAAGTTTTCCAGGCTACGTTTCCATTAGTAGAGTGAAGAATATCACCTGCTCTATTTGACTTTGGCATTGCCATTCCTTATCTGGTGATGGAGCCTGCACATACCACACTAGACACCATTTATCAAGAGATAACCAATGGAGACTTCATTCTTGGGATATGTCATAGTTCTTATATATCTTACCTTGATCATACCCTCTGTTCCTCTGCTGTCAACCTTAGTCTATTAAAATAGGGTGGTTACTATTATTTTGATTGCTTGCTTCTCAAAGGGTTTTCAGATCTTTGAAAGCCAAGTGTCCATTCAAGTGCACTGCTTTGAACTCCTTATTTATCCTGATCCAGACACCAAGAAAACTTGGGCAAAATCCAGGAGACAGCGAGGGACAGGGAGGCCCAGCATGCTGCAGTCCATGGGGTCACAAAGAGTCAGACACGACTTAGTGACTGAACAACAGACACCATTATCTGCAGGACTTTCTCTTCTTTTTACTCAGAGTTGTCCAGATGCCAGTACTTTCTAACAGGCTTTTCTTTGGCTCAACCTCATTTCTCAAAAACAGAGAACCAACCATGTACACATTTCAGTGTACCAGCCCTTGGGAGTCTCATCTAGCCAGGAGATGGTCATCATGGTAAACAGCCATTGACTTTATCAAGCCATTTTCCTCTCTCCCTTATAGCAATTTCCCCTAATTTCTGTGAGTTCTTTGTTTACTGATCTGTATGTCTCTGTTGTGTGTGTGTGTGTGTGTGTGTGTGTGCGTGTGTGTGTGCACGCTCAGTCCCTCAGTCATGTCTGACTCTTTATGACCCCCATGGATGGTAGCCCACCAGGCTCCTCCATCTATGGAATTTTCCAGGCAAGGCTACTGGAGTGAATTGTCATTTCCTCCTCCAGGGGATCTTGCAGACCCAGGGGTAGAACCTGAGTCTCTTGAGTCTCCTGCATTGACAGGCAGATTCTTTACCACTGTTCCAGCTGGGAGCCTTTGTTAACAACTTAAATTGAGATGATCTATTTCCTAAATAATTTGATTCTTGTGTTTTCACTCCTCTTCCCCCCCCATCTAAGCATTTTAAATACATAAGAACAGATGGAACTGTTTTTAAACACAGTTGCAGAGTTTTTCCTCATAGACACATACCCACATATTCTCGTAAACTAGTTGGATGACCTGGTTAATCCGCCAAACGAACCTGACAGCCGTCTTCCAAAGCATCCAGAGCTAAGATGGTTGCACTAATGTCTGTATCATGGGTACATAGCTTTCTTTCTTTCTCTAATGGAGTATCCTACCTGAAGCCACCCTGCTGGTTTGTGTGATGCCAGCCCACAGGAAAGTTTCTCCCAACCACTCTCCATAAACTCTACCTGACCATGCTGGGGACGGCTGCTGACTGTTTCACAGCCACTTAGGCAAAACTTCTCTTTAATTCTTGTCTCCAAATATCATCTGCATTCCTTTTGGGGCTGGAACTAGAAACATCACCTATCCCCAAGGCAGAAGCAATATCCGTGTTTATGGTGAATTTTGATAAGCACAGAGGATGAAATGGTTGGGTGGCATCATTGACTCAAGGGACATGAGTTTGAGCAAACTGCGAGAGATAGTGAAGGACAGGGAAGCCTGGTATGCTGTAGTCCATGAGGTTGCAAAGAGTTGGACACGACTGGGTGACTGAACAATGATAAGCGCTTTAGCTGAAATGAAGGGCATTTGTGTGAGGTAGCAAATTTGTGTGGGGAAGTTTTATGTTTTAGCATACTCTGGGAGAAAAAAAAAAGAAAGAAAGAAAATGGCTTTCTTTCCTGGAAGAAGAGGGGAAAAAATGAGAGGGAGAGACAGGAGAAAATAAAGACTAAGATGGAGGCATGCCACAGAGAGACAAGCTGAGGGAATCCCAACAGCATAGAATTCTCTGGAAAAAATAGCACCTTTGAATCAACCCCCGCCACCCCCCCCACCAAAAAAAAAAAAAAAAAACAGACTCCAGGATAACTGTGCTGATGATGTTGGAAACTATTCTCATTTTGTGATTGGGAACGAACTGCCCTTTTTCTGTAGGAGGCTGAACCTGAGAAGTGTAAATGGAGAAAGTTTCTGCTTTTCTGAGTGGACCCAACTCCCTAAACTGAGTGTTAGGAGAACGGGAACAGCTGAAAATTCCAGCCCACAGCTTCAAATTTTCCAAAGCCTGTTTGCTTTGGCCCGCCTCTGCCATTCCTTTCTCTTTTTTCAGAAGTGTGAAATGGATTGGTTGCTGGTATTTGTTCTGTGGTCTCTGCTAACTCTCCCATCTGTATAAACTCAGCTATGCCAATCGAGCTGTTTAGCAGCACTTTCTCTTCGGCTGGCTCGAAGGCCCTATTAAGTGGTACTCTGAAAGCTTGCAAATGTGTGATGCTGGCCCTGGGATTGAGGGTGTGAGGCTTAACTGTGCTACCTTCCCAGGGGCCAGCCCTTCCTCTAGGACTAGTAGCTAAACAGCAAGGGGACAAAGTGAACCCAAGTCTCGATTGGACTGTGCCTCCCCAGAAGCTGGGAATTGGTGGTGGTGCCAACAAAGTGTTCACTAGCAAGGGCCACTGATGATATCTTCTTTTCTTCAATGTAAATGTTTGATTGAGGATGAAGAGAGGTACTGGAGAATCTATATTCCCATTTCTTCCCACATTCCTTCTATATTTAATTGTATCCAGGTCAACCAGAAACTATTCTTTCAAAAGCAACATGTTAGCAGTGTGCCAATATCTTTAATCCCTGTTCCCAGTATAACAACATAGCCTATTTAATTAACTGTTCTTCACTTGCTATTACATAGCAAAAATATTGTCAAATATGACAGTTTGCCCTGGGATCAGAAAAAAAAAAAATGTGTAGAATGGAGGGCTTTTGCCAAGCTCAACAAGTATCATCGTGAAGTGTAAACAGCTATTAATGAAAAGAGTAGCCACAGTTAAACAAACCACGAGGTAGAGAACACAAGTGCCAAAAGAAGAGCTATTTGTTGGCATGACTGTGCTGTCTGAGGCTGAACACACCCCAGCGGGGTCTTCAGCAGAGAGAGGCTAAAATGGAAAAATGTCAGATTAGGGTAAATAACCACTATGAAGAAATGGTTTGAATTAATGCCCCTCAAAAAGATCTCAGCTGTATCACGATTAAAGCCCAGGAGCCCTCACTGGGCTCCCCAAGCTAGAGGTGGCAAACTCTACCCTAGAGATTCTTGGAGAAATAGTTTACATAGCTCATTTAGTGTAGATAGAAGGAAATGGCAACCCACTCCAGTGTTCTTGCCTGGAGAATCCCAGGGGCGGAGGAGCCTGGTGGGCTGCCGCCTATGGGGTCGCACAGAGTCGGACACGACTGAAGCGACTTTGCAGCAGCAGCAGAACTTTAAGACCCTGCCTCTCCTTTATAACACTGATCTAGATAATTCATCAATCTATTCATAATAGAGCAATGTTAGACTCTATACAGTGCATTCTGAAGTTTATATATATATATCTGTTCAGTTCAGCTCAGTTGCTCTTGGAGCAAATAATACATACATTTTAGGATTATTTTAAATAAATAAAATTACCTTCATAGAACACACAATGAGTTATTAAGGACAAAGTAAGACCTCAAAAATAGTAACTAAAATTAGAAGGAAAAAAAAAAAGATGTGAGCCTACAATGATCCCAGCCCAGTACAATACTGTAAGAAAGAAAAAATATATATGCCTTTCTTAAAGACACCCTTATACTATTATCAGCAATTCCAAAAATGTGGACAGAAACTTCAAGCACAAGAAACAGTAGCTTTTTCATAGGAAAGTTCTCCTCACTTTCAAACTCTTGGGCAAACATATCAAGGGGTATTTAGACTTGAGGCTCATGTAGTGGAAACTGACCACAATAGACACAGGTCAATGGAATTATCTTATTCCCATAAGATTGAGAGAAGCTTTTAACATTTGCTCCAAAGCACAGTTACTTTTTCAGGGTAGGGCCATCAACATGAGACAAAATCAATCAAAAGCATATTGATTTGGGACTTCCCTGTCAGTACAGTGGTTAAGACTTCATGCTTCCACTGTAGGGGACACAGATTTGGTCCCAGGTTGGGGAACAAAGATCCCGCATGCTACAAGATGAAGCCAAAATAAATAAAGTGTTTTTTTTTTTTAAAGTAAATTGGCTCATCTTCTTTTGATTCTTCCTAGATAATTGAACTATGAGCTCCTGGAAGAAAGAGATTATACATTTCCAGTATTCAGAACACGTATAAGTGACTGGGGCTTCCTGGGTGGCACTAGTGGTGAAGAACCCACCTACCAACGCAGGAGACTTGAGAAACGCAAATTTGATCCTTGGGTTGGGAAGATCCCCTGGAGAAGAGCACAGCAACCCACTCCAATATTCTTGCCTGGAGAATTCCAGGGGCAGAGGAGCCTAGAGAGAGTTACAGTCCATGGGGTCACACAGAAACAGACATGACTGAAGCGACTTAGCACGCACAATATCCAGAATAATTAATAGTGCCTCGTGAATGCTTAATAAATCAGGACAATGACCTGGGTTCAAATCTTGCCCCTGCTACTTCCTACCTGTGATATGTTGGCATTTCTGATCCTTAATTTCCTCTTCCATTAAATAGAGAGACTCTACTTATAGGGTGGTTATGAGAATTAAATGGGTCTACATATTGAGTGCTTACAGAAAGGCTTGATATATAGTGAAGTTCTATAAATGATATCTGAGATGATGGTGACATAATCTATTGGTTGCTTACTCTTACCCATTCACTCTTCTTTCTTGCTAACAGAACCATGCTTTGTCAAGATCAAACATGGAAATCCTGTTCCACTTTGCCTGAAATTAGTCTGGCATGTGTCCCAGTCTGGTCAATGAAATATAAAGGGGTTTCTGCTAAAGGTGTATTACTCTAGTTCAAGGCATTGAGACTTTTTAAAGCTTGACTTTAATCTCTACAAGGACTGAATCTTTTTTTCTCTCTCTCTTTTCATGGTTTAATCTTACTTATAGATATAACCCTTCCAAATCTCAGACCAGACTGTGATGGGAGGTTATCTTGGATGGCCCTGGATTCCAAATTGTGTTCCTACAGTTCCACTAGGCTATAAAAAGCTCAGCTGTTCACCAGCCTCTCAGCTACCTATTTAGGTGGTTCAGAGAGCTATACTTCTCTGACATCCTTTTGCCTCTCAATTCTTCAGATTTTAAAATCACTCTAGCTGTTATAGTTGTTCTCAAAGGGATGTTGATCAGCATGTTGTGGTCCAGAAGAAGGAAAAGCCAACTTTCAATATTCATGAGGATTATGGAAAGACATGCTGATAATATAATTTCTAGATTAAAAGGTCTGACAAATGGGCTAATACCAAGCTGGAAGCTGAACAGTTAGAGTTTCTGGGCAGGAAAGGCAAAGCAAGATAATGAAAGAAGGGAATAAAGAAAAGCAAACAAAAGGATGAAAAGTGAAAAGTCAAAGACCTCATAGTCTAGGTATCCTTATTTATCTCCAGTTTATAACAAGGACTGGCTTTGAAAGTAATTTGCTCAGGGGCTTCCCTGGTGGTCCAGTGGTCAGGAATCTGCCTGCAAGTGCAAAGGACACAGGTTTGATCTCTGATCCAGGAAGATCCCACATGCTGTGAAGCCACTAAAGCCCACATACCACAGCTACTCAGCCTGAGTTCTAGAGCCCATAGGCCACACCTACTGAAGGCCCTGTGCCCTAGAGCCTGTGGTCTGCAACAGGAGAAGCCACCGCAGTGAGAAGCCCTGGCACCAAAGCTAGAGAGTAGCCCCCACTCTCCACAGCTAGAGAAAGCCCGTGAGCAGCAACAAAGACCTGGCACAGCCAAAAATAAATAAATAGGTAAAAGTTTTCAAGTAAATAACTTGCTCAAAATGTATGCATGCCATAGATATTGGAGTCAGTTTTGAATTTGGGACTTTTTCATTCTATCCTATGTTTAGCTCCCTTCTCAACAAGCCAATCTGACTTCATACCCTCGACCCCCCAAAGTCTTCTAATTCCTGAACCCTAGGTACCAATCTGAGCTCTCTGATCCAAATAAAAACATCGGCTCTTGAACTTGATTTTCTAATCTCTCTCTACTCTCCTTTGACCACAGAGAACTGCCTTATTCCACTAATAGTGGTCAATCCATGCCAACTAATCTCAGTTCTCATTCTCTGGATTGTTCTCTCCTCTGGATTGTTCTCTTCCACCATGGGAATGAATATGAGGAATTCAAAGGATGATAAGAAGGCAGCCTTAAAGATCACTAAGAGAGTGGAAGGACAATATCTCTCTCTTTCTGTCTCTCTTCCTCTCCCTTTCTTCCTGTCCTTTCTTTCCTTCTTTCCTTTCGCCTTCCCTACCCCTCCCTTTCTTTCTTTCTTTCCTTGAAAAAATATTGTCTCAACAAGTACTGGGTTCTACTGGCATTGTTAAGCACTGAGGTGGACTAAATGGTGTAATTTCTATTCGTCTGGACCATAGAGACACATGGACACAGGCTTAAGCTGTGTTTCCAAGCTGATCACCCTGGGACAAAGGTTCAGATCCATAGAAGACCCATAAAGAAGGCAAAGGGTCTAAGTCATAGATGAGGCCTTCTGTTGCTTCTGAGGCTAGTCTAGAGGTCTCAGATTTCCTAGAGATGTGTCCACGCCATCAGTGCAAAAGAGGAGCTTTGGCAATTGCTCCATGACTCCTCATTATCTTTGAGCAATAATGTTACTTTGGGCTAAACTGACCTAGTTTCTAAGACCCCATTCCACCAGAACCTTCCAGCTCTCCACTTCCCTTGGCCACAACCCAGACTGCCTAGATATGACAGCTGAGCAGAAGCCCTGCCAATTAGAGGAATCTGCCCTTCAGCATGCCTGGCAGGAGAGAGCCAGAACATTTGACCCAAGAAAGAGATCCTTCCAAGTCTTTAAAAATGTATGTACTTTTTTTTTTTTCAAATTCTGAACATGAGTTAGAGCCAAACTGATCAGATGACTAAGTGAGGGTTGCATGTCTTCAAATGCCTGGATGCAACCCATTGAAACAGTACCTGCCCCTGGCCTGCCTCCCATCCTTCTAAGCCTCCTTCATAGCTGTGTCTAGTCTGACTCTGAGGGTACACTTGAAGGCAAGTTATTTGTGGTTGTATGTAATTAGTCTGGTTGACTCTTAGGGCCAAGGTGTTTCCATTTGTTTTGAGGATGTTCTGTCTTTCGGTCATTTTCTCTTTCATTAGCTCACAATGAAGCCAAGTGCAATATAATTACATCTTGGTGTAATAAATCCGATGTGAAATTGACTTCATTGCATTTGATACTCTTTGATGTAAACCCCTCTGTGCTTTAAAATGAGACATGGATCTATCCCTTTAATGCAAGCAAGACCTCCATTGCTAAAAGGGAAACTTCAATGGAAGAAGAATGTAAATGTTTGGGAGAGTTCTTCCCTAGAAGAAGCACAGGATTCTGGGAGTAAACCTAGGTGGGAAGGAAGGTGAGGCAGGCAAAGCTTGTGAAGTGGAAAGGCTCTCTTCCTCCATCTCTGAGCTGAAATTTACTCCTTTATAACTTTTGCCCATTTGTGGTTGTTGTTCCCTTTGAAATAATGCCAAGCAAGATTCTTTCCCCATAACAAGCTTTCAATTAATTGCATTCAGAGATCATGCCCTCTTATCCTTTTCCTGTGTCTTCTGTCCCTCAGGTTGAACATTTTCCATTCTTTCAACTATTTCTGATATGGCATTTGGCAGGAGGAAACGAGGGTGGAAAAAAAAAAGTGTGAATAAGTACTCCGTGTACGCTTCAGTAAACGGCGGATCTTTCTCTGACCTGTAAGCCAACATTCTGACACCAGATCAGAGTACACACTTGGAGTGGCATGTCACAGGCAGCATTCCAAGCCTCTGCCTGTGAGGGGAAGCAAGAAAAACTGGCCAAAATATTTGTGCCCACATTAATTAAGAAATGTTTTGTCTTCATTGATTTTCATATGGAACCGACCTTTTTCCCTTTCAGCCCACTCCTTAGCATTATCAAAACTTTTATATTTTAAGCTCTTAATGTATCTTTCCTTAAGATGCATTTGGAATTATTTTAGTACTTAAAACATAGCCCTGTAAATGTGCTTTAGAGCCTCATGACCTTTTTATTTATTTTTTATTTCCTGAAATAAAAACGAATACTCTTAACAAATGTCTCTGTTTTCTGAAACTGTGGAACCAAAGCAAAGCCAGACATCAAAACAGGGCTCCAAACCAGGCACAAATCAACATTATTTAAACTGAATTGCTGTTATGCTCATGCTCAGTTGTGTCCGACTCTGCGACCCTTTGGACTGTAGCCCACCAGGCTCCTCTGTCCATGGGATTTTTCAAGGCAAGAATACTGTAGTGGGTAGCCATTTCCTTCTCCAGGGAATCTTCCCGACCCAAGGATCGAACCCGTGTCTCCTGTGTCTCCTGCACTGCAGGCAGATTCTTTACCCATTGAGCCACTGGGGAAACCCCAAAAGACTTGAAGCATGCAAATAATATGAACAATAGAGAGTTTGGAAACAAAAGAGTGCTAGGCTGGTCTCATGTGTGTGCTAAGTCGCTTCAGTCGTGTCCAACTCTGCAACCCCATGGACGGTAGCACACCTCCACCTATCTTCTCTGACTTTTTAGCCTGAAAGAAACCAGAGGAAGATGAGGAACAAAGGTACTGCATGTCCCACTCTTAGGTGAATTTGGTGGTTAAACTTGTAATTAAACATATAACTGTATTCCTATGTCCAGTAAAGCTGAGTGCATCTTCTAGTATTACTACTAGTTTCATCAACAACAGAAATAACGACAATGCTCCTAATTGTGTATGAAAGTGTTTTAATATTTCAATATTCATTGTGATGGTGAATTACATTTTACAGTAGATTTTAAAATCATGTTGAATGTGATCTTCTAAGTTTTCTAAGAAATATAATGAAGTGTTAACATTTTTAAATGTCTTTTCAAATTGTATTGTTATTAAATAGTATTTACATATTATTAAATTATTGCTATCACTGGAATTATTTATAATTAATTAAGGTGATGTCCCAGTGGAGTCTGGAAGTTGGTGATGACAGTGGTGATGACAATTTTTCAATCTCTGTGAATCCCACACACAAACGGACAGCAAAGCTACATAACAAAAATCTAAGCCCCTAATAATCATATATAACCAAACCAGATGACCAGCTAGCCCCATGAAGAACAGAATTAAAATGGGTTGGTCAAAGGTATACAGGCAGGTATACAACACGAGTAGAACCAACATCAGCTGCTTCTATGGGAAGCAACCAACATCTGCTTCTTCTGTGGGAAGAAGCAGAAGAAACAAATAGGACATCTGACAAACTAGAGAAGAGAAAAACCAAAATGGCCATCAGAGGCTCCGTGTAAAGCACAGAGAGCCGTGGTTCCTACCAGCCCCACAGTGGGTGAGCATAAAGCACGAGGTAGTGTCTGCAGGTAAGGATGAAGAATTCTGGGCATCGTAACCTCTCAAAACTAGCCAAGCTCCCCTTGAAAACAAATGAGCACAATGATGAAGAGTTTCTGGGACAGAATCCTCATTGATCAGAGCAGAGACAATCGAGATAAGGAAAATTCAAGTTTCATATCAAAGTAAAGGAGATGAACAAGGCCCAGGGATAGATGTTAGAAATCAAATGGGCATATGTTTAACAACAGAAATGGGGCTTTGTAAAGTTAGAAAAATTATAACAGTGTCAAAAAATAACTATGACTTCCTCTAAAAGTTCAAAAAAACTAATAATTTCACATAAAGTGAACAAGAATTAAAAAACCATAAGAACTAGTTCCCATAGACAACAAATACACACAAAAGACCTGCTCACAACAAAAGACAGAGTATTCCTAAATGAGTTAAGACATATTAAGAATATGATACATAAAATGAAATATTTTTACATGTGGAATTTAGTTATGATGGATAAGAAAGAACTCTCTGGCTTATTCTTTTCCTGAGCACCTTAAACATGTTAGTCCCTGTCTCTGTTTCTGGCATAAAGAATTGCAGCTGATAAGTGTGATGCCAGTATAATATTATTTTTGTTGTAAGTTTTCTGTGTTTTTCCCTAGGTTCCAAAAAGATTGTTTATTTTTGTTTCAAGTCCAGACATTTTACTGAGATGCTAATGCTGGCTCTTCTAAGACAGTTTTTAAATATATGTTCTGTGCTTTTTCAATATATAATTTGAATTTTATATTGCATATTTTAATGTGAGTTATAATATGCATTTTAATTTTTAGGAAAGCTTTTCTTCCACAGGGACTGCTATTATACATTTGTTGAATATCCTTTGCCTATATTCAATATTTGTTATTTATTCTATGGTTTTATCTTTGATCTTTTTTTTCTAAAAGATTCTGAAAGGTGCTCTAATCTCTGAGTTTTCTATACATATAAATAATCTGACTTCCTTAGCATTTGCCAATTTTCTGGGGGTGCATAATCCCACCATGACTGACTTTTTAAGCTATGAACATGTGTTTCTGAATACAGACTTGAGAAGAAATGCTCAGAAACATAATATTATATTATGTAATATCTACACTGCAAAGGAACAATAGACATAAATAACCTCAAGATCACAGATAATGGTAAAAACTAGTAAATTAATTAGAGAGTAGACTGGAAAAGGTCAGTTTTCATTCCAATCTCAAAGAAGTTCAGTTCAGTTCAGTTCAGTCGCTCAGTCGTGTCTGACTCTTTGCAACCCCATGAATCGCAGCACGCCAGGCCTCCCTGTCCATCACCATCTCCCGGAGTTCACTCAGACTCACGTCCACCGAGTCCATGATGCCATCCAGCCATGTCATCCTCGGTCGTCCCCTTCTCCTCCTGCCCCCAATCCCTCCCAGCATCAGAGTTTTTTCCAATAAGTCAACTCTGCGCATGAGGTGGCCAAAGTACTGGAGCTTCAGCTTTAGCATCATTCCTTCCAAAGAAATCCCAGGGTTGATCTCCTTCAGAATGGACTGGTTGGATCTCCTTGCAGTCCAAGGGACTCTCAAGAGTCTTCTCCAACACCACAGTTCAAAAGCATCAATTCTTCGGCGCTCAGCCTTCTTCACAATCCAACTCTCACATCCATACATGACCACAGGAAAAACCATAGCCTTGACTAGAGACGGACCTTGGTCGGCAAAGTAATGTCTCTGCTTTTGAATATGCTATCTAGATTGGTCATAACTTTTCTTCCAAGGAGTAAGCGTCTTTTAATTTCATGGCTGCAGTCACCATCTGCAGTGATTTTGGAGCCCCCAAAATAAAGTCTGACACTGTTTTTACTGTTTCCCCATCTATTTCCCATGAAGTGATGGGACCAAAGAAAGGCAATGCCAAAAAAATGTTTAAACTACCGCATAATTGCACTCGTCTCACACGCTAGCTAAGTAATGCTCAAAATTCTCCAAGCCAGGCTTCAACAGTACATGAACCATGAACTTCCAGATGGTCAAGCTGGACTTAGGAAAGGCAGAGGAACCAGAGATCAAATTGCCAACATCTGCTACATCATAGAAAAAGAAAGAGAATTTCAGAAAAGCATCTACTTCTGCTTCATTGACTATGCTAAAACCTTTGACTGTGTGGATCACAATAACTGTGGAAAATCCTGAAAGAGATGGGAATACCAGACCACCTGACCTGCCTCCTGAGAAATCTGTATGCAGGTCAAGAAGCAATAGTTAGAACTGGACATGGAACAACAGACTGGTTCCAAATAGGGAAAGGAGTATGTCAAAGCTGTATATTTTCACCCTGCTTATTTAACTTATATGCAGAGTACATCATGAGAAATGCTGGGCTGGATGAAACACAAGCTGGAATCAAGATTGCCAGGAGAAATATCAATCACCTCAGATATGTAGATGACACCACCCTTATGGCAGAAAGTGAAGAGCTAAAGAACGTCTTGATGAAAGTGAAAGAGGAGAGTGAAAAAGTTGGCATAAAACTCAACATTCAGAAAACTCAGATCATGGCATCTGGTCCCATCACTCCATGGCAAATAGATGGGGAAACAATGGAAAGAGTGGCTGACTTTATTTTGGGGGGCTCCAAAATCACTTCAGATGGTGACTGCAGCCATGAAATTAAAAGACACTTACTCCTTGGAAGAAAAGTTATGACCAACCTAGACAGCATATTAAAAAGCAGAGGCATTACTTTGCCAACAAAGACCCATCTAGTCAAAGCTATGGTTTTTCCAGCAGTCATGTATGAATGTGAGAGTTGGACTATAAAAAAAGCTGAATGCCGAAAAATTGATGCTTTTGAACTGTGGTGTTGGAGAATACTCTTGAGAGTCTCTTAGACTGTAAGGAGATCCAATCAGTCCATCCTAAAGGAAATCAGTCCTGAATATTCATTGGCAGGAATGATGCTTGAAGCTGAAACTCCAATGCTTTGGCCACCTGATGCAAAAAACTGACTCACTGGAAAAGACCCTGATTCTGGAAAAGATTGAAGGTAAGAGGAGAAGGGGAACGACAGAGGATGAGATTGTTGGATGGCATCACCAACTCAATGGACATGAGTTTGAGTAAACTCCAGGAGTTGGTAATGGGAAGCCTGGCATGTTGTAGTCCATGGAGTCACAAAGAGTCAGACATGACTGAGTGACTGAACTGAACTGAAGTGAGTCTTGAGTAGTATTATTTTTGTTTTTTTAATAATTCACTTAAATATAAATTTATATAATTTAGTTTTTAATAATATCTATTTATTTAACAACTGGGCTTCCCTGGTAGCTCAGCTGGTAAAGAATCTGCCTCCGATGCAGGAGAATCCTGGTTCGATTCCTGGGTCAGGAAGATTCACTGGAGAAGGGATAGGCTACCCATTCCAGTATTCTTGGGCTTCTCTGGTGGCCAGATGGTAAAGAATCTCCTCACAATATGGGATACCTGGGTTGGTAAGGTTGCCTGGAGAAGGGAATGGACACCCACACCAGTATTCTGGCCTAGAGAATTCCATGGGGTTGCAAAGAATCAGACATGACTGAAGGTGACTGGTGACATTCCTAAAATTTTGACAGTAGGCTCTTGGAAAGTCAGTACAAGTTGGGTTCAACACATTGAAAGTGTTTCAAAGGTCATGTCAGACTCTTTGCAACCCCATGGACTGTAGCCTGCCAGCCTCCTCTGTCCTTGGAATCTCCAGGCAAGAATACTAGAGTGGGTAGCCATTCCCTTCTCCAGGAGATCGTCCCAACTTAGGGACTGAACCCAGGTCTCCTGAATTGCAGGCAGATTCTTTACTGTCTGGGCCACCAGGGAAGTCCCAACACATTGGTCATGCTTTATTCACTTTAGAACTCTAGTAACAATGTTTTGTGTTGTTATTTTTTTCTTGCATTAAATATTACTGTGGAAACATCTGAAGTTTGTTTTCTTTAACATGACAATTAAACTAACTGTTTGTCCCACTTCATACTTTTAAGCCCATAAAAATTCTATATAAAGTAAAAATTAAATAAATCATATTCAATGAGCTAAGAGAGATCTCCATGTGTGAGAGGGGAAAAATAAAATCAATGCCAGAGTGATAATCTGGACGTGTTTCAGGGACAAGATTCAAGTATTAGAAGAGACATAGATCCTAAGAGTTTGATGCTGAGGATCTAATGCCCATCCATGTGGAGTGGCTATAATTCAAACCTCACCTGGTCCTCATGGATTATAAAAGCTCCATCCATCAGCCCAGGACAATTAGTCTGATGTCTAGGGCTTTGGATCAAAAGAAAGAAAAGTCACTGGCAAAAAAAGAAAAACTCCAAACCCACACGAGGAATAAATATGTGGTCCAACTTTAAACTAGATGAACAGTCCATGAGCAGTAGGTACACGTTGTTGTTTGATACCTTAAGTCATCTCTGACTCTTTTCAACCCCATGGACTGCAGCAAGTCAGATTCCTCTGTCCCCCACTGTCTCCTGGAGTTTGCCCAAATTCATTTCCATTGAGTTGGTGATGCTATCTAACCATCTTATCCTCTGTGGCCCCCTTCTCCTTTTGCCTTCAATCTTTTCCAACATTAGGGTCTTTTCCAATGAGTCATCTTTTTGCATCAAGTAGCCAAAGCATTGGAGCTTCAGCTTCAGCAACAATCCTGCTAATGAATATTAGGTGATTTTCTTTAGGTTTGACCAGTTTGATCTCCTTCCAGTCCAAGGGACTCTTCAAGAGTCTTCTACAGCACCACAATTCAAAGGCATCAATTCTTCAGAATTCAGCCTTCTTTATGGCCCAGCTCCTACACCAGTACATGACTACTGGAAAAACCGTAGCTTTGACTATATGGACCTTTGTTAGCAAGATGATTTCTCTGCTCTTTAATAAAAATGGCAGCCCACTCCAGTGTTCTTGCCTGGAGAATCCCAGGGACGGGGGAGCCTAGTAGGGTGCTGTCTATGGGGTCGCACAGAGTTGGACACGACTGAAGTGACTTAGCAGCAGGAGCAGCAGCAGCAGCAGGTCCAGAAATTAACCTAAAAATTACTTCACAGCCAGTAAAACCCCTGAGCTTCCTACGGAGGAGCCTCATCACAAGCAATTTTGAAGTCATAGGATAGCAAAGGCTTCATAAGGCAAGATATGCAGAACTTCCACAGAATAGTTCATCCTTTTTGAAGATGAGCTTAATGTCAAGAAGAATGAACTAATAAAGATAAGATCCAAAAAGGTCCTGATGACCCAGCAAAAAAAAAAAAAAAAAGCTTTGGCCATTCAAGAATTAATAAAATAATATGTAAATATTTAAATACCCAAATCAATAAAGCAGTAGATATAATTTTTTAAATAACAGAACCCTATGAAAAAGAATAAGTGAATTTTAAAGATAACCAGCTAGAATTTATGGATATAAAAAGTAATTTGTTCATGAGAGGCTTTTAAAAAGTTAATAAGTGGATTAAAGAGGAGATCAGATGCAGCTGAAGAGAGAAGTGATAAAATGGAAGGTGGGGAATAGAAGTCATTTCAAAAAGACATAGGTCATTTACAAAAAAATATAACAACAACGACAACAAATAACCAATACTATGAATTAACTTTCTCTGATAATAGTATAATTAAAAGAGAAATATAAAAATAACAACAAAAACAATCCACACACTTCTGTAAAAATATTTTAAAGATATGAAAAAAGAGTCAAAAAAAGAAATAAAAAACGGAGATTGCAAAACATTTAGACTTGAAGGACCATGAAGGCAGCACAAATAAAATCCGTGAAAAGTAGCTGGAGTAACTGTTAGAGGGGAATGGAGAGCCTTGAACACAAACATTAGAAAGAAAGGAAGAAGAAAACTCAATGGACTAAAAGATCAATGCAACAAATTAGAAAAAATAAAAGTACACTAAAACTAAAGAAAATGTGAAGCTAGAAATAACAATGATCAGCTGCTACTGCTAAGTCGCTTCAGTCATGTCCGACTCTGTACGACCCCATAGACAGAAGCCCACCAGGTTCCCCTGTCCCTGGGATTCTCCAGGCAAGAACACTGGAGCGGGTTGCCATTTCCTGCTCCAATGCATGAAAGTGAAAAGTGAAAGTGAAGTTGTTCAGTCGTGTCCGACTCTTAGTGACCCCTTGGACTACAGCCTACCAGGCTCCTCCAGCCATGGGATTTTCCAGGCAAGAGTACTGGAGTGGGGTGCCATTGCCTTCTCCAAACAATGACCAGAGGAGAAGTTAATTAAATAGAAAAACTAACATCAACGGATCCAAAACCTAATTTTCTGAATGATCAATAAAATAGAAAAAGATCCTTCAGAACAAATGAAACACATAAAATGTTAAGGTATAAATGAGCACATTAAAAAAAGAGAGATATATACACACATGGCAAAATTTTTAAGAGAACATAGTGGACTCCAATAATTTTGTAAAGTTATGTGAAATGGACAATTTCTTTTTAAATATAATTAAATACAAATTTCAGTTGATTTTAGAGATGACTATCCTTTAAAGAATAGCTAATCCATATATTATAAACTGTCCAAATTACACAAGAACACTTTTTCAAAAAAAAAGAAACACTCTTTAAAGCCCTTTATTAAGACATATAACTTCAAAACCAAAAATGGACATGAGAAACATAAACAATAAAAATAAAGACATTGATAACAAGAATAGCTTCAAGTTATTATCAGCCTTTTAAAAGTGATTTTCATGTGTGGCATCACCGAGTTGGACATGAGTTTGAGTAGGCTCAGAAAGTTGATGATGGACAGGGAAGCCTAGCCTGCTACAGTCCTTGGGTTCCCAAAGAGTCAGATATGGCTGAGCAACGGAACTGAACTGAACTGACCTGTATAAACTTTTCTCATAATGAATCTATGAGACAAAGAATATGATCACCCCCATGCTGCAGATGAGGAAACTTTGGCAGAGAAACGGTGACTAACTTACCCAAGGTCACCCAGATAGATCACGCTGCAGTCCCAAAAGTTACCCCAGACAGTCAAGTTTCAGATCCTCTGCTCTTAACCACAGGCTCCAGATTTTTAAATAAAATATTAGCAAAATAAATGCAGCAATGTATTTTTAGGACAAAATGATGATGTGGAGTTGGGGAAGATGTCCAGAGCCCTTCTCAGTGGCTGATTCACATTCCTGTAATATGCAACCTCCAGTCCATCTTCCAAGTCTCCAAAACAGTTTATAAACTGGCAAATATATCTTTCTTCTCCAGCAACTGTTCAATGTCAGATGTGTTCCCTTTCCATCTCATTCCGCACTGGTTTTATAGACATAATATTCACTGATCATGTCACCCCCTTTTTACCCATCCTATCCTGCTCAAAAGCATTCGGTGATCTTCCATTGTTTTTAGCTTAATGAGTAAATCTCCCAGCGTGGTCTACAAGGTCTGTTCACAGCTGATCTCTCCAACATTATCAAGGATCATATTCTCTCTGCCTTCCTTCCTGACTTTAGCCACACTGGACTACCTTCCTGTCTAGAACTTGACTGCAGGTATTCATCCTGCTGCTCAGATCTCATGTCAACCATCTCTTCTGGAGAAAAAATCTTCCCCTGTGCGACCCATCTCTCCAGACTAGATTGGCTTCCCTTGTTTAATCTCTCATAACACTCTATATCTCTCCTGGGGAACACTAGGTTTATCTGCAAATTCATATGTACTAGTGAGATAATTTTATTTGTCTTTCTCTTCCCCACAAAAATGTAAAGTGCAAGAGGGCAAGGACTATGTATTTTCTTTTCTAACATTGATTCCTTGGTGTGTAACTCAGTGTTTTTACTTTATTGGACTAATTAATGAATTATTAACAGAGAAGAAGGAAAGGATGGTACATTATTTTTTAATGGCTGCAATTATTCTCCTCCCTATATCCACGTTCCTTGCAATATGATTTTGCTACTGCTTCCTTTAAGATGCAGAGTCAATTTCCAAAACCCTTGAACCCAGGCTGGCTGTGTGATTTTCTTTGCTCAATAGAATGCAGAAGAGGAAATGATGTACCATTTCTACATCTCTGCTTCAAAAGATGCTGTGAACTTCTGCTTTCTCCCTTGGACTTTCGTGACTGCCATGGGAACAAGCCAAGGTTAGCCTAATGGAGAATGAGAGACCACAGAGGAAGTCTCAATATCCTGTGCATCCCAGTCAAGACCATCCAAGACCAACCTGATGGCTGGCTTCAGACCCAAAACAAGACTCAGCCAATGACAGCTGAGCCTGGCCCACAGAATCAGGACTGTTCAGATAATGGTTGTGGTCTTTCTTTTCTCTTTAATCTAGATAGCCTTCCCTGTACCTGGACACCAGCACCATTCAGCTGTGAACCTAGATTCTGTTCAGACATTAGCTCTCATAATTTGGTTGGGCTCTTTGAACACTAAAGCTTGACCCATTTGGTGTTCATTTCCCTGCAATGGCCATAGTGATTGGAATCGCCCCCTGTGACACCCGGGAGTCCAGACCTACATCCAATCTGTTTCTGTAACCCCACCTCTGCCAAACACTATAGACCACTGAGTCTCTTCCCACAGCCAGTGAGGGCCTAACACATCTCATGAAAAGGTACTCAAAAGTCAAGACTGGGATGTTGCTTGAGTTTTTGTTTTTGTTTTTGTTTTTTTAAATTATAAATTGCAAAGTACTCTACAAGGTCTCAGTGTTATCATCATGATTATTTCATTATCACCCAGTCCTTCCTGCCAGAGATGCTGCTGTGTTCAGGAACTTCTTGAAAGGGAGACTGGATTTCTAGGAGCCTTCTAGGTCTAAGAAGTGAAAATCCTGTTGATACACTGAATTCACAGTTAGAACTGGACATGGAACAACAGACTGGTTCCAAATAGGGAAAGGAGTACATCAAGGCTCTAGATTGTCACCGTGCTTATTTAACTTATATGCAGAGAACATCATAAGAAATGTTGGGCTAGATGAAGCACAAGATAGAATTAAGATTGCCAGGAGAAATCAATAACCTCAGATATGCAGATGACACCACCCTTGTGGCAGAAAGTGAAGAACTAAAGAGCCTCTTGATGAAAATGAAAGAGAAGAGTGAAAAAGTTGGCTTAAAACTCAACATTCAGAAAACTAAGATCATGGCATCCAGTCCAATCACTTCATGGCAAATAGATGGGGAAACAGTGGCTGACTTTATTTTGGGGGTCTCCAAAAGCACTGCAGATGGTGACTGCAGCCATGAAATTAAAAGACGCTTACTCCTTGGAAGGAAAGTTATGCCCAACCTAAACAGCAATGGCACACCACTCCAGTACTCTTGCCTGGAAAAATCCCATGGACGGAGGAGCCTGGTGGGCTTGCAGTCTGTGGGGTCACTAAGAGTCAGACACGACTGAGCTACTTCACTTTCACTTTTCACTTTCATGCATTGGAGAAGGAAATGGCAACCCACTCCAGTGTTCTTGCCTGGAGAATCCCAGGGACAGGGGAGCCTGGTGGGCTGGCATCTATGGCGTCGTGCAGAGTCAGACACGAGTGAAGCGACTTAGCAGTAGCAGCAGATAGCATAAAAAGCAGAGGCATTACGTTGCCAACAAAGGTCCATCTAGTCAAAGCTATGGTTTTTCCAGTAGTCAAGTACGGATGTGAGAGTTGGACTATAAAGAAAGCTGAGCGCCGAAGAATTGATGCTTTTGAACTGGGGTGTTGGAGAAGACTCTTGGGAGTCCCTTAGACTGCAAGGAGATCCAATCAGTCCATCCTAAAGGAAATCAGTCCTGAATATTCACTGGAAGGACTGATGCTGAAGCTGAAACTTCAACTCTTTGGCCACCTGATGGGAGGAGCTGACTCATTGGAAAAGACCCTGATGCTGGGAAAGATTGAAGGTGGGAGGAGAAGGGGATGACAGAGGATGAGATCGTTGGATGGCATCACCGACTCAATGGACATGAGTTTGAGTAAACTCCAGGAGTTGGTAATGGGCAGGGAGGCTTGGCGTGCTGCAGTCTATGGGGTCACAAAGAGTCAGACACAACTGAGTGACTGAACTGAACACTGAATTCCATGAAAAAGATAAAGCGGGACCCATGCAAATCAGATAAAACTCTGTCTTTGGCATTAATCCCAATATTATTTGATGTAAAATCTTCTCTTCTTATTGGTAGCAATAAAAAGATGAAGCAACCAAAATTTTGTCAGCTAGAGTTTTTTCACCAAAGTTAAAAAGGGTGGGCAAATAATAATATTAGCTACAAATGCTCTGGGCTTCCCTGGTGGCTCAGTGATATAGAACCTGCCTGCCAATTCAGGAGATGCAGGTTTGATCCTTGGGTCAGGAAGATCCCCTGGAGAAGGAAATGGCAACCCACTCCAGTATTCTTGCCTGAGAAATCCCATGGACAAAGGAAAGTGGTGGGCTGCAGTCCATGGGTCGCAAAGGGTCTGACACGACTGAGCAATTAAACAGCAACACAATAGCAAATGCTCTACTTGGCACTCACTCTGTCTTAGGCAGTGTTCTGAGCACTGCACTGGCCTCATTTATTCTCAAGACTGACTAATGGGTGAGTATTATAATTATTCCCGTTTCACAGATGATGGAGCCAAGGCATAGGATGGCCAGTTACTCTAAGTCACAAAGCTAGTAAACTGGGATGCAAGATGCAAATATCCAAATCTAGGCCAGGAGTCCATGCTTTAAAATCCTGTTTCCTAAGTGTAGAAGCTCCAGTCCATCCCTCCTCAGTACCCTGCTTCGTATTACAGAGATGAAACATAGCTTGGTTACCAGGCAGACTCTCCCTGCAAGAAAGAAACCCCTATGTCCAATTGCGCTAGTTCCAGCTCCCTGGAGAGAATGTAGCAAATTGGGAAGACAGAACTATCTCCTACCCACTCGTGCTAATTAAACCCCTTGAACAGACACTTTTTGGCTGGTTCCAAGAAGATATTATTTTTAGCTTGTGGGGGTTAAAGGGGAAGGGAAGTGTGCCAAATTCAGGTTGTCAGAGGGAAAGAGAAAGGCACTCAGGATACATTACCATCACGACTCCATTTAATACGAAGAAGGAGAACTTGGGGGGGGGGGGCGCGGGCTTCTGGTCCTGTCTTAAAGCCCATAAGGAAAGCTTCTGAACTTTGTGAGCCTCCTTAATGAATGACCCCAGCACATTTCAGTGGGAGGACCATCTCTCGACTCACAGGGTCCCAGTGGGACAGCAACTGCACAGATTAGAAGGATCCAGAGGTTTATTTTTTTCATTACAATGTTTGTTTACTGGAATGAAAGAATCGTGATGCCAAATAGAAGTAGCTCTCCACCCCCCTGCACCCTGTTCTCTTTCCCAGCTCTCTGACAGCCCCACCCTGGCCCATCCTTGGAGGCAATAAATGGTGTACTAACGCGACCCTGATTAGGAAGCCGAGAGGTTAATGTGCAGGGCTCCTTCTGATAAAGACCAGGCCAGACCCTGCACCACAGCTCAGTCAATTGATAAATCCCAAGCCCACATGACCACAGACACAGTCTGGGGGTAGAGTCTGCAGTTCGGCCTCCCTGACTCCATCCATCTAAGTCAGTTTCACTCTTCCGCCCACTGCTTCTTTCTTCCTTTGGCTCCTCCCTCTCTGCTTTGGTTCCAGTGATTAAAGATGCAAGATCCCCAGCCATTTCTCAGCACTTCCATAAACTGTGAAAGCCCCAGAGGAGAGGCTCAACCCTGTTAAGCTGAGGAATAAAACCCTGCAGCCCTGAGATACAAACCATGAAGCCCTAAGACTCAATTCACAGGAAAAGGAATTTTTTATTTTTATTTTTTTGGTCCTGCTCTTCATGTGATTGATAGGTGTCATTGTTTGGTCTGACAGCAGAGGCTTCACTGTGGAACAACCTAACAGTTTAGCTCCCGGACAGAGCAAAGAAAGAAAATACTCCTGATACTCAGATGATCTTTTTTTTTTTTTTTCTCAAAACTCAACACATTGCTATTTTTTAAGAGCATGCTGATGGAATTTTCAGCATCTGCGTTATACATATACAGTAAAACTGAATCTACTAGCATGGGAAGCCAGCTAACATGTATTACAACAGTGGCTGCCATGTACACTAACTAAGAGTGGGTAAGATCTAGATCTGGATTTGAATTTCTGTCCACCCCCTTACTACCTGATGGCCTTAGGGCAAGTCATGTCATCTTCTGGGACAAGAGCCATCCCTGTGAAATGGGGTTAATAATAGTCACCTCTGGAGAAGGTAATGGCACCCCACTCCTGTACTCTTGCCTGGAAAAATCCCATGGATGGAGGAGGCTGGTGGGCTGCAGTCCATGGAGTCACTAGGAGTCGGACACAACTGAGCGACTTCACTTTCACTTTTCAGTTTCATGCATTGGAGAAGGAAATGGCAACCCACTCCAGTGTTCTTGCCTGGAGAATCCCAGGGACGGGGGAGCCTGGTGGGCTGCCGTCTATGGGGTCGCACAGAGTCGGACAAGACTGAAGTGACTTAGCAGCAGCAGCAGTAGTCACCTCATATGGTTGAGTGGAGGAGCTCATGAGATGATGCTATTAAAGCTCTCAGCACAATGCCTGGCACAGAAAGAGTCGTCCCCTAAAATTAGCAACTGTCAGTAGGGAGAAGGCTGAATCAGGATCTAATTTCCACATCACCTTCGGCATGATAGGCTCTACTTGGGGGCTTCCCAGGTGGCACTAGAGGTAAAGAACCAGCCTGCCAATGCAGGAGACATAAGAGACAGGGGTTCTGTCCCTGGGCCAGGAAGATCCTCTGGAGGAAACACTCCAGTATTCTTGCCTAAAGGATTGGATGGACAGAGAAGCCTGACTCGCTATGGTCCACAGGACTGCAAAGAGTAGGACACGACTGAAGCGACTTAGCAGGCACTACTGTTCAAGCCTTTTCAAGTCTCAATAAACTAGCTTCTAATAACCAGTGGGTACGTCACACAAAACAATTATCAGTCTGAAACAATTGTTCATTGTAGACGCCTAATTGTTCCTTCAATTACAGCTGTATGTTTAAAATGCTCTCCTCCTAACAGTGAATAACAAGTTTATTTAGAACCTTTTGGTAAAGACTACAATAAATTGGATTTTAATGGTGGGCACTTGATTCACATGCAATAAATGAAGTAATGTTTTTTATTATTCTATGTCTCCCAAGAAAATGGGGGAAATATTTGGCTTGATCATTTTGAATGATGATAACCTAAATGTTAGTGGTCCTGAATCTGGGTTAACTTTACCTTCTCCCTCATGGCCATATGTCAATGTTTGGAGACATTTTTGGTTGTTGCAGCTAGGATGAAGGCAGTTTCTATTGGCATCTAGTAGATGGAATCAGGGATGCTGTTGGACATCCTAAAATACAAAGGATTACAACCAGAATTGTCTGAGCCAAAATGTCACTTATACAAAGGTTGAGAAATCCCAGTCTAACCAAACCTGTGAGGCTGTGGCAGGAGTCTAAAATGGCCTTTTATTGTGTGCGGAAATAGAGCTACAATTTAAATCACTGGCATTGAGATGAAAAAAATTTCAACTCAATTGCTAGTAAACTTTGTTCTTTGGAGAATTTTGGAGAAACTTTGGAGAATTGCTAGTAAACTTTGTTCAGTTCAGTTCAGTCACTCAGTCGTGACCCCATGGATTGCAGCATGCCAGGCCTCCCTGTCCATCACCAACTCCCAGAGATTACCAAAACTCATGTCCATCGAGTCTGTGATGCCATCCAATCATCTCATCCTCCTGCCTTCAATCTTTCCCAGCATCAGAGTCTTTTCCAATTTCCAATGAGTCAGCTGTTTGCCTCAGGTGGTCAAAGTATTGGAGCTTGAGCTTCAGCATCAGTCCTTCCAATGAATACTCAGGACTGATTTCCTTCAGGATTGACTGGTTTGATCTCTCTGTGGTCCAAGGGACTCTCAAGAGTCTTTTCTGACACCACAGTTCAAAAGTATTGTAGTTCTTAATTAATTTCATTTTTCACATTTTAATTTTTCTCCAAGTACAAAAGGCAGTGTTCTGCTGGATCGTCATTGTTTTAAAGTTCACTTGGTCTAGTTCTTTTGATTCAGTCTCTTAAACAAGGCAGAAAGTCAGAATCTGGGCAAACTCTGTCCCCATCACTCCTGATGAAACTTGTCTCCACAAACCTCTTCCCTGCCTTCCCTCAAAAGAAAGGAAACTAATTTGCTAAGATTTCACTTACCTTAACTTCAGTTTAAATATTTTTCTCTTCTAAATTCACCATGAGCACGGTTTCTAATCCAAGGATAAGATTTCCCCAATGGCTGCCAAGGTGGAAATCAAAACACTCAAAAGTTACAGGAACAAGGTATAGATCCCATTCGTTGTTTCATTTTCCTTACCTTTTGCGCCCACAGACTATGGCTTCACCCATCTGAGAAAGTCATTAGTGAGGAAAGAGATTATACTAGCACTTCTTTAAAAATGGGGCAGATTTGCTGTTTTTGGAAAGGATCAAATTTGATCTCTTTTGGAAGAGATCAAATTCAGCAGAGTGTAGAGCTACCAAAGTAAAACCACATGATCCTTTGATTTCAGAAGCTTCTGGGTAAAATTTGGTCCTGTCCCACTCTCATTGTTCCCTTTACTTCGCATAGATCACCCAGAGCCATGATATGGCCCAGGAGGCCCATGGAGGCCTGAATTCCACAGGGCATGTGTAGGTTAGCATTGTGATCTTTATCTAGAAGCGAGGGGGAAAACCAGCATTTATTAAATATGGATTATAATGGCCCAGGAATGATTCAAAGTGTCCTACAACATGAGTCCCTCTAGAGGAATTTCAGAAGCCACAACTAGGTTAGCATTTGTAAAAACTGATTTGGGTGGATTCTTGTTTAAACAAACATGAACCCAGGTCTTCCTAAGTTCCTACTGAATTCTTATTTAGTCCCAACCCAGGTGGATGTTTCACGTTGATGCCTGGGACATAATAGAAGCTCCAATACATCATATATTTAAATTTAATTTATCCTCAGTATAATAGGATGAGCAACAGTTTATACCATAGAGTAGGTGCCAAGATGGAAATAGACTAACATCAGAGACTGTGTCTAGCATGGTCGTTGGTGAACAGTGGGGACTGCATTTGCTAGTGAGGCATTAGTATAGGGAAAGGCTTCCTTGAAGGCAGAAGCAATGTATTTGCACAGGGATCCAACCAAGACTTGCTGGAATTGGCTCTGCTCTGAGAAGTTCTGGAATGCAGCATGGTGTCCACTGTGGAGGCCCATGCTTCACCTGTGTGATGTCTGACCCTTATACATAACAGGTCAGAAATTTCTGCTGCAATGAGACTTGCAAGCTGCACATAATTGAGCCTTCTTTACTGGACACAAAGTAAACAACCCATAACTAAGGGGTAGATCTCTAGGAACTGCATAGAAATATTAAATAATTTTAAAAAACATCTCAGTTTCAAATCAAGAAAAAAGCTTGTGCCTGACTTTCCAACCTTCTATGAACAGATTATCTGACATCTGGATGCTGTTTCACTTAAGTCTGCCAATTGCAAGATACGCCAAGTATATCACACTTTGCCTTTTGCTTTCTACCTTCTAGGCTTCTTTTCATTTCCTTCATGCCACCATGTCATTTACTGGGACAAGCCATCACCCCTACCTTGGAAGTATAGGCTGGAGAACCAGACATCACTTTGCAGCACAGTGTAGCAAGGACAATGATAATAGAAAAATCATAATCGTAGCATTTATTGAGACCCCTCCATGTGCCAGGTACTGAGATAGGTGGCTAGAGCTTGGAATAACCCTTTGCAGTCAGGACTCCAGGACCAAGTTTCAATCCCTACTCAATTAGTGGTTCTTTCCTTAGAACTTTAAGGGATCTGGAAGAGACACTGAGCACCAACCAGGTAGGAAACATTTTGCTAAATGCTCTCCCCTGTGCAACCTCCTTCCAATAAATTCCTTGAATTCTAAAGATATGGAAAGACGGTAAGAACAAGTGCATTCAAGTCTCATAATTAGAACAACAAACAAATACATTGATCTTGGCAGTCCATTAACCTGGTAAGTATTTATTGAGCATACACTATGTGCAGACACTACTCTAGGCTTCATATTTATGCAGAAAATAAGGCATAAGAAGGCCCTGCCTTAAGAAAACTGACATCCAAGCAAAAGAAAATATGACAGTCAGAAAAAAAAAAAAGAGAGAGAAAGAATTAATAAATGAATTTATTTCAGATTATAATTTCTGGAAAGAAAATAAAACAAGGTCATGTGATTGGATGCTCTTAGGGATAGCAGAGGGTGGAATAGAACCAACCGAGAAGGGATAATCAGAGGAGGCTTTGCGGTAGAGATTATATTCCTGCTGAAGATACAGCGGTGCCAAGATCAGGTGGAAGACCAGTCATTGTTGATCCATCAGAGAGGCCAAGAGGCAGAAAAGGGTTGGTGTTTGAGAATCAGAAAGGGGAACACCGTGGCTCAGGTGAATGTGGGAACAGTGGTAGGAATGAAGAATGAAGGGTCAGCAGGGGACGGGTCACAGGCCACTCTAAGGAGTTTATAAAAACCATTAAGGCTGTGTGTGACGTGTCTCCATTTACTTTCCAGAGAGACCACCCTGGATGCCACACAACTGCTATCCCAGATGATCAAGTTGAAGTTACTATCTGTCATTCTAAGGACCATCCATTATTCATTTACCCCCAAAGAAATAATTATGCTTCATCTATGAACTTGGCCAGACCCTGAAGCTGCAGTGATGAATAAAATATACACAGTCCTTGCCCTGGTCTAGAGTTTTGTGGGTTTTTGTTGCTGTTACTGTTCAGTCACAAGTTGTGTCTGACTCTTCGTGACCCCATAGACTATAGCAGGCAAGGCCTCCCTGCCCTTCACCATCTCCCAGAGTTTGCCCCCAAGATCAAGTGCATTGCTTTTTAGTGATGTCATCCAAACATCTCATCTTCTGTTGCCCTCTTCTCCTTCTGTCTTCAATCTTTCCCAGCATCAGGGTCTTTTCCAGTGAGTCAGCTGTTTGCATCAGGTGGCCAAAGTATTGAAGTTTCAGCTTCAGTATCAGAACTTCGTTCAGTATCAGAACGAATATTCAGGGTTGATTGTGAGATTTACAGGTCAACAAATGGATAATTCATTATAGTGCAATGAGTCCCTCCCCTGGGGAGGTTCAAAGGCTTTTGAAGACATAGCCAGATGAGGCTTTCTAGAAAAAGTGTCACCCATGTGAATAGAGAGGAGAGGGGGGAAAGAGAAGAAATCTCATGAGGGAAGAAATAGCAGCAGCCAAAGAGAGACTAGACAAGGAGGCTGGCCCACAGTTTGAGGGTGTGGTGAGCCAGGAGGTGGGTTTATGCAGAATGGCAGTGATCTGTAAAGTACTGCGGGAGATTCTGATTCTATCCGGTGGAATTCAAGCACACAGCAGGATAGCATCAAAGTGTTCCTCTGGCTGTAGAACTGCTTAGCAATCAAGGTACCCTTCCCTGAAGTACAGCTTCTACCTACTTTCCAGTCCTTCTGCCTAGGCCCTCTGTCTCTCTGGTCTGTGGGTAGAAGCCACTCCCCACTCCCAGGAACCTATGATGTCACTTCCTCGAGGCTAAGTTGTGGTGGATTCATGTCAAATGTCCAGATGGAGGAGGAGGAGCTATGATTGATGCTGCTGCTCCCAAAGCTGCTGGAGAGCTGTTTGCACAGCTCAATGGGCCATGCCCCATCAGCCCTCCCAAACCAGAAAGGCACGATGGTGGGGTGGGGGGGCGGGGGCATGGTTCAGCCACACTGGCAAACAGCAACAGGCTCAGTCTCAAGAGGAGGCAGAGGAGGAAGAGCTAGGATTATTGAGATTCAATGTTTTAAAAGATAGAAGGGGCACATGCTCTTTGCCAACCCATGAGGTTTTCTGCTATTGATGAAATAACTGTAGACAAGTTAATAAGATCAGATTTAGAGCCATTTGAGATGAATTCAAATCCTGGCATTCCCACCTTCTAACTTTATGATATTGGAGTTCTCTGCTCCTCAGTTTTCTCACCTGTAAGTTAAAGTCAAAAGAGTATCTAGCACCATGCTGTTGCACGTACATGCTCAGTCATGTCTGACCTGTTGTGACCCTATGGACTATAGCCCACGAGTCTCCTCTGTCTATAGGATTCTCCAGGCAAGAATACTGGAGAGGGTTGTCATGCCCTCCTCCAGGGGATCTTCCCGACCCAGGGAATGAACCTAGGTCTTCTGCGTTTCTTGCATTGCATGTGGGTTCTTTATCCACTGAGCCACATGGGAAGCCCATGTTAAAAGGACTCAGGAAGTCAATAGACATCAGACTCTTAGACCAGTACGTGACGTGGGTTAAGTGTTCATTTAATGTTAGCTATCATTATCCCTTACTCTGTGCCAAGTTCTAGAGATTAAGAAACATATAAACATAGTCTTAAGATCTGCACAGCTAAGTCGGAGAGATAGAGATATCACTTATGTCATTTACAACGTGCCAGGTATTTAGCTTAAGGTCATAGAATACATGCTGGTTTATCTTTAACTGTTTGATACGCAGTGGGGAACATTTCCACTCAACATAACAGAGAAACACAAATTCTGTCCTAAGGACACATAAATAGTGGCTTTTGTGTAACATGAGTCCTCAAGAAATTCTGTTGGGGAAAGAAAGTGACTGATGTCTGAATGGACACTAAAATTACAGTGGAAAGAGGTTTGCTTATAATCTGATACTTGTTCACTTGGACCATCCCTTAATCATTTTCCTTAGCCTGACCCCTTCCATTCTGAAACTGTTACAGGTTAACTTCTGCACTTAGACTTCATCCGGGGATGAGGTTACTGGAGTGAATTCTAATCTCTAACATGAATTCTAACTCCATAGGACAGAGTCCTAAAGCAAAGAGCACCGTGTGAATTTCCAACCTACCTCTTCCAGGCAAGCGGATTTAGGCAACTCACGCAACTCTCCCACTTCATTCCTCACCTGTACAGTGGAGTATGGCCTCATCACTCCAACCTGATTGCTAGGATAATTAAAATACATGTTATCTGGTATCTGTAAAGCATACAGCACCCCATAATACTCCTCCTTCTGTGACTTTTTCCTTGTTCCATATCCCCATGATCAATTTCACTGGACGTTCACCACGTGCTCACCCCGCCAGGCCAGTGATCCCATGACACGGAGCATCCCTCAAGGAGCCCATGTCATGTAAGACTGCTCCATCCTGCCTGATGGGATCAGTCGTGGGTATGGCTAAGTCTGGCTCAGGACCTTTGAGAAGCTGAGTGCAAGAAATCTCAAATGGGAAGAAGTAGGCCCACAGGATTCTCCCTATTATGAAGCTGAATTGGAAAAATGAATGAGCAACAGCAAGTCAGGAGCTGAAACAAGGTAAAAGACTATGAGTGTGGAAGACCATGATTAGAGAAGTGCTAGGACAGCCTGTGAAGCAGCTACCCAGGCTGCGGGAGACAACCAGGAAAATCCCAGGGTGAGCGGATTCCAGAGGAAGTGCTGGAGCAAGAACAGGCCTCTCTTCCACGGAGGTCATTAACACTGACTTCCAGCACATGGTCCCTGTCCTTCCTGAGGCCTGGCCATTCCTGAGCCCTGAGGCCCCTGAGGCCCAGCCTCATGCCCAGATGCCTAATTCAGGTCAGGCCCATTTGTAACCTGAGAGCCATGGTTCTCCATCAAGGGTGATTTTGTTCCCAGGAGATGACAGGCAGTGTCTGGAGACAGTTTTGGTCACTAGAACTAGGGTGGAGAGGTCACTAAACACCCTGCTATGCATAGGACAACCCCCAGAACAAAGAACCATCCAGTCCAAAATGTCAATGATGCTGATGCTGAGAAACCCTGACTTAGAGTCAACTTCACATTCCTTGAAGCAACTATGACAACTCTCTGCCTCTGGAAACCTAAAGAGTTCAGGAAATGCAAGGCTTTTTTCACCCCTGCCATGTTGTTAGTACTTGAGGGCACTTTGGGGAAAGATCAGTGGGTATTCTCCATAATTCACGGCTTTGGAACTTGATGCAGAGCAGTCATTTTAGACAGTGGAGTTGCCTTGAAATTGAATTTGGTTTTAACCTGGGGTTTAAATCACATAGACAGAGGTGCCGTTGGAAAGCTTTCAGATCACACCATGTACATGGCTTGGTGTATAGACAAAAGGGCTTGGCTTGTATAGAGTTTTTTTGTGTGTTTCAAACTTTGACATTTAACATGCCAGGTGACTCAGTGGTAAAGAATCCACCTGCTAATGCAGGAGCCACAAGAGATACAAGGTTTGATCCCTGGGTCAGGAAGGTCCCCTGGAGAACAACCTACTCCAGTATTCTTGCCGGGATCATCCCATGGACAGAGGAGCCTGGTGGGCTGCAGTTCATGGAGTCACACAGTGAGAGAGGACTGAGCACAGCTGGATGAGGGACGCTTAGTGTATGGGAAGGGTCTCCCACAGTAAGCTGTGCTAGGAAAGCTGCTACTGTGATGCACAAGCCACTGAATCGAAGAACTAGGGAGACTGGTGAATGAATGCTTGTTTCTCCCACGTCTGTTGTATAAGTGACAATTCACAATATGCATCAGACAAGAGGCTATCTGGATTAAATGACCCACGGTATAAGAGGATGCTGTGTATTCTTTCAAGCTGGAATCATGATTTCTGTCCGATAACTTTCTCTAAAATCCAGACTAGAGTGTTGCAGACCCAATGTGATTCTAAGGAGAAATGTTTTCTTTTTTTTTCCCCCGTAGCACAGAGTCATAACTTCAGCATTCATATTCTAGAGAATCCTTGCACTTCACAGGAAGACTCCGGGAAAATCAGTCAAGACTAAATTTCTCACATCCAGAAGGAAATGGCTCCTGGATTATGAGGAAAGGGAAGTATTTCTATGAGATCTGCTATGTCTGTGGGATGCAGACTCTAAAAAGCAAGGAAGCAGATGGGATTCACGGCATCGAAGATGGAAGATAGAAGAGAATCATTCTGTAAGAATTTATCTCAAAGCAGGACTGTGGCTCATGAATCTAAAGGACTTTTCTTAAACTGAGGCCTGAAGATCAGGAAACAGAGAGGTGTAAAACATTTAAACAAAAATAGTAATGAACATTATTTTTTATAGTTATCTTTAACAATCATTTATTCAGTGCTCATAAGGTTTTAGAAACTAGATTGTTTCACATTTAACACTAGCAGTTCTATTTTCAGATCCAGGGTCCCCTAATCAGCTAGTTATAGAGCTGGGACACAGAACCTAACATATATACTCCAAAATCCAACACAGCATCTTTACCTAAACCTAAGTCTTTCCCTGCCCACTGTTAGGAAAATTTGATGTGAAGTCAATCTTTCTTTGGGTGGCCATGTCTGCAGAGGAGAAACAGATTTCTTTTGCTATTGCTAAATGATTAGAAAGAAAAATAAAGAGCATTCTCCAGTATTCCTAGCACTCGTTGATGGAAGGCACTTGCTGCCATATATGTACTGGCTGAGTTCTTCTACAAGCTAATCAGCTATGAAACACTCATGGCCAAGTATTGTCATCAGGATGTTGGTTTAGTGAATAAGATATGGAACTAGGTCAAAGTAGAGATAGGTGGATGTGGAGAAAAACAAGAAGAAATGGCAGTTGTTTTTTTTTTAATACACCTATATCCTAACATTATTTAACTAAAATTAGCCCTAAAGAGGGCTTCCCATGTGGCACTAGTGGTAAAGAACCTGCCTGCCAATGCAGGAGACGAAAGAGATGTGGAGTCCACCCCTGGGTGGGGAAGATCCCGTGGAGAAGGGCATGGCCACCCACTCCAGGATTCTTGCCTGGAGAACTGCCTGGACAGAGGAGCCTGGTGGGCTACAGTCCAAGGGGTCGCACAGAGTCAGGCACAGCTGAAACGACTTAGCCTGCAGGCACACAGCCCTAAAGAACTTTCTTTTTGAAGGGATTCCTGTAGCTTGTGAGAAATCTCCATGAATTCTTCTCTGCCTGTAAGAGGAAGATACACTATTAGAAAGGTAATCTACCTTTCGTTTGTAATAAAGTCTTAAATTTTACCTGTGCTTTTCCAGATACAACCTCTGACCTCGAGTTGTCAAGCTGACTGCTCCTGACTTCCTTGGGGTTGATGGTTATGCCACGCGCTTCTGCATTCAGAAAACTAAGCCTTAGGTCAAATTCCATACCTCTGTGCAAGTCCATAGAAAATTATCTTTCTAAATAACCTGGGATTAAAGTTTTAACTCTTAAACAACCAATATGTCCTATTAGATATGGAACAAAAATGAGTTTTTCAATAATTACTTGAAATCTCTTGTGGTCAGAAGGTTTGATCTATTTCATTCTACTCTATTGTGTCCTGTTACTAAAGTATACTATGTCATATGTACCCTGCAATATGTTAAAATACACAAGTTACAGTATACTGTATTATTAAAATTCTATTATGTTTAAAGTGATGCTTGTTTTAAAAGATTGTTAGGCTTTAGGAAAGGGGCTGGCAAACAGGTCCAAAGCCAGCCAACAACTTGTTTTCCTAAATAGAGTTTTATAGGAATGCAAACACACTCGTTCATTTACATAGCATCTGTGACTGCTTTTGCATTACAACAGCAAGCTTAAGCAGTTATAACAGATACAAGATGGTTCAGTAAGCCTAAAATATTTATGATCTAACCTTTTACAGGAAAAGTTTGTCAACCTCTACCTTACAGTTCATGGAGTCACAAGAATTGGACACCACTTAGCAACTAAACCACAGCCACCTTAAAACTGCAACATTGAAACTCATTGCTTTGAGTTAAATGAAAAGTTCTGCCTGAATGATAGCTAAATGTGAGATTTATTTCCTGCACTCATTATTTTCTCAAATATAAATTTGGGATCAATCTTGTATCTAGGAGTCCATAAAAATATGAGGGTTCTGTCCCCAAATCTCCCCATATCACTAATGATGCTTTATGGACCCTTAACTTTTCAAAGGCTTTTGTAGAAGAAATGACATCTTGTATCTTTACTGCTTGAGTATATGCATCCTTCCCGCCACTAAGTTCTGGACATTAAACACTTTAACTCAGTCATGTCCGCCTGTTTATGACCCCACAGACTGTAACCCACCAGGCTCTTTGTCCACGGGATTTTCCAGCAAGAAGACTGGAGTGGGTTGCCATTTCTTTCCCCACAGGATCTTTCCAACCCAGGGATTGAACCCACGTCTCCTGCATTGCAGGAGGATTCTTTACTGCTGAGCCACCAGGGAAAGCCTAGTAAACGCTTTATCCACAGCTGTTGGACAAGGACCTAGAACCCGTGCTATGCAACAACGGAAGCCACCATAATGAGTAGCCCATGCACCGCAACAGAGAGTAGTCCCTGCTCATTGCAACGAGGGAAAGCCCACACTCAGCAGTACTGACCCAGCACAGCCAAAAATAAATTAAAAAAAAAAAAAATCCCCTCTCCACTTAAAGCAGAGGAGGGATTGTGTCATGGTTAAGAAGATAAACTGTGGAGCCAGACTGACTGCTTCCAAATTCAATCTTCATCTGTCACCAGGTATAAAATCTCAGACAAATTTGCTTGACTTCTCTGTGCTTCAGTTTCCTCTTCTGTAAAAAGAAATAGTGGTAGTGAGCACCACATCCGGTGACCATCAGAGCTCTTGTCGTAATTTAGCTTTTGCCAAATGTTAGACTGTGAGCAAGGTAGTTCAACTCATGTGCTTTTCACAGTGACTAGGAACAAAGTAGGAATGATTAGCACCCCTGTTTGACAAACATGGAAACAGAGGCTCAGAAAGTTTAAGTAGCTTGTCAAAGATCAAAGAGTGAGGAAGCAGCAAGATTTAGAAACAAACTCAAATCTAGCCAAGTCCCAGCTGAAGCTTTCAAAAATTCTGCTGTGCGGGGGCGGGGGTGGGGGGAAGTATTTGCATCAAAAGTGGTTCTTTTAACTCTTTGGGTCCTGTGGAGCCTCATTCCTGGAACTCACCTGAGATATAAATGTCAATGGTAGAGGCAAGGACCAGAGCAGGTTTGTATTCAGTTTATATCCTTCTCTTGGGGAAAAAAAAACACCCACATGTAATGAACAAGCAAGTCTAGGAAATCGTGGAAGGTTTTTTTTTTTTTTTTTTTTAGATTTTTAATGAGGCATTGATCATGATGTACGCTTTGCTAATCTAGAGCATTTACCTTCTTCATTTGCTGCTTCTCCTCTTACCTTCTCACTCCTTTTCCTGTGATGTTTCTGGCAGTGCAGATACCAGGTATTGTCTGATAGGTGTTTCATGGAGAAGAAAACTGACCCAATTCTTCCAAACAGGGAAATCTCAGAACACACTCTCACTATGTCTGTATACGTGTTAGTTGCTCAGTCATGTCTGACTCTTTGCGACCCCATAGACCGTAGCCCGCCAGGCTCCTCTGTCCATGAAATTCTCTAGGCAAGAATACTGGAGTGAGTAGCCATTCCCTTCTCCAGGGAATCTTCCAGACCCAGGGATCGAACCCAGGTTTCCTGCATTGCAGACAGATTCTTTACTGTCTGAGCCACGGGGGAAACCTCTCTGTATACATGGATAGAGAGAATGAAAGAGAGAAAGAGAGAGAGGAATCTCGTGGCTCAGTCCACAGGTTGGTATGGAAATATATCAGTCTCTTATTCATGCCTACCTAGGGAAGGAAGGAAAGAAAAAAAAAGTGAAGAGATGTTGGTAACAGGTAAGGTGAATTTTAAGGACACTTTCAGCTGTGAGAGAAAACCCAAGGGGGCTAAATAAATAGACCAGAGGTAAGACCTGAAGTTTGGTTAATTCAGAGGCTAAACCACTCCACCAAAGACCCAAGTTCTTTCCATGTTTTGGCTCTATTGTCTTCAGCTTATGCACCTTGTCCTCATGATGGTTCCCCTCAAGCCAGGCAGTTGAAGAATTTACACCCGGACATGCAAACATGCAGAGAAAGAAGACCATCTATTCTGAAGTATATCTCTGGAGGGTAAGGAAGCCTTTCTAGAACCCATCAGCTTCCTCTCTGTGTCAGTTAAAACTAACCACAGACCTCTATTTCCGCACCAGTTCCTGAGAAGAGAAGTGGACCTCCATGACTTAAACTGACCCTTTGAGATGAAACGGGTTCTGGAGGTAAAACAGTGATGACTCCTCCAAAACTCCCAACAGGTTGAGTCCCACGTCAAAGATGGTGCTTCTGCTAAATATATGAACTCACAGACTTACTGAATGTTAAGTCAAGGGGCCCAAAGTCTCACCACCCAAAGGCAGAGGCCCCATGGGAGAGGACCTAAGCCTTGGCAGAGCACAACATGGCCTGCTGTGTGCTATGTCCCCTCAGTCCCTAGGGCTGTTACACGTGGGTCCACACGCCGGAATTAGAGAGATAAACACAAAGACAAAGTCCCTGCCTTCAAGGACTTTAAATTCTCATGGAAGAGACAAAAAGTAGAGAACAGACATACAATTTATATGGTTGCATGTGAAGAACTGACTCACTGGAAAAGACTCGGATGCTGGGAAAGATTGAAGGCAGGAGGAGAAGGGGATGACAGAGGATGAGCTGGTGGGATGGCATCACCGACTTGATGGACATGAGTCTGAGTAAGCTCCAGGAGTGGGTGACGGACAGGGAGGCCTGGCATGCTGCAGTCCATGGGGTAGCAAAGAGTCGGACACGACTGAGCGACTGAACTGAACTGAAAGAGGGATATAAAGAAAAAAAAGGGCAATAAGGAGATCGACTGTAACAAAGAATGTACATCCTCCTAACTGGAAAGACCTCTCTAAAAAACTAAAAGAAAAAAAAGATTTCTCCACCGCAGCCCACCCTCCACACTATTCGCCCAGACCGATTAACTCAAGGTCTTCTTTCAGGTTTTAGCGTATACATCACAATCCTTTGGGGTCTTCCTAGCTTCTGAAGCTCTCTCTTTTACGTGAACTTCTCATCACCAGAGTTGCAATCCTGTGTATATTTGAGTGTGTAGTTATCCTCCTCTTTATCATAAGGACCAAAAAACAAAAACAGGAAGTGAGCCCACGTCCATCTCCAGGAATGAGCACGTTGCTCACCACATAGTGGCCACTTCATCCGTGTTTTTTGAGTAATGGAATAAGAAACTAGATAACATGAGATAGTGGCTGCTGGTGGGGCCACAGAAAAGAAACACCTTTCCTGGGAATACCATGCCACTACCTAATACAGCTCATCAAATCCTAGCTATCTCCAGTCTCATGTTCCTGCCCTGGACCAGCTCCCTAGATTTCCATGATTTCCAAAAACTGAAAATAAGTAATGTAAAAATATACAGACCAGACAGTATTTTTTTCCTTAATTTTGTTTTTATTTTTTGGCCACACCATACAACTTGTGGGATCTTAGTTTCCTGACCAGGGATCGAACCTGGGCCCTTGACAGTGAAAGCCCACAGCCCTATCCACTGTACTGTTAGGAAAGTCCCCAGATAGTATTCTTATATCCTGTCCAAAACTGAGTAGCAAAAAAATTTTTTTTTCTACACAGCTTGTACCCCATGGAGAGAGCACAGGGAACACAAAATCCTCTCTCTCCTTGGAGGTATGTTTAGAAAAGCTCTAGAGAATAAAATCGACAGCCAAGACTTTGCAACACCCCTGATGATGAAAGCTGCATCTTTGTATACAGCAGACCATGGGGCAAGAAGTATATATTCTTCTGTTATTATTGTCATTATTACCCTCAGGTCTATTTTATCTCAAACAAGAAAGACAAAAAAGAAGTTGCATTTCATGGAGAGTCCATGTTGTATAGACACTTTTAATAAAAATATTAATGATAGAAAATAAGACTATTTAAGTGCTTATCTGCAAGATCTTATTCAGTCTTTAAGACAGATTCTATTAGTGTACCCATTTTACAGATGAGAAAACAGAAACTTGGGATGGGAAGTCATTTGCCTAAGATCACACAGTGGATGAGTGACAGACACAGGCTTTAAGCCAGGTCATTCTGTCTCCAAAGCCTTAAGTAAGTCTCTAAACTTACTGCTTTAGTCTGGGTTCCCCTTAATTAGCAGAGAATTAGAAACAGTTTGGGTGCAGGATGTTTATTTGGAGAGTGATCTCGGAGACAGGATTGAACGAGTTGGGAAGATGGAAGATGTCAGGAAGAGAGGAAATGCCAACATAAGGGTGTGTGCTATGCCTTCAGTTCTTAACTGCGAGACCTCTGGCAGGTTGGGGCATTTATTCGCTTGCAGCATTTCCCCAGTGATTAAGGACAGTTTCTGAGGGTGTTAATTCTCCTGTCCTTTCAGTTTGTGTCCCAAGAGGGCTGAGTATGCTCCAGAGACTTTGAAAACGACCTTGAGTCAGAAAAGAAGAAAGAAGTTCATGAAGCACTTTAAGACAAGGTGCTGTTCGCATAAGTCTCATGAACTGGACTCCACAATAACACCTGAAATCGCAGGTGAGCTGAGAGGTACGGTCCCGGCCAAGGAAGCTCTGTTCCACTTGCTGTGACTCAAGTTCAGTTTCGTTTCTTGCCCACCACCACCTTGTGAGTTGGGTGTTAAGTTTTCTACCTCCCAGCGGGGAAGGACTGAGTTCATCAATTATCAGCGACTCGACAAAGAACACCCAAGCAGGTGGTGACCTTCCAGCCTCCATTTATACATCTGTACTTTGGGCTTCCTTTCTCCTGGGCCACACTCTGTTCAACCGAGTCTGAATGAGGTTTCACGTACAAGGATGCAAGAAACCAGGTCAGGGAAAGCCCAGCCTTCACCCTCAGAACAGACGAGAAGGGAGTGAGACGGGAATATCACGACAGTGCTCATCTAAAGAAGAACACACCAGGCGGACTTCCTCTAAGATCTGTCCTCGGAAGCAGGACATCACTATCTCTAGAAACAAAGGTGAGCTCTGTCTTGTTGATGTTACATCTTTACAATATAAACATTGCTGTTTCATGTCCTCAGCGACTTGCTTTGAGTGTTGAAGAAGACACTAGCATTTTCATTTGCTTTTCAATCAGGGAACAGCTCCTAAATTCTTTTCTCTGTGTGTCTCTATAAAGACACAACAGGAATCTTTCGGGGAGGGGCATCTTACACATTGTGTTTCTGACTCTTCATCACTTTCTCCCCCAGCAAATGTGTGGAAAGGATGGAGCATTCCACAGCCCTGTGGGTTTCTAGTTTTGTCTTCACTCTCAGAACAAGAAAAGACTTAAGGCAAGTCCCTCTCTTTCAATCATCCAGGAAGTGATTCTAGATGATAATAAGAGAGGATAGCAAAGAAGAGGAGAAGGGGGAAATTACTGGCTTGGTCAAAGCTTGCAAAACGACACCAGTGATTAAAACATCTTATGCTGTCCCCGGGCTGCAGAAGCTATCAGTGACAAAAGATCTCATACACACACACACAAAAGGAAAGAAATTAGCCATTAAGAAATATTTCAGCATAATGCAATTATTACAGCTGTATAATTGAATGGGGAAACCATTGATCTGTAGTAGAAAGGAAATTGCTCTTCTCATTGTGTTCCTATGAATATGTGAACATTAATCTCCATCTATAATCAACGTTCATTTCAAATCTGATTGCGTGCTACTAAACACCCGTAGCTATGCTAACATTATGTTAATATGGTTCAACATCATAGCTCCCAGCTTCACAGCACAAATATTTTTCTTTGGCAATCAATAGTAATTTCAGCTGAGTGGATGGAAGTCACGTTTTAATGGTAATCTTTTCTCCAAGCCTCCAAGTGGAAACTCGGTTGGTGTCTTAACATGGCTGCACTGCATTGCATATAATCAGATAAATTAACCTGAAAAGAAATGGAGAGACAGGAAGGAAGGGGGTGGTGGATGTGGATTAGAAATAAGACGCAAGCTTGGCAAAACTCTAAATCTACCTAGTAGAGGAAAGTGCTCATTAGGTAAGAAAGAAGTGAGGCTGGATGGGAGGATGGGATTGAATAAATTTATGTTGATGGGGGTGGGGAGGGGTGCTGGGAGGTTGTGCAGAAAAAGAGCTAGGATTTTTAAGAAATAAATTATTCCTTCTGGCTGTCAGTCAGTTGGATGGAGCAGCCAGGTACCTGTGCAACCTGCATTTTGCCTAAAGCAAGCAAGAGGTGTGAGGAAGGAACAGGAAGCTTGACAAACCTGGATGCAGGCAGGCTACGTGGAACCGCCTTTACTTTTGATGCGAACATTCAGACGTCTCTTCTTTTTGTTATTTTCATTCATTCAATTATTCGTCAGTTTATAGCAATGGAAAATACAGAAAATTTCATACATTTTTACATTTATAAAAATAAAGAGGGCTTCCCTGGTGGCTTGGTGGTAAAGAATTCGCCAGCCAATGCAGGAGACATGGGTTTCGAGACCTGATCTGGGAAAATACCACATGTCGCAGAGCTACTACGCCCGTGAGCCACAACAATTGAGCCTCTGCTCTAGAGCCTGGGAGTCACAACTACGGAGCCCAAGTGCTACAACTGCTGAGCCTGCACACCTAGAGCCCGTGCTCCACAGCAAGAAAAACCGCCACAACCAGAAGCCTGCACACCGCACCTGGAGAGTAGCCGCACAGCATCGAAGACCAAGCACAGCCAAAGACAATGAATAAATGACATTATTTTTTTTAAAAAAAAAGGATATTTGGAAAGTGAAGCAATGTGTGAAGAAGATATCTTCTTTTTTAAGCACCTCCACTGCTAGGCACCAGGAGTGTAAGAATGATGTCGGTGCATCTCTGTCCACGGAGTGCTGATGGCCCAGAATGAGAGTTGGACCCAGGAACAGCGCACAGTGACAGTCCCACTGCTTTGGAAGTTCTCGTTACCATCCCCGTTCCCCTAGCCAGTGTGATGCTTTCCTGCCGTGAGAAAGAGAGAGAGAGAGAATTTTTGTTACATTCATCAGGCATTAGATTCAACCTGCAGAGACCTATCTGAAGGAAATCTCAGATGAGATCCCAGGCTCAGCTCCTTCATCTGAGGCCGCTGCCCTCCAGGACTCCTGGTCAAGCACACCTCCCCCTCCCCCTCCCAGTTACTTCAGTCACAGGCTTGTTCTCTGAGGAGGGTCAAAGTTAGGACCTCCGTGTCTGTGTGTTGCCTCTTATAAGGCAGAAGAAAATAAAACAACCCAAGAAGGTCTCCAGCCTCTTTGCCTTCCCCTGTTAAGAAGAATTCTAGTGATGTCCCTTTCTTTCACAGCTCCCTCAAGCCCCCTGCTCTCTCTTGCCTGGGTCCTAGTATGAACATCAGAGGGGAATGTTCTCTGAAGGACAGCAGGAGAGACATTGAAGTGAGAAGGGAAATCAAGAGAAGAGATGACCGCAAGCCAACGGGAAAGATGAAGACGACATTACCAGGTGAAAGGTCACAGTGAGATTGATGCATAGACGCTACTGATACTACATATGAAATAGACAACTAAGGAGAACATGCTGAATAGCACAGAGAACTCTGCTCAAGATTCTGTGGGGACCTAAATGAGAAGGAAGTCCAAAGCGGAGGGCATATATGTATATGTGTGGCTGACTCAACTTTGCCACACAGGGGAAACTAACCCGACATAGGAAAGCACCTCGACTCCAGTAAAAATTAGCTTAAATGATAATGATAATATAAAGGAACTACACGTGGCAAAACCAATACAATATTGTAAAGTAATTAACCTCCAATTAAAATAAATAAATTTATATTAGAAAAATAAATAAAATAAAATAAAAATATAAAGGAAATACAGCAATGAATAGTGAAACCCCTCACTGTTTCAGTATTTCTCAAAAAGTAAAAGGCCATCAATATTCAATATTGTCTCCTTTGAGTTTGGAAAGAGGAGACATTTGCGAAAGATAAACTGCCACAGATATGGGAAACACTGAAAATATTAGATAAAAAAATTTTTTTGAAACGTTTTCCAATACTTTGCTGCTTGTTCCACTTTATCACGCTCTAGAGAGACCTATAAAGGATTAATATCTCATGCCTATTGTTTTTCTTCTTTATAATTCCAAAGTGAGGAGAGGTTTGAATTACTTTTACTTATTTATTTCTTATAATCTCAAAATGCCTTTTTAGGATGACAGTAACTATTATTATCAAATATGATTTACATAACAAAGCCAGAACTACCTGGGAACTTCTCTCAGATGTACTCTTTATCCCCCAAACTTCTGTTCAACTTTCATTTCATCAGCTCTGCTTGAATTATTGTGACTGTCTCTTTCCCAGCCTCCCTAAACCTTGGGTTGTTCCCTTTTAATCTGTCACCTACAAGATTAGCCAAAAAATTCACATGATCAAACATAATTTTCAAGACATTTGGAAACTAAGTATCCAGAACATGGAAACAAGACTGTATATTCCCAGCCATGTTTAAAGTTACACAATAGCCAATGAAATGTTTGACAAAAATTCACTAAACTTATTGTTAAATGTTTAGAAACCTATTTTGAGTTTTACTGTTTATTAGCAAAGCCAAAAATAAATAAATAAATAAAAGCCACTGAGGATAATACTCAATCTTCCCAACACAAGAAAAACAGCTGAAAGATTACACAGAAAACAACACGGCGGCAAATAAAAATGTATTCCTTTGTCAGCAGATTCCATTAGAAGATGCAGAGAAAACCTTGCTGAAGATCTGAAGAGTCAAGTGTTAAAAAAATTACTTGGTGTGTGAGATTTGCCATACAGTTGGGTGAAAGTACAGATGTTTCTAACATTTCTTTCCTTGTGGAATTTGCAACATGAAATACAGGATAAACTTTTTTTAACACTAAATATATATAAGGGAGAAAAAATGTTTCAGCAATGCTTGACTTTCTTATAAAACTGATATTTTATGAATAACTGTAAGTGGATCTACTGATAGAGTGACTAGTTGACTTGGATTTATTTTTTTCTTTTTAATTCCAAGTAAGGTTACAAAGAAAGCTCTGGATATGAAATTCATAGACTAGACCATCACATCTATAGCAAAAAAAAGAGTTGGAGCTGTAGGTATGCAAAAATGTTTACAGTTTGTCATCATGTGCTTAATTTTGAAAGAGAAAAGGTCTTTAGAATACAAAAGAATATTTACCTTTATAATGAGACAGTGACAATAAAAATTATTTTCAAAATGTCACAAAGAACTTCAAAAAGCTGCTAACTTTAAGGTTATTTATTTTTGTTTTATAAAAAGAGAAGTGTTTTAAGTTTGCTGAACAGTTTTGCTGCTACTGCAATGTCTGTTGTTATATTATCACTTATCAGATGATTAAATAATAACACTAATCACAATGTTAAGAATAATAATAAGTATAATCTCTCACTTCAAGGTTAAGGTGACAGTTTAAAAATAAGGAACAAAGTATCTATTAAGTAAATGAAACAGGCCATGGAGAGTGTTTTGAAAATGGATGTTGGAAAACATCCTCTCTGCCAAAAGATTTTGTTGCTAAAATAATATGAAAGAGACAGTGTTAGTCACTGAGTCATGTCCAGCTCTTTGCAACCCTATGGACTGTAGCCTGCCAGGCTCCTCTGTCCATGAAATTCTCCAGGCAAGAATATTGAAGTGGCTAGCCATTTCCTTCTCCAGCAGATCTTCCTGACCCAGGTTCAATCCAGGTCTCTCTCCTGTCTGAACCACCCATATGTATGCATTAATTATAAGAGCTCTGTCTATACATTTGAAAATACATAATAGAGTTGTTTCACCTATATAAAATTCTTCCAGACCAAAATTCATAGTGGAATTTGAAGTATTTCATGAATACATGGAGGGCAACTCCTTCCAATTATTTTGTAAAGCTACTAATTGGCATTATGGAAGATAGATGGTTTCTAGATTGCATCAAACACTGCTGTATAATTGGTGGATGAAATGAGATTGAAAAATGGGTTTGATGATGAAGAAAACAGAGCCTGAGGTGCCCTTCTTTTGCATCTTGAGCTGTGTATCAATTCCAATGATCTTTTGCTCTGTAACAAACCACTCTTAATCTTGCATGATTCTGGTGTTTGAAATCCTCAGCTGAACAGTTCTTACTGAGGGTCCCTGGAGCAGTTGCAGTCAAATGCAGGTGTGGCTGGAGATATCTGAAGGCTTCTTTATTCAAGTGTCTGATGCTTGGCCTCTAAGATCACTGGGATGGTTGAAATGGTTGGGTGCTGGGCCAGCATCTCTCTCTCCAAGCAGCTACTCTGTAAGACTAGCTTGTCTCCCTTAAGCATGGCGGGCCCTTGATGGTCAGACCTCCCCATGTGGCTGGCTTCCCCCAGGATGAGCATTCCAAAGAATTCAAGTGGAAACTGTAAGTTTTCTTCTTAGAGCATACTCTTGGAAGTCCCAGAAAGTTGCTCCCTCCACATCCTGTTGGTCAAGAAGATCACTAGGTCCAGTCAAGATCCAAGAGAATGAGAATTAGACTCCATCTCTCAGTGCAAGGAGCGTCACAAGTATATATAGACAGAAGACACTGACGATCGTCATCAACTTCTGTATGAGTTAACTGATGGAGCGTATCTGAAACAGCTGATCCTATCACTAAGACATAATCTGTGCTTAGATAGTACAAAGAACCATGCACGCAAAGACTTTAAAGTTTGAGCAAAGCTTCTGTGGTTACAATGACTGATTCCTTTTCTTATTTCCTTTAACACATGTGGGCTGACAAAGGATGGCTTTGTTTTGTTTGGGGAATCCAATCTAGCATGTCTAGTGTGTGTATGCTGAGTCATGTCCACCTCTTTGAGACCCCCAGGACTGTAGCCTACCAGGCTCCTCTGTCCATGGGATTTCCCAGGCAAGAATACTGGAGTGGGTTGCCATTTCCTTTTTCAGGAAATCTTCCTTGACCCAGGAATTGAACCCATGTCTCTTGTATCTCCTGCTTTAGCAAGCAGGTTCTTTACCACGTGTGCTACCTGGGGAACCTAATACTAACAGCTAATGTTTATTGAACTTTTCTGATATGCTAAGCTCTTTTCAAAAATGATCTAACATGATCCTTGCCACAAACCTTTTAGGTAAATATTCTGTGTATTTGGATTCCTCATACACTAAAGACTAAAGCACAGAGAATTTTGTGACTTATTCTGGATCACACAGCATCTAGTACCAAATGGAAGAGAGCTACCCAATCTAGCTAACAGCAGTGACCGATTTACATCTTGCCATGTGGTTGAAAAATCTGTAAAGATAGCATGTTAAATTACATTTTATTATGAATTAATTTCATTCTTGTTTATTAAAATAGACCACAAAAAAATTATAGTATATCCTCTCTATGGAATACTATACAACTGTCACAAAGGATGAAGTAGGTAATTATGTATTACTTTAATACGAAAGTTGTTAGGATATACATGATATATACATGTATATATATATATCAGTTCAGTTCAGTCACTTAGTCGTGTCCAACTCTTTGCAACCCCATGGACTGTAGCACGCCAGGCTTCCCTGTCCATCACCAACACCCAGAGCTTGCTCCAGTTCGTATTCATCAACTAGGTGATGCCATCTAGCCGTCTCATCCCCTGTCATCCCCTTCTCCTCCTGCCTTCAATCTTTCCCAGCATAATATATATGTATACACATAAAATTTACTTTCTATGTATATACATTAGAAACTGTTATATTTGGTTCATACTGGGAAAAGAGAATTGGGTTCATCTGAGAAAAACAAAGAGCCCTTTTTCCTTTTCTTACTCGATTACTTAGTGCCATAGCAGATGCTGGCTTGGCTCAGCCCACACCAAAGGTTACCTACAGCTTCATCTACTGTTCCCATATGTATTATTTTTGCTTCAACCTTCTCTCTCTCTCTCTTTCCCCCTCTCCCCACCCTTTTCCTCTCTCTCCCCACCCCCTTTCTCTTTCTCTCTCCCTTGCCCCCAGGATTTTTCTTGCTCTCTTGGCTTGGGTCAGGTCGGAAGCCCCTGGAGCCGATCTCAGCTCATGATGCACAGCGGTAAACACTCTCACATCTCTGCAGTGTGCTCTTCACAGCCTCTCGTGCGTCCCCACAGACATGTGCACCCCAGTTCTCCACAGCAGTCCCCCATCCCCCTTTCACACCCTCTTTACTGGCATACCCCTTCCCTGCCTCACTCTCCAACTTACCACGCTTCCTAGGATCACCTCTCAAAGAGACTGCCTGCACCTGAGTCCTTCTCTCAACATCTGCTTTAGAGAGACCTTAAACTAGGACAAGTACTATTTGAACTTTTGGCTTTGTGTTCATGTAACTTTCACTTAAAACAAACAAAGAACCTCTACATTTAAATGAATAACATCATCCAAGAACACACTCTCTTCAGGCACCAGTGTGGGCTGTGCTGTCCCTCAGCACACCTGGGCTCCGGGCTGAGGCTCTGAGTAGCCTTCTGGCTTCTCCTAATGAACACGAACACAATCGGAGGCCACATTTGTGTCTAAAGAAAGCCAGAATCTGGACAGGGTCTCTCCAGTGAGGCTTGGAGGGCAGGATTCTGAGCACACTGCCTTGCAAAGCAGCGGCATGACTTGTTTCTCTGCTTCCCCGACCCCAACCCCCTCTCACAACCATCTTCAATTTCACCCGCCTTTGGCTCATCACCATGCCATTACTAAGGATGCTTGCTTCCCACAAGTACGTGGCCTGGGCCCAGGCACCCTGCGATTCATTGTCTGGCTCTGACCCAGTGCCCCAGGCTCTGGCCCTGGGGAACCGAACTAAGTCGTCTCAAGATTACAAGCCATTTCAGCCCAATCAGGGGTTACGGCCCCTACTTTTTAACATCCTGCTTTTATTTGCAGGCTATGAAGTGTAATAGTTCACCATTTTGGTTTAAGTATCACCATAAAAGTCAGTGAGATGGAACAGGCAATAAGTGGTTCTTTTACATAGTGTGGCTGAGGCTGGGAGCTGACGTCTTCATTAACCCACAGAAACGGCTCTGAGATGAAATGCTGGGTGGGTGCCCCTCGGCGTCAGGGATCAGTCAGATGCTGTGCTGTCACACCCACCTGTTTCTGACCCCAAGTGCTGCACTCTGCCCCTTCCTGATGCTGAGCAAGGTGGGCACTCGAGGAAAGGAGCAGATGAACATCGTAAGGTGATGCTGAGCGCATTGGGATGAAAAGGGAAAAACTCCTCCCGATATGGAGGTGTTCCCCCAGCAAGACACCTCTCCTTACCACCCACCTGTCCTCAAGCATTTGGGGTAGCTAGAGTCTGTCCCAGGGATGCAGAATCTGTAGGCACATGCTGTGGTCTGAATGTCCATGTGCTTAGTCACTCAGTGTCCTACTCTTTGTGACCCTGTGGACTGCAGCCCACCAGGCTCCTCTGTCCATGGAGACTCTCCATGGCAAGAATACTGGAGTGGGTTGCCACGCTCTACTCTAGGGTATCTTGCCAACACAGGGATGGAACCCAAGTCTCCTGCCTCGCAGGTGGATTCTTGACTATCTGGGCCACCAGTGAAGCCAAAGAACATTGGAGTGCATAGCCTATCCCTTCTCTAGGGGATCTACCCAGCCCAGAAATCGCAACAGGGTCTCCTGCGTTGCAGGTGGATTCTGGTCTACCAGGGAAGCCCCTGAATGTCTGTGTCTCCCTCAAAACTCACACCTTAGAATCCTAATCCCCAGTGTGACAGTAAGAGGAGGTGGGGCCTTTGGGATATTAGGATAGAGTCCTCAAAAATAATGGGCTTCCAGGGCAGCTCAATGGTAAAGAATCTTCCTGCCAGTGCAGGAGACGTAGGTTCGATCCCTGGGTTGGGAAGATCCCCTGGAGGAGGAAATGGCAACCCACTCCAGTATTCTTGCCTGGGAAATCCCATGGACAGTGGAAACTGGTAGGCTACAGTCCATGGGGTAGCATAGAGTTGGACACGCCTTAGCAAATAAACAAAAATAACCTCATAAATGAGACAAGCTCTCTCATAAAGGGACCCCACAGAGATCCCTAGGTCCTCCACTGGATGAGAATACGTGAGAAATCAGAAGTCTGCAACCCGGAAGAAACTGTTAGTCACTGAATCATATCCAACTCTCTGTGACCCTATGGACTGTGGCCCACCAGGCTCCTCTGTCCATGGAATTCTCTAGGCAGGAATGCTGGAGGGGTTGCCATTCCGTTCTACAAAGGATCTTCCTGACCCAGGGATCAAGCCTGGATCTCCTACACTGTAGGCAGATTCTTTACCGTCTGAGCCACCAGGGAAACCCAGAAGATGGCTGTCACTAAAACCTGCAGGCACCCTGATGTCCAACTTTCAGCTTCCAGAATGGTGAGAAATAAGATTCTGTTGTTACAAACACAGAAGTTATCCAGTCTGCGGTGTTTCATTCTAGCAGTCCACATTGACTTCAACAACATAGTTATGACAAAACAATTGTGTTCCACTTATCAGGGTGCCGTTTGCTTATGTCAGAATTCTAGAAGACATTCTCTACGGAACACCCATTCCGTGGTTGTATGGGGCAGGGGTGGGGAAGAGTTCATTAGTGAAATAAGTTGGCAGAAAATGTTAACCAGGGATTTCTCACTACATAGAATTGAGGACTCAAAGAGCTTTAATATGCTGACATGTACACAAATAGCCAAAGATATTTATTTGAAATTTTTCTCAAGGAATTTCTCTTAGAGTTCAAGTTTCCTGCCTTACTGACTTCTGGAGTCCTTCCTCCTGATGCATGATGCAAGAACCTTGCCCCGTCCATGGTGACCTAGCACTTGAACGCGCCAGACCCGGACACTCCACTGCACTGAGAGATATACATCACCTGTACTTCTGCAGCTGCCGCTCACACAGTTCCCCAGCCCTCTTCCCTAATTCTGTTCCTACCCTGGGCTTCCCAGGTGACACAGTGGTAAAAGAACCCGCCTGCCAAGGCAGGAGATGTGGGTTCAATCCCTGGGTCGGGAAGATCCACTGGAGAAGGAAATGGCAACCCAGTCCAGGTTCTTGCCTGGGAAAATCCCATGGGGTCTCAAAGAGTCTGACACAACTGAGCGACTGAGGACTCACATATGCCCTTACTCTTAAACAACAGGATAAGGGTTTATAGCCAAGACAATTGTTTTCATTTCCTTTCTCACCAAGCCATTATTTTCTATAGGTTTATTATTCCATCTCCTTTTTCTCTTCAGCACCAACTCCCCATGCCCAATTTTACCCAAATGATTTTTTAAATTATTGCCTCATAGCTCAGTTGGTAAAGAATCTGCCTGCAATGCAGGAGACCCTGGTTCAATTCCTGGGTTGGGAAGATCCCCTGGAGAAGGGAAAGGCTACGCACTCCAGTATTCTGGCCTGGAGAATTCCATGGACTATACGGTCCATAGGGTGGCAAAGAGTCAGACACGACTGAGTGACTTTCACTTCACGTCACTATGCCTGCAATGCAGGAGACTCCGATTTAATTCCTAGTTCTGGAAGATCTGCTAGAGAAGAGATAGACTACCCACTCCAGTAGTCTTGGGCTTCCATTGTGGCTCAGCTGGTAAAGAATCTGCCTGCAATGCAGGAGACCCCAGTTCGATCCCTGGGTTGGAAAGATCCCCTGGAGAAGGGAAAGGCTACCCATTCCAGTATTCCAGCCTGGAGAATTCCAAGGACTGTATAGTCCATGGGGTCGCAAAGAGTCGGACACGACTGAGCAACTTTCACTTTCACGTGTATCTAGAATTTATTTACCTTGGGCTGTGTTGGGTCTTGGTTGTGGCATGTAGGGTGACTTGTTGCTGCGTGTGGGCTCTTCATGGAGGCCGGCAGGCTTCTGTTTAGTTGAGGCACACAGGCTCAGTAGTTGCAGGACATGGGCTCAGTTGCCCTGCAGTGTGTGGGATCTTCATTTCCCCACCAGGGATGGAACCCGCACCCCCTGCATTGCAGGGTGGATTCTTAACCACTGGACCACCAAAGAAGTCCCACCGATTTTTTTTTTAATGAAGAAATCTACTCTTGTCTTATAAAAAGGACCATTCAACACACTTTCTCCCATGACCAGAACTCAGTAGGTCTTCAGTACATGTTAATGTCTTGTCTTGACTGTCGACATTTTTATTTTCTTAGGAAAAAAAAAAAATCATAAGAGCTAAAGCTCTACAGAGCGGCTCTCAGATTCAGTGGGACCAGACATCCACACTGGCCCAAGGATGCCATGGCCCTGTAGCAAGACATAATGCACCTCCTTATTTTCACATTCACGCCAACACCACTAATCCATCACAGCATAACCTGCCTCTTTACGACCCTCCTGTGGATCCATTAAATTTTCTCTGGGGAGTAAAACCTGTTTGACCTCTCTGCCTTGACTCTTGCTTCCTTAAAAAGCCTTTCTCTTGGAAAGACTTTCCAGTCATCTTTATCTTCCTCATAAAGGTGAAGTCATGATCACATGACCCTCTCTTAACAAACATGCATTGTTTAAGCCAGAAAAACTACTCCCCTACCCCTTGTAAGGCCTTTACTTTGCAGGAATGCCTCTTGTATTCAGTGTATTTCAAGCTGCCAGATATCCCCCTTTCTGGTCCATGGTTCCCCACTCCCTTGCCTCATATGCACATCATGAGGTAATGGGATAAGAAGGAACATTATATGCCAGTTCCAGAGACTGGGCCCAAGCATATTGGAAAAATCTCTGCTCTACGAAGCCTGTGCCTATGAAAAGAGCATTTTCTTTTTCATTGTACAAAAATGCATAAGACACTTAGAAAAGTCTGTCTTCAGACCCCCAGAAATAATAATCAGTAGGTAAGTATAGCAATTAGAATGGGTGAGTGCAACCTCTCATTCTGCTAATTGCAAAATCAAATTTAGTTTGCAATGGAAGTAGCTTCTTCTATGTCAACCTAGGTTCTAGCAAGAATGTAACTTGAAGTCACCATTCAATGGTTTGCTGAACACTTGGAGTTAAAGAAGGAAGCTAAGATGGTAGCCTCTATCACCCACACATAGAAGATTCAGAATCTTTTCCCATCCATAATAACTTAACACAACATGCAAAATCAAGCATTCTACTGCATGAAAATACACCCAATCTCTGGTCCTGTCGTAGCTGTGACCCATTTACTAAGAGTCCCATCCCTCTATGCCTAGTTCTTGGCTCCCTACCTCTAAATGATAGAATTGGGGTTAAAACCACACAGGGGCTAAGTCCCAGACACTAAGCTCGCCATAAAAACAGATCTTTATCACTGTGCATGGCTGTATTTCTGATTCATTGTCCTCTAACCATTTATTTCCTTCAACTCTACCCTCCCCAAGATATTCCAGTGATAATTTTGTATTTTCTCCCAATTTTGCTTTTACTGTCTTTTCTCAAGTTTAGGTTCTACGTTTTCTTCTCCATTATATGCTTTCTAAAAATTATATTAACTTATGTACATGTCTTTGGCTGTGTTGGGTCTTTGCTACGGTGCACTGGCTTTCTCTAACTGCAGGGCTACTCTAGCTGCGGTGCGCAGGCTTCTCAATGCAGTGGCTTCTCTTGTTGTAGAGCACAGGCTTCAGGGTAAGGGAGCTTCAGTAGTTGCAGCCTGTGGGCTCTAGAGCACGAGCTCAGTAGTTGTGGCCCAGGGGCCCAGCTGCCTCACAGCACGTGGGGTCTTCCCAAACCAGGAATCCGAACCTGTGTCTCCTGCATTGGCAGGCAGATTCTTAACCACAGAACCACCAGGGAAGACCCTCCATTATACTCTTGACTTAAGCTCCACAGCTATTTTGATTATTCTCTTTAGCTACGGTTTTCCATCAAAGTTACATTGATACCACTGAGCTTTCTCTGACTGATGCATAGGGGCCAGTAAACTGCTTCTTTGCCAACCATTTACATACTTCCAAGGATGTTACTGCTGCGTTACTCTCATTGTCACCTTTTCGTCAAGAATAGCATTCTAATAAATTAATGACAGCAGGTTCTCTCTGTAAAAATTCTGGAGTGCTCATCAAAGAATCATTTTATGATCCTTTCCCCCAAAGTTCTGCCTTGGTGGATACTTGCATCATTTACTATTTTTCTTTGTGTTTGTGGAGGCTCGGCTTTCTCATCTTTGAATTACTCCTGTGGAAGAGTGAGATATGCCCTGAGCGTCATACATGCAACATCAGGATGGTGTCTTTTCCCAGGGGATTAAGGTTGAAACGTGTCACAACCCCGTCCCCAGATGACTAACGTGGGCTGGCTTGTGTCCCCTCAGTGTAAGGCGTCCAGAACACATTGAAATCATCTGAGACATGAGTAAAATTTAGCTTGTTCCCAATCCTTCTAGATCCTAGCACAACAAAGACTTCCTTGAGCTGCAGACTTTATGACTGTGATCCATTGCCTTGGGCATCAGATGATGGAAGAGAGCAACAGAAATACCCGAAGTGCAGAGTAAAGAGCAGTGGGTGTCCAGAGCCTGCAGCCGCCACCACTGTTTTCCTCAAGTTAACCTCCTGAGAACTCCCTGGAGAGGAGAATTTTGTTCCCAGAACTCATTTATCATCTATGGTATTCTCCTAATTGGCTTCCCATCTTCCTTTCATTTCTTCATAATATGCAAATACGCCCCTGAGCTAATATCCCCCTCTGTTGATTTGTGGACATTTCCTCACCTCTGATCTTGTATCCATATCCATCTATCTCTCAGTTTCCCACATTACTTACCTGTGTATTTGTCCAGATGTTTGGAGTTGCTAGAAGTCTGAACTCTGATTTTCAGAATGGAACGGGTGAGGGGTTATTTCATTCAACATGATTTGAAGTGTCACCCAATCTATCTATATTTGGAAAGATCTGCTCTCCTGGCACCATACAGAACCAGACACAGCCTAAGGCCTTATGTTTCCTGTTTAACTTAACAACCTACACAAATGTCTCTTTTACATATTATCAATATGTCTTTAACAGTCTTGCGATTCTTGAAACAATCTGAGTCTGATTTGAATCAGAGAAATCCTGCAGGCTATGGTAATGGGGACCCAACTGGTTTGCACGACCAAGTACAATTTCAGAACACATGCACTAGCCCAGAAGAGTATTTTTCATGCCTTTTGAAGAACGTGCATGCATGCAGTGTGTGGGTGCTAAGTTGCTTCAATCACGTCCAATTCTTTGCGACTCTACGGATTATAGCCTGCCAGGCTCCTCTGTCCATGGGATTCTCCAGGCAAGAATTTGTCTCCTGCATTGACAGGTGGATTCTTTACCACTAGCGCCACCTGGGAAGCCCCTTTTGAAGAACACCTACTCTTACTTATTGTATTGAACATGTGTTTAAAACTCATAGTCTGGTAGGATCTTTTCTTTTCATTTTTATTTCTGTTTTGACATGGGATGGTAGAGCAGGATGTGGTTTCCTGAACAGCTCAGTGATGTTATTGATAACAATGACACTTTTTCTTTTCTTTCTCTGCCATATAGGTTCCTTCTTTCTGTCAGTAAAATAGTTTCTATAACCCTGTTTGAAGGCTTCCAACAGTTACACAGATGTGTTCGTTATATACAACGTTCACTGCAGAAAGAATAACTAGGTTAAAGTAGACATTTTCCAGTTATAGGGAGAGGTAGAATTACTGACTTTTTTAGGTTGAAAGTAATAAAGCGTGAACTCCATTGGTGTAGCCTTGGTGAGCCCTCCAGACCAGAAATTCAGACACCCAACTTGTGTTATGTCTACCAAGTGGGTATAGTGGCAATGAGGAGTAATATGAATGGAGCCTAGGAAAAAAGAAAATGGAACAAGAAAAAAAAAATGGCCAGAATTATTCTCCAGACTGGATAAAGTTACCCCTTAAGTTCCATGAACAACTTTCTAACATTTTTTTTAATGTTGACATCAGAGAAAAAGTAGAAGAGATCCTTGATAATAAATAGAAGCAATAAGTTCACCTGAAAAGTAAAGGTGACTGACTGTACATTGGTTCAGTGTTATCTGGTTTATACATCAGTTGTTTATGAGTTTGATTACTGTGAGTTGGTTCTAAGAGTTTGGGCATCAAATGAACAGCAATCAATCCAGTTATATTTCAGGACATGCAAAACTGAGAGACTGGAGACTGTCACTTCTTTGTCCTGGCCCACTGGACTCTCTCTTTGAGAGAATTTGAATGTTGAGTCAAATGTGTGTGTGTGTGTGTGTGTGTGTGTGTATGTGTGTGTCAAGTTGCTTCAGTCATGTCTGACTCCTTGCCACTCTATAGACTGTAGCCCACCAGGCTCCTCTGCCCATGGGATTCTCCAGGCAAGAATACTAGAGTAGGTTCCCATGTCCTCCTCCAAGGGATCTTCCTGACCCAGGGATCAAATCTGCATCTCTTAACATCGCCTGCATTGACAAGGGGTTTCTTTACCACTAGCCGCACTTGGGAAGCCCTGAGTCAAATATAAAAAAAAAAATCATAAATCATCGGAACTGTATTTCCAGAGGCACTTTTTGAGATTTTCCATGCATTCCTACTGCTGAGATTCCTTCAAGTTCTCCTGCTTTCTGTCCTTCTCAAGGTTGGGAAATGCAGCTTTTCCTTTACTTCTCTTAACTATCTACTATATACTTCCAAAAAAAAAGCACTGTTTAAAAACTTTGCTTTCATTAGCCTGATGTGAATTCTCTTTCTTGCAACCTGGGGACCATAAGTCAGTCAGGCACCATGAGGGCTTTTCCACTGGGGTACAAATCAAGGTACATGAAAGCCACAAGTTCTTTAACTGGATTTCAGGACCCAGGGGCAGGATAACTAACCTTTTATTAGGGAAGCTGTGAACTTTGCCTCCTCCTCTCCAGGCAGAGACAAACAGTTCTCCACCCAGGCCTGACTGAGCAATGCAATGGTCTGAGCCCACAGGCGTTCGCACAGGAAGAAGTTGCTGGAACTTGCTCAGGAAGCCCTGGCCAGCCCCACATGCTAGAGGGCCCGGGAGGAGGGCTCCTGTCTCACCCTGGGCGGTCGGATGGAAAGAAAGCATGTCTACCGCCCGGTTCTGGCAGCCAAAGCAGCACCAGCACCAGAGAAGGTTCGGACTCCAGACCCCCCAAAACCAGGAAATTCCACTGGAGCTAAAATTGTAGCTGGCTCCCCAGCCGTGCTCTCAGCTTGCAAGCGCTGCAGCTTCGGCACAGCTCGTATCTGCACCACATCGCATTACCCACGTGGGGTGAATTATAGAAGCTATGGAACTGCTGGGGCTGAGGTCTGCTGTCCCTCTCCCACTCTCTGAACCCTGGGGCAAGAGGGCTCTTCACCCTCCATATGCTTGAATACTTGGAACGAGCTGGCTGTTCATTTTAACAATAGCATCAGAGACAGAAAACAAACATGCACGGGCCAGGCACTCAACTAGAGAGTTAATGAAAATTATCTATCCACTCTTTCTGACAACATTTTGTTCAGAGTAATATTATCCCCATTTTACCAAAGCTGCCTGAGTTACAAATGTTGCCTGGGTCTGCATGATTTCTATGGGCCAGGATTGGAATTTGAGTCCAGCTCTCTTAGGTCTGAAGCCCAGGGAACTTATTCTTTGTAACTGATGAACCTCAGAGTGTCTGCACTGATGCTCGAGTGCCTTTTTAAAATTAGAAAACCAGACCCAGCTGCGAGACTTCTCTCTGTTGGAAAAGCCAGGAAATGCTGTCCTCTAGGCTAGGAGATTTTCCTCTGCCCATCAGTTCACAAAGGATATGACTTGGAGGAAAGAGCCAGGACTAGGATTCCAAAGGCATCGGTTGGCCTGACATGGGTTCTGACCCTTGCCTTCTTTGTGTATTCAACCCATTCATTTCTAAGACAGGGTGTAACAGTGTCTAGCTGCACTCACTGTGTACCTTGTGCATAAGGCAGCGATCAATCAAAAGACAAGGGAGGAAGCCATCTGCCCCGGTGGAGATAAGTTTTTATTACTAACATTGTTTAGACTTGAAAAGGAAGGTGGCTTTTGATTAGTTTTATGATTTCTTTTAAGTTGTTGCAGTCGTGTCTGACTCTTTGCCACCCCATGCAACCCCATGGACTGTAGCCTGCCAGGCTCCTCTGTCCGTGGAATTCTCCAGGCAATCGTACTGGAGTGGGTTGCCATTTGCTACTCCAGGGGATCTTTCCAACCCAGGGACTGAACCCAAGTCTCCTGCATTGCAGGCAGATTCTTCACCGTCTTAGCTGCCAGGGATAGACAATGTAACCCTTACCACCTTTAGAGAGAGTGGGGTGGTAAGGTGGGAGGCCCTCCCAATTCTAATTCTGTAAGGGGATTCTAGTGCTCCTAGATCAAGGAATCTGCAAGAAATATTCAAAGACTTACAGACCATGACATCAAATCCATCACTGACAAATCTAGAAATTAAAGCCCCTGAAAGAGAAACGACTTGCCTAAGATCACATAGTAAATTAGAGCAGAGTAAAAGTTAATCTTCTCTTTAGCTTTAAAAATGTAAAGACAATTTTTGTTTCTTTTTTCTTCTTTTCAGATGTAAAGTAATATTATCCCAGTATCTGAGGGCCAGAAAAGGACCCCCTAATATTTCCAAGGGACCCAGTCCCTTCCTCTTCTGATTCTGACCCTCAGGCTGAGTTTCCTTGGATGCAGGGAGTGCAGGACTTGAAGCCCAAAGACTTGGGTTCAAGCCTTTGTGTGCTGATGACCTCACTGTGGAGGGATGAGACATGAATAGCTAGTCAATGCTGTCAGGTGGAAATAAACTGCCCCAGACACCAGCATGAGCAGTGTCCCAAAGAGCACCTGATGAGCTGTCAAATCAGCAGAACAAGAAAGTAATACTTCAGGGAGACAGAGGAGAGCAACCCTTTGTCTCTTCCATGAACCCCTCCCAGCTCACCTGATGTCCCTCTGGCTTTCTAAGCTGTTCATCAGTTACTTAAACAGATGTGTTGCTTGGTAATGATTTGTTCAGGAAAACCATAGGAGATTTGGAGACAATAGACCTGTTTACAGCTCTTCTCTGTGCTGTGCTTAGTGTCCAACTCTTTGCGACCCCGTGGACTGTAGCCCACCAGGCTCCTCTGTCCATGTGGATTCTCCAGGCAAGAATACTGGAGTGGGTTGCAATGCCCTCCTCCAGGGGGTCTTCCCAACCCAGGCCTCCTGCATTGCAGATGGATTCTTTACCAGCTGAGCTAACTGAATGATTTTGAACAGGTTCCTTTACCTTTGAAACTGTGCTTTCTCTTCCACAAAAAGGGAACAATGACCCATACTTCTCATGACTGGTAGAGGGTTAAATGAGAAGCTAGATAGAAAGCCTCTACCACTCTGTTTGGTTCCTGGTGAATACGAAGTAGTTCCTTTTTCATCTGTTGGACAGCTAACTCCTTGAGGGTAAGTTCAGGCCTTATGACTTAACATCTCTCATGAATTTTTCATAGTGGTACCCAAAATTGTTCCTGTTTTGAGCTGTCTCAAGAATGGTCAGTAGAGAGAAGGGTGAGTCCGTGAACAACAAACAAAAGTTGGATTTTCGCTATTTTCTTTGGATATCCATCATAATCTGAGTTGAGTTTCTTGACAGTGCGTCACGGCTCTGGGTCACTGTATAATTCCATCAATGGCTTGATGAAGGGTCAGGCCGACAACCAAAGAAGAAAAATTACTTCCCCCAAATCCCAGAACCCAGATGGTTTTACCAGTGATTGCTTTAAAATTTCCATATGGCAATCTCTATAGCATATTCATTTTCCCAGGACACAAAATCTGATTAAAAAACTACAAATTCAATAAAGCAATTGAAGCCTTCATGTCAAAACCTAACCAAAAGAAAAGTACTGCTGCTGCTGCTGCTAAGTCGCTTCAGTCGTGTCCGACTCTGTGCGACCCCACAGATGGCAGCCCACCAGGCTCCCCCGTCCCTGGGATTCTCCAGGCAAGAACACTGGAGTGGGTTGCCATTTCCTTCTCCAATGCATGAAAGTGAAAAGTGAAAGTGAAGTTGCTCAGTCGTGCCTGACTATTAGCAACTCCGTAGACTGCAGCCCACCAGGCTCCTCCGTCCATGGGATTTTCCAGGCAAGAGTACTGGAGGGGGGTGCTATTGCCTTCTCTGACCCACAGTAAAGGTTCTTGTAAAATTAGGAGTCACTCCTCTCAAGCCCTGCTGCTGCTTTATCAACTAAGTTTATGTAATACTCCAAATACTTGGTTGTCATTTCAGGCATCTTCATAGCATCTTTACCAGGGGTAGATTCCAGGAGTTAAGAGTCCAAACAGGAGACAAAAACTATGTAAAGAGTTAACCAGGAAAAGTTTAACACAAAGAATTATTAACTATTGCTCTTCAGTTGCTCAGTCATGTCTGACTCTCTGTGATCCCATGGACTGTAGCACGCCAAGCTTTCCCATCCTTCACCATCTCCAGGAGCCTGCTCAAACTCATGTCCATTGAGTTGGTGATGCCATCCAACCATCTCATCCTCTGTCATCCCCTTCTCCCCCAGCCTTCAATCTTTCCCAGATTCAGACTCTTTTCCAATGAGTCAGCTCTTCGCATCAGATGGCCAAAGTATTGCAGCTTCAGCCTCAGCATCAGTTCCTCCAATGAATATTCGGGGTTGATTTCCTTTAGGATGGACTGATTTGATCTCCTCATAGTTCAAGGGACTCTCAAGAGTCTTCTCTAATACCATAGTTTAAAAAAATCAATTCTTCAGTGCTCAGCTTTATTTATGGTTCAACTCTCATGTCCAAACATGACTACTGGAAAAACCACAGCTTTGACTAGACGGACCTTTGTTGGCAAAGTAATATCTCTTTGTTATTAACTATATCTCCCCAAATAATATCTCCATGTTATTAACTGCAGCGTGGAGTAAAGAGGATTCCAAGAACAATAGAAATAGCAGAGTAGGAAGCAGCATGAGCTCTAGGGCCGAGGCAGAAAACCCAAGGAAGGAAGGAATCTAGAAAATAGCTCAGAGCAGAGATCCAGATTGGGTTCACAATGGTGCTGCTTTGGCCCACCGGATGGTGGAAAAATTCACCAAAGTGTGCACATCTTGGGTGCTGGGGTAAGCAGCCTATGGTAAAATGCCATGCCCCTGGTGGTGAGTGCCACTGGGTGTCCCCTGGCCTCCTTCCACTAGAGAAGCAAAGACTCAGTAACAGAACCAAGATGGAAGAGCCCCTTTCCAGTCCAGTGTCTCTCCAGCACCCTCTACTAAAACCTCTCACCATGGGATTCCTATGTTACAAGCAGGGCGATGAAGGTCAAAAGTTGATAACTGGTACGTACACCAAAATACATGAAATAGAAGAAAATACATTAAGATCACCAATAACCCCAACAACCAAAATAAATCTTCTCTTGATATTTCAATAAATGTTCCTCTAAAGCTTTCATTTATTTGGAAGGAAAAGTGTGTTTTCATTTTTCCTTTTTATGTCACCAAGATTGTATTTTATATATAACTTAAGCATATCACTTTTTTCACTTAACACCATAAGTAATACTTAACATCATTCAAAATCCCTTTAACATTATTTTATTGGGTACATAATATTCCACAATGGAATACTTAATTTACTAAGTAGCCTTCTAAATCAATGAGAAAAACACAACACACTAATAGATAAAAGGACAAAGACAGCAAAAAAAAAAAAAAAGACTAATTGCTGAATATGGACTACGACCATTAAACAAAGATGAGGAAATGTTAAACCTCATGAATAATCGGGGCTTCCCTGACAGCTAAGTTGGTAAAGAATCCACCTGCACTGCAGGAGATCTGGGTTTGATCCCTGGGTTGAGAAGATACCCTGAAGAAGGGAAAGGCTACCCACACCAGTATTCTGGCCTGGAGAATTTCAAGGACTGTATAGTCCATTGGGTCGCAAAGAGTTAGACACAACTGAGTGACTTTCACTTCATTTCATGAATAATCAAAGAAAACTATTCCTATAATGACAAATACAGCAAAGTTGGGCATACATTTGTAGTCAGGCTAAATTTTCTTGCTAGAATCATCTGAGTCATTACTCAGATCAATTTCAGACAATGACAAATTCTTCAAATCCAAAACTTGTTTTTCTCCGAGAGACAATGGCTGTTAATCATGATTTTTCAAATGTGTGTCTGTTGTGTGACAATGCCATCGCCAAGTTCAAGACGGGCACCCAGCCTGATGAGAACCATAACACAACCTTCATCTCTCCTGGGGTTGTCTCCAACAAAATGATTTGGATTTGTTTTGAAATGGCCTTCCCCAGAGAAGGACTCCCAAAAGGCATCTTAGAGCCTCAACCTTTGGCTTTGCTTGGCACAATGCCTGCAGTGGTCAGACCCTGGGAAACATTGAGGATCCCAGCAGGGGAGAGGAGACTCGAGGAGGGGGCCCGGCTCCAGGCCCATGATTAGATTCCTAATTTGTTTCTTCTCTGGCCTCAGTGCTGATCAAGACCAGTCCTGCTGCTTTTTCAATGGCCAATGAAGGAATTATGAGATTCGTTTATGGAACTACACTCCCCCTTCAAAGCTCAGCTACAGTGTGGAGTAATGGAAAGAAGATGATTCAGAGAACACCGGCTCCTTCACTCAATTGCTATGATCATGGGTAAGTTACACAAGTCCGTGAGTGCTGAGCTTCTCGCCTAGTAAACTGGGTTGATGCTTGCTCTATGTTCCTGGATTATTGGGTGAAATAGAAGTTATTTATTTAAAGTATCCTTTTTATTTTTCTTTTTAAAGAGGGTTTTATTATTTATTTATTTAGCCATGCTTTGCAGCATGTGGTATCTTAGTTCCTCAACCAGGGATCAAATGCTTGCCTGCTGCAAAGAAAGTGCAGAGTCTTAACCACTGGACCACCAGGAAAGTCCCAAAGTACAAGTAGTTTAGAGGCAGTGTGCAAGATGATTTAGACATTGAGAAAAACCAGACACTTAGGATTCAACCCTTGAGGAAGTTTACGCAACCTCTCTGTGCTCAGCTTCACCATCTGTAAATGGAAAGTTATTTCTAATAGAATTATTATGAAAATTAAATTCTATAAAACATGCAAGCGCTGTAACAAGGCCTGGAACTAGTCTTGTTAGGACTAGTTCTCCCTGTTTAGAAAGTCCGGCTATTCAAACCTTCTTTCTTATAATCTCTTCTTAATTCCATCCCGATCCTCTTCTTTCCAGTTTTACCAAGCGTCATCTTGTATTTTATATTTTTAGTACATTTGATACCATCTGACACAATAAGTGGCATTCCCCGGCATACATGTCCCAGGTGATGTTAGAGGTAAAGAATTTGCCAGCCAGCGCAGGAGATGTAAGAGACGCGGATTTGATCCCCGGGTCAAGAAGATCCCCTGGAGGAGGGCATGGCAACCCACTCCAATATTGAGTGTGCAACCTTGCTTCAGTCTTAGTAAGTTGCTAAAACAATCTCTACCAGATATTGACTTCAAATCCCTCCTGAGACCAGGAGAAGAAGGTATTGCCTGTAACAGGGCATGAGACTGTATGTGGATGGAGAAGCTAAAGAGTACTGCAATGAAGTGGAAAAGATAGAAAAAATAATAATAATAATAAGTGATGAGAGTAACCAAAACTCTCATACACTACAATTACTGAAAGTAACAACTGATAAAACCACTTTGCAAAATCTTTTGGCTATATCCACTAAACTTAACACCTTCAGGTCCTGTGACCCAACAATTCCATTCCCAGATATATGCCCAACATCTACGTGTATATGGGTGCACCCAAAATCATGTACAAAACTGTATAGCAGCATTATTCATCATGACCCTAAATAGGAAGTGACTTAAATGAGTAACACATTGGGTATGAGCATCCCAGGTAGCTCAGCAGTAAAGAGTCTGCCTGCAATGCAGGAAACCCAGGTTCGATCCCTGGGTCAGGAAGATCCCCTGGAGGAGGGCATGGCAACCCACTCCAGTATTCTTGCCTGGAGAATCCCCTGGACAGAGGAGCCTGGTAGGCTACAGTCCATAGGGTCTCAAAGAGTCAGACTGAAGTGGCTCAACATGCTTGCACACTATGGATCCATCCATTCATTCAGTTTTTGTTGGGCTTCCCAAGTGGCACAATGGTAAAGAATCTGCCTGCTAATGCAGGAGATGCAAGAGAAGGGGGTTCGGTCCCTGGGTCGGGAAGATCCCCTGGATTAGGAAATGGCAACCTGCTCCAGTATTCTTGCCTGGGAAATTTCACAGACAGAGGAGCCTGGCAGACTATAGTCCACAGAGTTATCAGACACAACTGAGCACACGCAAGAGAAGAGATGCACCAACACTCTGTTAGTGTTAAAGGCACCAAAAGCTATAGTCCAGGGAGGAGACTAAACAATCAGCCCCTCAAACTAAGCACTTTCATTGAGGAAAAACAATTAAGCAAAACAAAACAGGGTGGTAAGATGCATCATAAGTGGACATTAGTGAGGGACTTTTTAGAAGGGCTACTTTTAACAGTATAATCATCATGTTTCCCTATCTTGGGCTCTTAGGATTAAGTTCTTCTGCACAATTAGTGATGTTAAAACTCAAGTTGCTAGTGTATCCCAAACCAGCAGTCTGCTTTTCACCAATAGGAAGATAGGATTTTGACAATACTCCCCGAAAGAGGACATCAAGTATAATAATGGGGTGTGATCACCACGTCATAGCCCACATGGACTATACAGTCCATGGAATTCTCCAGGCCAGAATACTGGAGTGGGTAGCATTTCCCTTCACCAGGGGATCTTCCCAACCCAGGGATCAAACCCGGGTCTCCTGCATTGCAGGTGGATTCTTTACCACCTGAGCCACAGGGGAAGACCTGCGGTGCCTTACTAGTATAGAACTCTGATAATCCAGGGTCCATAGTGCAGCACTGGACTCTGAGAAGTGTCTTTTGCACAATTCTCAATGGATATTCTCCGCCACCGCTTGGGCTGTATTCCAGGAGTCTCAGCTGTGTGCCTCTGAAGCAGACGATGGTCTAAGGATTTTCTGGTGGCATATTTAACATACCCTTCGTTTCAACATTTTTTCCTGAAATGTTTTTCTCTCCAACTCCCTGGCAATTCTGAGCATAACTGGTGTTGCTTTATTACCAGGGCTCTTTCAACACACTTTACTTTTGAAAGACTTCTTAAACTTTATTTTTATTATCTGAATCATTTTAGATTTTACAGTTAAGTCCAAACATCCCACTAACTCTCATACAAGTGAGAGAGCTCATTGGAAGAAAAGGTGCACGTTTTTTTGTAAGACAGACCAACATTAAAATGGAAGGGTTTAGTTTTTAATAATATCACTGGAGCCTCTAAAAATAAATGTGCTATATGAATGTAAAATTCTAATCACAATTTTTCATGGCAGTATATGCAGCAAAGACAACGTGAAAATATCTCAGCTTTTCAGGGGTTATTGCCAGATTTGATTCGGTTTCAACAGCATTGGTTCCACCAGTCTGTCCCCACACCCTCAAAGCCTACATGTTTCAAGGTCCCAACTTAGATATTAGCACTTGTATGAAGAACCTTAGACGGGAATGCTTTCTCTTAGCCAAACTGCTGTATCTGTTATTTATACCTGTCTCCTGTATGACTCTATGATAGCATGTCTATGGCTCAACTGGTCTGTGAATGTCTCAGAAAAAAAAGAGGAGGGGGAAACATATCTGAGTTAGCCTTTTATCTTCCCCAACACTACCACCATCAACATCACCATCATCATTGTTATCACCATGGCTACCATCATCATCCCAGGTAACACCCAATAAGCAATTACCTTCTGCCAAGCAGGGAGCTCCCTGCTTTGAAAGCCTGATCAGGGAACAAGATCCTACATGCCTCAACTAAGATTTCCATGCTACAACTAAAGATCCCACAGGCCACAGCTAAAAGAAAAAAAAAAAAAGTCACTGCAATGAAGACGGAAGATCCTATGTGATACAACTAAAGCCGGTTCAGCCAAATAAATAAATAAAAATAAATATTGAACAAAATAAAAAGATCTGATTTCATTCTCCCTAAAGTCCCACAAAAAAGGTTTCATTATCCCTCACGCTTTCCAGATGAGGATATGAACCCATGGATAAACTAAGTGACTTCTAATTCCTCACTACTAAAACTAAATCCTCAAGGCATCTGGCTCTTCACAGGGTCATATCTCCACTGCCACTCTGCCTCTCATCTCACACTTCTCTTCGGTGGACGTTCCGAAACATGTGTTGAAGAATTTGGCTCCAGGGCACAGCAGTGGCTGTGAATTGGTTTGGACAGAAAAAAAACTGGAAAGTGAATTCCAACTTCACAAGTGTTTTGAGGTGAGTTTAAGAGGAAGACTGAGGGTCTACATTCCCAGACCACCAGTGACCCCCTTCGCAGTGATGTATCCCAGGGGTCTGTGATAGATTCCGTAAGCACTCCAGTTTTCCCAGGATCGTGATAGCCTCCAACCAAGCAGTCACATAACCATGTCTCCTGCAGTGTCCATCCAACTGCTCCTCGGATTCCCCAAGAGGCACGTGGTGAGGACAGGTGGGCTCTCAGGATGGAATGGACACGTACTTAAGCAGTTGGCAGCGGTGGGCTTTTTCCATTCCCTTTATTAACTCCCGTGGACTTCCATTATAAAAATGAAGATGCATTCCCATGGGATAAAACACTTGGCCTTACCAGCAGACAGAAATGACCTGTACGAAGCACACAAATCCTTTCCAATCAGCTGTTTGAAGGAAAAATGGTAATGGATGCGAGGACCTGAAGGAATGAGGAGGCTTATCTTCAGAAAGAGATGCTGAACTACAGAAAACATTAAGCGGGAGAAAGAACGCCTTTTATGAAAAGTGAAAGTGGAGGAAGCAGTCCCGGTAAGGGAGTTGAAGCTAAAGTGAACTTGAATCTCTTCATTTCCTTTTTTTACCCACTTATTCCCTGTTCAACAGAAAGCACTGATTTGCACCGAATGAACTCTCCATGACACTGAGGAGAAAAAGACTAACTAAGAACTAGGAGTACTCTGAAGTAATATGCAGAGGACTGGCCCTTGGGTGGACCTGGAGGTGTCAAGTAGTTAGGATATAGTCGTCAACCTTCGCAAGGCAGCAGAGCAAAGACTCCGGATGGGGGCTGTGCAGGCAGGAATCCTGTGCTACTCTCGACTTGGAAACACTCCCCGTATGACAAGGCCCCTTCCACCCAGCAGCATCTCGTTTCCTTCTTCACCATTGCCAGGTGTTAACCTTGAGCCAAGCTTTTAACCTGAACCAACTTCAGCTTCTCCAACTATAAAGTGGGGAAGTGGTAGCCTCCCACACTTTTTATAAGATTATTATAAGAATTAAATGAACTAGTATCTGTAAATCACTTGGAAATGGAACACGAATGCAGTTCTGCCATTTATTTGTTATCAGCTTATTCATCTGCAAAATGGGTAAATTACACATCTAAGGATTACACATATATAATTATGCATATTATTTAAATCAGGTGTGGGCGTGTTTGTCACTCAGTCTTCTCCAACTCTTTGCAACCCCGTGGACTGTAGCCCGCCAGGCTCCTCTGTCCATGAGATTTCCCAGGCAAAAAAATAATGGAGTGGGTTGCCATTCCCTTCTCCAAGTGATCTTTCTGATCCAGAGAGTGAACCCGGGTCTCCTGCATTGCAGGCAGATTCTTTACCATCTGAGCCACTAAAGCCCCATTTAAATCATGCATATATTCATATATATGTATCTGTATCACATATATACATGGTATACATATACACACAGACATATCTGGGTACACAGGTGTGTATATATATGTGCATATACATATCTAAATATGTATTGCATATTTCTATCATATACTGATATGTGCCTAACATAAATATATGAAACGCTGAACAGAGCCCAACACCCAGACAGTACTCATGCAGCTTTGAGTTATGCGCTAAGACAATTTCTATCTGCCTAATTTGTATAATTTTGTTATTTGATTATTATTTAATGGAGAATGAGGCAGAGAGAGGTAATGAATTCTTTATATATTAAAAGGGGGAAAAAATGATTTGCTGAGTCTTTCTCATATGCCAGGCACTGAGATTCTGCAGTGAAAAGAGACAAATGTGGTTGATGTTCTCGGGGGTGCTTATTTTTTCAGCCAGCCAATCCAGTGGGGGTGCCCACTCAGATACAGAAGGTTAAAGGGAAGGACAGTTTGGTGGGGGAACTTCACATGGTCAGTCAGGAGCCCTGGAGGGTAACAGAAGAGGTTCCTTGACAGGAAGGTACTTGGGTTTGGAAGTGGGAGCAGAAAGAGGGTGTATTAAGGATCTGGGGGCTCTCAAGAGTTGATTCAGGGGAAGTGAGGTCACTTACTGAGCAAACGGAGGGAGAAGCAATGGAAGGTGAAGAATGGGACTCTTGATAACTCTACACATTTTCAGATTCAAAGAGAGGGGGAAAAAATGATGCAGACTGAGAAAAACATCAGAAAAGTGAGAGATCCAGGATTCTGCAAGGAATAGAGAGAAACTGGAGAAGGATGGGAGAAACTGCCTTCACAGGGGAACAGCAGACACCTATCAGCAGCTGAGACAGTCACACAGGTCTGGTTGCATGCATGCTGAGAGCACTTTTAAAAGCTCTACTTGGATATACTTCCCGTATCACAAGACTCCTTCCATCCAGCGGCCTCTCATTTCCTCAAAGCTGCTCACGTTCTGCTCAGAACAAATTAACAGTTCGCTAAGGGCTCTCTCCCTGGGCCTTGCCTGGGCCTCTCCACTGAGAATCAGGCAGATCATTATCACCCTTTACAGATGAGGAGGAAACCAGTTCAGAGAGGCTAAATCGTACCGCAGGTCTTGAGGATTTATTGACATCCTGCAACATACTTGGCGTTTTCTCACCCTGGCCTTGGCCTTCACCTAACCCTGGCCTTGGAGAATTGTGTCTTCTGAGATCTATTTGCAGAAATTATGCTCAGCGGGGTCTTTGCGGGGCATTCTGGGGTGGCATGATCCAAGACATATGGAGAACTGACTTAGTTAAATCCTTCGGAAAGTGAATAAAGAAATGAAGAAATGTAAAAGGGACTCGGGTGCTTGCAGTGACAGAGGGTGAAAGGCAGAGACACACATCACTACGTGTCATTGTGTCCCACCCTTCCCAGTAACCCCCAACAGACAAAGCAACCAGGCTGAGTCTCCAGGGGGATGGCCCCGGGCAGCCCCCTGCACCTGCTCCCTTGCCTGGGGCTCACGTTTCCGCTGCCTCTCTTAGGTTCACATATTACTGCTGCTGACTTAGGAGCTCAGGTCTGGTTCTTAGTCAGCTCGGGTTCTCTTTCTCCTGGAGTTCAGGCAGACCTTCTTATTTCCCAAGTCAGTAGCTTCCCTAAAGCATAGAGACACAGGATGTCGCAACTCCAATGCCAAAACAGCAGGAGCTGCCAGGGAGGGGAGAAGGGATGGAAGGATGCTGGTTGGTGAGCAGAACAAGGCACGTATACGAGCTGGAGCCTTGGGGAGGAGGAAACTAAGGGTGTCAGGCACAAAAGCCACTGGGTTGGGTGTCCAGCTGACACTTCATGTTTCAAGTCCAGCTCGTATGCAAAGGAAGTGAAACTTGGGGCTACCAGACCAGGGTGGGTGGAAGGAGCTGGGTCCAGCCCCTTACCAGACAGAGGTCAAGAGGTGGGTGGGGCAGGCTCTAACCAGACATTGGTGTACCTGTGAATGAATGGAGCCCATCAGAAAGCCAAGGGATGGTGAGACCAGCAGACCCCATGTGAATGACGCCAGGAACCCGGCAGCAGCTTCCCTCCACATTCCACAACCCAGTGGGCCTGCAAGATGGCTCAGGTCAGGATGAATGGATCTGACCTTGTAGCTCATATCAGCCGGGACTCAGCAGGTTGGTGAGGAGCAAGGAGGCAGGGCCCCAGAGAGGAGCAGGGGAGGGCGTCACTCAGGGCCCCAGCGAGATTCCAGCATCCTGCTGTAGGATGGACTGGAAAGCAGTCACCAGACCCTGCTGCATCTCCGTGCTCACACTTGTCACACTGTCCCGGTCCTTGCTCGCAGAATCTTCAAATTACTATGGCTGACATTTGGCTGACTGTAACTTTAAACATTTAAATTATGCTAGATAACTGCGTTATTTTCCCCAGAAAGTTTCAAGTTTTAGCTCACTTGCTCCATTCTTTTTAAAAACACTTAAATATATACGTATATAAATATGCACACAGCATAGATATACTGAAGTGTAATAAATGAATAAAAAGAATAGTATACATACTTAAGTATATAGCTTGCTGCATTTTCACAAGCAGAATACGTTCATATAACTAGTACTCAGATTCAGAAACAGCACATACCAACACGCTGAAAATCCCTATAACACAACTCTAAATACACATGCACGCGCGTGCACACACACACACACACACACACACACACACACACACACACACACACATATATATCCACTCTGTCAATTCCAAGAAATACCTTTCTGATTTAGATTGAAAACAAATAAGGAAATTCTCTACACAATGTGGGATTTCACCCATGCTTCCCAGATTTATCCTACAAAGGGAATTGTGCCCATCTCCAAACTTGCCCGGCAAAGATCCTAGAGGTTTGCTTTGACATGAAATGGACCCACAGCCCTTCCCGGTAACTTTTCTGCTTTGTGGTCACTGGGAAGTTGGCCCTGAACCTGGCTGAGTGGCCTGAGTCTTTCTGATGAATTGTCATGACAGCATCCTTCTCAGCATTGAGGCAGCAGCCAACACGGAACAAATTCTGCAGCTGGCACTTAATTCTTTTCATGCGGGTTCCAACAGAGTCCTGGGAGCCATTTCCTTTTACAGGACGTGGGCACCTTGGAATTACTAAGGAATCTGCTTTTAGGGTATTTTTGAGCCCAGAGCCTTAGCTGAGGATCGGGAATAGTGGGTGGAGTCCAAGCGTTCCTCTAAAACTGTATGCAAGATTTCCAGTATTTTTCTGGGGCGATTCTCAAAGTTACATAATCATTTCCACATCAGGGCCTTCCCCCTTAAAGGTTAAGAACCTCTTTGTTTGACTCCGAGTTATTTGAGGGCAGGAACATTGATCTTCAACTTGCATCCGCACTGAGATGTTTTTCCTACCTTCCCAGGCCTGTGTGGTGGAAAAAACTGGGAATTTGAAGTTAAACCACCACCCTCCCCGCCATGTGACTCTGACTTTTTCAAACTCTCTTAGCCTTAGTTTTATCAGCAGAGTGGATATGGTTAGTGTTAGTCACTCAATCATGTTCTACTCTTTGCAACCCCATGAACTATAGCCCGCCAGGCTCCTCTGTCCATAGAATTCTCCAGGCAAGAATATTGGAGTGGGGAGCCATTCCCTTCTCCAGGGGATCTTCCCGAACTAGGGATCTAACCCAAGTCTCCCACATTGCAGGCAGATTCTTTACCATCTGAGCCACCAGGGAAACCCAGATATGATAATGACCGTGGCAAAAAATAGCTAAGCATACAAAAAACATATAATGTATACATGTGTGTGTATGTCTGCCAGTTTGCTTGATTCTTTGAAGGATTTCTGCAAAATCCAGCTACAGCTCTGCCTGTCTCTGCTGCATCCAAGGCAAGCCAAGATGAGGAGAAAGCTTGGGCTTAAGCTGACTTGAATAGTTCAGACACACAAAAAGTATAAAGTTGAGGCTTTGCCACCATATGCTAATTTCACCCAGATGGCCTATGAACTGGGTATCCTTACAGATCTCAGGTGATGAATAAATCTCTCCACCTCCAGGCAAGAATGTTTTCTCCCACTACGGATGGTCCACAGCCCTTGAATTAAAGGGCCCCTTGTGTGTGGCCCTGCTTAATTCAGGTTGTGGGCTGCAGTCTATCAAGTTCATGGTTTCCTGCCTTTAAACAGTGTAAGTGTTTTGAGATCATGAACTTTATCTGAATCTACTACTGACCTAGCACAATGCCAGGCAACCAGCAAGTACTCAGCTCATGCCAGAGGAATCTGAAGTTCTTAATGACCAAGTCTGTGGCTGAGTTTAGCCTGAAATTATAAGTAAACGGTGTATGGAAAAGCCTGTATCGTTCCCTCTGGCCCCCAGCACAGAAAATAAACAGATGGTGTTCATCAGATTATCAGATGATAGGAATGATAATGGTGATCTTTGAAGGAGATCACCCCTTAGTCATCTCCCGATGCTCCATTTTTAAATTAATTTTTATTGGAGTATATTTGTTTTAAAATGTCACATTAGTTTCTGTTGCACAGCAAAGTGAATCAGCTATACATATACTTATATCCACTCTTTTCGGATTTCCTTCCCATTCAGGTCACTACAGAGTTTTGTGTTGCGCTCCCTACACTATATACAGTAGGTTCTTATTGCTGCTAAGTCGCTTCAGTCGTGTCCGACTCTGTGCGACCCCATAAACGGCAGTCCACCAGGCTCCCCCATCCCTGGGATTCTCTAGGCAAGAATACTGGAGGGGATTGCCATTTCCTTCTCCAAGGCATGAAAGTGAAAAGTCAAAGTGACGTCGCTCAGTCATGTCCGACTCTTCGCGACCCCATGGACTGCAGCCTACCAGGCTCCTCTGTCCATGGGATTTTCCAGGCAAGAGTACTGGAGTAGGGTGCCATTAGCTATCTATTATATTCATAGTATCAAAAAATGGTGTATTTATGTTAATCCCAATCTCCCAATTCATCCCACCACCACTCCTTTCCTCTTTGGTATCCATATATTTGTCCTCTATTCTGTCTCTATTTCTGCTTTGCAAATAATTTCACCTATACCATTTTTCTAGATTCTACCTATAACTGATATTACATCATATCTGTTTTTCTCTTTCTGACTTACTTCACTCTGTACGATGGTCTCTAGGTCCATTGACTCCATTACTCTTGACTCCTAAACTCTGCTTCTGCATTTTGAGATGTTCTCTGGATTTCCTTCCAGAGCCATGTAGGTTATTCAGTTTCGATCACACAATGGCTGGGCTGGTTTCCCCAAACCCTGGCAAAGTTTCCATTGCCCACAAGATGGCGTTGAGGGGTGAACCAAACACCCCTAGGTCTGGATGGCCTAAGTGCAAAGTGCTACTATAGCTTAAACGTCCCATCACTCTTTAGCAGGATCTGCTTACAGGTTGGAAGCAAAGAAGGACAAGGGACTTGGTTAGATAAATCAATTACCTGGCATGGGCCATGTTCTACGTTAAGTGTTTTGCATCAGAGCAACATCTCAGAACATGAAGTCACTCAGTCGTGTCCGACTCTTTGCGACCCCATGGACACCAGGCTTCTCTGTCCATGGGATTTTAACATCTCAGAAATTCCCTAGAGTTCCCTGGCAGGTGCTTGGTCTTTGTATGCTCAGCTAAACTGGATTGGTTTAACCCAAACCCTTAGAAATCATATCTTCTTTACTTGAGTTTCCATTATAGATGGATAAATATGAGTGTTCATTCTGCTGAAGAATGGAGGCATGATATTCCTTATAATGCCTTGAATTCCAGCCTTCTCTGGATACATTGGAATAGATTTCACATGCGGAAAATAGGGAGGGTGCCACTGAGAGTATAGATTCTGGAGAGGAAAGAAACAGGGTCTTCTGGAGAGACACGTGGACCATGAGGACCCCGATCTACAGCTCCAAGTCTGCTTCCCAGAACCCTGGACAAATCACAAGAAGCCTCAATGTTCTGGCTGGACAACTGCTGTGTTTACCCTGAGTAGCTTACATTATTGAAATGATCAGATATGCTAAGGATTGCAAATCACTATGTGGGAAAAAGGTGCTATGCCAACTATAAAAGTCTGTACACATGAAGAGAGCATGTATTACCTTTGTACATGAGTCTGTACATGAGCATGTACATGAGTCTGAGCAAACTCCAGGAGACAGTGATGGACAGGGAAGCCTGGCACACTGCAATTCATGGGATCCCAGAGTCGGACATGACTGAATGAACAGCAACGACGATGGTAGATGACATCAAATATGGTCATGCGTTAGGACTCTAGAGTCGGGTCTGAGTCTGAACCTCAGCTGTAGCTTTTATTAACAGTGAGACCTTAGATAAATCATCTCATTCTATGAGCCGCAGTCGCTACATCTGTAAAATGCGATGATAGTACAAACTTCCGAGAAATACCATGAGAACTGAGATAAATGTATTCAGAATGATGCTTTAGTTGACCCTCCAAATGATGTTATTAATAATATCAGTATTGTGGACAACTTTTATTTCATGCATGTTGTGACCTCTGGTGTGCCATATATGGCTTGTACTGACTCCCATAAGCCAACTGTGCACATCTCTTTCTAATTTCATGTTCCATGACATATTGGTAGCTTGAAATCGGCCATGAGGAAGCTACTTACACCACAGAAGTTGGCAGGTTCCACAAATCGGAGCTGTTGGTTTGTTTTTATTTCCAGAAAGTTAGTTTACTATCATCCCACTGGCTCTGAATTTTGAAGGTGTTTTAGTTTAGGTCCTCTAGAAACAGTTCCTGAGATAGACATTCACACACAAATAAGTTCTTAAGGGTGTGCTCCCAAGTAAAATCTGTAAAGGGGTGAGAGAAGCTAGGCATAGGGAAGAAACCAGACTAAGCGGTAGTTTCAGCTGAAGGCTTGTCTCAGACTGATCCCATAGACAGCTCTGTAGGCTGAAAGGCACCTCAGAGTTCCCATCCTAAGACTGAGGGGCCGGAATTTTCCACTCTCATATTAACTGGCCATTGGCTACTGACCACCTTCTGGGTGGAGCGTAGCTTTTCAGACTTTTCTGGGTGAGACGGCTCCTGATCTTGGGAGTAATTCTCTGGAGAAGTGTCTAGCTGTGAGTCACTGACATCCTGTATTGCGGAGAGACAGATGGCCCAGCTCAGTAAAAAAAAGGACCCGAACAGGACACCAACAATATCCACTGCAATAAGGAAAACAGAGCATTGTTCTAGACATTTGAATTGGGATAGGTTTGGAAAGCCTCTCCTATGTGTGTAATGCAATGCAGAAAGGTTGTTTATTCAGTCAATAAACATTTACTTCTTATGGACTACGTTCCTGGCATCGGGACAGATGCTGAAGATTGAGGGATGATACACTCAGATGTGGGATCCCTGCGCTGAAGGAGTTTACATTCCAGCCCTGGAGACAGACACGAACCTAATACTGGGCATAAATAAACACATATTTACAATTGTGATGATGGTTGCTGTGAAAGGGGATAAGAAAGTAGTACGGTCCACCCTCCTTATCTGTGGGTTCCACATCCCCAGATTTAGCCAAGTGGGGATCAATTGTTGAAAAAAAAAAATTCAAGATGTTTCCAAAAAGCAAAACTTGGATATGCTCTATTGCCAGCCACTATTTACACAGCATTTAGATTGTATGTAAAGTCTAAGCTAGAGATGATTTAAAGTGTATAGAAGTTTGTATATGGGTGAAATGCAGATTTTATGCCATTTTGTATCAAGGACTTAAATATCCCTGAATTTTGGAATCCCCACAGAGTCCTGGAACCAATCCCTTGTGGACACCTAGGATTGACTGTCCACTTGGATGTAGAGAGAGGGGTTTGATAGACAGGAAGATCCCTGAGGATCTCCCCCAAAAAGTGACAGCTGAGCAGAGATCTGAAGAACTTGGAGCTCTCTGCGTGAGTGTGTGCTCAGTTGTGTCCAACTCTCTGTGACCCCATGGTGTGTAGCCCGCCAGGCTCCTCTGTCCATGGGAATTCTCCAGGCAAGAATGCTGGAGCGGATAGCCATTTCTTTCTCCAAGGGATCTTCCTGACCCAGGGATTGAACCCGTGTCTTCTGTGTCTCCTGCGTTGGCAGGTGGATTCTTTACCACTGAACCACCTGAAAAGGCCCACTGGAGCTCTCTAGGTGCGGGGATGGGGTGGATCTAGAAGAGGAAATCAGTCCTGAATGTTCATTGGAAGGACTGATGCTGAAGCTGAAACTCCAATACTTTGGCCACCTGATGCAAAGAACTGACTCAGTGGGAAAGACCCTGATGCCGGGAAAGATTGAAGGCTGGAGGAGAGGGGATGGCAGAGGATGAGATGACTGGATGGCATCACCCACTCAATGGACATGAGTTTTGAGCAAGCTCCAGGAGTTGGTGATGGACAGGGAGGCCTCGCATGCTGCAGTCCATGGGGTCACAAGGAGTGGGACACGACTGAACTGAAGTGAGGAGGGGAAGGCACTGATTCCAGGCAGGGAAGTGAGTCTTCCCAGCAGTCTGGCTCCTGGGTGAGCCTGCATATGGAGATTAGTCCCTGAGACCCTGGGAGTGGGATGGCTCCCTGAGGCCAAAAGGAGGGGTAAATGGGGAAGCAAAGGAGAGTTACCTCTGCTCAGAGAGCAGCACCCAGAAGGCAGACCATTTCTTCTCTCTTTCCACTGAGATTCCAGCAACCTCTATTTTGAAAACAAGACTATTTTTATGCTCTCAGTATTTTCTACGATTGGTTACTTTCTGTTTCTCTTTGATGTTTAAAAAAATGCCTTTTGAAAATTCCTGCCCGATTTAACTGTGCCAAGGAAGTCGGGGTGGGGGCGGGGAGTGAATTGTCTCCTTACTAAAACCTGAAACTGGAAAAAAAAAGGGGGGGGTAGTGATATGGATATGCAAGATGTCTATAAATGTGTGTGATCCTGTGAGCACATGTGCGTGTCTGTATGTGTGACCAGGACTGAGGTGGAGAGTGGAGGTGGGGGAAGGGAGGGGATGATGGGGCAAGACCTGGAGGGAGGAGGGGAAGTGGTTCATTGCTGCTGCTTGGCCAGTTATTAAAGAGAAACAACATTCCCAGCAGGAGGCAGAAGGGCCATAAAACCAGTGGCTCCACAATTTATGATGCTAACTGAGATTCCATAGTTGGAAGCAAGACTATCCCCTGAGCATCAAGGTCAACAAGCCAGCAATGCCCAGGCTCCCAAAGAGCTCCCCAGTGCCCCCCTATTAATCAACCCATTGCCGAAAATGCACCAATGAGCTCTGCTCTGGAAACATCATTAATAAGCAGGGACAGGCCAAATTGCTAAGAATTCCAGGATAAGGGCAAGAAGGCAAGGAAAAAAAAATATTTATGTACACATATGTGCGTGTTTGCATACAGGGCGTAGCCTATTATGCATACTGGGTCATCTATTACCGAGGTCATATACAAGCCTGTCTATTCATTTTCCATATATTTTATATTCTAGGAGAAATTTTCAAGCTTTAGAACCTTGCCAGATGGAATTAGAGCAATTGTTCTTCTGCGGAGACTTTGGGAAATTAATGAGGTCCTTACGCAGAGTCATGAGAAAACAGAAATTTTTTTCTCTAAGTGCCCAGTTTCCAAAAATACAGCAGCCACGATCCCAGAGAGAGCGATCAGTTTAGTGGCTAATCTTGAGGCTCATCAGTGGCCCCGGCGTATCTTCTGGGTTTATTGCAATTCTGAATAGAGCTTTAATCAGCTTAGCCTAGCCTGGTTGCTGGGGCAGCAGGGGGGACTTCAGGCAAAGGGCATTTTCCTACAAATCCTCTGGACACCATCTTCTCTGCTCGGAAAGAAATGGATCATTCTTTCTCCAGCTCCATCCTGGAGCCCAGAGCTTAACTCTCTTTTGTGTTTCCCGAAGAAAGCAGGGAGGAGATCTTTGCAATTCGAATCCCAAAGAGCATGCATTCTCTCTGTGTTTCAGGCTTACATACTGGGTGGGGGTTTGGACCCCAAGTTGGAAATCCCAGCCCCGAAAATGTGTTTCTGTTTTAATGTTCTATCGTCAACACTTTCCCTGGATGCTCTGTTCCCGTCAGAGACCACCCTGAAAATGAGAACTCTGTGCCACCTTTGTCACCCTCCAAGCCCCGTGGGACAAGTCTTTGGCCAGTAAGGTGACCTCCCATTCTGATGGCTTCCCGCACAGATCGCTAGTGGTGGGGAAAGGAGCACTCAGCTCTGGGCCCCCGCCTCCATCCGATGAGCCATCTGGGCCCAAGCTAAACCAAAAAGCTGGCTTGCTTCCTCCCTCTGCTCCAGTCTGCCTCCAGTTTGGAACAGGAGGGGCTTTTTGTCAGCAATCAGCCCCAAAGGGTGTTTTCCTATTGCCTAACAGACCTCAGGAGCAGAAATGCTGTCTGTCTGCCCAGTTCCTCTGTCCCCTGCAGCTCTGTCTTCTGTTTGGGGCTCTCTCAGAGGGAACCCAGGGAATTTATAATATGTTGTGTTTGGTCTGAACAACAGCAAATGACCCCGGGAAGATTTTAAAGGGCTCTTATTAACAATGTAGGGCAAGGCATATATGTATTTTTTAACACTGATGTGTATCAAGATGGTTTATAGAGGATTTTTTAAACTGCCCTTTATTGAGCATGTACTATATACCAGCACTGTACATTAAATATTTATATCCATGATGCAATATGCTTTGATGAAATGAAAACTTTAAGGGACATTTTCAGAACTAGTGAGTTTGAGAGTTGGGGGTTTGTACTTAAGTCCATCGGATTCATAGGAGGTTCTGTGTCACCATGAGTCTTAATCTACATGTCATCAAATATCAGAACCTCCAATAAACAAGGTTAAGCTCACTAAATTGACATTTTTGCAAGTGGACCACTGAACTTGTCAGTTAGCAGAAAAAAGAACTTTTAAGTCAGGGGTCTTTGTTCTGTGTCTCTGAATGATGAAAAAGATGGGAGAGGAAAGCTTTTCTCCTTCTGCTCCAGTCTCAGCAGAAAGTACTTCCCTTCCTCATTAGTAGTAGTGCGTGCCTGCTCAGTCACGCCTGACTCTTTGCGACCCCATGGACTGTAGCCCACCGTGGGATTTCCCAGGCAAGAATACTGGAGTGGGTTACCATTTCCTACTTCAACCTTCCTCATTGAGCAAATGCAAAAGGCACTTACTGAATGACCAGGAATGGGATTCAGGCATCCCATCATCCCAAAGGTGCCCTGGGCAGGAGTGACCTGAGCTAGGAGGATGGAATTTGGAGGACCAAAGGCAGACTGTAACCAAGAACCAAGTTCAGCACTCACGCCAAGATCAAGTGCCTCGCTCGTTGTGGGAGTCTAAGAGCCCAGTTCTCTGCACACACGGACAAGGTGAGGGCCGCTTCCTGGGCTGACATCCCTAGGTATGGCTCTTGATTTGCAGAGGTCTCAGAGAGAAAGAGACTCAGGCTGTGGAACCAAGGAGAATGGGGCAGACGGTGGGTACTGGGGATGTTTCCTGTGTGATCTTATTACACTGGGGAAAGACCCACAGTGCTCCTAATGGCCCCTGAGAGAGGAGGTCTGTTAGCTGAATGGATGCACTTTGTTTTTAATTAAAAACACAGACACCCTGACCTTCACAAGATGAACTAAAAGTGAGGAACTCACAACCAGCCTCCAAGGCAGCTTTAGGAAAGCCGAATTTGAGTTTGCCCTTAACAGTTTCATGACCTCGAACAAGCTCTGTTATCATGCGGTGCTTTTGTTTCACCATTCATGTGGCCAGCAGTTAATAATTCTTGTTGATCTAAATTGTTACACAAATGGGCTTTTCCAACCCAGCTCTGAGTATAGACTTCAGCTACCATAGGACCGTCATTATTCATACTGAGCCTCAGAAAGAGGGCAAGGAAAATTAATCCTCACTGAGAATTTACTCTGTACCAGGTACCATATCAGATACTTTGCAAGCACTAATCCAGCTTCATCCACATCCTGCATTTCTTCAGCTCTGTGTATAAATAAGTTTCAGAGAAGTTTTGAATGCTATCTGATCGCAGACAGCTCTGAAGTGAAGTCTATCCAATGCTATGCTCAAACTCTCTCAGACTCTTCGCATCACACTTAGACATTTCTACACTCACATCAGAAACAAGACGTGACTTCTTTTATTCTTCATGGTGTGTGTGTGTGAGTGCTCAGCTGTGTCTGACTCTGCGACCCCATGGACTGTAGCCACCAGGCTCCTGTCCATGGGATTTCCCAGGCAAGAAAACTGGAGTGGGCTGCCATTTCCTTCTCCAGGGGCTCTTCCCAACCCAGGGATCAAACCCACATGCCTGTGTCTCCTGCACTGCAGGCAAATTCCTTACCACTGAGCCATTCCCTCTACATTACTTTTATTTGCAAATGGATCCTGCTTGCTCAACTGGGCCAGTTATTTTCAAAGTAATGTCTTCATGCCCAGTAGTTCATCCATCTCCACTCATCCAGGTCTAAAGGACTATAGAGGACATTTCTTCAATCTCACTTGAATCTAAATGCCCCGAATCCAACCTGTCCTTGAGCTAAGTCCATGGAGTAGAGGAGGTATGAGAGATGTTGACTGGGTGCAAAAGATCAACGGGTCTCACCTCACATTTCCAATCCACTTCCACCACGACTTCCAAATGTTTGGTCCACAAGTTGATTTTCCACTACTACTGCTCATGGAAGTCATCTCTTAGCCAGGGCCTGGAGCTCTGGAGCTGCACAGAAGGTCCTAGGGTCATCAGTGGGGATAGCTTATCAGGCTTGACAATTCAGAGGTGTAGCAATTTCAGTATTCTTGCCTGGAGAATCCCAGGGATGGGGGAGCCTGGTAGGCTGCCGTCTATGGGGTCGCACAGAGTTGGACATTGACTGAAGCGACTTAGCAGCAGCAGCAGCAGTTTCAGGAAGGGGAAAGTAATTCAGTGCTTGTGTATCAAAAGTCAAGTGAGCCAAGTGGTTGTTGATCAATGAAAAAATGAATTACTCAGACTTTGAAGACAAAGCAAGCTGCTACAGGAGAGGAGACTTAAAAATCAAAACCTCTAAGCAGAGTTTTACAACATATTTGGCACCAGGGACTGGTTTCATAGAAGATAATTTTGCTGTGGACCAAAGTGCGGGAGGTGGGGAGGGGAAAATTGTTCAAGTGTATTACTTTATTGTGTACTTTATTTCTATTATCATTGCATCATCTCCACCTTAGAGTACCAGGCATTAGATCCTGGCGGCTGGGGACTCCTGCGCTAGGGACAAGTGGAGCCCTTCAGCTTCTCACTTTTACCTATTTTTTTTTTTTTTTTTACTCCTTTTACTGTCTCTACTTAAACCTATTTCCATGTGATGGAGTATCAGAGTTTCAGGTCCTGTGTCTATTGTTGGCCAACTCTTTGTGACCCCATGGACTATAGCCCATCAAGCTCCTCTGTCCATGGGGTTTTCCAGGCCAGAATACTGACATGAGTTGCCATTTCCTTCTCCAAGGGATCTTCCAGACCAGGAATCTAATCCATATCTCCTGCATTGGCCGGTGGATTCTTTATCATTCAGCCACTAGGGAAGCCACCCCCCACCCCCCGCCCCCGTGTCTATTACTTCACTGGTAGTACAGAGAGACAACGTCTAACTCAAAGAACTCTTGAGTTTTTAGCATCTGATTTCTTTTTTCTTGCAGGACCAAAGGCCCCTGCTCTGCTTGGCTCTGTCCAGTTCTGTCTGGCTGTGCTCTGTCCTCTGAAATAACTTCTCTGCTTCAGTTTTCCTTCTCCTTTCCAAAGCCAGTCCCTTCCTGGTTCTCCTCTGGTTTTTCTAGTGAAGCCCATGATGCCAATTCCAGCTGTTTATAATCACCTCCCTCAGGCTTCTTGGGGTGAATGACTCAGCACTCTGCCTTATTTTCTTTGTGTGTGTGTGTGTGTTCAAGAAACCAGATATTTGTTTAACATAGTCCCTGCAATGTCATAATCACTAGATCTTCCTGAATGCTTCCCTTAAGCAAGTTGCTCCTACAGTTCTCAAGTCACTGAGTAAAGAAGGTAGATTTTGAAATTAGAAGTAACTGGACTTGAATTCCACCTCTAACTGAACATCCTGGTTATTTAGCCTCTCCAAGCCTCAGTTTTTTCATCTGTAAATAGGGTTCATGGCATATATTTCTCAGGGTTATTACAAAGATAAAATGAAAACATGAATGAAAAAGGCCTATTGAAGTGCTTACCTACTGGAATTTTTTTTTTTAACTCAAAGCATATTATTTCTTTTTTGTCTCAGATATCCAGTCAGCAATTAAATCGAATGAATTCTTCCTTCCAAATGTCTTGCAAATGATCTCATTTCTACTACTCCTTTTTTAATCAAGGTCATAGTGCTTAGTTCTGAACTATTAAAATGCTCTTCTGAGTGATTTTTTTTCAGCTTCTCATCTTCAACTTTTGTATTAGATTAATTTCTCTAAATTATGCATTCTATTCCTGCTCTAGGATCAGCACCCAACCCTTCAAGGTCACTTTTAGCTGCAGGTTTGAGTTTTATCCTTGTGGATTCAGCTCTCCCCACCCAGTTCTCTGAGCTAGCATCTATCAAAGCATGGTGCCCAGGCTGCCTCTGGGCCAAGCACACCTAAGGCATGCTGTCAGAGACACCCCTCCACCTCAAGAAATTTACCCTGGTATCTAGACTTCCCATAATCTTGGCCCATCTTGCTCTCCTTACTTTCCATTTTATCTAGTCTTGTCTTTGCATTCCAGAGAGTCTTCCATCTTAAAACACTGAAATGGGACTTCTCTGGTGGTTCAGTGGTTAAGAAGCCTCCTTGCAATGAGGGAGATGTGGATTCAATCCCTGTGGGGGAACTAAGATTCCACATGCCATGGAGCAACTAAGCCCACGCAGCACAACTTCTGAGCCCTCGTGCCACAGCTAGAGAGTCCACACACTACAGTGAAAGATCCTGCATGCCTCCAACAAAGACCCGATGCAGCCAAATTAAAAAAATAATAATAAAATAAAGGATATTATCGTTAAAGGAAAAGAATAGGCACTGAGATATTACCAGATAAAGAATCTGATCATTTGATCGATGGAGACTAGGGTTTGAATCTGAACTGCAGCCTACCAGGCTCCTCCATCCATGGGATTTTCCAGGCAAGAGTACTGGAGTCGGGTGCCATTGCCTTCTCCCAATTTTAAGGAGTAACATCTATAAAGTCACTTATCTCCCAGTCATCAGTATAAAATGAGGATGATGACACCCATATTAGATAATATTGGGGGGACTACATAAGAGCACAGGGTCAAACTACCCACTGACCAATGGAAAACACTCAACAAATACTCATCCTTCTTTCTTTCTACTCTCATGTTGCCTTTTGTCCATCAGAGAAGGGATCGTATCCTCACAGTTCTCCACAATGGGTGTCACCTCTTTGCTTCACCAACTCTCTTTTTCTCGTGTTCTTCTTTTTTTTCTTACTAACTATTCATGTTAAACCAATCCACTCTGTGGGCTTCCCTCGTAGCTCAGCTGGTAAAGAAGCTGCCTGCAATGCAGGAAGCCCTGGTTGGATTCCTAGGTCTGGAAGATCCACTGGAGAAGGGATAAGCTACCCACCCCAGTATTCCTGGGCTTCCCTGGTGACTCAGCTAGTAAAGAATCCACCTGCAATGCAGGAGACCTGGGTTCAATCCCTGGATTGGGAAAATCCTCTGGAGAAAGGAAAGGCTACCCACTCCAGTATTCTGGCCTGGAGAATTCCATGGACTGTCTCCATGGACTGTAGAGTCCATGGAAGGTCTCAAAGAGTTGAACACAACTAAGCAACTTTCACTTTCAATCTACTCTGTAATGACAATGGGAAAAAGAAAACTCAGAGTAAACATTTTTATATTTTTGGACACCAAGCAGCATATAACCAAAATGTACAATGAAACAACTACAGAAATAAGAAGGAGACATCGATGGAAACACTTTCAGAGGATCAGGAAACGTAGCCTCATCTTCCTCAGCCCAATATGCCTTTGCAGGAAATATACATAGGCTCCAATTAGAAAATACTGGTTTTGTAAAATATCCATGGGCCATCAAATAGCATCTGTTAGCCAACACAGAAATTCTCCATAAGGAACAAACTCAAAAATCAAGCAACAGCAAAAAACTGTGAGCACTATTCAGACCCCAGCTCACGTTCTTCCTCTTCTCAAGGACTTTCTAAAAGCCTTCTCCTAGGGCTGCAAGCAACATGGACATGATGGCTTTTCTGAAACCCAGTTGGCCTTACCTCTCATTGGGAGGGCTGCCATGCTCCCTAAATGCACTTCCTCCCTCGTGTCCCATCTTAAAAAATTGCAGGAAGTTTGTTTCCTTCATTCATGAATCCAGTTGCCCATGTGGTCATTCATTCCCTGATGCATTCATTTAAGATATTCACCTATTGAAGATAAATAACCACCCAAAGGCATCCCTGGCAATTAATGTTTACTCCAGAAATCATCCTGGATCCAACCCATGGTTGGTGTGCAACTCAGCAACTCAGTGGTGTAAACATCTCATATTGGGCACAGTGTTCTACAGATTTAAGGTTGTTAAGAAAAGCAAATTAGGACACATGCTTCATGAAGGAGCAGAGAATGGGGTTAGCATCACATCTCTGATTTTGAGATGTGAAGGACAACTTCACTCCTGGCCTCTTCTCTGGAGCCTTATGGCTCCAAGTCTTCCATGTTGCCTGTCATCAATCCCTGAATGAACATGAGAAGACCTGGTGGCCATGGTTTCTTGGCCGGTCTTTCCATGATCCCATCTCACTCCTCCTCACCTGCCTGCCTTCCCTCCGTTGGCAGCCCTTGCTTCCCCAGCCACGACCAGTCTCACCTGGAAGGACCTCAACATCTGGGATAAGGTCTCTCAGAGTCCTCTGTGTCTGGTCCTCCTAGCTTTTCCCAGGTGGTATATCTGATGCTCATCACCTGTAAATACAGTCTTGTATCCCCTAGATCAGTTCCAAACAAGGCAGACTCAGCCTCACTGGGGAGTGGGCTCTCCAGTGAATTTTGCATTCTGACACCCGACTTTTGCTACTGGGTTCCATGTTATCCATTTGGTAAATAATTAACCATCACCTACTAAGTTGGTGTCAAGGATCTTAAATTCAGAGATGAATAAGACACAACATATGCCCTTTAAAGAACTATTAGAAGATGTCCTTAGTGGTCCAGTGGATAAGAATCTGCCTGACAATGCAGAGGACATGGATTCAATCCCTGGTCCAGGAAGATTCCACATGCCACAGAGTAACTAAGCCTTCAACCCACAATTACTGAGTCCGTGGCTGCAAGGAAGAATAGCCTCTACTCACTGCAACTAGAGAAAGCCCTTGGCACAGCAACCAAGATTCAGCACAGCTAAAAATTAATTAAATTTTACAAAAAGCAACTATTAAATTAGTGGAAAAGATCAAATATTTTGCAAATAATAAGCACAATACAACTTGATTAGCTGTATTAATTATACAACTCAGACAGTGAGACATACAAGTTCTTGGGCTTCTTTTGCCAGCTGGTAGCTACATCTTCTCCTAATCCTCACTCATTCTTTCACTTGACAAGTGTTTATTAAGGACTGAATATATCCTAGGCCTTAGGGAAGAAAAGCTATGACCAATCTAGACAGCATATTAAAAAGCAGAGACACTACTTTGCTGACAAACGTCCATCTAGTCAAAGCTACGGTTTTTCCAGTATTCATGTATGGATGTGAGAGTTGGACCGAAAAGAAAGCTGAGCACCAAAGAATCGATGCTTTTGAACTGTGGTGTTGGAGACTCTTGAGAGTCCCTTGGACTGCAAGGAGATCAAACCAGTCAGTCCTAAAGGAAATCAGTCCTGAATATTGGAAGGACTGATGTTGAAGCTGAAACTCCAATACTTCCACCTGATGCAAAGAACTGACTCAGTGGAAAAGACCCGGAAAAGATTGAAGGCAGGAGGAGAAGGGGATGACAGAGGATAAGATGGCTGGATGGCATCACTGACGCAATGGACATGAGCTTGAGCAAGCTCCAGGAGTTGGCGATGGACAGGGAGGCCTGGAGTGCTGCAGTCCACGGGCAGCAGCTGAGCACAACTGAGTGACTGAATGGACCTGAGGGCTGCAGTAATGAAATCACAGACACACTTTTCACTCTTACAGAGTTAGTTTATAGTCTAGTGAGAGATGGAGATAAAAAAAGGTGTTAGTTGCTAAGTCATGTCTGACTCTTTGCAGTTTCACAGACTGTAGCCCACCAGGCTCCTCCATCCATAGGGTTTCCCAGGCAAGAACACTGGAATGGGTTACCATTCTTTTCTCCAGAGGATCTTCCCAACCTAGGAATTGAAACTGGGTCTCCTGTTTGCAGGTGGATTCGTTGCCATCTGAGCTAGCAGGGAAGCCCCATATAATTACAACTTGTGATGAATTTCAACATATACTTATTGAGGGCCTGCAGTGTCTCTGGCACTGTTCTAAACACTGTGGACATGGGGACAAAATGACATCCATTTCCAAACTTCCTAAACCGTCTAGAGAGCAGTTAAGAAAAAAGATAAAAAGGGCACACATGTTCTCAGCTCAGTTCTCTGTGAAGACACAGAGGAGTGGGATGGGGCGAGTGGGAGGCTCACGAGGGAGGGGATATATGTATTCATATAGTTGATTCACTTTGTTGTACAGCAGAAACTAACATAACGTTGTTAAAGCAATTATAAGACCAATTAAAAATAAACAAATAAAAGGAAACATGTGTCATAATTTAGTGGTCAGTGCTAAGGAAAAGGGCTTCCCAGGTAGCTCAGTGTTAAAGAATCTACCTGCCAATGCAGGAGACACAGGTTCAGTCTCAGGGTCAGGGAGATTCCCTGTAGAAGGAAATGGTAACCCACTCCAGTATTCTTGCCTGGAAAATCCCATGGACAGAGGAACCTGCCAGGCTACAGTCCATGGGGTCTTAAAGAGTGAAGCGTGACTAAATAGCTAAGCATACATGCACAGTAAGGAGTAAAAGTGTAAAACAGAAAAGGGGGCCAGTGGAATACTGGGAACATTGAAGATGGAGTTAGATTGTTAAATGAGAAGGAAATGCCTCCCTGAAAGTGATTTTTGAAAAAAACAACAACAAACTTTGAAGCAGTGAGGTCACAAGGCCTATGGACATTTGAGAGAAGAGCATTCCTAGAAGAGAAAATGGCAAGTGGGAAAGGCTTGACATGAGTGTATCTGAGTAAAGAAAATACAGCACAGCAATAAAGATGTGCAGAGGACATCTCCAGTGGTCTAGGGGCTGAGACTCTGTGTTCCCAACACAGGGGGCCCGGGTTGGATCCCTGGTCAGGGAACTAGGTCCCACATGATGCAACCAAGACCAGGTTCATCCAAATAAATTTTGAAAAATAAAATAAATGGAATTTGTTTAAAAAAATTTTAAAGCACGGGGACATTCATTTGACGTGGTCAACGAAGGCCTCTGTGGGGAGATAATCCTTAAGCTGAGATGGAAGACCAAGGCAGTGCTTCTCTCTGTTACATGACTGTGTTCCTTTTAGGATTTCTGTTTCTGATTCTAACTGCTTCCTGTGCTTAGGACTCCTTCCTGAGAAGCAGACCCCACCAGTGGTGCCCAATGTCTCCCAGGTCTCTCCTCCCCGGAGCTCTTAACCAGGACACTGCTCCAAACAAGGATGTCACTCCAGCATAATCGTGCCCACAGATTTCTGATCTCTTTGCTCACATATCCGCTTTTTGCTCACAAGCCCACAGTGCCCCACTGTAGAAATGAGACCACCCCAGGAACCTGAAAGAATTTCCCATGTCCATGTGGACAACTAGGACCCCTCTCTCCATCAGCAGTCAGCTTTCCGGCTGGGCAGGTTCCCTCCATTCTAGTCCAGCACCAATTCCTCTTCCAGACGCCTCAGGCTTCTGAGGTCCCGGCAGGCCTGGCAGCCAGTCCTGGCCAAGTTATGACACATTCACGCTGCCCTGGAAAAGGCAGCAATATAGCTTCTGGAGACGTGATGATTTATGGGGCTTCAGCCTACTTGGAAAGCCTACAGAGAGAAATGACAAAGGAACATGAGCTATGATGAGTTATATTCAGTTCTCTTTTGCCATTTACTAGCTATACATCTCTAGAAAAGTCGACTTCACTGAGCCTCGGTTTTCTCATTTGTAAACTGGGCATTCTTTCCCTACTTCCCAGCTCTTGAAGGATTCAATAAAAATAAATTAACTGAAGTATCTGACACCTAATAAGTGTTCCAATGAATGTTTGTTGACTATGAAACTTCAATCCCCTCTTTGGTTTATGCCAGGAGTCAGCAGTCTATGGTCTATAGGTCAAGTCTGGCCCATGGCTGGTTTTCATAAATAAAGCTTTACTAGAATAGAGCCAGGATGTTAATTTGCATTGTCTATGGAAGGCTTTCATGCTACAAAGCAGGTCTTGTGCCACAAAGACCACATGCCCACAAAGCCTAAAACATTTATTACCTGGTCCTTTATACAACAGATGTATAAATCTCTGGTCTATACCATCTTGGGACATCTAGCACTATGGTTAAGCACAGGCTGTGGAGTCAGCCTGCCTGGGTTTAAATGCTGATTTTATCACATACTAGCTTTGGAAATCTGAGCAAATTATTTAACTTACGTGGACCTTAATTTCTACATCTGTATTAATGAAATGGAAATACTCATTTATCACATTTGGTTGATGCAAGGATTAAATAAACCAGTCTAATACAGAGAATAGCACACTTGCCATGCAAACAGTTAGAGTTAATCAACATAACAGTTATTCTGTCAGTGTTATGTAATACTACAGATGGTATCCCAGGAGTTTCTCCATCAACTGAAGCTAGGAATAGTTTTCAGAATCAACCTGAAACCCAAGGATCCTGCTTAATGTGCTTATTAGGCATATAAACACCCCTCAAGGTGGCTCATACATGGCCCCAAATTCCAGGATCTGATCCCACTCTTTCTAATTCTCCCTGTGGATGCTTGCCATCTTCTCCCTCCTGGAACCTGGTTGTAATCCGGCCTGAAGATTCAGGCCTCCAGATGAGGACCTCCTTGCCGTGCTTCAAGCCCAGTGAGGGCATGCAGTCCCTGACGGTGAGTCACTTACCAAGTCACCCTGAAGTGAAGGGCCTCCTTACTAGCAAAATATCCTGGGCTTAGCGGAGACTCTTTGTGACCCCATGGACTGTAGCCCACCAGGCTTCCCTGGCCATGGAATTCTCCAGGCAAGAATACTGGAGTGTGTTGCCATTCCCTTCTCTAGAGGATCTTTCTGACCCAGGGATCAAACCTGAGTATCCTGCATTGCAAGCAAATTCTTTACCATCTGAGCTACCAGGGAAGCCCTTAATCAACCTAATCTAACCAAAACTACTGTTTGTCCTTTTTTGGGAGAGGGTTGTATAAAAAGTCAAAGTCATAAATTCAATCACATGGATTTACCTGCTGGTTCTATTGACAGGATCACAGCCTCGTGTTAGCAGATGAGTGTCTGCTAATTCTCAGAGCCCTAGATTTCCTGAGACTTAACACTGCCCACATCGACAGGACAGATGCGTACACTTTTGAGCAGCTATCAAATTCCTGGAGATGACTCCCCATGTGAATCAAAAGCAGTTTGATTAAGAGCCAAGCCACCTGTGGGGAGTGTAGCAGAAAGTGCCACCACCCCACCCTAAATGGATAAAGACATTCATGCTGCAAATCGGGGGTGCCCGCACACACCCCAGGTGTGGCAATATTAGGAGGCAACAGTCCTGTCCAAGGATCCACGTGACTGTTGAGTTGGTTTGTCTGAACCAAGAAAGTATCTTTAGCAAGTATGGACACCTCCTTGAAAAGTAAAGATCTCAGCCACAAAAGCTGAGAACAATCTTGCCCCAGTGTGAGATCACTTTCTAACTTAAATAACCCCAGACGGGCCTTGGCAAACTCTCCAAACAGTTGATGAAGGCATTTGCTAAGGAAAAAAAATTCAATCAACTTCTCTTACTGACACCTTCTTTCTCTGGCTTTATTACCACCCCAGATGCAGAATTTAGGATTCTGAGGGCAAGAGAGTCCCAGTAAAGGGCTTCTCTAGTTCTAGAGCAGGGCTCTCCAGAAATCTGTGTTGACTTTCTGATTGACTAAGCCTCACTTTCGGAGAAGGCAATGGCACCCCACTCCAGCACTCTTGCCTGGAAAACCCATGGACAGAGGAGCCTGGTGGGCTGCAGTCCATGGGGTCGCACAGAGTCGGACACGACTGATGTGACTTAGCAGCAGCAGCAGCAGCAGCAGCAGCAGCAAGCTTCCCTTTGCACAAACAAACCAAAGTCATTTATATATTACCTGATGCTATTCTATGAAGTGTTATTCCAAACCCAATTCCTCCAATGTCCTCTTTGCTAACAAGACCTAAATACATCTAAATATAATATGCTGGCAGATTTCTTTCTGATGTCACCTAACTAGATTTTTCCATTCTAATTTAGACAGCGATGAGATCGAGGCTTTCATTGCAGCCTGTCTGTTAGTCCATCAGTCAGATTGGTAGCACATTTGCACCATACCAGCCAACCCACCACAAAGCCTGCCATGCCCCAAGGCAGCGTTCAATGTGCTCCAGAACTTGACTGGGAGACTCAGGGGGAGCGTGATGGAAGAGGGAATTACTCTTGCCAAATTTTGCAGAATTTTTAAAAGACATCAGATTTCCCACAAACTTGGGAGTCCTCAGAGTTGGAAATGAGATGCAGAGTGTCTCCTTACACAGATGCACACATGTACCATCCCCATGCTGCCTCCGGGAGCTGGGAAAAGGCACGAATGGGCTGCAGAGCATGTCCATCTAAGGACCACAGTTCAGGGCTGGCTCTCGACTCCTCTCACGCCCGGAGGCTCCAGAAATCCAGACTGCAGAGAAGCGAAGGGAGAACATACAACCCAGAAGCCAAGTTCTTTCCCACCTCCTTCTTGATATTCAACCACTTGGCACTTGAAAGATGTTTCTCATTAGGGCTGATGCAGAAGCTGAAGGTAAGACCTAGACGGCTGAGTGATGGAAATACTCTTCCCCATGGCAGGAAGATGGTCCGAGCCACCTTCCAAGGTTCCGCAGGAGAGACGCTGGGGGAGGCCACTCTTGAAAGCTTTGGAAGGTCTGTGAGGCTCATGCCCAGTGCTTGCCTGTCTGCAAAACATGCTCCCTGCCCTTCTTCCTTGTCTGTGGCTGAGATGAAACTTCCCAGCAGCACGTCTATGAGAGGCTGAAGGGAAGATCAAATGAGGCAAATGAATCCCTCCAGTGGCTGCCACGTGGGGGTGACTCCACTCATGACCGAGCACGTTGCCCTGAGGAATGACATTGCTGGGTATATTTAGCCACACAATGAATCTGTCCCAGGTATATACATATCCCAGTTGCCTCTGGTGAGCTTAGATCAGTGCACAATGGCTTCCGAGAGAACCACCTGTTTTTTCTTTATCTCAGTTGATCTTCCCTTCAGCCTCTCACAGACGTGCTGCTATGAAGAAGTTTCATCTTAAACCCAGAGCTAGGTCCCGGTGATACGGTGGTTCACAAAAACTAGAAAAATGGTGTGTGTGTGTTCAGTTGCTCCGTCATGTCCGACACTTTGGACTGTAGCTCGCCAGGCTCTTCTGTCCGTGGGATTTTTCAGGCAAGAATATTGCAATAGGTTGTCATTTCCTCCTCCTCCAAGCGATCTTCCTGACGCAGGGATCGAACCTGAATCTCCTGTGTCTCCTGCACTGCAAGCAGATTCTTTACCACTGAGGCATCTTTACCCATTCTGGGGAAGCCCAGAAAAATGACATAGATAATCTTCTTTGCAAAGCAGAAATAAAGACACAGATGTAGAGAAGAAATGCATGGATACCAACAGGGGAGTAGGGTTGAGATGAATTGGGAGATTGGAATTGACATATACACACTATTGATACTATGTGTAAAATAGACAGGAAAGATTTGGCCACCTGATGCAAAGAGCTGACTCATTGGAAAATACCCTGATGCTGGGAAAGACTGAGGGCAGGAGGAGAAAGGGGACGACAGAGGATGAGATGATCGGATGGCATCATTGACTCAATGGACATGAGTTCTGAGCAAACTCTGGGAGATGGTGAAGGACAGGGAAGCCTGACGGGCTGCAGTCCATGGGGTCCCAAAGAGTTGAACATAACCAAGCAGCTGAACAACAACCATAAAATTGGTAACTAATGAGACCCTACTGTATAGCACAGGGAACTCTACTCAATGTTCCACGGTGACCTGAATGGGAAGGAAATCCATAAAAGGGGGTAAATGTAAACATAAAACTGATTCCCTTTGCTCTACAGAAGAAACTAATACAACATTGTAAAGCAACTATACTGCAATAAAAATTAATTAAAAAAAAAACACACAAGGCACATAGCTCAGAATCCAATAAAAGAACCCTGTATTCATCAGATCATCATATCCACAACTGAGCTTTTCCAAAGTGAGTGGCTGATGTATTTGAACAGAGAGGGGTGCTAGGCAAGATCTGGGAAGCAGAGCATCTTGGTGAAGCTTGGAGACATTGGAGCCAGTCAGCATGGGGTCAGATCTCAGCTCTGCCTGTTTTGCTCTGAGAGAGACCTTGGCCAAGCGATTTGGTCTTTCTGGTGCCTCATCTGTGAAACAAGGCTAATAATAGTACCTACGTCATGCAGTCTTTAAAGGATTAAGTGAGATCATATTTGTGAGATACCTGGACTGGCAAGGGGAGGATGGAGTGAAGGGACACTCACTAAAGGGCCCTGGGGGGGTGAGGGGGCATCATTCTCACCCAGCTGATGCAGAGAGTGGAGTCCAGGGAGGTGACCTGACTTCCCCCAAGGTCAAATGCTCTGTGTTGGGGGTGGCTACCAGTGCTCCCCACCAAACCCGGCCCTCTTCTCCCTCCATCGCCCCGCCTGGTGGAGGCACAGCCTTGGGCACGGCTCGCCGTCACCTCCACAGAAGCAGCCTTCCTATCATAACATATCTCTGTTTAAGAAACATAAACCACCCTTTGGCAGCTTCTCAAGTAAATGTCAGCATCAATAAAGAGCTCCCGCCCCTCACCCCCACTTTGCAGCATGGACTGCAAGACCTAGCCTTATGGGGAAACACATGGGAGCTTACCCAACAGGTTTCCCCAACAGCCATGCCAAAACTGGCAGGCCCCGAGGAGCCCAGACTGGTGGCGGGGGAGCCCTCTCCTGGCCGCCCGTGCCCCCTCTGACCCAGCGCAGGCGGCCTCTCTCTGCTCCTGTCTGAACCTGCTGCCTGGGAGGAGCTGATGCCAGTCATCCCGCCGGCGTAGCTGCGGGCCACCTCGGGCTCCCATCCCGGCCCTGCACAGGTCCTGACTCCTCCCTGCTGGCATCTCTCCAGCCATGGCAGAAAGCCCAGCTTGGGAAAGCACTGGGCTGGCCCAGTGGTGAGTGTCCCGGCCGGGTAACCCAACCCCAGCTTGACAAATAATATCTCCAGCTTGTCTAGCCTGGCAGTGAGAGCCCAGCCAATGGGCCAAGTTCCAAGCTAGGTCTTCAAAGGACAGAAAGACTCTGGAAACTACACGACAACTGGCCACAGATCTCTACGGAGTTATCCTAAGAAGAAATCACACCCGGTCCCCAAACGGTGAGTGTAAATGGCTCCTCAAAAAACCATTTGCTGTGCCTGCCCTTCCATTTCTAATTAGCAAGCTCCTTGCACGCCTGGACTATCTTGAGGCCAGATCATGTTCACATTCTCTTAAGATGGAAACTAAGGCCCTGCTGAGAAATACTCAAGGGCTCCTGAGGACAGCCAAGGTGGTGGGGAAGCAGGTGCTGGGCCCAGAATTGGCAGAACAAGCTGGAGGGCAATCAGATTTAGCACCAGAAGACATAATAATATAAGAGCAATAATAATAGTTGATATTTTATGCCAAACATTTTACATGCGGGACTCATCAAAACCTTACAACCACTCAGGAAAGTTGATCTTGATAATTTCCACTTTATAGACAAGAAAGCCTGAATCTGATAGAGAAATGACTTGCCCAAGTCCATTCAAATGAAAATGGTAGGGACTTCTCTGGCAGTCCAGTCGTTAAGACTTTACCTTCCAGCACAAGAGGGTCTGGGTCTGGGTTCAATCCCTGGTTGAGGGGCTAAGATCCCATATGTCTCGCAGCCAAAAAAAAAAAACAAAATTAAAGCTGAAGTAGTATTGCAACAAATTCAATAAAGCCTTTGATAGTGGTCCACACTAAAAAAAATCTGAAAATAAAAAAATCGATAATGGCAGCCCTCATGCAAACCCAAAATGCCAAACTCCAGGGCAGACCCTCAATGAATAGTGGGAGCAGGAACCTCCCTGCTCCTCCTTGTAGACTGTTGGGTCATGGTTCTACAAACTACGGAAACTAACCTCTTTGCTTCTGTTACTCTCACCTGGACCTCAAGAGCTTTAGATCCAATGCCAGATGTGTAAATTTGATCTATCTTCATTGGGTGTTTGAAACTGACCAAATATTAGTCATTGGCCAGGTGACAGGCAGAATGGGAGTTTTGTTGTCATATATGGAGATACTTCCCAGCCATGCCACAGAAGGACTACATGGCTTTGGGAATGTTCATATACTTCTTTAAGCTGTAGGCTTTGTATCTACAAACCAGGGGTAGTTATTACATTAGTGAGCAGAGCAAGAGTGGGGACATGGTGGGGTGTACATCTGAAATGCAACAGTCAGCTAGACTGCAAACTCTGTGAAGGCAGGAAGCAATTATGTCTTGTCCCTGCTGTATTCATAGCATCTAGTCTGCCACCTGATACATAATTTGCTCAAAAAATTTCTGTTGAAGGATGAATATGCAAGGATGCACAAATAAACATGTCAAGGGTTACATGTACAACCAACAAGAAACAATGCGTATGACCACGGATGGGGCATGACTAAACAAATTTAAGGACTTGTATGAAATAGGCTGGTAAACAATCATTAAAGAGAAGGGGGCAACTCCGAAAGTAATCATACAGACAGGTCAGCAGAGTATATCAATAGGAAGATTGTACAGCAGTGTGCCCTTACAGTCACATTCTTGAAATCCATTTGAGATGAAAATTTCAACACAGATATAACACAAATGAACTTATAAATGAAATATGCACAGATTTGCAGACATAAAGAACAGACTTGTAGTTGCCAAGGGGGAGGGATGAATTGGGAGTTTGTTATCAGCAGATGCAAACTATTATGTATAGAATGGATAAATAACAAAGTCTTACTGTATAGCCCAGGAACTATATTCCATCTCCTGAGATAAAACTTAATGGAAAAGAACATTAAATATATATATATAGGGAATTCCCTGGTGGTCCAGTAGTTAGTACTCTTCACTTTACACACACACACACACACACACACACACACACACATATATGTATATTCATATACATATATATATTTGTATATACATATAACTGAATCACTTTCCTATGCAGCAGAAATTAACACAACATTCAAAATCAACTATACTTCACAAATGGTAAATAAATAGCACAATTTCAACAAGGAAGGACAAGTAGAGAAGGAAATATTGTTGTTGGTGTGGGGGTATTTTCACTTTTTACCCTGTGCATTTAGCATTGCTTAATTTGTTTCGACAAAGAACCTGGGACACTTTGCTTATGTAAAAGTGCAATCAAACTTATTCTTACATCTTAGATAAGTGAATAGAAGACTGTGGACTTCCCTAGTGGCTCAGACAGTAAAAAATCTGTCTGCAACACAACAGACATACGTTCAATCCCTGAGTCAGGAAGATCTCCTGGAAAAGGGAATGCCTACCCATTCCAGTGTTCTTGCCTGGAGAATTCCATGAACAGAGGAGCCTGGCAGGCTGCAGTCCATGGAGTTGCAAGGAGTCGGACATGAATGAGCGACTAACACTTTCATACTTTCAAACATTTTAAGCACCATGAATAAAGTAGGCCCCACAAATGTTGATCCCTTTCCGCCCTTGCTCCTAAAGAACATTTATCACAGCCCTGTATCGCTGTGATCAGAATGAGACATGCAAAAATTTGCAAAGTTCTGCTTCAGTTGGTTTTGTCCCTCAGAGTGTGTGGCCCTGAAAAATCCAACAGCACCCAGCCTTCCAGAGTTTTCTGGCTTGGTCTTAAAAGGAGGCATGGGCTGAAAGCACAGCCACTGATTTGCCCCAAAGCAGAAACAGAAACTTGAATGCTTTGGCCAAATGTGAAGTCAAAGGTTTGGGTGGGCTCCTGGGCCATTTGTCTTAGAATTCTCTGAGGTTTTGGCCTGGCCTTGATGTAAAAGAATATTCATTGTTCCAAAAATCCTTACCAAAAATTATAACTTCAATTTAAGAAGCTGCAGGTCAAAGAGACAAGCAAAAAGGGTAATTACTTAACAGTGCAAGAGTGATCTCCTGAGTCTCAGGCCAGAGGGCTAAGCTAACAGTCTCTCAGAAGAGCTGAGTTCTTCTACAGCTAGCAGGGGCTCCATTGACTGCATTTGTGTATCTAATTAACAGACAACTGCAGCACTTCCTCGTCTCTGCTGTGTAGACCAAACCATCTCCATGCAGTCCCTGACTTTGGTATGGTGGTTACAGAAACAGGAACATAGGAAACAAACATTGAGGAGGTACCTAATATGTTTCTGGAACTACTCTAGATATTTAATGGAGAAGATTTCTTAAAATTTTCAAAGCATCTTATGAGGTAGGTTAGATTTCCCCTATTTAGAGATGACTCAGAAAGGTTAAACACATGTTCCACAGGATTTAATGGCAAGACCAGAAAGGAAATTTTGGGTTGTCTTTCTCCAAAGCCCATCCCCACCCAACACAACACACTCAACATCACACACACACACACACACGCACACACACCTCTTCTCACTGTAACTACTTACCCAACCAGAACAGGTGATTGTGGGTGATATTTTATATCCAATGTTTTATACCCTCTGAGAAAACAACAAACCAAAAAAATTGTCATCCATCACATTGCATATGAAACTCTGCTGCTGCTGCTAAGTTGCTTCAGTCATGTCGATTCTGTGCGACCACATAGACAGCAGCCTGCCAGGCTCCCCTGTCCCTGGGATTCTCCAGGCAAGAACACTGGAGTGGGTTGCCATTTCCTTCTCCAATGCATGAAAGTGAAAAGTGAAAGTGAAGTCGCTCAGTCGTGTCCGACTCTTAGCGACCCCATGGACTGCAGCC